>NW_020229988.1:910879-1510879 GCF_003227715.2 Harpegnathos saltator
GAGAGAGAGAGAGAGAGAGAGAGAGAGAGAGATCAGGCGCTCCTGAAATTTCGATTCTTATCCCTTCAGGCATTTCGATGTCTTACGCGCATTTTTCTCTGTTATGTAAATGTTGATTTTGGTGTTTTCGCAATGAAAAGTTTTAAAAGCTTCTCTCCAAGATGCACAGATGGCGAGCAGTCTCGAAAGAAAATGGCTATACTGACCTAGTTCCGTTAGCAAACAATTTATGAATCTTAAGGACGTGGCGTGGCACGCAGAGTGTGCCTAAGCGTGCTTTATTTATCGCGTTGTACATATATTTCCTTTCCTTTCTTTTATTCTCTTCCTCGCGTTTATACGTACAAAATATTTGATTCTCGATACGTAAATGTGATACGCAAAGAAACGAATACGCGGTGAATGCGGTGTCCGCATAATGATATCGGAAACGACATTATCGAGGTATTACCCGCGTTTCCCGCCGCTATTGTTATGCAATAGCCATATCGTCAATCGTTACGTAAACAAGCGATATTTCGGTAATTGTGTGCGCAGACAATGTTCGCCCGGCCGGGACGGTGTTTTTTCCCGTGGAGAGTCGGGCCAGCGAAATGGAAAAAAAATTCACCGAAAAATTCGATACACGCACCGCGTAAAAGAACCATTATGAAGTTTGCCGAGCGCGTATTACGATTCGCCTGCCTTTTGACGGTGAAAACGTTAAAACCCGATAGCGTCGCGGTTATTTAATTAACGTAGCGAGTACGTGCGCGACACATTGCTGAGACAAAGATAACTATGTATTTACATATGCGTCCGTCTCTGGCCGGTGCAAACGGAGGAAGCGAATTATTCCGTTTGAATCGAACTTCGATGAGAGAGAACGAGCCACCCCCGACACACGAGGAGAGATATTTACACTGTTAGGAGGGCTGCGAGTGGATTAGTGCGTGGTCGAATACGCGGCTGCGTTACACGGGGCTCAACGCGATTTTCCAATTTACGCCGGCCGATCGATTCGCCGGCCGGCGAGGCCGCCCGAGGCAAAAACGCATATCGCGCATAAAGCAGCCAGTTTTCATTATTGAAGCAAATTCGACGCGGCGGTATTTGCAATTCGAATTAAGGGGAGCGTTAATTTAATGAAACGGCAAAAATGAGCGTCGCGCGTCCCCCGGCCGTCGCTCGAGAGCGCGCCTTTGACCGAAAAGGAAAATGGGGATGCCCGGTGATTACGATTACCGTCCCTCCGACAGAATATTTGCGTTCTCTCGTCGGTGAAGCGTCCGATTAGGAGTGATGTTAATTAAAGTTCGCTCGGTGTACCGCGCTTATCCTCCCTCGAAGGAGCTGTTCCGTGTTACGGATAATCGTGGAACTTTTGTGTGCAATTTGTTGAGATAACCCATCGCTTCCCCTCGCCGTTTATTCTTTCATCCCGTTGTGCATCGCGTTTGAAATTACATCTTATATCTAATCGACGAATTAAATCGAATTAAATGGTGCACAAGAGTCGCTTGCCCCCCCTCTCTCTCTCTCTCTCTCTTTCTCTCTCTTTCATGCGATATATAATATAATTGATAAATTTCGAACTGGAGCGCAAAAGACGCGTAGTCGACAACGCGACAAGGCGGCTTTTCTTCAACATTGCTTCTAGAGCAAAAGAGCGCAATGGTGGAGAGAAGGCCTCCAAGGCATCAGCCTCGCCGCAGTCTTGTCTTTGTCCACAACGAACGGTAAAGCGATTATTTACGCGTACTCGCGCATATGAACACGAACGAGCCGTGTTTCGAGCCAGCGGCAATATCGCCGGCCCCCTACCCATCGTCCAGGTTTGTGCAGCGCGTTTGTGTCGCGCAAACTGTCACTTACACACGGTGCGCCGCAGCAGTTAGCGATTGATTCGCCCAGCCCTCGCTGGGCTGATTTTAAGGTCCGCGTAAACAAGCCCGCAGGTGTTTACTACAAGACTCGTAAAACGTCGCTTTCGCTCGTGCTTCACATCGAGCTCCCGGCGCTACCGCATTAGCGACTGCATTTGTGATCTGTGAGCGAGCGATCGATCGCCGGGCGGAGAACGTAAAAATGACCGCGCGCTGTGCGTTTCAGAGAACTGAAACTGAAAGCGATCGACGTTGCAGCGCGACGACATTTAGCGCGCTCGCAGCGTCCTGTAAATCGCGACGCCAACTGGCAGCGAGGTTATTTCTCGCGAAAAAATAGGCGGGAAGCACGGAATATATTGTATATACCTTTATATCGCGGTAGTTTCCGCTTGTTTTTCGCGCGCGAGAGGGAGAGAGAGAGAGAGACGAAAAATGCTTATCTCCGCAGAGATCAATTTGATCGCGGCGCTTTTTGACGCTCGTCGGATCGCGCGTAAAATTTCCCACCTTTGTTTTCGACGAAGCGCGCCGCGGTCGCGGATTTTTTTCCGCTGTCGCGCAAACTAGAGACCCTAGAATAAGAGTCCGGTCAATCTCTAGATTTGAAGCAAAATGGCGTCGATAGCTATAGATGACTTTGTTTACAACTGTCATACGACGTTAACGTAAAAAAGTGTGTTTAGTTATATTTATCAATTATAATACGTATGTTCATACATTATAACATGTTACGATTAATGCTTATGGAATGAAATATAAAAAGACAGAGTTATGGGAGCACGAGGCCGTATTTCTAGTAAAATTATACTCGAATCTGTTTTTTAATTATTTTATATTTGTGTTAATTGTTATCACTTAATAGAAAATGACTGGTTGTTGTGTGCCTGAATGCAAAAACAGCAGCGAAAAAGATTTTTCGTTAAGGCGATTTCCATCTAATCCTGAGCGTAAGGCATTGTGGATAACAAAAATTAATCGAAAGAATTGGGAACCTACGCCCAACTCTCATATTTGTGAAGTGAATATACGATAAGTGACTATACGATATATTAATTAATAAATGTAATACTAGCTCCTGGTAAACCAGAAAATATCAGTGTGACATATTCAAGAATTTACTCAAGGGGTCATAAAATCTCACATCTAATAATGAAGCATTTTATTTCATTTAGATTAAAAATAGAATGCCAAAAAGGTCGTCTAGTCACACCTAGTCTAGTGTACAGTAGTACTTAATTTTCGATTTTAAGATAAAACGTTAATAAATAATTTATAGTTATATATTAAATATGTATATATATAATAATAAATATTATGTAAGATTAAAAACTTATTATTAATGCATAACTATTTCCTTCAGTTACCTTTAGTTTTATTTTAACAATTAACATTTCTCTTGCAAATTAACTGGGAATTAAGAAAAAAATTAACTCTGAATTTATTTTTGTATTCTTTCGTTTTACATTACTGTTGAATCCATTTTTGTACTTTTGTATTTTTTTTAATAGTTAAATTATCGCGCGCGTATGGTACTTGAAGGGGGAATATGAATTGGTTTCGCCATTTTGCTTCAAAGCGGCCCGCAGCCAATGAAAATTATGACCGATTGACCGGACTCTTACTTCCTAGGGTCTCTAGCGCAAACGAGAGCGCCGCGGATCCAAGAAAGTAACGATAATGCCACCGCGGCAGTTTGGCGGGGAACTAATGGTTCCGCTGCAACTTCGGACACGGTGTGTCTCGCGCGCGCGCTGTGTTCGTATCCTGCGAGGAAAATAGAAGCTCCCTGCGGTCCGAATTGAGCTCTACGCGAGAGCGCAGCGTGTTCCGAGGTTCGCCGCTATGGTACGCGGTGGCCGACCACAATGACCGTTGATAACGTCGCTCGTCTTGCTCCCGCAGGGCCGAGGACTTCATTACGGAAAGCCCGACGGCGTCGCCGAAACTCCATGGGTTTTTGCAAGGCGCCAGCGCCTTGGCAGATTCGCCGATCTGGCGGGCGACGGATTCTCGCGGTGCCTCGACGCAGACGGCGAGTGAAGAACGCGCGACGGCGCGAGGGGCGCCGGGGAAATGAGTGTACGAAGTAGAGCGGAGAGATAAGGCAGCACAAAGAGAGGCGGATAAGAGCGGGCGAAGTGAGGCAAGGATAAGAGACGCATCGTCAAGCGCGGGAGAATGAAAGCGTAAGAATTGTCTGCGTATCGAAGGAAGAAGGACGGGAGACGAGAGACGAGGTTTCCGCCGGAAGGATGCAGGCGCTGCGACGAAACAGCGTTGAGTGAAATGAACCGGCGATAAGACGCGACGAATTCGAAAGAATTCCGTAGAACTCGCGTCTTCGTGTGTGTATAGAAATTCTTTTATTTATCGCCGGTAGCGTTCTTCCCTTCGCATTGTGCACGGATCACTCGAAATCTGAATATATCCATTTGCGACGATATTAACGTTACAAGTGGCCGACCACCGAATTTAGCTCGCTCGGGCTCGCTTACAGCGAACGCGCTCTTCGTAGTAGATAAATACCGCCGCAGTCAGCCGCACAATGTTACATCCGCGCGGTCGAGAGAGACGCACAGTGTCGAATTTCACGAGAAATATATAAAGCTCCGGGAACATCGATACTTTGGAAATCTTCAGAACAGTCGAGTATTGGAGCGTGCGCGTGTCTTGCGTTTTGATTCGGTCGATTCGGTGAACGATAAAAATGTGCGCGGCCTCATCTTTATCTTCTTCGCTGAAAATCGCGTTGCGACGGATTAAAAATCACGCGTTTTTACGCGTCGGGCGTTCCGCGGGGAAAAAAAAGGAGAAGTTTAATGAAGCTTGATAAATTCGCACTTTTCGCGCGACTCGCGATATCGAATCATTCGGCCGGCCAGCGCTTTTCACCGCTGAACGGTTAATAATGGAGTACGAATACGAACGGACGTGCATGCATCGCTGCCTTTTCGTACGACAGGTGCGTACGCCGGTAATTGACTGGCGAAACGACGTGGCGCGTTTACGGCTCTGCGGCACCTTGATTCGTCCGCGATGGGCCATCAAGCTTTTACGATCGATGCTATCCGCGACGCGTTTCTCACGGACGAGATCCTTCACGCAGGACGCATGTGGTCGCGATGACGCTTCCGAGATAAATATGGGCGTTTTAGCTTATGCACGCGTCCTAAATCTCGCGCGACACTACCGTTTATTTATTCGGCGATTACGATGATTAACCGACGCGGAAGCGAGGTCCGTTAAGTTGGTGTATAAACAAATTACCGAGGGTAACTTTAGCAAAACCAAAAGGTGGCGCATTTAATAAATTTCCGAAATTAATAAATTTCCGAAATTAATAAATTTCCGAAATTAATAAATTTCCGAAATTAATAAATTTCCGAAATTATTAAATTTCCGATCGAACAGTTGCGTATTTATTTGATATAAATGACTGTCTGATTTAGACTTGCACGCGTCCCTGAATTATCAGCGTTTCAATCAGATTGTCAAGATAACAAATTGCAGAGTATTTCCGAGAGAGCAAACCGACTCTCTCCTTATCTTGCGCGATCGCGGAAGGTTCGTCGTTACGTGCCGCTGCGGGCGCGGTGATCCTTTTCCTCCTTTTTACTAAAATTGATATTTTTCAATAACACTAAGATACCGACAAATATCGACGCGGTATCGCTGGCGGGGAATGAAAGGTGCATCCTGTGTGTCGCAGCGTCCCGACGTACTCGTGCGCTCTATAAATCACGATTGTATCGCGCCGGTGCTCGACAACACGAAGAGAGCTCGCTCGGTGTCAACGCTCGGCCAGCGCGTAATCATATTCGTCACGAACAGGCGGCCCCGCCGCGTGAATTTACGAGCGCGGGTTTACGATTTCGTCACGGCGGATCATAACGGCGAACGACAACGAACTCGGCGTCTCGATCTCCAGCAACAGCCACCAACGGCTCGGTTCATCAGGCCAGATCAGACGGTCGTTCGGCCGGATTCCGACGCTAATTATCGTCCCGCCCCCTCCCCCCCGTCGACTTCCACGACTTCGTGATACGGCAGACAGCCTCGATCGATTGGTCGTCTCTTCGGCCGCTCTCTCTCTCTCTCCCGACTGTCGAACGCCGCCGCCGCCGCCACCGCCCTTTCATTATGCGCATTTAATCGTTTCGCCCGGCGGCTTGAGTATCGCGCGATTGTGGGATTCTAATGGCGCATTGTTGGACGGCCGCTGATATTGCGCGCATAGCTCCCGGGGTTTCTTATTGCATTCGAGGCATCCTTGATTATGTGCGCGCGGAGAAACGTCACATGAGACGTGACGAAAGTGTCACGCGCGCAAAGTGTCCTCTCTCTCTCTCTCTCTCGAAATCAGCGACTCGCGAGCGAGAAACGTTTTCGCGCAAGAATGCGCGCGAGAAGGCCGATGAGACGTTTGTGTGTGATTCTCGAGCGTGAAAAATGCGCGCGACAACGCGCGATTAATAATAATAACTGTCGGTTCACGATATCCGCTGTCGAGCCTTCAATCATCGCGTCGTACTTCGCAATACGTGTCACTTCATACATCGCGAAAGCATTATTTCAGCAATTTTTGCAGCGAGAAAGCTTGTCGCGATTCCCGCTTGATTTACGACCGCGCGTGCACCGGAATGCGCCGGAAAATGACTGAATCATCGAGTTTCGAATTCGCTCGCGATAGTATCGCCATTGTCGGCAAATCCCCCGCGTGCTGCAGCTCGTTTGCCTCCAATGACTCGGCAGTTTTGCCGAGAACAACAGGACAACCGTACGAAATCTTATCGTAACCGCGAGCGGAGGAGCACCGTAACGGCGTGGCTAACGTGAGTCAGCGCGTCGTCGACGATCGTCGGGGCTTGATCTCTTTTTCAGTTTGCGTTTACAGCGGGAACGTGCGCGTGTTTGAACGAACAGTCATCCCCGAGCGCGGAAACGCTCCGACGCATCAAACTTGCCGTGAGGCGAGTGCATCTGGTTGCAGCGCAGCGCGTCGGAACGTGTCGGAAGCGGTAAAATTTTTACTCCCTATCGAATCACGCGAGTGCTCTACCCTTCGCTCCCAATCATCGCCGCCAATCATCCACGCTCCACGGGGATGTTTTCTCGCAATTGTTTACACGTAACGCCTGTGTGTGTGTGTGTGTGTGTGCATTGTGCGATGATTCGACTGACATTGGCCCGCAAGTCCGAGCGTGTTATTTATTCAACTTTATGATCGACCGAAATTTCCTTCACACCTTTTTCGTTCACGTCACTTGATACTTGTTTAAAACGTTTGGCTTTAGCTAATTACAAGCTCAGCGTGTGAAAATGGCACGCTCGCGCTCGGTGTTGTCTCTCAATTAAAACATTCCCCCCCCGGACGAGTCAAACGTTCAAAGCCGCGTCAGTTTGTCGCTGACCGTGATTATTTGCACGCGGAGAATCACGTCCGACCGCACCTCCCCCCGCCTTTCATCGAAGATTGCGCCTATTGCGACCCCCCTCTCCCCACCACCTCCTCTTCTAGTGTCATTCACTGTGGCCGCGGTCTCGCGTCGATATCCGGCGGTATCGAAATTCGCGAATTCCGCGGGAAACGCGACTCGCGACGATCCTATCTGCTCGACGCTCATTTGAGTTTCAATCGCGTCCGTCTCGAATCTACGTGATGTGGATGACGAGCAGAGGAGCAACGTGGAGCGCGCAGCCCCAGTAGTCCGGGACAGCGGTCGGTCCGACAGCCTCGCGGCCGCGCGAGACGCTCTTTTTCCACTTCCGTCAGTTTACGGCCGTTCGGCCGCGCGATCGTTCGTCGGATGA
Organism: Harpegnathos saltator; assembly: GCF_003227715.2. NCBI lineage: Eukaryota > Metazoa > Arthropoda > Insecta > Hymenoptera > Formicidae > Harpegnathos > Harpegnathos saltator. Next base: position 918,559 of record NW_020229988.1, read on the forward strand.
ACGACGCGCGTTCGGCGTTATTACGCGTTCGGCGTTATTACGCATTCGTCGTTCCAGCGAAATGCGCTCGTTCCAGCGTGGCTGCTGAGTCAATCACCTATCACGTATGACGATGGCCGTGGCCAGCGTTGCGGGGGGCATGGCTGACGAAAAAACACTTTTACCCGACCGCGCAGTAAAGATGCGCGAAATCTCGCGCGAGAAATGCACGGCCGGGTGTTCGTATCCGGACAGATAAGTGAATCCCGCTTGTCGGCTGATCAATTTCGCTCTCGCAAACCATCTTTTACGTTGAACGAAAAGTGCTGATGCTTTCGCGCTTTATACATTTTCTCGCGTCAGGGCCCCCCCCCCTCCTCTCTTTGCTCTTTCCGTGTTTCGCTTTTAGATATCTACCGTTCGGCGACTGTATACGGATATGTCTCGAATAATACTTGTGCGTTAATCGACACCGATCACGACGCGAGTTATTTTCCGCGAAGCAGACTTCACATTTTTCCACACGAAAGACTGACACGATCTCGTCGGCATCGGTCGGGCGCATCCCTTCCGCCCACCACGAGACGTTTGCACACACCGAGATACCATATCGGTTCGATAGGTTTCCACAACTCTAGGAATAACACGGCCCGCGCAGCGGGAGATCGCATCGCGTATGCGCCGGTAAATATTGTTTACCGATGGAAAAGTGTCCGAATCGCGTAAACGCCTCAGTGACGACAAACGAAAAGAGTGGAGACGTCGAGGAGCCGGCTTACTTTAGAGATCCGGGATAGCGGGATGGTATCAGAAATCGATGGTGGCTTAACCTGACGTGTATCTGCGCAATAACACGCGGAAGCTGCACGCAGGATGGAGAGCGACGGGATAAAACGAAGCCGACCGGCGATACGCGCGGGATATGCGGCGAGTTATTTTTGCATTAAGCTCGCTCTAATACGCCGACGCGTCAGCTAAATCGCGTCAGCTCCTTGCTCCTTCAGCGCGCGCTATTTTCTCGCCCAGCCAGGTCGCGGGACGATTACGAGGGTTGCCGAAATTTACCGCGTGAATTTCTCGGCTGTATAAACACAACGTTCGGACACGGCAGGGGCGTTACTTCCTACGCATACTGAACAGATCGAATTCGAATAAGGAGCGTAAAGCGAATTTGTGCAAATCGCTCCCGAATCCCCCCAAATAAGACGTGTGGAAAGAGCGGACAAATTTGACCAGATTCTCTCTCTCTCTCTCTCTCTTTCTCTCTCTTTGGCGCGCGCGTTGGTAGTAAAGTCAATCGACGAAGAGAAACCATCCATCGATTTGCACTTTCAACGAATCGCCTCTCAAACGACTAGCCAACATTTTTCTCCTCAGCGTGCAGCGTATCCTGTGCTCGCAGGACAAAGTGTTTGGGAAACAGAGATATGTCGCGTAATTTACACAGGCGGTTGTGTGAGGAATTCTCCCCCTCATGACGGAAATGTGCAAGACCGTTTTTCGACCGGAATGCTAATGCTAATGGAGGCTTAATCAGGCCGAGCGCGTAATACTGCAGAAAACTGCTCGCGAAGGATTACTCGCGATGATTAATAACGATGCCGATTTGTACGCACGCAATATCGGCAGGCGGTAGTCGATTCGGATTTTCCACGCGTCATTTGTTACCCGGTATCGCGCTATTGATTTTCTAGTCTCATCGAGACGCCGCCCGGCTAGAGACATACATTTTTCAGTGAATCTGCAATTCTCGCGCAGATGTCATCTCGACGTTCATCTTGTAGTTCCTTTCTCTCGCGTGTATGTAGCGTCTATGAAAAATTTATATTCATCCGATCTGGATTTCCTACAATAAATCGGCTCTACGTAATAGCCAACTTGCCCGAGCGAAACACCGATCGAACGTCGATCGTCACAGACGTATGATATCCGTATTCGCGCGAGGATTGCGAAATACATTCTAACATTTACGGTACGGTAGTTTCCATCTCATATAAAACATTTCTCTCTCTCTCTCTCTCTCTCTCTCTCTCTCTCTCATCTGCCCACCCCATCTCATATAAAAAAATCTCATTCGCTCAAGGAGCAGATTAACCTCTCGTCGCTGAAATATTTTTTCCACGGTGAAACAAGCTCTCTCCCGGGGATCCTTCCCCGGGACATCGCAAAAACATCACTCTCGCTCCATTCTTCGAGAATCGCGAGCTTAATCGCAAATAAACTTCCATCACGAGCCGGGTCCTTGAGGAAGGCAGCGAAGGAGGGTAAACGACCGGGCGAAAATAAGGCTCGCTCTGCCCTTCGCCTATTTATCTCTTCCGGACGGAAATCGCTGGCGGAACGCAACTCGCTGCCTGTTACCGACAATAACAACAAGCGCGGTGCACACCGCGAAGGAGGTGCCGCGAATCGATTACCTCCGGCCAGGCAGCGTCTTGTCGCGATGGCGCGCAGCGACAACGTGGGGGTCCCTGCCGAAAATACGACGGCGCATCAAGAGCGCCGCTCTCCCCCTCCCCCCTCTCCCCCCCCCGCCGCGTGATTCACTCCGTCGTTAGATCGTGCCGTCGCGTCGCGCAACAAATCGCACGGCTTATCCGGATTTCGCGTGCGCACTCTACGACTTCCGCCGCGTATACGGTAACATACGTGCACGTGTATGTAAGCGGCACTAACGACGGCGCGCGCGTCTGCAGTCGGCAAGCCGCGATTCTCATCGCTCCTCGCGATTTCGCACCGCGTCGGGAACGTCGCCAAAACGCCCCGGCGAAATTACAAGAGCGCGCGCGATATTAAGCTCAATTAAACGGCTAGGCTTCCGCGTGTAGTAACACACGTGATTTTACACAGCGCAGGCTTCGAGGCGTGCGCGTCGACGAATTCGAGGACTACTTTTTCTCGCGTGATCCGCCCCGACGCTTCCATCCCTTCACGCGACTTTCGAATTGCCGACATTACGTGCGCGGTGGGAATCGAGTCCTACGTTGCAACTATCTCGATTTCACCGGCAATGTGCTTCCAATTGTTGCTAGAAATGTGAGCTGCTGCGCCCCATTAATCTTTCAAGTTCTCTCTAAGCGGCGCGGTGCCAGATACGTATAATCGGATCCTTTTATAGTTTTCAAATTTTGCTGCTTCTTCGCGTGCAATCGCGTGTCGAGTACCTCTCGTCGTTTCGTTCTCCTAAAGATTAAACGTGCGGGGCAAATTGCATATAATATCATGGAGCTTTAGTGCGGACTCTTGCAAGCCATTAATTGGAAATCAATGTTTAATATCACACACGAGTCATCCGATTCGAGTGTAAGCCTGAGCGACCTCGATTCAGTTTCGCAATATGCTGTTGAAATGTTGTACTTTCAAATCGGATGTAAAATTATCCGAATGTGTCGTCGCAGGACATTAAACGGTAAGTCTTAAGTAACCGACTACTTCTATCTTCCCTCGTTGAGGGCCAATGCGATTTATGTCTAAGCTGCGCTACGTAATAAGATGCTCTGCGAGCGTTTGCATTGTCACTCACCACTTCGCCTTGAAATCCCACGACGCCCAGGTCCATCGGCGAAGCTGCATCCTCTGCATCCTCTGCATCCGTCCGGCCTCCTTAGCATTCAGCTTTCGCAGTGTCCGGCCGTCGTTCAATGTCGTCCGTCGATCGCTACGCTGCACTGCGCTTCACCCGCGACCGGGATAATTTTAGCGGTTTGACGACTTAACGGATTGGTTTAACGATAAATTGCCACGCCTCGAAAATGTACTCGCGAATCGCGCGTAAACTATCGCGAAATAAAGATCACGGCGCTTTCGGCAAGATCGAGGAAGACGAAAAAATATTCCATTTTGTGGATTATATAATTTCAGTCAAAGAAATTGCGGCGGGACTCTCTCGTCTCGCAAAAATTCGCAATTTAAAAGAAACACGTAAGACTTTGGCGATAATTTCAATTGAGATAATATAACTCGTCATATGTGAAAGAAAATTTGAAAATTGATAACCGCAAGATTTATCGCGAGCGATGTAAGTAGATTAATTATCGCGAATTTCGCGTGTGGTGGCGCAATTATGATGCGCATTGTGGATTACTCGAGATAATTAGAGAATCACATCAGAAGCAAGTGTCTTTGAGAAAACAAAAATTCGTTTCTTTGCTGCGCAAAGAAGACGTTCGGATCTCTTAAAACGATTCAATCGTTCAAAGTAGTGATTCCATAATTATCTCAAGCAATATATTTTGGGGGACAAACGTATACATGCAAGTCTACAAACTAAATAAATCGCATTGTGCAGGGTTTTGCAAGCACACTTCCGCCACCGTAAATATTTAAACCACTTTACATGCTTATTTTTCTGACTCACCAAACGGCGAGAACGGCAAGGTCGGCCGCTACAAAGTCTGGAACAAAAAATATTTTCACCAATTAGATACGACCTCGCTTGGAGAGAAATATACATAAATAGAAATGAGTCAATCTTTGTGATCGTTGGAATTCAAGAACGTTCATTCGATAAATCATATATATGTACGTTCCAGTTTTCAATCGTGGAAAGTTAAACGTTGGAGCGCAAAAAGTATAAACTTACCTTCGAGACGACCTTGCTCGGCCCGAACCGGGTCCTCCGGTGCGGCATTCGCGTCCACTGTAAACAGCATTGTCCAGAAAGTACACTCGACCGTGCGACCACAAGCCTCGGCGGATCTGAAGCAAACGATAAGTTTTCTAATTAGCTCCTAATTAGCTGAATCGATGAATATCAAAATATCAACAATGTATATTCGTCTTTTAAACCGTTAAAAATAAAAAGCGGTAGTCACCCTCAAGAAGCAGCTGCCGCTGCTCAAGATGATCATATCCCGATGACCCCGTGCGCAAAATAACGTTCAAACCGTCAAGAATCGGGAATCGCGCGCGACGGCTCCCGATCCGTTTCGCTTCGCGTCGAGAACTGTTATGATCGCTCTCTCTCGCGGTAGCACCTATTTATATTATTATCCCGAGCGTATAACCTTCGATTATAAGCTTTTGTGTACAGACTGATCTTTTCAAATGTTGACCTTGATTAAATTTTTCATTAAAACGAAACAACATTGATAAACAAGTACATGAGAAAAAACGGATCGAAACTCGGTTCTCTATTGAAAAGAATCGATTTGTACGAAAATCGAGCGGAAATAAGGATAAATGAAGAAAAATCGGTTTTTCGAGGAAAGATCCATTTTCTAAAGATCGAAACGAGATCGCGCACTGCCACCTTCAGCCGGTGAGTCGCCGATTATTGTTGCGTCAACATTACGCGTTTTACTTTATACAATCGAATACCCTCTCGACGTACGAATCGTCAAAATACACGACCTGCGTGATGACAGTTCGCGGCACCGAGAGCAAGCAACAGCTCACGTCGATGTTACCGTGAATGAAGATCGCGGCAAAGAGACGACAATGAGCTACTACACGCCTTTGTTAGTGCGGCGGAAAGAGAAAAAGATCAACTTTCTCGACGCGTCGCTTCTATGCACGAGCCAGCCCAGAGCCAGCCTGGCTGGCCGAGAATTCGTCAAAGAATACCCTTCTGAAGTTTAACGAGATCTTCATAAATCAGCCGGCGCGATACGAGGACTTGGCGTCTCTCCGTCATCGTCCCTAAGAGACTATGTGTGTCGACCCGTTCCACTGTAAAATTTCTTGCAGCGTGAAATCTGCCACGCAGTCTCCCGTAAATTAGGACACTTCCATCCCGGCTTCGACACGGCTCCGTGAGGTCGGACTTCTTCCCGGGGCGCTCGCGAGCGTCACGCGCACCATCCCCTCCCGTGCCAGGGGATGGAGATCCCACTCGTCGCCGGGGATCGACTGATTTCGTTTCGCAAGGCCGTTGCGGAGTTCGTTTCCGCGAATGTCTCGTTCGCCGGGGTGTTTCGGATTAAAATGGTGGGACGGTTCGGTTGACGCAGATTGCTTTCGGGCGGCAGACGGTGGCAAATTCCCTATGCAGGAGGTGGTTTACCAAGATCGAGTGAGGCTACCTCATTGCGCGGGAGCGCCCATCGAACCGAATCGATTCCCATCGTATTGTCCCTGTTACGTCGATGTTCGGCGCGATAGTAAAGAAAGTCGCTCACGTCGCGCCGCGCAGGTCAGCAGCCAGGTGTACCTGGCCTGTCAATAACAGATTATCCGCGAGGACGGTGTCCCTGCGCGCGCCGACTCTTTTAAATTAAAATATATCGTCGGCCAAAGCCGCTCGAGCGACGTAAGCCGTTTGTTTGTGAGCCGTTCGTCGCGCGCGAATCCAAGGGAATCCATCGGCTGACTGGCTGTTACGCGACCATTTATTTCTGTAACGACGCTTAAACCGAAGCAAACGAAAGCTTAAACGATGAGGAACGAGCTTGCGAGCGCTGATGCAGGTGAGCCCATCTATTATACAGGGAAATTTGACCTATTTACATCGTTTGACGAATTTATACGCGCACGACTATGGCCGCGACGTTTCTTTTTCTCTAAGGTTACTCGAGAACGAAACTCGTCCGTGGCTTATCGCATATCGCTGGCCGATACACACAGGCGATCTTAAGCAGATCAGCAAGCGGAGAACAGCGCCGCAGCCGCGGGGGATGAAACACGGCGTGAGGATCGTGGAAGGAAAACTTGACGGCCGTCGAGTCCGATTACTACTGTGATCAAAAAGTATCCGAACTCAATTTTTTTAAAATCACGGATAAACTGTAAATCAAATCCGTTTGCTTTCTTAAATTGTGGTACACATGTCCTTCACATTTGATGAAAAAATCATGGTGTTCCTTCAAGCCGTTTGAAGGTGGCAATTGTTTATGTCAATGAAGATTGTTGTGCACGGCGATTTTTACGATGTTGAAAAATACGGAGCAAAGAATTTGTTTGAAATTTTGTGTTGCGAACGAAATTTCGTTCACAAACGCATTCAAAATGTTGCAAAAAGCTTATGGCGATGATTGTTTATCGAAAACAAGTACGTTTGAGTGGAGTTTAAAAAGTTTCAAGAAGGACGAGAATCCGTTGAAGACGACCCACGCTCTGGAAGACCATCGACGTCAACGGATGACGCTCACATTGAGAAAGTGAAAGAATTGCTGCTCCAAAATCGTCGATTGACTGTGCGAGAGATAGCAGATGAAGTTGGAATATCATTTGGATCGTGCCAGCACACAATCCGTAAGAAACGACCGGAATTGTGAGAAAACAACTCGTGGATTTTGCATCACGACAACGCACCATTGCATACCTCGACACTTGTGCGTGAATTTCTGACAAAAGACTCAATGGATGTCGCTTTGCAAGCACCGTATTCACCAGACACGGTCCCCTGTGACTTTTCCTGTTCCCCCTACCTACTTGAAAAAATCACTTCGCGGACAGCGTTTCGAATCGATTGAGGACATCAAAGAAAAATCGCTGCGTGAATTGAAGGCCATACCGTATCTGCCGCGTATGAGCGATGTTTCCGGAACTGGATCAAACGCTGGCATATGTGCGTTGCAAGCAACGGGGACTATTTTGAAGGAGACTACAAGAATTTTGATGATCGTAATTTTGATTTCTAAAAATAAAGTTCGGATACTTTTTGATCACGGTAGTAATTCCAACTGTTGTTTTCTAACATCAAAGCCAATGGGGATGCAACGCGTCTTGTCGCGTCTTGCGCGATTGCTCGGCGCGTGTGCACGATGAGAGTCGTGAACTTTGTTAGTCGGTCGCTCTTTCTTCCGCGCGAGTTCTTCAATGATACATATCCGCGTGTGAAAGATCGGTTTATCCGACCGAGTGCCTGGAAACATCCTGAAACGCGAGCGCGCCCGTCAACTCGAGAATAACTCGCGATGCACATCCCCGCTCGAGCTCGCTCGTTGGAAAATTGATCGGTAGCCGGAATTAATAATAAATGTGGCACAAAGGCAGTCGGACCGCGCGTGCATTCGTTTATAAGTAAATGTCACGGACGAAAGCGGCAAATTGGTGAAGCTCCACCGCCGGTATAATTGCCAACTCTTTCGTTCGCAGTCGCGATGCGCCGCGAAAGCGACGCGGGAGATGACGGAGAAAGAGGAAAGGAAGCAAAACGAACGAAGAGGAGGGAAGCGGAATCATCTCCCAAGTGATCACGCGTCTCTCCCCCAGCATGGAATTTCATCCCCGTGTCTCAAGCGGCGTGAAGCCCGCAAATAATTTTAAGACACATCCGCCATACGTGTGTACTCACTTTATGCAGGCGCGGTATCTCGTCGAATTACTCGCGCGCGCAGGCTAAGTATCTCGAAAGTATTTCCGTTTACCTCTCGCTGCGTGCTCGCGGCAGCCGCTCGCGTGCAATCTTTCTAAGTAAAAGCCATGACTGAAACGGCACAACTTAATTCTGAATAAAATTGCTAGGTTCGCGCGCGGCAGTAGCGCTTGTAACGACTCGAGCGACGTCAGAAAGCGCCGCGGAACAACGTCCCGAGAGAGATTACCTGTGTCGTTCCCGATCCGGAGGCGTCTATGCGTCTGCCCGGGATGAAAATAAAGCGCTCCGCGCGCGAAACGAAAGTGAGATTAACGTCGACGTAATGAATTCCTCGCGCTACGACGAGATCTTACGCAATATTTCAGCAAATTCAATTCCTCGCGAGATCGACGAGATTCCGTCGCTCTCGTCGCGCGATTAATTCGTCGCGAGCTCTTTCTGCGAGTTAATTCCACCCCCATGACGGCCACCCCCGCGCCCCGCGTCCGTCTTGGTTCATTTTCTTTTATTTCTCTCTCCTTTCTCCTTCCTTTCTCTTTGGACATAAGCATATTGCGGTAAAAATGAACTTTTGCGTTGGTGGGTTAATAAAAAGCGCTCGTTGCGCCGGGATTGCTTTCAACAAGCTTTAAACTTGAAATGAGGGAGCGTTTAGAGGTGCGGCAAAACCGAGCGACATTTAAACGAGTAACAAAATCCTAACAGAAATATCCCCCGATTTCAACAGGCGATCCCATTAAACGTACAAATTATATTACCGGCGCAATGTTCGTGCTCTGCTTGGAATATCCGTCGGGCAAGAAACAGAGGAATTTGCGCCCCGTTTTAATCCCTTGTGAACACGCTGGGTGCGTCAAGTTGGGAAAATGCACGTATGCATGCTTTGTACTCGTTGGCACGCGAGGCCGTATCCTTGCGTATCCTACGTGTTAGGAAGATTCTAGTTGCTAATTGCTAATTTATCATATTCCAGATGCGCGCGCACGCGCGCATGTGTGTGTGACACACGCGGGAAATCCAGAGGCGGATTCGGCCGGAAATATCCTTCTTTTCCTCAGAGCGCTGCGGCAACTGTCAGCTGCTCGGCGCCAGCACATTAAAATTTAATTCCCAAATTGTAACGAGGTAATTCTACCGCCGATGCACGGCAAAACCAATACACTTAGTGTACCGTGAAAAATACGAAATTAATTACGCCCGTGCTCTGCTTCGCGTGTCCGTTAAATGCATCGCGAGCACCCTCCCACGGCCATTGATTTGCGGCCGGGTATAAAATATCGCGGGAACGTTAGAGGGCCCGGAATTAATCGCGGGGTGCGTTCGAGAATTGCGCGAACCGCTCGGAAATGGAAATTAATCGATTTAATTACCGGGCATCGGGTTAATTCCGCGGATATTAATGCCGATTCGTCCGGCGTTACGCGGTCAATTTAACATCCGCTCGCGACCCGCCGGCCGGAAGACGTGTGGCCGAAACGGTCGTCGTCATTTCTTGTTGTAATTCTCACCAGAGGGTGCGAGGGTTATCCCTCTGCAAAAGCTAACATCGCCCCATTTCGAGGGATCACCGTCTCACCCCTCCCCCCCCCCCTCCCCCGCCCTCTCCACTCGCCAATCCCTGCTTCGATCGAACTCCGCTCGGTTGTTTCATGCGTTGAACTTTTCCGGAATTCCCGAGCAGATTCGGCGACAAGGTAAATCGCACGAATTGTATCGTGTTATTGCCAAGAGGAAACAAAAAGGAAATAGAAAATGAAAAGGAACAAACAAAAAAAGTACGCAGGCTGCATCGGAAAGCGTTCGCACGTGGGGGTGGGGGGGGAGGGGGGAGGACGAGGAACCGTCGAGTCGATTACAGCCACCGGTGCGGTTATCGGATTGTCGGCGAAAGATATAAATAGCGCAGTATAAATAACGCAGCGCTTTTTATAAGCGCACGCGCGAACGCGTAATTAATATTAGACGGAGCAAGATAAAAAGAAAAGAGAAAAGGAAGACGACGAGTTGATCGGAGTCGGACGGAAGAGCTTTAATACGAGAGGTATTTGTCACTAACCGCGCGCGCCGAAAGAAGTCTTTCGCTCTCTTGTCGCTCTCAGTCACGGTTAAGGTCCGTGAGGGTGCTGTCAATTTGTAATTAAGAAAAGTCTTAAATTAAAGCCCCTCGATGTCAGGAGCTCCTTCGTGCCGGAAGATTAACGCCGGCGTGAGAGTCCGCAATCTCGACGCATCGCGGCGAGATTTATCGTCCGTGGGCCATGGAGAAGGTGACGATAAATTACAAAAACATCACACATAAATCGCGCCTCCGGCTGGCGTTTATAAAGCGTAACGAATAAAGAGCGTAACTATTCGCGGTAACGACAATGCATTAACGTCACGGGACACCATTGTTCCCCGCTGCGAAAACGCAACGTGAAATTAAGCCGAATACAATTACGCCGTAATGAATGGCCGTAATAGCCCAATTGTGTCACATTCTCAGGAATGCGCAAGAGTGTTGTGGATTGCGCGGTAAGCCAAGAATTGCTCGCACGCCGTTGTAACTCACGGGGCGACAACTCCTAATTACGCCATCATAATACATCATCGTGACAAATTAGTAATCCCGCGAGACTTACCTGACGAGGTCGCGTACGCCAGGACTTCTATTTTGCCACATCGCCATTTATTTATCGCCCCGCCGCCACCGCCGCCGCCGGCGATTCCGCGCCGTAGCCGCGGACGAGGCGAACGCACGCGCGCACAACGCAGCGGCGAATTCGTGTTTCTTGGTTTCTTGGACAATGTTTTGTCTCTCGTACATTTATTCCTGAGTAATTAGGACAGTTCATTTCAAAGCCGTAAACTGTATTTTCGTGGGAGTAAAAATTTTGATTTAGAGGATGGACGACCGCGTGGGAGAAAATATGTTACTTAATAACGCGTGTTTTGAACGATCAAAGACGATGTTGGAGAAGGCGAGAAGAAATGAAAAAAAATGTAATCAACACATTTGTGTGTAAAATTCGCACAATTCACAGAGACTTGTATGAAATCTGCATTATACGTTCCCGAAACATCGAATGAACGTTTCTCTCGATTTAATATGTCGACGAAAAGTTGTTAGCGCCTCGCACGTTGGATGTTATAAATTTTGTAAATTCAACTTTCCCATCCTTCCGTTCTCCGCGCGTATCAGCTAATCTTTTGTTTCGCGGGCGCGCGCCCCAACAACGACAACGTCGTTATTTACGACGCTACAACAATCTACGCACACGTAGTTAGGAACTTTAGCTGTAACAGAACATCGGAGAGTACCTCGAGGAAGTCGTCCGCCGAGTTTTGTCCAAGTTAACGAACTCGAAGGGCCCGGTATCGGTCGAAGTTCGTTAATCGATCGCCGGAAATTCTTCGAGATACCTCACGTGGCTGGTTGGCAACGGCAACTCGGGATATGTGACAAATTTTCGAAGCACAATCAACTGAAATTTATCAACGACCAAGTTTTCAAGTCCGTTTTGTCGGAGCCCGCATTAATTAAGAGCGAGGGACGTCCATTGTGACGAGAGTTCGATGCAAAAGAGAGAGAGAAAGAGAGAGAGAGAGAGAGAGAGAGAGAGAGAGAGAGAGAAAGGGAACGAGGTAACGTCCCGTGCAAAATTTGCATCTTCGATAATTACGACAAGAGCGTGAAAGCTTCTGTTTGCAAATAGATATTTTGTGGGATAATTAAAGCACGTAAAGTTTCAGACGCAATGACTCATCGAATCGATAATTAATTATCTATTTCTGCAGGCGAAAGCTGTTTCTGACAGTGCTGCGAAAGCAATTTTGTAAATATAAATTTCATTTGCGAAAACGCGATTCAAACTGGACATCGAAAGGGCTCGGAAAGGTCGTTTTTTTCCGCTTTTTGGGATTTCAGTTTAATCTCGCCGATGTTATTTAGTTTCAATTTACTATAAGCTTAGCGCGTTGCAAAAATTTAAATGCTAATTTGGGATTATAATCCGATGATTCGAGTCCCTCTTTCTCTCACGCGCGCGGCAGTCTCGATGACGCGCTTCGTCTCGTCGCTTCTCTTCAACGGTGCCGCTGAATTCGGTGTCGACCTAATTGCACGCACCTCGACAAAACTACTTTAACGATTATAACTAGAAATTGACGTTACTAATAACGTCAGTAGAGGTAAAGTTTGCAGCGACGACGACGACGAGAATTTAGCCTTTGCCATAACGTTGCGCGAATATTTCATGAAGTGCTGCACCCAGCCTGACGCGATCTGATAAGTACATAAGTACGCGCGAAGAGGAGGCAGCCGACATCCCGTCTCCCGTCTAACATTTTACTCAATTTCCATTGCGGAAATTTTCCGCCAATCCGTCCCCGCCAACCGCCGTCGGAATAACACAAGGAAGATTGCCCGGGAAACACTGCCTCTCGCTACGTGAGCTCGCGATGGCGGATTCGCATCGGCGCGGCGCGGTCGGGGAGCTTTTCGTTACGCTTCTTCCATTCGCGAACGGGAATACGGCATAATGTGGCGTATTTTGATGGGACATCGTGAGTTTGACACGCCATGTAAAATTTCGCCGGGCCGTGGTAGGAGGCGTCGGGCAAGCGGATCACCGTGAAAGCGCTTTATCGTGGCGCGCGGCGTCTGACGTAGGGAAAAGGCCTCGCTAAAATGTCACGTCACGACGGAGTGGAAGCAATTTGACACGCGCGTCCCGCTACCGCGTGTATATCAAATTCAAAAAAAGCGTCGCTCGGGTTACGCTGAAATACGATAACACACTGCTTTTTTCCCATACACAGCGCGCTCACGTTTCTTTGTGCGCCGATGTGCGTAAATGATGCTCCAGTGAGAATTTGCAATAACAATAGTCGTATATCGAGTTTTTATTTGCGTAGCGAGTGACCGGTTGAAATCGTCAATATTACTGGAACGTAATTCAAAACTGCGCGATAAATGAAATATTCGTAACATAATTCATCCTTCGATGGTACTCGCTATAAGTCACCGCCGTAAGTCAATTTACGTGAAAGATTTGATTTCTCGATTGAATGCACAAAGAGATTTTACAAAGCTACGTTAAAGTATCGCGCTAAAATTGTATGCATCGATTACTCGCGCGTTCGTTTCGCGCGCAAAAAGACCGCGAGAAATTTTAAATCAACTTTGAGGACGAAATGCGCAAATCCTCGTGATTAAATGGCCCTTCTAATTAAATGCATCGTAATTTAACAAATGTACCTTCAATATTTGGCGAAAGATGTTATCTACAATTGAAATTGTCAGATGCATTCAGCAGTGCAGCAATTGCAAATTATCAGAAAATAATGACCTATATGAAGGAAAATATCGTCTAATTTGCATGATTATTCTTCATTTTATTTCGATTCGTATTCCCGTTTTATCCTCATGTTCTATATAATTTTATTTACGAACGCCGAGCACACATTTATTGTTGTGTGTAAAATCTCGACCTTCCAGTGGCGAAACGACGATAAGAATTTGTGAAACTTAATATTGGGCCGGACATATTTAATTTGCAATCCGTAGAGAGAAATCATCGCGTCCGGAGACTACCGTGACTTTACTTATCGCGCAATCTTTGCGTCATTTTCGCAAATTGTGCGCATCGGTATATCCGAAGGTACACAGGGAGAACAATTTAGTTGAATCTAACAAATGCTTATTTGGAATAGTCCAAATAAACTTTTTGATTAACCGAACAAAGTTTTGTTTGACGCAACAAAAACATTTCGTTGGAACTAAGCTGCAACAAAATATTTTTGTTGCGTCAAACAAAACTTCGTTCGATCAATCAAAAAATTTATTTGAACTATTCCAAATAAGCATTTGTTAGATTCAACTAAATCGTCCTCTCTGTGTATATCCTTTAATCTTTACGACGCAGATTTTTCTCAATTGTTGGCGGATATCACTTCCATATTGCACGATACGCTTCATTTAATATCGCGATGTAATATGTAAACAGTTGTTGCTGTTATCTTAACGTCACGGCCCGTGATATATTTTACAGTTTATGTCGGACTCTCCGGAGGCTGCATTAATGTTTGCTGCAGCCGATAAGGCTCGTGTCCCGACAACGTCGCGGTGCTACAAGGCAAGCGAAGCAACGAAAGCCATTTGGAAAGATGAGGACGGCAACGAAAACGGGGGGATTACCAGGTTAATCCCGAATACCTATTCGCTTACAATAACGAGGATCATCATAAAGACATTTACGGTGCCAAAGTCCGTAAAGATTGCGATAGAGATTGCGCGCTAATGATCATTGCTTATATTCAAAATATGTCGATATTTCTCTTACTGTTTTCTTCTCCTGCTGGAGACGCGCGATACGTAACGTCGCCATTAAACTCAGCCCATGAAAAATTCTCCGGCGCTGCGCTTGTTAGAATATCGCACAGTTTGCACATGATGTAGCATTATTTTTGTTATAATGGCGGACGACAAGAGTGACCAAGGTACTTAAAAATTGTTAAGTTACGACATACGACCTGCGCAGGTCCGAACTTTGGTGAAAAACGCGATCGGCTGCAATCTGAAAGCTCCGCGAGAAAAAAAATCTTGCAAAATACCGAGAAGCGTAATTAAATTGCGTTGTTGCACTTTCTCACGTATACGGAACGAAGCTGGTAAATGCAATATCGTGTTTCGCGAAACTCGCGGAAAGTTTGCTCGCGAAGGATTTCGCATACCGAGGACAAAGACCGCAAGCGTGGCGGACATAATGTAATGGCGAATTCATAAATCGTCTTCGCTCCGCGGATGCGCCTAAAAACAACGGAGAGATCGAACGGGCGAGAGATCGCGCGCGCGCGCGAGCGAGAGAGAGAGAGAGAGAGAGAGAGAGAGAACGTCGGAGAATAGATAATCAAAGATTGATGCCGACGCCTGCCGCGCTACGTTCAATATCAGTCGAATGAGGTGATTGATCGACACATCAAAACCTTTTATGGTCACGCGGTCTAGGAATCCGCTGGGAGAATATTACGGAGAACAGAGGCTTCACACTGCGAGTATACTTTCGTTCGCTGGTACGTCTATCGTGTTCAAGTTTAAATCGAATTTCGTACCATGAGCGCGGTCGCGCCTTGCGCACCGCGAAAACAGGCGGTTAGAATGTAACAGGATTCATTCCGGGGGCACCCCGACATAACTTAATCGACATGTGTTACAAATGACCGAAATAGACGAAACAGGCGACTACAAACGGTGGATGGACAGTTTAAAACGTAGCTTGGTCTTCTTAACGTTTACGATGTAATGCGAGATCTCTTTCGGGATAGAGGGCTACGATAGCTTTTCTCCCAATTGCGATATTTTTGAGAATTAATCCGATTCGCCTCGCAAAATAACACTGAGAGAAAATGAATGCTTTTTGTGCAAAAATCCATTTTCACAGGAAAGCAATTCGCGAAACTTCAAAAGCGTCTCGCGTTTACGTGTATTTAGTTAAAACTATTTTGCAGCATAATAACCTATTAAACATGATCGAGGTTTGTAATGAGATCCGCTAATTCCCGTATATTCGGAATCATATAATTGCATATTTCATCACAGATAATAATTAAATCTCCGCTTATGTACGCGATTCTATTATACATACCTCCGATGCTCTCCGATACACGAATATATACTCGACTGTACGTAATAATTGAATATTCAATTCCCTAAACAGGCAAGTATTCGTCTTCTGCTTGTTCTTTACAAATAACCCGAAATATTCACAATTTGTCATTTTGTCCTCGAGCAAAGTTTGTGAAAAATTACGAGAAGACTATACAAACTTGGAAATCTTGATAATAACGTCGTCTATAATTATTCTTGATCATACTACGGGCTTTTCGGACATTTTATTTCGCTCACCAGTATTAATATACATAAATTTATTCCTGACACCAAGTTGCCGAATAAATCCTAAATCGCGTGCGCGGAATAGCGGCGCATTAATGTTTGCACGCAAAGGTATAAGTCGTCTTCCGTCTCCGTTACATCGCATCGAGTTGGGCGCGAGCCTATCTGGAGTTTAATTAGATACCGAAGCTCAGATCGCGTCGGTTTTGGGTCACGTTCCGCGTGACTCCGTGTCGCGATAACAAATTAAGTAGTTTTTTGCTCCCGCGCGCGGTACAACACGCAGCGACGAACGGCAATTGGACACTCGACAACACAATTGCATAATCCACCTTTTTACCGCGCAAAGTGTTGGCGATGTCTCGATATCGGGATAACGGCCCGTTTTTACCCGTCATCGGTCGGCAATTACGCGATCAACGATGCCCATTGCGTAACCTGCTATTTCTACTTCTCGGATCTTTCTCTCTGCCGCGAAAAATTCGAGCCGGCGAACAACGCGTACATTTGGCCGCCCCGTATATTTGGTCGCGTGAAACTTTGTACAAAAGAAAAGAAGAGGAACAAAATTAATGTAAGAGAAATTTAAATTTCAAATCATTACAAGCGCGAGAGCCGCGCGCGCGCGCGAATTAAAAGGACGGTGAGCTTGGGTGATTAAATAGAGAGGTAAGGGAAACAACAACAAATAAGAACGTGAAATCAGTTAAATGAGATTTTACACGTTTAAATGTGATTATCAGCATTTTCTCAGCGGAATGCATTTCGAGTGTACGGCGCTGTTCATAAACGTAAATACTGGGTGTAACCCGTGAATTAAATGTCCAATTTTATGAGCGAAAAACACGCGCGTAATGGATATCTCATATTTTTACGCTCGTCGTTATTATAACACAGAAGCACGTGGCATATGGCGTGCGGGTCTTGCGCACAAAATGTTGACGATTTTAGCGCGGTTACTCTGTCAATATTGATTTATTTCAGACAGGAAGACTCGCGCGGGCTGAAAATATATTGGACATATTGGCTTTCCCACGTGCCAATATATATTATTATTTATGCATTTTTCTTCCTCTTTTTTTTCCTTTCGTCATCAAATACAACGATATTTGCGTATCATTCTTACGGCCGATACGCGTGTATCATGTTACTCGATAACGCGCGTTTAATTAAATGAATGTTAATTATTTTATTCAGCAGTGAGAAAGAGAGAGAGAGAAAAAGAGAGAGAGAGAGAGAGAGAGAGAGAGAGAGAGAGAGAGAGAGAGAGAGAGCGAGAGACGCACTCGGAGGTCCAAATTGTCCAAGCGAAAGCCTTACGAAACAAATTTGACATTACGGGCTGATCACTTTTTATTGAAACTGGGTCACTTCAATATTTGATTCGTGCAGTTCGCTGCGTCCGCGTCCGCGCTGGCTCGCGATGCAGCGAGCGATGGCTCGTATTATGTGAAATTTCGGTGCGCGGTACACAGCGGACGCGCGAAAATCTCCAAGCGTCCGGGCCAATCGTGTTATTACAAGCTCGTATTTTCGAATCCTTTTACATGCAAACAGCGCGCAAAAAGGGATCGCACGCGAGTATACGCGCGCGTAAATGTTTGCCCTGATGTTTTCTGATATCTGATCCTATAATATCGACATCTCTCGTGTGTATCGACGCACACACAGGCCTCGCTTCACCAGGCGGCTCGGCTTCTTTCGACTCCGCGGCCTTGCTTGTATCTTGCTCTCGTATTTCATGTTTATATCACGGCTCTAAGCGCTGAAGCGTAACGCGATTTTACACAAGCACGCGCGCGCGCGAGTATGCGCGTGTGCGCGCGCGCTGTTTATGCAACAAATGCATTTCACGTGCCGTTTTGCACGCTATAGCGCTGTGTTTCGGAGTTTAGTGCCTGTTTACCTTAAAAGCCATAACGCGGCTTGACGCGTAATTTTCCGCAATGCGCGGATCACGTAACTCAGTTTGCCAGGCGGTTTGCGGAGGACGCGGGCGCACGGCGGAGCCGGTTGGTTCGCGGCGGTTTCTAGGGCAGGTTCTCGCCAATTTGTTGCCTTCGAGCAACAAATTCGAGGGTTTGGCACGCGTCGACGGTGGGGCCCGCCCTCCCCCCTTCCCTCCCTCTAATCGGCCGGCGCGCGCGGCTTTCTTAGCGGCTGTGAATTTAATCAAGACACCTACGGTAGGCCCAGCTGGCGTCGAGAGTTTAATCAGGCACCTAGCTGGCCGCCGTTCGATCGCGCTTCACCCTTCCCTCCCCACCCACATCGGCGTTATTTTCGCAAATTACTCGATCCCTTTTCTCGCCCATCTCGCTCGCGCTCGTTGCCTGGGACTGATTACCTTCTCGTCATTACGCAGCTCGAGTCGGATCGCCAGCAATCAGAGATTTAATCAGAGAGGAGTGCGAGCGGATTCTATACAATACGTCATGCCGCCGTCGCGCAGACGCCAGAGGAGATCTCCAGCTGCTCGAGATAGCGCTTACACTTGTTCTCATTAAAGGCCGAGTTGCATTACGGCATAATGGGGAGGGTCTTAACCGCGCGCGATAACATTTAATGCGCGTCCCTCTCTCGTTCCAGATATGATACATCTGCCTCGATTTATAGTTTCACTACGTCCTGCGGTAGAACGTCGAGAGAGAGAGAGAGAGAGAGAGAGAGGGAGAGAGAGAGAGAGAGAGAGGGAGGGAGGAGGGGGGGAGAGCGTCTCGCTAATTGTTATCTCGCGATTATTTACCGACCACCATCGCCGCTCCTTACTATTACGGTCCTCACTTTTTGCGTCGCGAGCTTAATTGCCTTACGTCTGTTGCATTATTATTCATTATTCTGCTTTCGCGATGAATATGTAGATTTCCCAATTGAATTACTTGCTATTGAAATTTGCGGTAACAATCGAGAGAAAGAGAGAGAATGCCGAGCGAAAATTATTTAAAAAAATATTAAGCATCAACCCGGACAATCGTAGGAATCCTTGCCCCGGATCCTCTTATTGTTCTTTGTCGAGCGCACGTCAGAAGAGAGGAACGTCGACGAGAGCACAGAGAAGGCAATAATATTAAAGCGATACTACAAAGGCGATTCGTGCTTATTATCTCACCTGTTCCATGTTCATGGATTTCGCAAACCTGCAAAGCCATTTCTGGATCCATTACGCTGATCTGAATTACGTATAATTAACTAAACGAACAAAGAAAATCTCTCTCTCTCTCTCTCTTTCTCTGTCTTTCTCTCCCGATTAATACTGCTTCTTCTGTTCCCCGGATCGGACAAAGGGACGCATAATTTTTGCGAGAACGCGACGCCTGCAGGGACGAGTCGGCGACAATCGCGACTTTATCGGGGCTCGTTTAAGCCGCTCGTTTAACAGTGTGTGATATAATCTTGTCGTTAACGCCGGTTTGCGATTTATTACGCGAATTACAATAAGCACGACCTACTCGCGGCTGTCGTTCGCTTTATTAGCGGGGAATAATCTCGTCGTGTAAAGCCGCGAGAGAGCGAAATGTACAAAACGCACAAACGCGATGCGCGTGTCGTCATGCCCGCGACGAAAGTTGCATTAACCGCGGCGACCGCAGCACGCTTATCCGCACTTTTTGCGCCGCGTTATCCACCGCCATGCAAGAAATCGCGACTGTGTAACGCGATAAAGAATTGCGTGCCATCGACGACGAGGACCGTTTTAATTAAAGGCGGACGAGATCGTCGCCCGGTCAAAAACGCCGCTTGCACGTCCCCGATTCATTCCCTTTCAACGAAGTTTGCGTGGCGTTGCGCCCGGCTTAATGACGGCGACCTTTAATATCGAGCTGATAACGATCTGACCGAGGACGAAACGCTGCGCCGCGAATTTCGCCCTGCCACATCCGCCTTGATGAGAGAGAAATGCTCGCGGAATGCGTATAATTGGAGGTTTATCGACGTCGCGCGGAATTCACGATATCCCGGCTGCAATTTTGTCTTCGCCTGAAAATACAGCGCCGCGCTGTCTTACGAGAGAACGGACGCGCGGAAATTCGACGCGTTCGCGTGAATCGCGCCAAACGAATATGATGTATACCCCGTGCCCCGTGTCTGTAATACGGTATCGGCGATTAGCGTGTGTGGAATCGCGCCTGCGCGCGATGTTTAGCATGTTCCCCGCGCGAACGTACGCGCGTGGAAATACCGTTTAGCATCGCATGCTCGTGATATCACGAATGGTATCACTTCAGGCACCCGGCAATTTACTAACTCGATAATGTGAACCCCGTCGCTGCGCGCGGGCGACTAATTACAAATTCCTTTTGAATTAATGCGCGCTTGGATGGGCGAACTCTCCTCCGGGGGCTCCCGACTTGACCGCTTGCGGCTACTGTAGCACGCACAAGATCTCTCAAGGAATACGTTCGAGGGGGATATCGCTCTCGTGTATAGCGCCGTATAGAATTACAAAGGCGTTTGATCCTTCACTTCTCGACAAAGTGCTGCACGGGCTGCGCGGGCCGCTGCCGTTGCCTGTAAGTGCCACAGTCAGACACAGTTCTCGCGGTTCTCCAATCGGGAAAAACCGATCGTCGTGTGCGCCACGCTACGCGTTAGCGCGTCACGTCGCGTCACGCGTGTAGATCAGCAATTAAGTCCGAGGTAAGGCCGCGTTGCGCGTTAAAATTCGAGCGGGCATCAAAAGCGCGGTTCGCCCGCTTATCAGTCTTTCGTGCCTTCGGAGAAAGGAGCCTCGAAAATGAAGTTTTACGTGCGACGCCGTCGCGAGGCGTCTGCGAGAATGTGAGCGACGTAATAATTTTTAATAAAATCCGCCCGGTCCACACACACGCGCACACGCACATTCTTCCAGCGCGAGAGATCCGCCGAAACTTAGCCGAGACGAGCGTACACGCGTGCGCGCACTGATCGACGTGATTTATACGTGCAAATGTCCTCGTAACGACCGACTCGTGCAATATGTTGAATAACTATTTACGTTATTTCTACATAACCGCGTATGAATATTTAAGCTTGACGCACGATCGCGCTAATGCACCGAGTGACTTAGCCGTTTATTACGAATCACGCGATTAAAAGTGTAATTGATCACACGCTCGTTGACCGTATAAATCCCGTTGATAATCTGCCGGGACAACGTAGCGCGGAATAAATCACGGCTTGACAGTTCGCGCCACGTGTAATAGAATTTTTCGCGGCGGCGCCGCGCGATAAGCGCGATAAGGACGATAAATGCGCTGATATATTAGAAACGTGCGTATTACCGCGTTGGGAGCCGCGCGAAGGAAACCGTATATATACGCGACACATCAAGTCATATAAAACTCTAATCCCCATCATTAATAACCACGCGGGTAGTATTGCCCCGCCTGTCGTCATGTGTTTACGGAGCTATTTATCTTTCTCGCGCGCTGCTAATCGCGCGACTAGGCCGATCGCGGCTGGATTTCGCCGCGTTAATGAGAAATCGGTCATCGATGGTCAAACGGGCATCGATAGTCGCGCTCATAATTGCGATCACGTTCCTTCCTTCTTTTGTCGACGCGTCTTTATTAGAGCGATCAAATCGTCGCGCGACTTTTGGGTCGTCCACTTGCATGAATCAACGCTCTTACTTTGCATGCTCCGTACAAAAGCGTTAATTGCGTCATGTGTAACCGCGTAAATTTGCAAAGTCAGTTTCGCATTCACAGCGGCCCTGAATTATTTCGCTTTTTGACGATCATATCGTTTACATTCCAAGTTTGTTGCGCACGTGCGCAATTATAGCTATTTCTGGATGTACGCGCGAGTTACGTGCTATTTGCTACAGTCAATAAATAATCGAAAGAAAATATACGCGATTAACAGCGCGAAATGCGTAGCACGTGGCCGCCTACGGAGCTTTTTATCGTTTATCGATACGAGTGACACGCTGCTCATATTTTCAGAACGTTCAAAATCACCTGCGACTTATCGCGCACGCATCAAGCTTCGAACGTGGAATAATATCAAGTGCAGTCTCTGTTACAACAATTAATCTCTGATCTCGGGACGAGGGTATAAGAGATTGCACACAGCGCTGCGAGAGGAAAAGGAAAAAAGACCAAGAGAGACGCATGCTAAATCCAATCGGGATGTTGTTGCCGACTAGAAATTTTGATCAGGTTCACCCAACATTGATAAGGACTTGATAGAGTGAATGAAAGGTAATCCTAAGTAAGTCAGTCCTTGTAATGTCCTAACGACAAATGAGTAAGGAAGACCTTTATAATGATTGGGTCCACATTAGGACCTTAACGTACCAATCTAGTGTATGATGTAATATGGTGCAGTTAATCAGGTCCTAGTCGGGATCTTATTCATTGTACCTAATATGATTTGCATTGTCAAGTTTTAACAAAACAATTTTTGGGTGTCATTTCATCAGATATAAAGACGTTTGCATTGCAAAAACACTTCAGACCACTTGAACATATTTGTAAAATGCTATAGAAACTATCCTTTTTTAGCAGTCAATAAATAGTTGTAAAATTAACGTGACATGCAACTTTTCTCTTTGACACTACTTTATGTCTTGTCACCTTGTGATACTTTGTGATCTTATGATATTCATTTCATGTTTTTTTTCCGAAACATTTTACAAGTATGCTCAAGCGATCTAAAATATTATTTCATGCAAATATCTTTTTATTTGGAAATGACATGAAAGAATTCTCAGCGTGTCATTTCTTATTTCTAATGTCATCGTCCAATATAGCCGTGGCGAGTAATCAGGAGCCATAATTTGAAAAGAAAAAAAACGTAATAAGGATTCCATAAGATAACTCAATAAGGACCTGACTATGAATCCTTACTAAGGTCCTGATATCCACGCTGCGTCGGGTCCTAGTAAGTCTTACATGACTTACTAGGATAGTATTACCTTATTGGGACCTGATGTCCAAGTGAGGTTAACCTGATCAGGACCATAGGATAAATTTCTAGTCGAGTTGCAAGCTAGTCGCATGACCAAGTTGCTGCAAGTGCGTTTGTTTGCGTATCTCCCGAGCACGTGTACGACATTGTTCGCTGATGAGGAACTTGATTGTGTTCGATCAACAGGTCTTAAGATCGCGACAAGTGCCGCTTTACACATACACACACACACACACACACACACGTGCGCGCATACACACACACACACGCACACAAGCGCGCACAGCGAAGGTGTCGCCACGCTTGGGCAAGCAAGCGTGACAAGTGCAAGTGTATTGGAATCTTGAACTTTGATTTACGTAGCCACAGCGCCACCAGCCGTGAAGGATCGTTGACGGCCCGCGGACGTGTTAATCTGCGAGCGTGTGGCCGACTACTACATAGCAAGTGTCACGTAAGCCAAGATTGATTGATTCGATGAAGAACTGTACCTTCAAGGCTAATATTTGCCCATGTAGGATTTGCACTGTACTTATATCTTCGCATCCGTTAATTGAAAGAAAACAGAGCATTTGAGCTGATATCGAGCTCGTGCAAAGAAGGCTGGCACGCGGCGCACAGGGCAAATTACAAACACGCGATGCATCGAGAGAGTCGTGCGAAATTCTAATTTATATCGTTGACACAACCGTCCGAGTGAATCGTCTTTGTTGACGGCTTTTTCCCAGGAGAAAAATCAATTTCATCTGGACGAAGAAACTCGGAAGCGGAACAATCGACGCATCAGCAGCCGTAAGGGGCAGCCGTAAAAGTCATTCTACAATACGTGTCGTAAGTTGCAAGCCGTAAGAACTGACCAATTATGGCCGATTATTTTTATAATAATTGATTGCGATTCGCCAATTCTTACGGCTTACAACTTACGACACGTATTGTAGAATGACCTTTAAGATTCGTTTCGGGCAGCGACATTCAACGATAAATCGTCGAATGAGCAAGATAGTCGCTCGCGTCTACTTCATCATTCGCTCGTGCTTTTGTGCGCGCGCCGTAAAGATCGATAAAAAGTCATAAATCATACGACTGACGGGCCGCTTAAATATCACGCGTATCTATCACAATTTTAACGAGTACGGAGCTCGTATTTATCGGGCGCGACGCACCGCTGTCTTAATTGTATCGGCCGTTTGCCATTTCACGTAGCAGAAACAATACTCGATACGCCTTTTCGCGCAAAGTGTGGGTAGGCGTGTGAGTAATTAAGCTCAGGAATGAAGATCGATTAACTACGCGCGGCTGCTCGTTAAGATCTCATCGCCTCTGTATTGCGAGCTTGTCGAAAGCTCTTCGCAGCGGCCACCGTTCTTGCGACCATTTAGCTCTTTATGACTCGCGGGAGACGTTAACGCCTGATCGAGGAGAGAATAAAAGAGACCGGCTACATGCAGCGAATTAAATTGCCGTTAAAACGTGAGCATCGTTTGCGGGAAACCGTCCCGAGAGACATTCTAAAGTTAAGTCTCCCCTTCGCACATATTTATAAATCTTCGTCTGTCTTTCCAAACGTGTCGAGAAATGATTTCTCGACGTATCTTAAAGACCTACTCTTCGTATACGACCCACACATTCCGATTTAAACCGAGACACCGAGCCAAATTTTGCTTTGGACCATCGCCTGCATAATAAATCCGGGGAAACAGACGATCGTCAAACGAGTGTCGGTGATCGCGTGTATCTCGACGATTCGTAACGGCGTTCGCGCGGCCGGAGAATTAATCCAAGCGTGCTTCTCAACGGGCGGTACGTGACGGACGTAAAAATGAAATGCTCCATACTCACCGGTTACATCGGCGGCGAGCATTTTGTAGCCAGGATTAATCACCGACGAACACTCAACGGCGGCTCTGGAGAACGAGTCACGCTCCTGTAAAGCGCCCCGCGCGCCGCGCGACCGCGATATCTCGCGAAGGGCGGACAGAATTACGTCAGCCTTATCGTTAGCCGTTAACCCACGTGGCCGTCTCCAGGTGATACGTATACTCGAGCCGCTGAAATTACACCGGGAGAAAAATAGCCCGGAGAAATTCCGCAATGTTAGCATGTCGTACAACGCCGCGCTACTGTCGCGTCGCAGAGGCAAGTATCCCGGGCGAATGAGAAATTCCCGTGGGAATTTTAATTGAGCTTCCGACGACTCGAGCGCAATAAGCGCGAGAGCGCCGGGAGAAGAGGCCCGTTTCCGGCTCGCGATCTCCTGCGAAGATCGTTCGCGCGCGCGCGCGCGCGAGTCCGCCGCCGCCCACACCATGGAGAAAGAGTCAGTTCCGCGGTCGGGACGCGCTTAATCCGCGTAAATACGTTTTTACGCGCACGTCCGCGCCGGCGTTTGCTATTACTTTTAATTCGAGACAGCACTCTCGCCTTTGCGCGCCCCGACCGCTTAATATCCGCAAGCGCGCCGAGCATTCTCAATCTGTTCGCTCTCGCGGCTCGCGCCGCCCGCGCCGTAAAACGACGTCACGTCCCCGCCATTGTTCGATCTTTATTCTCTGATCGCGTCGCCCTCCCGCACCCCTCTTTCGAATGATATAAGCTTTCGAGTTGCAATCGTGAGGGCAATTTTCGGTCTCGACTATTTCGAGCCCGTTTCGACGTTTATACGTCCGACGACGACGTCTCGCTCGCGGTCCCGGAGCGATCTCGAAATACACTCGGCGAGAACTCTAGCGCGTGGCAACTTTTGTGCTCGCGCTTCATTCACTTGCACCTTCTCTTTCGGCCGCTGCGAATGCGCCGTATCTCACTAATTAGTAATGGCGCATCTGCGGCATCGCGCACGCGTGCTTGTGTATGTAAGGTATTTATAACGGCGCTGCGGCGTGCCTGGAATACTTCGGCAGCCGGCAGCGGGACAATGCGCCGAGGGAAGAATCGTCCGCTGACCAGCTCGCCTCTCGGCTGTCGGCTACGCCGGCGAAGCCTCGGCGACCGCGTCAAGTGCAAATTGGAGTAGATACGACCGATCTGGGTCAGGCCCGGAGGTGCGCGCGGCCGACCGGCGTGGCCGTTTCGCGATTACACGAATCCGCGGGTGTGAAAGCTCCCGCTTTCCCCGAGACAGCTTTCTCGCCGGGAGACGCGCGCGCGACTACGGGGGCAGAAACTCCGGGCTGGGAAGCCCCTTATCGCGGCCGGATCATTCTTACGCCCGGGATCGAGCTTCTTGATTTACGAGCCGGGCCACGAGAGAAGCCCGTGGCCCGCTACGTGTATTCGCGGCTTTTATAGCTCGCTCGGCCGGCCGGCCGGCCGGCAGGCAGGCAGGCACGGCAACTGATCCTTTCATACGCGATACTATATGGCCGGCGAAGTCCGAAGCCGTCTCGATTCGCGGAATTTGCGACGGCGGGCAACTTCGTGCGGCATAATGCATGAATTTAACGGCCGGCTGCAAGTTACACGCGAATTACGGAGAAACTACTTATCGCGGGTTCTCCGCTTCTGCTTTGGTTTCTTTTCCTTCTCTTTCTTCTCGTCGCTCGTTGCACAGTCGCAATTATGGATCATAACTGATCGTCAACCGGGATCACGCATACGGCGAAACGGCAAGAAAGAGGTCGTTGACGTTCCTCGAACTGCCGCGCGGAAGCATCGGAAAGTGCTGCGAGAGCGGCGCGTTGATATATGGAGCTATCGAAAATCGCGCGATAAAGCCGGAGTCATGTAAGGGCTACATTACAATTATTAGATATTCCATTAAATTGATTGCACACAAATGACGAGGCTCGTCTCTCGATGCGCGATGCATATCCCCGCGAAACGCCAATTAGCTTAATCGAGTCGCGCTCACATTCCGACGCATATCACGCGCCGAACGAAAGCATAATACAGCGTCCCGGCGCGGCGCGAGCTTCGTTTACAAATGTTATGCCGAAACGATGAAATTGCGCGTCGCGCATTACACAGCCGCTGCGCGAAATTATTTACGCCGGTCCGCGCGATTGTAGCACCGCGAGTCTATCGCGCGCAAACTGTCGCGCTAGACTTGCGCTCGCATATCGACGAAAGCGCGGACTTTAATTTGGCCGTCATTTTCACGGTGCACTGTTTGTTTGTCGGAAACGCTCGCTCGCTCAATCGCTCCCCCCCCCCCTCTCTCTCTCTCTCTCTCTCGATGATCTCGGGAGAAAGGCGCTCTTTATCGCGTAACAGCTAATAAAACGTTCATTAACGCGCTAATCCGCTAATTGCGGAGGGCTTATTTGCGAAACCGCAAAATTGCTCCAATTACCGCCCTTTGTAGCGGCGATCGGAGACACTATCCTATGCCAATTATATTACGTCATTGTTCCGAGAGAGAGAGAGAGAGAGGGAGGGGGAGAGAGAGAGAGAGAGAGAGAGAGAGAGAGAGAGAGAGAGAGAGAGAGAGAGAGAGGGAGAGAAGGTCGAGGGTTTAGTTAATTATCGCTACGTGCCGGAATATTGAATTTGAGCGAGCGCCTTTACTCTCGCCGAGAACACACAGCAGGAATAATTCATACAATATATAGTATGGTGGAAATATGAGCCTTCTACCGCGTATGTGCCCGCGCGTAATTGAACGCATTTATATTCGTTGAAGAAACAGACTCGCAACATACCGCCGCGCTGTTAACGTCGTCGCCGTCGCCGTCGTACGCGGCCCGTGCCGTTTCAAAGGGTTGCGCAACAGCGACGTCTCTAATACGTACATCCGCGGAATTTCTTCACAAAGAAAATTCAATTAGCAGCGTATGAGCGAGAGTAATGGCGACTCTATTTCCCTTCGCGTTCATTATCATAGTGTAGTCCATTAATCGGGTTATCAAATGTGCCAGTGGATCGATCGATCGTTACTCTCTCTGTCGCACCTTATTCGACACCGCCGTAAATCCCCCGCGCCGGTCGAATTATGCGCTCGCGAGTAATGGGCATTTACGCGATAATAATATACCATAATGGTACTTATATTATTAGTCCGCCCGATATAATGTATAAACTATAGCCCGTTAATTGCGTGCCGCGCGTTTGCGCCAAGTTGTTTCGTCGGATTTACCGAATTATGTATATGCGCGCCCCGCCGTTTGTTATTTTATAAATATCGACGAGTCGGGCACGAATATTTTCCGCGACGTACACGCGACGTCGTTTATAATCCACTGCCGGTGCGGCGCTAATCATCGGCCGTGAATCGAGATCTCGGCTGAATTAAAAGAAAATCCGCTTTATATGTACATATGTGCGCGCGCGTATGTATATATATATATATATATATATGCGCGAATTTGATTTAATACCACGTCCTTTCTGTATCGCGCGACGGAGAGAAGGTAAAAAGAATTTCCGCGATATATCGACTCGATATTTCTTGCCGTTACGGCGAAGAAGGCAGACGAGACGTTTCCATCGAGCGCCAGCCAACTTCCGGTTGGCTCTCTTTCGTGAAAGCCGTATCTCTCGGAGCGCGTTTTAAACTACAGCGGAAGAAAAAAAAAATCGGTGTCAGCTGCCTGAGTTTAACGTCGACGTCGCTGCGCAAATATGAAATACGAATTATTAAAAAAGAGAAAAAGAAAAAGAAGGAAAAGAAAACGAAAAAGGAAGAGGAGAAGAGAAAGCAAAAAGTCGCGCAGCTTGATGTAACCAGCGCGCACCGTTAGAGCGATACACACACACACACACACGTAAGGAAGCGAAAGACAAAAATCGAAAGCTGAAGTGCAAAAGTGAATATCATCCGAGCCGCGAGAGAATGAATAACGGATGACGGATGATGACCGCGCGGTGCTCCGTGCGCGGGATCTGCACGATATCATTGGCGAGCATTGATCGCGCATAACTGGAAGATTATCGCGACTTCGATACTGCCGTGTCGCGCGATATTCAGCTCTAATTAAGCCGCAGAGTGGAGCCGTCAAATTATCCCGCGATAGTTTCACGACAATCTGCACTCGAATCGTTCGTAATCGCACCGTCGTGTCTCTCTCGTGACAATTATTCTCAATTTAAAAGTCCAAGAGTCTCTGAATTTGAAACGAGCCTCGATCGTCTCAGACGAGTCGAGTATTGCATATTGGAGGAAGCTCGCGGCAATAGCGCAGCGTGTATCTCACGGGAAGAAGGAAGTCATTCGCGAGCGCCGGCTGAAAGGAAGGAAACGATCTTATGCGATCTCCTACATCATTTTTCAATTCGCGCCGCGCGAAGAAGCGCTGTCTATTAATACGTAATAGGTTTTACGCCATAGCGAGTCATCGTGAAACGCCATTTGGAACTCGTGCCGAGTCGTCCCACCGAATGGAACGCGTGTGTAACAGGGCTGTCGATATAATTCCTCACACCTTCGGCCGAATTTAATAAACTGCGTCTGATTAGAAAAATATCAAAATGGAGGTAAAGCTAGATTGACGTTCCTGCTAAAAGAGCCGAGAAAAACATTTCTAAAAGCTCTCCGTATTGTATTCACTTTATTTATTCTTTTTTCAAGGATTTATTTTATTTCCTCAAACGTTTATTTCAAGCGAAATTTTTGCACGTGCACTTTGTAATTTTGTGAATATTTTAAAATAATGTCCAACTGGAGAGTAAACGTGTCTAATATACAAACGCATCTTTTATAAAAGAAAAAAGAAAGAGAGAGAGGGGGAGAGAGAGAGAGAGAGAGAGAGAGAGAGAGAGAGAGAGAGAGAGAGAGAGAGAGAGAGAGAGAGAGAGAGAGAGAGGCGAGATTAAAAATCTCTTTTACTTTGAGCGAATGCTCGTTTTTCTTTAGTCTTATCCATTTTCATCTGTCGAAACTAGCGTGCGGAGTTATGTAAAGTAACCATTTTCCCGCTATATTTTCCGGTGCCACTAAATCTTCGACGTCATCGTCCTGTACGATCTATAAAGTTGCAGCGCGTTTAATTCGTCTCGCTACACACAATTTATCGCTATTCATTTGCGCTAAATGTTGACCGACCGCCGTTCGTTCGGCCGTTTCGGCGCGGCGCGTTTACCTTCCTGCCGCGGAAGTCCATCCTCACGCAGATGCGTGAACGCACGCCGGTACCGGAACCGGGCGCGGACGCGTGTATGCCGAGCGGGCCGGTATAAAAGCCTAGAAAACACGCCGGTAAGTTGCAGTTCTCACCTGGCCGCCTGAAATATCGTAATGGTGGAGATGACTTTCAAGGTAGAGTGTCGAGACGCGTCGGAAGAAGGAAAAGTGACGCGTCGCAGAGAAAGTGCCCGTTAAAGAACAAGTCCGCGACACTCGGTTAGGGAAATACGAAAAAGAAGAGAGAGAGAGGGGGAGAGAGAGAGAGAGAGAGAGAGAGAGAGAGAGAGAGAGAGAGAGAGAGAGAGAGAGAGAGAGAGAGAGAGAGAGGGAGAGGCAACAGGGCAGAGAAGAGGATAAAGGCGAAAGGTGGCGGATTGTTAATTGCCAATAATTACGGACGTATAATTGGCACAGCAACATGCGCGCGCGCGCGAGGGTTGACGGGATAAATAATTCGAACTCGTAGGGTGGTGCGAGAGACGGAAAAGTAGTCCCATTCGGCTCGTGAAGGACCCTAAGCAATGTCGTGAATATAGGATGGGATTAAAGTGTTTCTTGACGTTCGAGTCCGCCCGATGTAATTAGATCGTTCGGCCCGGTCGTCGCGAGCGCTCGTTTCTGTGGAAGGTAACGTTCGTGCGGCCAAAAGTGAGTAAAAAATATCAAGCTGAACTGCGCGCGGGAGAAAACTAAAAACTGCACCTCCATGCGGGACGCTTTCTCTCAATAGAGCAAAACCGCCGCGGTTTCCTTGCGCTTGTTTAATTTTCAACTCTTCTCGACTTTTAAGGTCTCCGAGCTATTTTATTATAGACAAGTCTGTTATTTTCCTTTGTACGTTTAAATGTGCTGGTTTCTTATACGTCTCCGCCAGCAGAAGCACCGGTCTTGTTCCTGTTACAGAGAAAAACGATAGAGTGAGGCAAAGAGTTCCCTCGGTTGGACCATTGTATCGGGAGAGTGTAATTATTTTTGTAATCATTTGTTACGTCTGCTTCGAGTTTCCTACAAACAACGAGGATAACATTTATATAATCTCTGATAAATATTTCACGGCGCATTAAATATTCAGGTACGGTGCTGTAAAGTTGCAAACAGCCATGTGCGCATGTGAAATTTCACATAATGCATCTCAAACATGCATATATTCCGCGCCTTGCCGCATATAGTTTACATTTTTATATTTTATATTTGTGTTTCTCCCTCAAACTTGGGCTCGTATACACTGGGACAGAATTCGCGATATAAAGGCGACGTATATCAACGGTTTGCCAAAGTTTCAATTCAATCATATCGTTGACAACACGCTTCAAATCGCGTCTGAATTTTCAACAATCTTCGAATATTCGGCAATTCTGATCGTTGCTCCACGTAACGCCCCGTAGTTTCTCTCTCTCTCTCTCTCTCTCTCTCTCTCTCTCTCTCTCTCTCTTTCTTTCGCGCGCGCGGAAAAATCCGACACGTTAAATGTTAAATCCACGGTCTTTCTTACATGACGTTAGCCTGCAAAGGGTTAAAAGCCTCGAAGCGTTGATAACATCGATCGTAACGAAGACATGGAGATTCGCGAAGCGTGCGAGCAAGGACGAAGAAACGTCCTTCATTGAATCGCGTCTATCCCGCTCTTTCAATCGAGCCACTTTCGCCGGGCTGGCTCGTGTTAGTACGACCGTTGACACGGCCGGAGACTGCCGTAATTAAAAACGAAAGGTCGTCGAACCGGCCGTCGCCGTGGTCGTCCAACTGCTGAATGCCGGTGCAGCCCGCATCGTAAAATCGAGCGAGTTTCATACGGATAACATCGATCGCGCAGATCGCGCGGTTGCGTTTCCGCGCGCTGTTGATTTATCGAGAGACATTTTAGGGACTATTTTACCAGCTTGAAATGGCTCGACTGTGTGTGGCACGCGGTCGGAACATGTGAGAGCCTCTTCGGGCGCCCAAAGTCCGGCCCGGTCGATTTTATTTCGCGGAATCGCGATTCGTCCACGACATTTCTCCCGCGCGAGTAAGAACGTCGCGGGCGGAAAATCGTCCGAGTCGGAAATTGGAAGGCCAGCGGGTATAGCAATTTTTGCTTATGTGGATCAACCCGGCGCGGCGGTTCATAGCTCGCGCTCTACCTGCACCCGTGATCGATAAGTATATCGGAATACCGGGAGGCCGGGAAGGCGCCCGGTCGTGAGGGAGCCCGGAGGTGAATCTCCGGCCGACGCGACACTGTCGACGTAAACTTCTCGTGTCGCAGGTCACCGTCGCGCTAACCATCGGCCTCGCCCTGGTCGATCGATCAATCGCCGGCGTGATACCGCTGGACGGCGGCACACTCCACGATCATCACGGCTCGGTGGCCAGTTCCTACATGCACTTCCACGGGCCGGTGCAGGGCCCGGAGTACGAGGTGAAAGTGCCGCACGTCGTGGTGGACCACTTCGGCGAGCACAACTACCTGCACGGCCAGGAGCAGGAGCATCGTCATCACGACGGTTACACGGTCGACTACGTGGGGAATCCCAAGTATGAGTTCTCGTACGGCGTCGAGGACCATCACACCGGCGACTTTCACGGCCAGAAGGAGACCAGGCACGGTGAGTGAAAAGGACGAGTGACTTTTACGTCTCCGTGACTTTCGCGGGATGACGACAACGAGCGGCCCGGGGACTACCTGTGGCGTCGTTAACCGATTCCCAGCGACGCGCTCACGTCGGCAAAAATTGCCACACGGCCGAGAAGAAAATTACATTTTCGCGGAAAGTCGCGTTTTCTCACTTGGATATCGCCGAGTTAATTCCCGAGATTGTGCCGCAACGACACATCGTGCGGTATCGCGACAATACCAGGCGGAAGAATGAATTTTACAAATGTACACCACGACCGAGTCAGAGCCCGTCCGTTTGTCCCCGGAGAGAACACGAAGACGTCGGTAGCTTTTGAGTCATAATACATGACTCCAAGTGAGAGAGCGCGAGATCTCGGGAGTGCTGACGAACGAACCGGCTCGCAGCCGAAGAATATGTCTGCGAAATTGCGGTAATTATTTTATCGAAACCCTGCGAGACGCGAAAGTATCTCGCCGGCGGAACCGACCT
Source organism: Harpegnathos saltator (assembly GCF_003227715.2). Lineage (NCBI taxonomy): Eukaryota > Metazoa > Arthropoda > Insecta > Hymenoptera > Formicidae > Harpegnathos > Harpegnathos saltator. Next base: position 951,714 of record NW_020229988.1, read on the forward strand.
CGCTACAACGCGAGCTCGCAATTCTACCTACGGCGTATCGGAATAATTGTGATCAATGTTGCGATACTTTTCCGAAGCGATTATATACATTATACAAGTCCCGTTTCATTAGCGAGCGATGATTGGAGGGGGGGATATGAGAGTATGACCGGTTATATCGATTTGGAGATTACGTCAGCGATCGTGCGAGCCTAACGATCGCTAAATAAAATATACGAAGAGAGGCCGGCTTCCATGTAATTTCGCAATGTCACGCTGACGACAGCTCCGGGTCGTCGATGCGTCATCAGCTTTCCGCCAGACGACGAATATATCTTTTTTTTTCAGGGAGCAGCGTGTCCGGGGAGTACAGCGTGAAGGATCCAGGTGGCACTCTTCGGGTCGTCAGTTATCACGCGGACAAGGAAGGATTTCACGCGGTGGTGCATACTTCCGGCAAGAATGATCATTCGGGCGGGGTCTACGGCGGTCAAGGTCACGACGCGGGCCAAGATCATCTGCACGAATACGCCGCCGCGCTGTCCGCTCACGGCGGCGGATATTGAAGAGCGCGGCAGCGCTCGAGTCGTGGCAGTCCACGACTAATCGCTATGTACCTGGCACGATTAGGTCTTTCCCCCCTGAATCGTCATACGTTGATGTTTTCTTTCGCATACCAAAGGCAACAACGTGCTGTCCGTTCGATGTTATAGGGATATTACTGTACCGTATGTCATTGTAAATATAGTTTATTCGCCTCAATAAACGATATACAGCTTGATGGAAGCTGCACGAATCGATTTCCCGGGTGTTACATCAGCATCAGAATCCCGCAGCCGTAAAAACGCTCGTGCTCTTCTTCTCTCGTGTGAAACGCGATGCTCTCGATAAAACGGAATACTATAGACGCGCGTAAATTATATATACATATGATGAAAAGAACTTATGAAATTGTCTTCTGTTGTCATGTGAAAACGCTTGGCATTTATTTTTTCTATATGTAAAATAAAACATGACTGAAGATATTTTGTCTGTGAAGATCTTTCTGCATTTATCGGGAGCCGATGATTGTTTAATCGAGCGCTCATGTTCGGTTAAAAATTCATTTAAAAAGAATGGCTGAAAAGTCAGGTGAAGTCTACAAATTATAATCACTCGATTTGATGAGAGCGCATTTACTACCCTAAAATCGCATTGAGACGTCAGCGGAATGATATTTGAGAAGAATATCAAATGATGGAAATGCAATGCAAAATTTGCACCTTGCGGAAGAAGAATCGATTGATAAAAATTCATATAAAAAATTTATAATCGCAATTGCGTGAAAAAAATTTCGATGTGTATGTATTTAAAATAATGGTCTTATAGAGACACACACACGATTCGCCTGAAAATTACGTCGCGAGCATTAACACGGTAATATGCGCGTACTGTGACAGCACAAAAGTCATTATTGCGAGGTGGCGTCTTATTACGAAACTATCGATCATCGATACCGGAGGGCAATGGCAAAAGTCCGCGCGGCTACTGGCGCGGCGTAATGGCGCGGCGTTGCGGCGCAGCGTGTGTGTATCGCGCTCTATACTAATGAAAATAAACCGCGCGTAACAGGGGCCGCGAGCAATAACTCCTGATGCTCTGAAGTGCGAGGAGATTCCAATTGCCACTAATCACGGGGATTAGCGAGTAACCGGCGTTAAGGTCGATCGCCTGGCGAAATGAAAATCCAGGTCACAAGATTGAATTATCTATCTATCTATCGAACGTTGCAGGGCGCAGCGCGGCGATAAAAGTCAGCATCGCCGGCGCTATTACGAGGGCAGGCAGTGTTCGGCAAAATGCGCTTCGTTTAACGCGCTTTAAAGACCCCGCATTAAAAAAGTTCATTCGGAATTTCATTTGGTCGCGCCGCGGTTAAGTCCCGCGGCGCGACCAACCCTAATTTAATTTCAACCAACGCAAGGAGAGATCCTCCTTTGAAGGCGCGCGCAAAACGGCAAGGATGTTTCATTTATGAGAGCCGGGCATGAAACAAAAATCATAAACGATAAATCTCATGAGGCGACACTCGGCGAATCCGTTTTAAACGCCGCAATTTCCGCGGTGCAGCAAGTTAATGAAGAGCGCATGAAACATCCAAGAGCGTGTTGCAACGCGCTGAAAAGCGGAAGAGGGAGAGCTTTGCGAGCCACAGAATACGACAGAGATACATATCTCGCTTACTGATTGGACAAGTTGCATATTACGGAAGCGACACTCGTCCGTGATACACCGACAGAGAGAGAGAGAGAGAGAGAGAGAGAGAGAGAGAGAGACAGGTAACGGACTAGTCATTTAATTCGATCTTATCGCACGATGGCACGAGCAGAGACACGGACACGTCGTGCGCAATCTAGCCGGTAATCGTACAACGTCGTTATCTCGGGTGTGTCTCGAAGAAACACGTGAGTCGTTCGGAGATACTCGCAGCGATAGCGTTGTTGCGGAACAGCACAGTTGCGGAAAGGGCGAGGGAGACATGTTCGCGAGTGTGACATTTTCTCCCACGGTCGCAAAGACCAACGCCCTCGTCGGGGCCAATGTGCATTGCGACGAGCGATGGATGCCACGAAGGGCGATTGGGCGACGTCGATGATAATTTTATCGCGGCTGGGTCTGTTCGCGTGGCGTATCCAAGTCGCGGGAGTAAACGCGACGGCGCGATCTTACGTGTCGCCGTCGTTCCGAACGGCGTAACGACCGCGATAATGAGTGTGTATGTAGATATTTCGGGCTATTTCGGGACAGCCCAGGGGAGTCGGCCGCCCGCGGCAATTTCCGCAGCGCCGCGCGAGCTACTAATTACTGCTGGCATCGCGCTGATTATTCCTCCCGCTGTTCACACCCTCGACAAATCGCTCGTGATCGAGCGCCTCGCCGCCGCCGCCACATGAATGTCGCACACTGTGTGCCGGCAAAGGAGACAGTTTATACGCTTCGCTTCCGATGATCCCGGCAGCGCCACATTCGAGAGAACATTATTCTCGAGAGAATGCTGCCGGGTTGGCTGGCGAGTTCGAAAGTATCGCGCGGACGCGTCGATTTCCGAATTTAAATTCCGAAAACATGGTGATCGAGGAGCTTCGTGCCGTAATCAAACGCGCATCACTGTTGCGCGAGTTTTTCGGGGAGGGTGTGTAACTGCTTTCCGATTACTTTCCAATCGGTGGCGATGGTCGTTCCAAGACAACTCGGCAGCTCCACGCGGCTCGATTGTAACCGTAATTGCGCGATAATTATTGTTACATCGGACGATTGCATCGGGCGGCTGCTGCCGCCTACGGTTGTCTAAGGTACAAACGACCAAACGCGCGGTTCGCCGGTCGCTTGATAATCGTTGCTAGTAGCTAAAGGCCGAACGAATCAATAATTCATATCACTGATTGAAACGTACGGTTGTTTCAATCAAGGCGCCTCGTCAACGTCATGGCAGCGCTATGTATCGCGGATTTATTTGCGTGTCCGAGGCATTATAATAATTAAAATGCGAACAGTCCACGTCCAGACGCATAAATAATCATGCATAATTTTGTAAATTTGCACGCTGCATTAATGCACGCAAATCTTACGAATCAGAATCTGCGTCGCGTTTCGATATTACTCTGCATAACGACGAGCGAGCTCGTCTTTATGTAAATTGTCGGCCGACGCAAAATAGACATTTTGGAAATGCTCGACCGTAAGAGCACTTTGTTCGGCTGAAAAGAACCCGATGAAAAAGTATGGAGACACGAGGCAGAGGAAGCTGATGTCCTTAGTAGACTGCTAGTAAACGCTAGTTTAAAAAAAAAAACACTCCCTCCTTTTCTTTCTGTAATATTTCCGGAAATTGAGAAAAGTCAACGGATGACTGCTATCGATTGGTACCAATAATTCGGCACGGCGGTTATATAATCATAATTCTTGCAACGCGAGAGTAAGTTGAACTAAGACGCCAAGGGCGTAACAGTTTAGCCAAAATTCGCGACCACACATGCTAGCTCGTTAAAGCGATCGTACGCCCTTTATATATCCAAGTTGTTTCCATAAACTCGAAGGAACATATGCGGCATCCTGAGTGTATTTCGGGGAAAAGCCTGGCGCAATGCACTCGGGTCGACCATAAATCCGCGTATGAACACAGAGTGTGTTATAAGAAAGCGCGCTAACTAGTCGAGAAGTCGGCGGAGAATATAGTAGTGTGCCGATTGGCCGTCGCAAATTTTGCGAAGCATTTTCCGCTCGCAAAAGGCTCGCGGCAATAAATCATTCCACGTAATCTCGGCGGATTTCGGCCAAGAAAGGGGCTCACTGGGGCTATAATAATCGCACATAAATAATAGATAAAGCTGCCTATATTGGCCGCTATTGGAAAGTCCCCCGAGGACAAGCGAATGCGCGCAGGCTTCTTCGAGAGTCCTCGGAATCATTATCGGAATGATCATCGGAAGGCGCGTCACGAATTTGTGCACTGAATCGTGCGACTTACGGTTGACTGAAGATTTCGCTCGAACACTTGGCTACATTTAACGCATTGAATATTATTGAGCAAATATTTCAACATGTACGTTCACGCGAGAGCGTTGCGCGGTGAGCCCGCTCGACATGGCCTTATTAATTTAAATCGTTTGTTACGTCTGCGTTGTAATGTAACAATTTTAAAGGTGAAAAAAATTGATTGAAAACATTGCCGAGATAATTATCAGGAATATACGACGGTAATAAAGCTCTACTCATAGAACGGATGAAGTGGTGATACAATCGCCATAACGTTAAAATCGAAGCTAAACTGGAATAAATGATTATCGACATACCGTGAGCGCGCGAGTCGTAACGTAAAAACCGCAGATAAGCCGATTAGGTTTATGAAGCAGGCGATAACGTTTACACTCGCTCGGAGGGTGCAAACATTCAGTTTTTCCCGACGCGAGTTCCCACTGGCCAAGAGAGAACAAACGTCGCACGCGCGATCTCGCCGTAAAACGACAAGGAACAATTTAGTCTTGGAATGACCGGCTTTTATTTCGCGAGTATCACGTTCTTCGCGATTGGGTGATAACAGTAGCGTCGATGGCAAATTTGTCGATGGTCGCGCGAGCAAACATGTTTGCCTCGCTCGGCGTTCGAAAATAATTGCAGCCAATGGACTGCAGTGCAGGAGCGATGGAGCAGTGGAATATCGCGGAATATCGCGCGGCAGCACGAAACGCTTTTAGTCTGGCAAAAAAATTGGATTCTTCGTTTGGAGAAATTTTATTATCTACGGAAAACAATATCTGTTACCCGGCGAAAAGTTCCGATCGAATTTCTAAATTTCCAGCGGATTCGCATCCGCCTGGGAAGCCTCGCGAAACGCGCGAGGCCTGCCAAAGGCCTGCAATTTGGCAATCCTCAACACCCATGCAATTTCCCATGCAATACTCGTATAATCACGTCCGAAATCGCATCGCTGGCTTCCGAGAGGCCACGCGGCGAACGTGCCATTCGTTAATCGTGAAATTCGATTCCACCCTTCAAAAGCACCCTTCGATTAAAAACGCGCCGAAAGCATTGCCGGCAACTCTAAGCAACTTAGACGTCGTCCGAAGAGACAGCCGGAAGCCTCCCCGCGAAACGTCGCGCACGAGCAGCCCGCGAGCCGGTCGAATAAATTCCAATGGAATGCGGTCGCAACAGTTTGCTCGAATTACCAATTAACAAATTAGCAGGGGGGCACACGCGTGTGCGTGTGCGTCCGCGGAATTGGCAATCGGCACGGTCCATAGCCCGCGCCGATATTTCCCGGCCGATTGAAATACAGGTCCGCGGCTTCGACGGCGGCGGCGACGGCGGCGGCGGCGGCGGCAACAGAGTGTCGACCATTGGCCGCCACTCCGACGACGAGCCTATCGATTATCCGGTCGCGTTTCTATCATTCGGCCCGCTCGCAAACTGATTCGCTATAATTGCAACGTCAAAGTAGCCACGCGTTACCCTGGCCTGGATTCGCCTTGCGCGCCCGACGCTGCTGTCGTCGCGCCGCGCGCCGCGCTCGCCGCCGGCTTGATGCCGCGAATAATCCGCCGCGCGCGCGCGCGCGCGCGATAAATCGTTGCTCGAGTTTTATCTCGTAATTGAATTTTCCCGGCGTCACGCTCGCGCTCACGCGGGGCGTTACGCGGAACGACACGCCGCGAAAACGGTTGACGCTGTGACGCCGTGCGTTGAACGAGCCCTCGCGCTTCCGCGCGGCCGCGGAAATTGACCGCGTGTGTTATTCATCCGACCGACGGCGTTATTCCGCCGGCGTTATTCCTCTCGTTTATTACGTTGTATTTTGTTTATGATATAAACACGCCTGTTACGTTAACGCGTGTCACGTGCATAAATTGTAAGGGGGACGTGCGATTTGTCGGGCGAGGGGGGAGGAAGGAGGGAGCTCCCTTGTTTCAAGGGAATTGTTTGCACCGCTGCGACCGTGCGCGCGCGCCATTGTTCCCGGTATAAGCGCCTACCCGCGGCGCCATCGCCGTTATTATCCACGCTGGAGAAGTAGTTAACATCGTAACGTGTTATCCAGAAACATTTCGCGCCAACGAGCTTAAATTGCGCGGGCGAAATGAGGGTATTTAAATGCGCTATCGTACAATAGAGCGACGTGCGTTTGAAATTGAAGGGTATTGTCCGCCCTCTGTCGAGTAGCTTTGCGGTGACTTTGTGGTTAGATCTACTTACAAATTGCAACTTTACGATGAAATTACTCGGCACGTTGCCCAAAGTGTTGAAACCGGCTCGTTATTGGCTCGCGCTCACTGGCGGTCCGCTGCGGCGGATATTTCTCACGGAGTTACGCCGTCTCTCGATCTCGTTGGTTTGATAAAGAAAAGAAGAAAAAAATCGTTGGGAAAGGAGCGCGAGTTCGCGCTCCCCCCCAATCCCTTTCCCTCCCGCCGTCCCTGCCGTCCCTCGGTCGCGTATATACGTACATATATATATATTTCCGCGGGTCCGTTCAAAGTTCGTAGTAACAGTATTAAACGGATAGCCTAAAGACAGTTTTAAGGGCGGCCGAAGAAACTTGGCGACGGAGACGGTCGCCGGGATGTTTTTCTAACCGCCGGTGCAAGCGAGGAGGGGGAAGCGCTGTGTTAATAAGCTTTATTTTTACGAAGCGGCTCGAAGAGAGCGAGTTAAACTTTCCGCGGGTTTTTCTCTATTTAATTTGGAACGCGTCAGGTGGTTAGCAGTACAACGTTCGCAAAGTAGCTAAGTGGTTCAATTGCAGCGCGGCACGAAGCGTGGGACTATGGCTCCGGTCTACTGCCGCCGTTCGTGGAAAGATTTTCGCGTGGACCGAGTGTACCAAAGTGCCAAACGGAAGTGACAAATTTTCGGCGCAGCGAGGATTCGAAAAAAGAGAGAGAAGAGAAAGAGTGAGAGAGAGAGAGAGAGAGAGAAAGAGAAAAAAGAAAGAGAGAGAGAGAGAGAGAGAATCCCGCCGATTTTTCGTCGCCGGAAGCAACGTCGAAGCGAGCAGCGTGAGAATCAAAGGTGCGCGGGGACGTCGCGAACTTGCGGAACGATCGGATCCGGCCGAATATACCGCTTTAATTTCCCGGTTCGCGCCTCGACCCGCTCCGCCCGGAAAGCAAAGCCGACGAGTGTGATGTTTCAGCTTTCACACGCGCTCGCGGGGGTTCAGTGCGCGTGAATTAGTGAGCATTCTCTATCGACGACGGATTTCTTTCCAAGTTGACGTTGAGTGATAAAATAAAACGTACTTGCCGAAGGAACTGAAGGAACATAATGTGTCCAAGAGGTGGGTATATTATCATGTTGAATTTCCTCCGCTCTAGCTACATTTTTCACACGTCTACCCACAGTCTACCCGAGCTCGGACGATACAGGGCAAACTTGAAAAATTCGAGCCGCTACTTTTTTCACCTTTTTTCTTTCAAATTCGTATCAAAAGGACCCATTGATACCTCAAACGGCACGTAATCGCCCTGTTCACCGTAATTCGAATGGGCCCATGTCGAACCATCGATGGACATCGCGCACCGCTAAGGGAATCATCGTGGGCCAAGGATGAGGGAGAGAAAGAGAGAGAGAGAGAGAGAGAGAGAGAGAGAGAGAGAAAAGGGGGGAGGTCAAATGAAATGAAACGGAGGCTGCGTTTAAGAGCGAACTGAATCAATAGCCCAGTCTACTCTGTGACCCGTAGGCCAAATGTGGGTCATACCGTTATCCAGTTCCCACTCTTTCTCTCTCTCTCTCTCTCTCTCTCTCTCTCTCTCTCTCCCTCTCCCTCTCTCTCTCTCTCTCTCTCTCTCTCTCTTTCTCTCTCGTCCTCTCTCTCCAGCTTCGCGTTCGACGTCACCCTCTTTCTTCCTCTTCGCGATATTCACCCTCTCCACTCCCCTTATTTCCGCTCTCGTTCACCTTTTACTTGCGCGCGCGCCTCACACACACATTCTCTCGTTCTTGTGGGCTTCGCACAATGTTGCCGCATTCGTACTCGCACGTTGACGGTTTATACATTTTTCATAAATAAATTCCGAGGACGTTTTACAGCGAGTCTTATCGCTCACGACCCACGCACAGTTTACGCCCGCGGAATTACATATTTGGCTCTCCAATGCCGCACCTCTCCCTCTCCTCCTGCAGTTACAATATCGAATTAACAATATCGAGAGTGATGAATTATCGCGCAAGGAGGCCGATCTCCAATCGGAAATTTTCCACGCGAAGCGTGGAAGTAATAGCTGCGCCAATTAATCCGTGTAATGACCGCTGAAGACTTCTCCGGTGGGTCTCGTATGTAAACCGCTTTGTTATATGACCTGCATTCTCTCCCCTTTCTCCCCTCCCCCCCTGTGTACCTCTCGCTTTCGAGAGAAAGAGAAAACGCAAAGTATACAGAGACTGACACTTTGGACGTTGTACGACATTTGACAACTTTTGCTCACGTGCTCACAGAAAGTAACTCGAAAACGTTCCAAAAATCCTTTCATTCCATTCCGCTCGACAAATCAAAGACAACCGGCGTTGTCCGTGCCGGTGTCGGCAGAACGCGACATAAAAGTGAACAAATGTTATTCTTCGCATCACACGCGCGAGATGACTTCTCGAGCGAAAAAGTGTGAGGCGAAAAAGAGCCGTGAAAAGGATCGGCAGTGCGCTTTTTCGACTTTTTCTTTGCGTGACGCGAGCCACAAGAAGGAAAGTTCCAACATCAATATAAATTAATACATTAGATGGAGGGGTGGAAAGCATCTCGTCGCTTGATGCCGGCGTTAATAAATTTCACGCAAACGTTGCGCATTTTTTTCCCTCTCTGGCGTTTATGAGCGGTTTTTGAACTCCGTTCATCTTAGCGGCGGCGCTGACGGAAAAATGGCATCCTTCATGTCGCCGTGGCAATCGCGACAGCACCGAAAAAGGAACGGAGCGACGCGAAAGCCAAGATAAATAGCCTCTTCGCGATCTTGCCGCGCGAGGAGCAAGGTGCGCGGTAAGAATTTATGAAAAAAATTACCATAGACAATGAAAAAAGTTGCGCGGGAAGCGACGCGATCACGCAAACACGACCTTGTCCGGGCATTTCATGTCACTCGCGGTATCGGCAGCGAGCGATATTATCGCTCGCGGCTGATCTCGTGCGCGTGCACGCTCGCGTTCGATGTGTATTTTAATATCCGTACTTATCCGTATCAATCGCAGTTCCGGGGACTCTCGCCGCAGACACGATTGTCCTCGTTGCAGCCGGCTGCGACAGCGTAATCTCGGATAACTCGATTAGTCGAATCTGCATACATGATGGAATCTTGTACAGGAGCGTGCGGGCCGACTGATTACAAATAACGTCTGTGTTGTGAACTCATGTTCAACAGCAAGTTCAACAACGGTACTTGGGTCTGATTACGATACGCGGAAGAATATTGGCAAATGTATATAACGTTACTCTCTAAAATCGCTCCCTCTCTCTCTCTCTCTCTCTCTCTCTCTCTCTCTCGCGGTCGCGGGAGAGAAATTGAATTGAACGCGGAAGAAGACCGGAGTAGAAGCGGAGGCGCGGAGAGGTAAAAGAAGTCTCGATGAAACTTTTTAACGGAAGCGCGCCAAGGATAGAATTCGTGTTTGAGCGTTTTGTGGCAATTTGGCGCATTTCGGATACTGTACGAGTGTGATTAATTAAAATTTGCTACTAATGACATATATTATAATAACGCGGGCAACAAATTGTAATGTGTTTACGTTGCATAATTACCGACAATTTATTAGGCTATCAGCGGATTTAACGTCCTACATACGAAATGCCATTTAATAGCGGAGGAAAAAGGCGATTCATCTCTTGCGACTTCTCATATATTCGAGCGCGTTGACTGCGCAAACACGACAACTAGCACGGCGTATTTCAGAGCCGCCTTTCTTTTCCTCGCGGAAAAGGAAATCCAGCCTGGATTTGTCGAAAAAATCTCTAGCGAGAGAGGGCATTCGTTGCCCTTGCGGGATATCCCACGAACCGCTGACATATTTCAGCACGCGTGCTTCTAAAATTTACTCCCCGGGCGAAATAAATCGCATCCCTCTATCTATTTATCATTTTACGAGCGCCATGCGACGAACGAAGGGAAAGCGGCCCATCCCGCTATCGCGCGGTCGATTCTCCAGCACTTGGGAGATTTTATCAACGAGGAAACTGTTACACGCTATTATGCATATCGCAACGTGCGAATCGACACTCCACGATCTATGAGTCCGATACGCTTCGAGGACGCTCGACGGAGCTGCATGATACTCGAAGCCGCTCCTGCGCACGGCGGGGGAGTTGGATGGTTTTGCATCCTGCAGGATCACGCGCAGCTTGCCGCGCCGTGCCGCGCGGCGAGTATGTACACTCATTTACGCTCATGACAATAAAGCATGGTGTGTACAGTCCCTAAGGAGGCGGCTAAAGTAGTCAAGTAGGTGGCGGGATAACGCGGAAAGGCGAATGCTTCAGGGATCCATAACGTTCTAACGTGCTTCCGCGGGAGAGATACGAGGACATCGAAAAATTAATATATGGCCGTTCTCAGCACGATATTAATCCTCGATACACTTATCGGAGGGCGGCCGTACGAGCGGCCGAGGCGGACGAATTTATCAATAATACCGCGCGCAAAATTTAATTATCATCGAAACGAACGAGGACAAAGCGACGACAGACGCGAACGCCTCTTTGTCGTTTCAACGATAACGAGAGCACACTCTACTGCTACGGATTATTAATTACGAAAGATTTTATTCGAAGCACGACTCGCGAGAGAGAAATTCCCTCGGAAGTGAAGAACGAGGGGCAGGAAAAGGCGTGAATTAAGAGGTCTAGATGCAAAGAAGCCGCGAAACACCAAGCAAAAGAGTCCACCGAGTGAATGCTCAAAAGTCCGTAAACATACTGAAAAATAACTCTCGTATAATTCTTTCGGAGGCGCGAATTTCCACGCTTCTCTTTACACCTCTTTGCTCGTGGGGGGTAGGTCAGTTACTTTCCTCCCTTTGAGCCTCTCCGAAAAACACGACTGTGTCCGAGTATCAGCAAGTGAACACGTTTAACCACCCGAGGTGTGTACTTGAGGAAAGAGCGAAGCGCCGTTTCGCAAGTCGGATACAACTTTAACGTTAAACGTTTGCTCTTCAACAAATTAAACGACTACTCTACGGCGCGTGTTATCGCAACGTCTACGTGATTACGCAGGAGGTCTGCGATACAAGCCAACGATCTCCTTCCCTATCGCGCGCCGTTTCCCCTCGTCCCGTCGCAAAATCTACATTTCGGGTACTTGGACCCTCTCGGGCTTCGCGCAGCCCCGGGTCCTCAATTACAAGCGGCTTCTTAGCGATTCCGCTTGCATTCGCGTCTAATCCGGAGCGCGCGCAAACCACCGCCGTGTCGAGACTCTTTTCTCCCCTTCGTGGAAGGGTTCGTGGAAGTGCCTTGGGCCCCCGTCCTCCGCACGGGGGGGCCCAAGGCACTTGGATGCGACCCTCGCGCTCGGTCGCGCGGCGACGCGCGCGTCAATTCGCAGATAGACGCGCGAACGGTCGTCGATGGAGAAGGCGGGGGAGAAAACGGAGAATGACGCTCACCCCAGCCCCGGGGATGACGAAGAAGGGTGCGCGCGCAGACAGAAAGCGATCCGAGGACGCGCGAGACGGCCGCTGAATATGCGACGTCACGTTTTGCGTTCGGCATACGACGCGCAATGCCAAATCCTCCGAAGAGCAGCCGTCAGCCACTCGTCGGACCTGACTGCCGAAGCATTCATTCCCGCCTGATATCAGCCTGGCACCCCTGCTTAATCTCCGGCCGTCTCCGCCGCCAGAGTCTCGCGCGCTAGCGCAGTGTACACAACACGAGGGTACACATGAGTTCGGCACGACGATGCGTTAGCGCGAGATGGACCAACTCTGGCCGTACTCTCTTCGTGTCAACTCGTGCTTTATTTATGAGGCGTTTACCCACCTCGTTCAAGCGGCTGCAGTTTAGAATTAATGAAAGAGCCAGAGTCAACCGTTGGATGTGCCTCTCGCGGTATCTCGTTAGCTCTGTCACCAGCGAGGAGCTGCGTGACGCGCGCGCGCGCGCGCGCGCGGCACCTTAACGAATAAAACTTCAGCAACGAATACAGAGAGCGACGTAATACGTGTTTTTGGTGAAACGGCGTGTTTCGCTAACGATTTCGTGCTTTCAGCTCGCACGGCCGACTGGTCGTCGCAAATTGGATATAAAAGTGTTTTTGCGAATCTTTTGTGTCGTTTGTATGTATGTGTACATATATATGTGCATGTTCAAAGGCGGGCGTTTGAATTTTTGTTCGCCCATGGCGCATATTTCTTTAGGCGCATGTTCTTCCGCGCGGGGGTGAGTGTATAGTCGACCACCGCAGTAATCCTTTCGAGATTTCTAGGATTCGTTGGAACCGCGCCAGGCCAAATGTGAAAATGCAAAAGTATCGTTGGAGGATGCGTTAGAAAAGATTACGCCATTGTAACTCCTTCAAGCGCGATTCTACGAATCATTTGTTATTAAAAATAACGGCGAGTCTACGGGAAGCTATGCTTCGCCCGAGACTTATTCAAAACTGTCGTGCAATTCTCTCCGTTTGGCTCTGGCGTGTAATAATCATACATCCTCGACACTATAGAAGCAATTTTCGAGACAGTAAGTCAGATATGATTATAACCGATGCTTCAGCGACGCGATAACGCAAACGGGACTTTGACAGCTTGCGTCGCAGCGGCGACACCGTTCGTTCTACGAAGGAACGCGTTATTAAGAAATCTCCGTCGAGTAATTTAAGCTAAGTGCAGCGGCGACCGAATGAGATTCTATAACGTAATCGGTCGTCAGGTGTCCCATTCACAATAAAGATAAGAGTCAGTCTGTCATCCCTAGGAGATCGCGTTCTCGAATTCGCTGCTGGCGTATCTCTCCGCTGCGCCAAGTTCGACTTGGAGCATCGTCCGCGGCCGTCTGTGTGTGTGTGTGCTCGCGCGCACGTTTGTGACGTAATGAAGCCTTCGCCGTAGTTCGCGCTGAAACTGTTTCGATCAGCGTCAAGAAACTACGGGACGGTAATGAGTAACTTGTCCAATTTAAATGATCGTCGGGAGCAGTTTCCGCGCAGATGCGAGGACATTCGCGAAACACGGGCGGATTTGAATTTGAAATTTTTCCGTCGGGCACGCACACGCTCGCGAGTGTCGGATAAGCCGCATACAGCGCGTATTCCGTATCAATTTGTCCATGGCTGTTATTTCGAGAATTGCGCCATATCGTCTCGCCGTTCGAAATAAATAATCTCTGTCCTCCGCTTTTTGTAAAATCCCGCTCACATTATTATATTTATGCACGTGGTCGTGATACATCTTTGTCACATTTTAACGAGAGATCCTGGAAACGCTGTAAAAATCTAGAAAGAGCATTTTCACCACTGGTCGCGTTTGAATCTTTTACCTGACATACACAGCCGCGGCGAAATAGATCCATTCATTATTTCGCGCTGTGTAATAACGAGACGTGTTGTTATTTAACGCGCGGATTATAACGGCTCGCCAAGAAGCTTTATCGCGATTACTCTCGCAAAGCGCGCAATAGTTGCTGAAAACGAGCGATCCGGAAGAAATAATAATCGCCAGAGACTCTCGGCGTATTTTCGAAACGTTTCTTCCTCACGGTGCATATTCTCGCCGTAACGAGCGATTCAATTTCTTTTTTATAACCGGTTCTCTCGCGGGAGGCCGGGATCAGCTCCCCGGAGACCCGGGGAGGGGGGAGTTGTTTTGAAAAAGCACGCAAGCCAGAGCGGCCGATAATCGACTATCAGACCCGACAATATTCCTGCAGGACGCAGCGTTTCACGCTCTATGTTCGCGCGGCATACCGTCGCGAGCGCGCGCGTCGGCGTTTTCATAAAAATTTGTTACAGATAGCCGCGCGATACGTCGATACGCAAACACGCCGCGAAAATCGCTCTGTTGCTCCCCGGCGCGGCGGCGCGCGTTCCCGCTCTCGCGGATTACGCGCGCGCGCGCGCGGAAGCAAAAAAATTGGAAGGAAACGAGGGAGGAAACCGGAGTCCGCGGGGTATTCGTTCCGCCGGCTTGGAAATCGGCCAACTTCCAGCCCGGCGAGATAGGCGAGAGAGGGTAGAGCCTCTCCTCACCCGAGAGGCAATTGAATTTTTATATCTGTCGAGCGAGAAGCGAGCGAGCGAGCGAACGACGCGCTAAAAAATGTCGAACGGGCCTCAAGCTCGCGCGGGCGCAGCGCGGCGGTTACCGAGACGTCGAAGCGAGGAACGTCATCTGTCTGGCGTCGCGTGTCTGTATCCACTGTCTCTCCTTGTCCGACGCGCGACGCCACGATGTGTTCCGCGTATCGCTGCGCGTCATGTGCAATCTGTCGCCCTGTACCGCACGGTTATATCACAGAGAAAGTTGCAGAAACCGTGTCGCATGCACCGTCGCTGCGCAACGCTCGTTAAGATTCGTGTTTTTTTTCGACACCGAGGAAGAAAGTTTCTTCAATGCGCCCCTAGCACGGATTTGAGAATAATCTGCCTAATGTGTGCGATATACTCGGCGCTTGCCGCTCGCCGTGAGCCACTTCCACGCGCAAAAGTGCGCGCTGAGAGCAAGACCCGTTTCCCGTGTTTCGTTAAATTTCACAGTGGAAACAAGCCACACGGGAGATAAACAATCCGAATCCGCGCATGCGAGTGCTTTATTCTCCAATTTGCTAGAAATGTTGAGAAGAAAGGAGAGAAAACGTGCGCGCGTAAATTTTGCTCCTCCGTGTCCGCTGAACGTCAAATAATTTGCGCGCGTATAGCCGATTATGTAAATACTCGATTATGCAAATTAGCTGACGTATACGAATAATTTGTGTAAATGTTCGTCGTGTACATTGAGCGTGCTTCTTTTATTTACTATCACCTCTGCCAGCGCGCGATATCCCGTGCAACTGCTACGCGATTCACCCGCGGACGTTGTATACACGCGCAATCGCGCAGTTTCATGTGGAAATTGGTTAGAAAATTTTCGTAATATTCCGGCGGACTCTGCATCGAGAAACTATTGAATTCCGGTGACGGGCCATTGAATGCCGGCGGAATTTTTCGGTTAGTGATCCTGCCAGCTCGATCCTCACAACTCATCGATATCCGTCCCTCTATCTTGCTTAGAATATTTTTCCTTGGCGTTTGCATCCCATCGCGCGTTATTGCTTCCGCGGCATTCATTGACGTAGAAATATTCGGCGCGATGAAAAATATCGAGAGAGAGAGAGAGAGAGAGAGAGAGAGAGAGAGCGGGTCTCGCGTTCTCGCGCGTCGCGCAGAATGCAAAACGCCACGCAGATTCGGTATTAAATTTCGATGGGTGCCGTCGGAATTCGAGAGCCGACCATCAGCGTCAAACGCATGTCGCCGCAGAAATGTAGCGGTACTACATCGCGCTCGCGCGACATCAGCGGCCTGTGTTCTTGCTGCAGCAAGCCGCTTAACGTGACAGTTTTGCACACATTGAACATACATTCGCTCGCGCGCAAGAGTCGGCTGTTTACGACATAATCAACGCGCGCGCGCGCGACAAATTCATCGATAAAAGTGACCAAAGCGCGACACGTGCGCGGGCTTTTAGCGGCACCGCCAACCGGCGAAAGCGCATCTCCTAATGCTCGGCTCTGTTGCATCATGCACGCCTGCTTTCATCTCGCATCTCCTCGTGCGCTCGCCGCGTGCGTGCGCGCGATTTCTCTCCTCTCCTCAGGTCGGCTGACTCGCGTGGCTCTCCCCTTCGCAGGCGATTTCAAGCTCCTCGCATGCAAATTTTACGCGCGCGCGCGCCTGTTTACGGAAGACTGTTCATCATCGGGTCGAGTGAGAAGGTGTGACGGCGGAACTGACTCTTGTGTTTAGCGCGCGCAAACTAAATAAATTAGAAACTTGCCGCGCGCACGTTTGCCAGATGCCGCGGAACGCGAACACACGGCTTCCGACGAGCCGCGCACCATGTGACTGCTCATCCCGGAGTCAATTACTTCCTAGTGTAGCCGATGGCGCTCTCCGGCGCCTGTCGCCGATTTCATCCGCTCGTAAATGAAGCTTGTCATGTATCTCGCCGGAAGCCGCAGCGGATTAAAGCGCGTTCGTTACGCCGCACGCGTGCGGTATTCGTCATTTTCATTAAGAACACCCTGCCCGCCATTAGAGCGGTCGCGTCAATTTGAAGTGTGTGTTTACGCATTGTGCTCCAGCGCGGAAGACCTCCTCTGTTCCAGAAGCCACGGCGCGATCCCCTCCGACGGAACTTGCAAAATGAATAGTCGTGCTGAGGAATCTCCTTCGTCGAGCGGAGATTGTACAAAACTTCAATTGCACACCGACAACGCACCGTGTCTCGCTCCTTCTCTCTCTCTCTCTCTCTCTCTCTCTCTCTCTGTTTTTTTTCTTCTTTACTCGTACTCTTCCGCAGTCTTTTGCAACGTCCCAACATGTTGATGCGCATTGCATGTTTCGCGTTTTAATTTCAAATGGAAACGTGCTCCCCTATGGGAAGCACACTTGATTCTTGTCGCTCTTTCAAGTTTAATTAATATTTGATTAATAAGCCAAGTCGATCTTTGCGATCGCGAGAAGCAGATGGACTGTGCGGAGAGTCGTCCGGTGAGTTTTCGCGAGGCGTTCTCATCGACTCGCGGATAATAAGGAAAGTTGCGCGTCTATTCGCGATCTTTCAAGGATTCCGTTGCAAATCTATCGGCGAGGCACCGCCGCGCCGTGTCTGCGTGTTTCGCGAGAGATAAATCCTTTCATCTCGAGCCGAACAATCAGATTCTATAAAAAATGATTCGTCAAGCGCGCGATAAAGCTCGCGTTCGCGACGCTCGACTACCCGAGCGTCGTCTCGCGAGAGGAAGCGATTCCGAGGGTGTATCGGCGATTGCCCGACGCAGTCGGGAATCACAATTTCAGTCGAGATCGCGACCGTAACCCTGGCTGGAAGACAAGTTTTTCAATCCCTCTAAGTGAAACGAAAATCCGTGGGAGCTGCGAAAGTGCGCGCGGAGGTGAGTTGATGCGCGCGACGTGTTGATGCTCGTCGACAGGCTTGATCGGATATCGCGCGCGAATCCCTTTGCGAATATCGATCTGCCCGCCCGCACAAAGCGCATCGACGCGACTGTGCAACAAAGAAACGTACCGGCGAGAGCCCGCCAGTCACGCGCGTACTCATCTGCATCTTCTAACTCGGCGAAAGAAAAAGCCTCCGACGGGAAACAATGTTTTAGGCGCTCACCCGATTTTCCGGAAGAGAAACTCCTCATGCAAATGTTGGCATCGATGCCGACGTGAAAATGTCGCCGCTCGTCGAGCGTGAAAGACACTTCAAGACGATAATTACAACGTGAGGATGCAAGGGAAGCAGGTTCTCCTCCGAGGAGAGTACTCGCACGTAATGACGCGATTTCGCAGTAACAAACAGAATCGAGAATTGCTTTCTCCCCCCTCCCCTCTCTCTCTCTCTCTCTCTCTCTCCCTCTCTTTCTCTCTCTCTCTTTCTCTCTCACAATAACCCGCTCCCAGTCGGCACAACTTTTTAAGACAACTCGAGGCGTTCGAGAGCGTTATCTAGAATGCAAAATTCAAAATACGATAACACGAGGCAATTACGGCAAAGTGGATCAAAGCAATCATTCGTGTCACATCCTGTTGCGCATAAGTGAATTAACTATCACTGAAACGCAGCTCGATTGAAAGGGATTTTCGCATTAATTGAGGATTAAAGCTCAGTCTTCGGATTAATTCCTCGTCTCGCCCGGGAATTGTTCTCTTTTTATCAGCGGCGCGCAAGAGATAAACAAGAAAGGGATAATCCGAAAAGATGTGGCGGCATAGAGTTTGTTGAATGCGCGACAGTCGAGACATTTTCGTCGGGAAGACGCACAATGAAGTTTCGCGGGGGAGTTCTAGCCGAATCCCTTTGCGGATATCAATCGATGGCGGTTCTGGTCGACGTCGCGCCCGCGTACGGAGTCTCCGTACGTGCGTGAACGTACTTACGCGGCTGCACGGCAGACACGTGTCTGTAATACGCATGGGGAGGGTGCGTTCGAGTTTATAACCCGACAGGACGATTTCGATCATTAGGCAGCATCCACATTGTCGTAGCCGTGGTAGAAGCGCGTGGGGTCACCGGAGGATACAAATTGGTCCGTATCGCGTTGGGAATTGAGGTCTCGTCGGCATAACGAAGCCAATTGCGACGAATCGGAAACGCGTATACGTGCGGAGACCTGATAGACAGACGCATTGTTACGGCGAACAGTATAAGACTAATGGCATAAACGACGAGCGAAGCAAGCCGTATCTCTGTAACCAACGAGTAGGCGTAACATGTGACTCATTGCGTATCCGAAGTCATCAGTACGTAACTTGCATTCAATGATCATGTAAATTTTGAAATTGTTTACGGGAGTGGGAGGGAAACTTCTCATTGAATCTATATTTTACAGCCGACGAATTTATGAATCTCCTGGGACAAATGCGTTTCAGCTTAAACACGTGCGTGTTAAATTAATCTTAGAGCAGTACGAGGCGATTTATCCGCTATTTGTTCGCAGGCAGGTCCCGGTTACTCTCCATCGATATATTTTAGCCGATCGTTTTATCGATCGTCCCGTAATAAACCTTCGAATCATGATTTACGCTTTTAAGCTTTCTCGGCTGTAGGGTTACCATAGTATATCGGTAAATTTAAAACCGTCGAACGTATTGCATTAAGCCCCGTAGTAGCGCGCAATACGAAAAGCTTTTGCAATTTAATCTCTTGTGGGCCAACGGATAGCGCCATCGACATCGAGTTCCATGGTATTGGGAGAGTAATATCGAAACAAATTTTACTCATACATAAAATTGGACGCGCCACGTGTAGCAAGCGACGGGGCATTGTGTACGTTTATTTATAAAATAGTACGAGCTTGACGTGACGTTATTTTGCGAGCAGCCGACTCGCCGACTGGATAATACTCGCACAATACGTGTATAATCAATATTGCAGTGGTGTAAAAAAAGAAACGTCGGGGCAGGAAAACTGCCGGCAGAGTCGCTTCACGCACGCCGATATATCGGCGACGAGTTGCAGAAGTTATCACGGCGGGAAGCAGCGCCGAGTCGAAACTAAACTGCATTACCGAATACTGCGGTCGCGCCACGCTACCGCGCGATTAATATCTCGACGAAGCGCAATGTCCCCCGCCCCTCTGCCGCCCCGTCGTGCTTTTCTCCCCGGAATCGACGAAAGCGATCGCAAAATAACCACCCCGAGAGCACAAAAGCAGCGGAAGGACGACCGTTCGGCGGGGTTCGCGCTGACGCTGTCAGCCTTCCATCTCGGCGAGCGGCGTGCAGCCGTAACAGTTTCGCGAAATTTCGCTTTGCGGAGCGACGTGGAACTGGGCTAATCTCATTCACGATTCGTCCGGCATTTATGGAGCCTCCCTCGCTTGGTAAACTGCGCGCTGGCCGTGCCATTTATTAGCATCGCGTTGTGCCGGCGCGCTCTCCTGCCGGCGAATTTACTTTCAGTCCCGAGCTCGCATCGGAAAACGTACGCTTTGTCGCGCGCGCGCGCGCGCCGAGTTCTCCCGAACTGCTGATTAATCGTCAATAGGAACTTTCGAAAGTGGAGCGAGCAACGGGGAGATATGGCGGAAGACGGCGCGCGGAGACCGGGAAATCTCTCGGGCGAAGTAATTAGTATCGTTGGATTAGTGAATTTAAATTGCAGCTCGCGCGCGCTGATACCGCCTTCCGGGCGTATACAGCCGGCCCGGGATAATACGCCCGGAGTTTGTGAGAGCGATAAAGCTAATGGCCGCATTTGAAGAAATGATAAAGAAATGATATTCAAGAATGTGCGACTGGCAATGCGAACAAGCAAACGTTACCGCTGCTTTGCTCCAATAGCGCAGTCTTTATTTTGCTGCGTAAACGTCAGCTTTGAACTTATCGGGTCTCCTAATAACGTGTACTTCAATTGCGTACTGAAACGCAATATTGTAAGGATCGCGAGACGCTTCATCGATCGTTCAAGTTTGCATTGGAATTTGCGGGGTTGCGTAGAGAGACACTTGCGAGGTTTCGCCTCTTTCCAGCTCTCCTTTCTCTTAATTTCCCTTGTCTTTCGCTCGGTTTCGCGACGAAACCGAGCCGGCCGAGTTTGTCACGCACGCGTCGGCGTTTGGAAACGCGACGAGACGTGGGGCATCGGGGGAACTCGCGAAAGAGTCACAACGTCGTTAAGAAAGACGAGCCGAGAGAAACGAAGTGATAATTTAATCCGATCCTTTTTATTTCCAAAGTTTCTGCAACTTTTCGCGCAGCCGACCGAGCGAAAACCAGGTTACACTCAGCGTCGTGGGCCGCGTGGCGGGCTCGCCGATCGGGCACAATGTAAAGCACAGTGAACGATAATAATTTGGCGTCGTACCAAACTTCGGAATTCTGTTAGCCTGCCGCGCTGTCACGATAGAAAAAAATACGGTCGCCAAACATACGAGAAAATCCGAGCGTCGTGTCCGCCGCTATTCAACGAAACTTCGGGGACACGCCAAAGCTCGTGAGCGGCTCTCTCTTTTTTCTCCCCCCCCCCTCCCCCAGTAGCCCCGATTTCCTTCCTTACGCGAATCTATCGGTTCCCGCGGACACAAGTAACAACGGGCAAGTCGAGTTTCCGATAGATAGGATGGAGCCCGATTGACTTCCGCGGACGCTTATTTTCAGCGGTGTGTATGTGTGTGTGTGTGTGTGTGGCTTTTATTCCATTTCGAAAGTTTGGAATAACGCGTTTGGAGGCTTCGCAACGAGAGCGCGCTGTCCAATCAATTTGTACGCGCGGTATCGCGAAAATAGGCTACTTTCTCTGTCTCCGTTGTTGGCTGCTTGAGCGAGGATACGCTGAGGTCTTATCGGTAATCTATAGAGATTCTCAAGACATCTGCAATCTCGGGAGAGCCGAGCGGTGCCAAAGTACGGATTCGAACTCGAGGCGAGAGGCATGTGCAGCCGGGTATGTCTAGAATTATACGGAACGGTGGGCCACTGACCACACTGCAGGGCCTAACTCTCCAGCTGCACATCCATATTCACGCTCCCGAGGAAACGGGGCTTCGCGCGCTCAAGAATCTCCAAATTCATAGGCGCCGCGAAGGTGAGCGCTATACGCGCTTAGCTGGCTCTATCCGTACGACAGCCTTACAAGTTGCCAAGTCGGCGAATCTTGTATCTCATCAGTTACACTGACAAACACGAAGTGACTACATTCTGGGCAAGCAGCATTAAGCTCCGAAAAATTTTGCCCCGAGACGTTACTCTCCTCCCTCTTCAAGGTGTGAACTGAAAGTGTAGTCTCGTTTATTTTCTGACACTGCGAAATTGATATTTTGATTTTCCTCACGTGAAATTGATATTTTGAATTTTTATACCGAAATACAAATATTTTTCTTCGTCCATTTTCCAGAGAAAAACATATAGCTTCACATGTAGCTCAAGCACTTTACAATGTTGTTGCTAAAAAAAGAAAAATTTGCCAATTGAGGCCATGGGGCATGGCGAAATTATATTTGTCTGGCAACGGGAGGAACACTTTTATTTGAGTTTATTTTCCTAACCCGTTAACTCGTCTGTTATCAGACCCGCGCCGCCTTACAAAGACACCCGCGAATCCCTATTATTACGACCGTGTCCGAAAACGTAAATTTCATATTGCTTAAATCCATGCACAAGTCAGAACGGAGGGAATTTAATTCTCCGCGTGAATAACGCGGCTACATTTAAACGTATAAGCGTGCTGCGGCACGGGGACAGTTTCATCGCAAGGAGGACACGGTAAAATCCGCGTAATCCTTGTAAGGGCTGAAATAGATTACGTACCTATTCCCAAAGGGTCTGAGGAGAGCATTGGTTTACGGAAACGGGTTTCCGTTATCGGCATAACGCGGCAGGGTTCGAGCCGCAGGGTTATCTTTCTCGGGCTTACTGGTCCCTCGCCATGCCCCACGGCCTCATATCGTACCGAAACGTATTATATATATAATGCGCACGTAAGAAAAGTCATGTAGCTCACGTCAACAAGGATCACGGAGATAACATTTGGGACTGACTTTCCGATCGATCCAGTCCGCTTCGGAGCGGAGCCCTCATCGGCCAGAGGTTAACCACCGTTATCATGCGAATATTATTGCTCCTTGTCAAAAGACATCAGGCTCAAAATGCGAAGATTGCCGCTCTTTTCACTCGCGCGCACAAATAATTCCAGAATTTTGCGAGTGCACAATTTCTGGTACAATTTCATCTTCCGACGCGATTTTGCACACGAGAAAAAAAATACACGTCACGCAGTAGTGAAGGAAAAACATTACATTTTATACTTTGAATTTGTACATATTATACAATACATATATTAAAATTAAAGTACACATTTTAATATGTGTTTAACCTGAAATTTATTACGCTGTCGCAATTAAATAGTGCTGTTAAAGTTTTAATAATTTTATATTTTATCGAAAAATTGTAGAAACTCATGTCGGATTAGTATAGTAGAACGACGCCGAGTAAAAATTATATTTTTGAAATCATAAAAGTTCCAAATTCAATAAAAAATTGATCGTACGTTCATTTAATTTTTTGGGATACATGATACACGTTGATTTTGAAACTCTTATACGTCAATATCTGAAGAACGCGCAATTTTCTGGCAGTACTCGTTCGTTCCCTCGCTTTAAAAAACTGCAAAACATGTAATTCGCATCAAATGGCGCAGAAATGCTTGCAGTTGCAATCGCGTCGTGAAATCAAGTCGTCGTGAAAGTATAAGCAAGTTTTAAATAGTTATGAACATGTGAGACTTGAAAGATCTTCTTTTCACGCGAAACCCTGCGCGATTTACAGCCCTATACGTTGCAGGACGAAGCAGAGTGCGAATGTACGGTACGAGCGAAGCAAGTACGTGATAATTAAATCTCGTGCGCGGAAACCGTCGGTGCTTTTTACAACGTCGCTCCGCCGGAGCGGTCTTATTATTCGTTAAGAAAAAAAAAGGAAAATAACGGCTGGCAGCTCTCGTCTTCACTTGCGAGACGAATATTCCATTTTTCGGTGTTCGCTATTGCACCCATACCGAGGAATTTTTCTCTTTCCCCGAGCTTTTGGAAAAAAGAAAAAAAAGGAAAAAAAATTTAATAAGATACACGCGAGCAAAAGAAAAATAACGAGCGACCGCAATTTTCTCAGGATTTTTTCAGGTTATTTCCTCTGCCGAATTTCACGGCAATGGCAATTCGCGTTTCACCACGACGAATAAGCGCGCTGAAATCACGAGAGTTCATGCGGGTGTCCGTGTATACGTGTGACGTTAATACGCGAAAAGTCATCCGGACAATTCGAGACAGTTTCGATAAAGCCAAAATTGTTGTACTGATCGATGGCTAGCGTTTAACGACCGCGCGTATGTTCTATCAAATGCAAAGCCCGAAAATATGAGGGCCGCCCGAAGCGGTCCGTTCGTCAGAATTTTCGAGCGGGCCGATAATATTCTGCCAGCGTGCACAACTCGTATCTGCACAAAATTGATAAGGCTCGGAGTAACTGGACGCAATTTATGCACTGTAGAATTATGCGATGATTTAACATGACGTGGCAACACGAGGCAAAACTCGTGGCTGACGCGACCGAAAAAAAAAGTTTTGAGACGTCGGTACGAGAATTTAATATCGTTCTACTCATGTCACTTGTACTTGTGAATCAAACAACATTCCATTTTGGAGCACTTGTGGTATTTCGAGAGTGCGGTAGAATGTGTTCGCTCTTTTCTCCATTACCAAAAACCTATTTCGATTTTCCGATTAATAGCTCACTCGTAAGTTTAATCAATTTATTTTGGCAAGTAAAAATCTCCACTTCAAATTTAATTGTCTAAACGATTCCTGGTTTGAAAGCAGGAGGTAAAAGCGGCATGGAAATAGCGTTCTCTCATATCAGTATTTCTTGGTGTTACAAAATAACCGAGATAAAAGCCGATTGCTGCAAATACCAATATGACTATATATGCGCTTCTGTACGGCGGTATAACGAGTATTTCCCGATAATACCGGCATAATGCCGACACTATACCGATATTATCGCTATTACATTATTGAATGTCAATATCACCAAATCAATCAGATTTATAATACATTCATTATATGCATATTTCATGTCGCATAAAAGCAGCGCCGAAAACGTAATTCGAAAGATTACAAAGAAGTGATAACGGTCGCAAATTCGGCATCTCTCTCTCTCTCTCTCTCTCTCTCTCTCTCTCTCTCTCTCATCAGAACGTAACGCAATCTCGGAGATTATTATTCAGTCGTTTCAATCCAATCAGAATGAATCAATCGAGCGAGAAATTCGGAAAACTAATTTGGATCCACCGAGCCACGCACAATTCAGGCTGAAAACCACTTCGAGAGTAAACACGCAAATAACAACGTATGATTCTCAATAACCGCGCACAAAGCGAGTTTATCGATTATTCTTCCGGTCTTCTCGCTCCCTCAGACTTGCGTGGAGGAAGGCTGCGGGGTGCGCGATAAATTTGCCATTTAATTTCATACTCTTAATTATCTCGAGTCCAAGGGGAGCTTGTTGAAACGATCCCGTCTGAGCCCGGCATTTGCCAAGGCCGCTCGTGGTTAAACGGTGGCGGGGCGAGGGGTCCGCCCCTCGTCTCAGCGAGAGAACGAAACAACATCGCGTGTCGCATGCACGCACATACGAGAACATACGGACGTATCAGTACACGGAAATGAGCGTCGCGGCATTCGAGATATCCAGCGAAAGTCATTTTCCGCGGTGCGTTGCGTTCAATTCCGGCGGTGCGTTCTTCCAGCCGGCGACGCGACGCGACGTTCCGCGCAGGCGAGCACGGTGGGGTCCTCGGGGCTTGATTTAAAGTCTTGAGTAATATCGGACGGCTTCCAAGGTAGAATTGGACTCTCCGGGTATGCCCGGAGTAAATTCCAACGAACCATCGCGGCATGACGGCACGCCGGCAATGTCTAATCAGTGCCAACTCAATTTCCCGGCGCGTCTATTGTCACCCGATTCCAAGCGCGTCTCGACGCTCAGTGTGTGTATGTGTGTGTGTGTGTGTGTGTGTGTGCGTGCGTGTGCATATGTGTGTGTGTGTGTGTGTGAGCGCGAGCACGCGGTAGCCCACGTGTGTAGGAGGGTGGCCCTTTAGGGTACGTTCGCTAACTCGCGGAAGGGATGCGGCGGATGAATGCGACAAAACTACCGTTCCCGCGGGAGAAGGACGAGTTGCGGAATTAGCTTCTATTGGGGCCTCAAAATCGTCCCGATTGTAAGAAATAATCGGAAGCTATTGTTAGGCCGTGAAGAGGCCAGATTTTACGTCGTGAGAAGGTCGTAAAATTCGCGGAGCGACGTGCTGCGGCCAAACGAACACGCGCAAGATAAACGAACAGTTTGAATAACGATAGTCTTGATGATTAAATTCTTCTCGTCGTGCGGACGTATTCGCGATGCATTTCGCGGGGAGATGCAAGGGTCACCTTCATTACCTTCGATCACCTCGGTTGGACAAATCGCCGAGCGACCTTCGTGCTCACTGTGTACGGCGGAAGGACCTAAAGAGACGCGCAGAGAAAGATGCAAATCTCGCAAAAGTGTTATAATGTGCCAACATAAGAGCGAGGTTTCCTCAAATATTATTCCACGTGGAGTAATATTCCCTTTACATAAATCTATTGGACAATTTCAAGCGAGAACGGAGGAGAGACTGCCTCCCGGAGCGGAGAGAGCAATCTCAGGGTACGAAGCGCGTAACTCTGGCATAAATTTTCATTTTTTAATAAGTTCGGACCAGCTCCGTGGACTAATTCAGCCGGCTTCGTTATCCCGCTGTAGGAAGGAAATGTTGAAACGGCCCTCAACGAAAGTGAGGCCTAATATCCTCGGCGAGAGAGGAGGGTGTCTCGCCGGCGCGAAGGTATACCTTCGGATTAGACGCGTTGCGAATTATTTACGACCTCGAGCACCGCGATTTGGGGGTTAAGAGTCATCCCTACAATTCATGCGAAAAGCTATAAAAGGGCTGAAAATCGTGATTATATCGGCTTGACCCTCTGAAATTTTCACTCGGACCGTGAGGGTAACAACTCGTGGATAAATCGGACATTGAGAAGCCACGCTTCGCGTGCACGTGAAGGAAAATATTCGATACAGGAGAGAACTCGCGGAGGCGGGTCTTCTCGCAACGATTGGTGAATATGTTTCACCGCAAAAGTCGAAAACGCAAGAGCTCCCTTGCGCGCGGCGGGAGAGATGGACGATGTATGAACCGGTCGTAACGATGCCTGGACGCGAAGCAAGTGCAGGATGCACGTAGTAAAGTATACGGATAGTAAGCGGAGAGACAAACGGCATAAATGTGCGCAAGATGTAGCGCAGAGGACACATACGCGTGCTTATTAATCGGATTCGCGCTGTAGTGTCAGCGATGAAGGTAAAAGAAACAGAGGGGTGGGGGGAGAGGGAGGGAGAGAGAGAGAGCGGGGCAGAGCAAGAGGGAATATTTTTCAATAAAATACTTTCTCAACTCACAGCGTAATACGATTTGTCCAAAGCGCGTTTGGGATCAACTCTCATCTCGCAAAGAATGAAGTAAATATCGGGCATATCTTTTCTCTCTCTCTCTCTCTCTCTCTCTCTCTCTCTCTCTCTCCCTCTCTCTCTCTCTCTCTCTCCTTTTGCAGCAACCGCGCACGCGCACACGCACGCCAGCGCGTGACAACTGAATTTGCTCGTGGTATCTGGACGAGTCCACGAGATGGACGAAAGACGACAGCTGCACACCATTTAGACACCTTCGCGCGAGCGCGAAGCCGCAGCACGCATAGGTGGCGTGTTTTATGAATCGGAGGTAATTCCGCCGCGGCGGAATCTCGCCGTTCGCGGCTCGACGCAAAAATTTTCGGACGCACACCCGCCACCGCGGATTTACGCGAGCTGAATGCGAACCGCGGCAGCATGCGCTTTGACGCTCTCCCGCCATTTCAACTCATTATGGCGAGTGACGGCCAGAGAGCGTTTCCCACAATTTCGCCGTATAATAGAACGCCGGGCGTGCTGTATCGGCGGCGACGTACGATAAAAATTCAATGGGACGCCCGGGCGATTTTCGTTATCTCGCATCTACGGCGGGATGGATTATCGATCGGCCGCTAGCTCGCCCGCTAGCTCACCGTTATTATACGGAGGCGCTAGCTCATGCACTGGCTGTACGTAATAACGGCAGTAGCATCACGAAGTGAGATATAAAAGCGCCGCGCCGGAGCGTACCGGCATACGCGCAACATACGGCGATTGTGCCGATGCGGCTCTACTTGTTCTCGCGACACGAGTTTGCTAATAATTTTTGCGACCCGTATATGATGTCGCTGTTATTTCGCGGTTTACGCCACGCGCGAAAATGTTCGATGAGCTTTCGGGAATTATGCCACTCTCGCGGCTAGCGCGCCTCAGCCCGTCCCTCAGCCCCTCCTTTGCGCCTGCCACCCTTTCGGGAACGCGTGTTCGTGTCGTTATTAAAAAGAGGCGTCGTGACGATCCTGATTAGCGTAAAACGCGCGAGCCGCGCTACGATCGTTGTGCGCCGCGCAGGGCAGCGCAAATTGCGTCGACGCTGTTATAAAATGCAAATCCGCGTACGAGTCGTAGTGATAAATTAATAAGTACGACGCAATTACGGATAGACGCGTTACGGTTCGATGAACCGCGCGACTAATTAATACGTAATGATCCGCGCTGTAATATGCTGTAAACTGTTGAAAATTTATTCCACTTCGTTCGCGGGACGCGACAAGTTTATCGCGCGTGTCGCCCGAGCAATGTTATTTACGATTTACGATTTTAGGTTTGCATATCGGGAATTAAACAGCGCGACTCTCGCCTTCGTTCGCGATCTGTGCCGAGTTCGAGTTCGAAACGAGGCGTTTTCAATAATTGCTACGCTTCGGCAAGTTACGTTGCTGAGCGCGTGGCTACACCGCGAGAGTGTTTAGTGTGTCGCTTAATCCAAGTTTGAAGGGGCGCGAGAAGAAATACAGCTGCGATAAACTCCCGGCGAAATATAATCCCGCTTGAAACGCGTCAATTAGATGCGAAGCGCGTTAAACTCGATTTTTCGCTCGCGCGATTTTTACTTCTTCGTTATTAACAAGCTGCCATCGTTAGTAAGCTTCGTTATTATTGCATTATATTGTGTAATCTTGCGCGAGCAAACATCTGATCGAGATCGGGTTGCGCAACTCAAGCGATAAGTGACTCGGATCGGAAACATCAAAACGCAAATATATAACGGATAAATAAGAAAACGTACAAGGCGAGACGTCCGAGAATCATTTCGCAATCGTCACTGCCTCACAGACGATAAATTATCGGACTTATTCCGCTTGCAGCGCGCGCGTGAAGCGACTGCGCGCGCTGTGCTACCTGCTGCAAAAACGACATAAGAAGCTCGCAATCGCGCGGATCGAAAGCCCCGTCGCTGAAAGGCAAATAACTCGCGGAGCTAGACGATAAAAGACGAGATGAAATATGTATAGAAATTTCTATTCACTCGGCTAGCCCGCGCGTGATTACCGGGCGAGAAGGCGGCGGATGGAAAATTCTGCCGACACTGGCGGCTCGAAATAAACGTGATCGAAATCAGCGCGACACGGCTCGCGCGGCCGGCTAGAATTAGCCCGATAAATCTATACTATCCCATCAAATCTCATTATATCTCGGTAATGAGCAACCCCATTCCATAATGCGTTTATTCAATTTAACATAACGCGGCCGTAAATTACGCGACGCATTAACGAAATCAATCGGCTATCACTTATTATCGCAAATAATTTGCAACAGGTGTAAACGATGAGACAGCGTGCTCTCTCGCGGGGAAAAAGCGACGTTTTTTTCGTGCTTGAAGGTCGCGTCGCGTCGGGCGAGAGAACCCGACGTGGCGGCCCAGCGAAACCGGTGGAAGCTTGCGCGCGGTTCATTAATAACGGCTTCACCAACTTTCCTCAAGTCGTAGCCGGCAATTCTTACAAACTCGCGTCGCCAGTCGCCAGTCGACTTTTGACAGGTTCGCGTGTTCTTTGCATGCATCGCTGAGAAATCAGGCTCAAGTTCCGCATTTTAGCAGCGTACTTATTCCTACATTGACTCGAGCCATTTACTGACAGCCGGTCTCATAATTCGCAGCGAAGATACCGCGATGAACTTACCGCAGATTCGAACGCTCTTTAAGGACTTTGCCGGTTCGCCTACCTCTTCCGTTTTCGCCGCAAATCGGATTATGAGGGGATTAAATCTACACCAGCCACCTACCTCGCGCCTTAACCATCCCGTAGTCACGTTCTAAGCGGAAGCGAGCGAGCGAGCGAGCGGGCGAACGAGCGAGAGGCCGAATTCGGCAATAAAACGGCGAGCCCGAAAATTCAGCACGAAAATCACATTACGTACTCCATCTCCGGTATTGCGAACGATAGCACCCGTAATGTACTTTACCTCAGTTTATATCCATGTTAAACGGATATCGCGCCACCGCGGTGCGCGCGCGGGCTGCTTTATCGATGAGATACGCGGGAAACTCGATTACTCGGATATTCGCGCGTCTAAATGCAATCGAGCGTTATATTCCTCAAATTTTCGATTTCGTCGTCTAGCTCGCGCGCGGCGCGCCGCCCGCCGCGCGGAGGAGAGATATCACAGTGTGATATTTTTAACGACCGACGCACCAAATTACCCGAGATTCCGCTCGCGCGTTCGACCTGCTTTACATTCCAGAGTCGCAGATTTCGCGCCAATCGCGCATTTATAGCCGACGAGTTGCACAAGCGCGCGCGCGGTCTTATCAATCGGCCGAAAAGCGAAAACGGGCCGGCGCGGCGCGGCGGCGCTGAGATGTGTGTGTGTGACGGGCGGCGATCGAAGGCAAAGTGCTCCGACTTGAGGCAGGAAGCGCGAAATTACGGCAAATTGTCCAGTATTACCGAGCAACACGCCAGGTACCGGACGGGCCAAGGACTACATACGCCGTCGCACCTGGCAGGTGTGCCTAACATCCAAGTGTCTTCCTGCATGGTCGGAAGCACGCGCTCTTAAATCAGCTCGATTATCGCGTATAGGATATTGTAGTCGGCGCGAGGCCTCCCGCTCTGCATTACGTTCAGCCGTTGGAGAAGCAGGAAGCCGGCCATTACGCTATCGTGCTGTGCATCCGAGAAGAATGAACGAGAGAGCGAGAAGACGAAGAAGCTATCCGACGCTTTTTCGAGCTGCGAGAGTCTCGCTACGAGGATAAAGCCGCAGACGTTACCCATTCAAGCTGCTGCTGGCGCGTACATGACTATAACCGATATTAATGACTAACCGTTCTCCGTTTATATACAACTGCGATATTATCGCGCTTGATGCGCTGTTATGCTCAACGTTTCTCGTCGAGCCTTCCGCCCGGCGGATGGATTAATCAAGACATTTGCGCGAACCGCGCAGACCATTCATTAGCGCTCGATTAGCCAAACAAGGACGATTGAGGACTTTTCTGTTTCAGGCGAGCTCCATCAACAGTCTCGTTATCTTTTCTTCAGCATTTCGATCGTAGTGGTCTAATTTTCCACGAAACACACGCGAATCGTTTAGTAACGTTCCGACGCCCGAGACCTCTCGGGAAAAGATACGTCGGGATAGATCCCGGGTTGCTCAGATTCCCTCAAATTCATCGCCTCTCGCGCAAACAGTTGCTGCAGCATCCGGAACGAGTTTCGAGCTCTCGCTCGAGTGGAAACAAATCGCAAAAGAATTCCCGCTGCATGCGAGAGACGTTCCACCGTGGTCGTTAATAAACCCAATAAAGGGCGAGCCGTGGCGAGTAATTATTTTTCACGCGACCAAAGGGAAGCTGCAAGCCGAGAATAGAGCTGTAATTAACGCGCTCAAAGAAATACATTCCCCCCGTGAGATTTATCCGCGCTTTTGGGACTTGATCGATTTTGCTCTCTTTCCTCCTTGCTGTGTATCCAAGACGGGAATGGACATCAAGATGACCGGGGAAGGAAGAATCTCCTGCGGAGATAACATTGACACGTGAACGACCTCGCCTAAATACAACACTGTTAGGAACGAATTTATTTATAGCACCGGCGCTTCCTACCGGTTTGTTTGTTCGCCGATTTCCCACCGATATTCCCCTTCAAGCTCCAAGGGGATGTCTATTGAATTAAATTGTCATTACCGAGCGATTATTGGACTAATGAGGTGTCGGATCGTGATAAGCAACTCGCGACACGATAATCTACGAGAGTGTCTTTCTCGCAGGAACATTATTTGTCCGAAAGTCATTTCGATCATAAAGATGTCGAATAAATATGACGATGAAAACGCGTTAAATTGAAAAATTAAAAGAATAAAAATATCCTGTATGAATCGAAGGAAATTATTACAAATAAAAATATCGTATATATGATTGCTCGCTCGAATAATATTGCGCTTGCACACTCATCTGCGTCTTGCCCGGAGAGAGGAATGATCGCATTCTCTCCTCTCGCACTCGTCGACAAAGCATTTGCTGATAAGCTGGCGGATAAGCCTATCTTCGAGGAGATGCGCTGGGGGCAAGGGGGACAAGGGGCGAATTAAAAGGGACGGAGAATTATCACGGACAGCTAAAGCTGCCGCTGGCAGCGCTGGCTTTCGTGTGTGTGTGTGCGTGTGTGTGTGTGTGTGTCGCCGTCTTCTACGTCCGACGGCGCGATAACCTCCATCACGTGTCTTTCGTCGAGCCATCTTTTCGCTGCCGCCGAGTAGCATCGTGCAGAGCCGCGCCGCGAATTTGACGCGATCTCCGATCTGCACAATGGTCGTTTCATTTCGCCGCGAGAATTTACGTCGCTTTCGCGTGCGCGATCCCCACGTGACGCGCGCGGCCACGAGTCCGATCATGGCTTTCTCTTTCCCGGGGCTTTCGCGCCGTGTGTGCGAAAACACGGGGGAAAATTACGTCGCGTCTTGTTTTCTGTTATTTTCCGCTCGTGAGGGGCTAATCGAGATTCCGCTAAGCGGCGCAGCTGAACATAATGTGCTATCACGAGCGCGAGATATAATTTGAGGAACAATATAAGAAGTTTAGTCAGATTAAGCGCGAGCACAGCCGACACGTCGCTTTAGCGGGGGCTAAACCCGCTAAAGGGTAACCCGACACGTTAACACGCGCGTAAGCCGAGCGTTTTTAATAGCGCTCTGTGAATTTATGCCGAGTTAAAAGAAGTAGCGATGAACTTTCGACCGCTCGGACTAACGATCCTCTTCGACTGTTCCGCAAACCTCCCGTCAGCAACACGTCTCTTATGATATTTCATCGTTTCGTTCATCCGAATTCTTTTTTATTCATATGATTTTAATTACACACTCGGCGCTTTTGTCGACGGGCAACCTATTTTTTATATACCTTTCCCCGGTCTGAGAAAATGTGCAAAACTCTCTATAAAATGTCGAAACGTCATTATGCAAATTCCGTTATAGCAACCGTCGTTACCTTCGTTTCGCGTGCGAGCGACAACAAAGTCGCTCATAATAACAAAGTTGCGCTAAAAAATAGCAGTCTCGGCAAGCGCAAAAGTTGGATCGCTTTTAATTGCAACTTTCGCAATCTCCAGCCTGGATGATACGTGTCGACGTCATCGCACGAGTCGAGGCTGTTTATCGAGACTGAGTGCAGAAAGAATTTCAAAGTGACTTCGCGCCGTCTGCTTCCGTTTGAATAATAATTATGTCAAGTCATAAAGAGAGAGAGAGAGAGAGAGAGAGAGAGTCGCATGATAGTCAGGCGACTTCCCGTTGGAAAGGTGGAAGCTAAGATTTAATCCCCAAAGGGATTCGCGTATACGTAATGTAATCCCTCAAACAACATCAGTCGCATCTCCAACTTGTACACGACGGATTAGTCGGAGCCTTAAAGTTTAAATGAAGCCTCTGTCTAATGTATAATTTACTCCCTGTTGGAATCTGCTTACGGAAAAGGTCGAAGCTCGCCGGCGCAAACCCTGCGCATACACGCGATATTATCAGAGAGAACGCAGGGCGCGGGGCGCTCGCTAAAAATTTGGAAATCGAAGGAAAACCGCGCTAGAGTCTCGGCGGATTTTTATTCTCTTGCCTCGTTCGAACCTGTCAGAAATGAATGACGTACCCGCGGCGCGCGGCTCTCCTCGTGCGTTACTGCTCGTCGGTCGTGTGTGTGTGTGTGTGTGCCGGCGCACCAAGCTAATTGGCAGTTTCACGTGCATATTTTAGCAACGGGAAATGCCCTGAGGCCAGCCGCGCAGAGAGTAAAAGGGCACGCATAGACCGAAATAGACGCGGCCTCTCTCCGTCCGCGAACGGAGCTTCGGCAAGCATGAAACCGCGAGTCTTTATGAGACGCGGTCGTTTTACGAGCGACACGTCGTCCAGAGCAGCTTCGCGTATTAGCAGACGGAACCAAGTAAAATTCTTCCAGCTTTTGTCGTCCCCGCCGGCGATGTACAAGGCGCCGTGGACGCAAAAACAGAATAGCGCGCGCGGTTTATACCCGCCAGCGGATCGGTATAAACTTTTAGTGCCGGCGAAACCATCATTTCGGCGCCATTTCGAAAAACCCCTTTCGCCATAACGCGAATGGCCGGCGGAATATATATCCCCGGCGAATTAATTCCTCGCAGACATCTCCTCCGAGATCATTCCGAGGAACGAGCGAGATAGCCCCCTCCCGCTCCTTTCTGCCGCAATGTTAACACACAATGATCTGACATAAAAGACGCAGTGCTCTCGCGAAAGATGCGCTTACCGCATGCGAACTTCCCGCTGCTTTGATAGCGAGCCTACGCGAGCCGCGGTATCGAGAAAAGTTAAAGGCGATGTGACATTTGCGGGCGCGAGTCGCAAGAATAAGGAATGCGTTTTTCTTCGACTGCAACCGACGTCAGTTTACAGGTAAGACTCGAGGCCACAGTTCTTCTCCGAACAACGAAAGTGTCCTTTCGGGGCCCGACGAGGAAGCAGAAGGAAGCGGAAGGATTTTGCGAGAACAGTCGAGAAACCGCCCTGAAGACTCCCGGTGGCCGCGTTCACGAGTCCGCGTCGTTCTTAGCTGGATTCTCCAGCAGCCAAGCCCAATCCCTGTAACCAACCCTCGGCGACTTGACGAAAACGTTGACGTTGGCGCGACTCGTCGCACCTCGCCCTCGCGTACACGCGCGCGCGCACGGCCGATTGCGGCGGACAGTTACGGACGCGAAGGGCCCTCGTCGTTCATGATTAATCAGCGTGGACATTTCGTAACGACGTAGTGACACAACATCTGCCGTATGCCGCGCCACTAGACGTCAGTCCAGGACTCCGGCGACAAAAGCGCCGCCCGTTATGCACAAGAGCGCGGCTGGAACAGCAGCCGTCCTCGTCGACGGTGATACCGGTCGAGTAGGAAAAGGACCTGCACACAGCGAGATGTTCGCGCGGAGGAGGAGCTCTCGCTCTCGCGGCGCAGAGCCGCCGCGCAATTTCCGATTGCCTCCGGAGCGGGCCGTTGAAAAACGAGATTCGCGCGTTTCGCACGCCTGCTTTCGTTCGATCGATCGATCGATCGATCGATGCGAACGCGGGCGGACTGCGAGAGATTGCAAGAGAAACGACTCGATCGTTCTGTATTCGCCGCGAACGACGCGTCCTCGCGCTTGCAGATCCGGCTGAATAGACAAGAGAGCTGGTGTAAAATCCAGCGTGCGCGCACTCGGGGTTAATGAGAGAAGCGTAGAACGACGGGGCGACATTTCCCGGCTTAGCCGAGGAACGCGACAACCCACCCCAGTCGGTCGCGACTAGCAACGTCGCGCGAATTCGCCGTAAGTGGTCGCACAACCACCACCACCACCACCACCACCACCCATCAACTATTTCCATAGTCGGCGCGCGGGCGGCGGCGTTGTAAAATGTTGCCGAGCGCTCGAATTACATTAGCATAGTGACAATTAACTATAATTATTCAATTGAAAGTCCTCAAATAAAGTCACTGTTTGCGCAACATTTGCAAGGGAATAGCACTCAGGCGCGGCGGCAGTCGAGCGCGCGCGCGCGAACGTTGGAAATCCGCGGAAGAACAAATACTTTTCGCGGCTCGCCGCGCAGCTCCCATATTCGTCCGCGACGAGTGTAACACAGGACTAACAGTGCGACGGCGCATTGCGTATTCCGCGATCGCGCAAGAAAAACTCCGAAATTCCGCAAGCGAGAGAGCTGCGCGAAAATATGGAGATCCGGCTGCTCCGGCCGGAATTTCCAAATTAAAATATCAATGTGTATATAACGTGTCTCGACAGCAGCCACACGCACTTCGTACGTATGTAAATGTCGTCCAAACGTGTCCGCGGACGTTGGTCAATTTTATCGTTTAATGTAATACGCACGCGTGTGAGCAGGGCGTAAAAACGACAATGCGTCGGCAGCGCTGGAGAAACGATAAAAAGCACTTACGTGAAAAGTGGCGTTGATTAGATTAAAAAGCTTCACCGAAATTAGAGAGAGAGAGAGAGAGAGAGAGAGAGAGAGAGAGACTTAGCGCGGCGCTTTATGCCCGGGCGAAATGAAAATTCGCATCTCGAGACCCCGGTTTGCGTCATTTTAGCATTTAGTGAGCACGACTCTCCTTGATGATAACGCTGAAAAAGCCGCATTTGGGAAGAATTGGCCGACTAAATTCGCGCGACGCGGCTATAATCCAACGCGCGTGTTGTTTTAGAAAGCGAACGCGCCGAAGCAGTGCGCAGTCTAGCAGAGCTAAACGAACCTCGCATTTCTCTCGGCCTGGGTCTCCTAAATTCCATCGCGACTCCATTTCCGCGCGACGTGGCGAGCAGAGCGGGACGAGTCGCGGCTGCCGACAAGTCTCGACGCAGCCAGGATGCGGCGTTTTCCGCCGCGCCCAGCGGCAATGTTTAATAGATTTTAAAAATGCAGCGTTGCATCGGGCTGCGATGTCGCTCCCGTCGGCGTTTTTATCCATTATTAAACATTCGGAGCGTCGGCGGTGGTTGCCCTGTCGGCGCGTCGGAAGCACGGAAGCGTAAATCATTAGCTTTAATCACTCGTTTGCCCGTACGAAGCGCGGCGAAATGGAGAAAACCGGAGCAGGCGGAGCAACATCGCGCGGCTGCAGCGCGTAATCGCGGATCTTTCGCCAAAGTGGTCGACAGCCTTATCGTCCGACAGTATAAAGTTGATATATACACAGGTTTAAGCGTGCAGTCGCGAAAAAAGGCTCGCACCCGCTTCGCGTTTACTCCCTCCTCCTTCCCTCTTTCTCCATCTCTCGCGAGAGATCGTCGTCGAGACACCTCGTTAACAGCGTTAACGGGAGTTGCGGTCCGGGCGGCACGGCGCAGAGACATGGTTAAAGCGCCACGTAAACACAGTCCAATCAAAGGTTATGGGTCATTAGGCAACGGAGAAAATTGCGCTGCGTATGCATGCATACGCGCTCGCTCCTAATCGGGCGTCGCGCGCCCGGCCGAGCGCGTAATCTTTTCGCGTCATTGGTCGCTGAGCGTGTATAAATCACCGGCTCTCCCTGGCCGCGTCGACACAGCGAGGACCTCTCCTCTCCCCTCTCTCACTCTCTCTCTCTCTCTCTCTCTCGGCTCTCCCCTAAGTCGCTCGCCAAATTACACGGATCGTTTCCGCGGTGTATCGGCGACCGCGAGCCCGAGCGAAGGGAGAAAGGGGAACGAACGGGCGCGGAAAACTCGCGACTCGGCGCGACGCGACCCCGCGTGACCTGCGCTCGCGTTAACCGCGAACTCCGAGCTGAGTTGGTGGTTTCGCGCCAGGGGAATGCACCGAGCGTTTTGGCCGAGCCGCCGGCTCTTTGGGGACGATCAATTTCGTCTGGCGATGCCGGGGGAACATTAAGGGCGCGGCGAGCGTAAAAATAAGCGACGAGCCGTTAATCGCGGCATCTCGTTTGGCGTCCGTTGCGACGCGGCGGCAGATTCGTGCGCGAATTGTACGAACGACGACGTTCCTCCACCAACTCTCGATCGATTCTCCCTGATTTTTGCCCATTATCACATACCGTTTCAGGTTTATTAAGCGAGTGCAAATTGCAGCGGATAACTACAAATCTAATCTTCCCCGTCTAATTTGTTCATTAAGACGTACAATGGGAAATTGTTCCGAAGTAACGAGGTTATCTCTTGAGACAGGGTGAAAGGGATTAATGTCTATTCTCCACGTTACATTAAACAGTTTTGAATACCTAAATACAAGCCGCTGCGCGCCGTGTCTGTCGTGAGCGAGGCACGCGTTTCGCTGCAACGTACTATGCAGGAGGTATGCGCTCAAACTTTCAGAGATTCAATTTGTTGAAGAAGTTTATAAAATCGTTCAGAATGCACGAGACAGAGACGGACAGAGACAGAGAGAGACAGAGAGAGACAGAGAGAGAGAGAGAGAGAGAGAGAGAGAGAGAGAGAGAGAGAGAGAGAGAGAGAGAGAGAGAGAGAGAGAGAGAGAGAGGAGAGAGAGAGAGAGAGAGAGAGAGAGGAGGAGAGGATGAAGCCTGGGAGTGTTACGCCTGGTACTCAAACTATAAGCGGAAGCGAACGTCGCAAGATCTACAGACTCGTTATACCCGGTCGTTTCCTTTCATAGTTCGCCGCGAGTATCCTGCGCGCGATAAAATCTCGCGAAAGCATCAGCAGAGATTTCTCGACGACTTGTTTAGAGAGTTTTTCCCTCCGACTTCATCCCTCCTCCTCTTGCCGGTCGCTTTTAGCCCGACCCGCCTGTCCTGGCGACCGCGGAAGACGAAGGAGAGATTGGTAGCCGGCGATAATGAAGGCTCATAAATAAAAATTACAGGCGAGCCCCTCGGAGGCGGACGTCGTCGCTCGGGGATGCAAAAAGAGGCCCGCGGAAAAAATGCTCTCTCCACCGCGCAAACTTTATCACTTTAGCCTCTTCCTCCTCTCATAGTCCTGCATCTTGCTACTCCGCTAGTTCCTTTTACCTCGGAGCGAGGTCCTTTCTCTCTTATTCTCGGACGACTTCTCCCTCGCGTCGCCGACCTCGCTTCATCGTTTCACCCTTCGTCTCGTCCCCATTGCGTTCGTCTTCTACTTCTACCACCCCGACGTTCCACCTCTGCCCTCTCTCTTCTACGCCTGTCTTTTTTTCATCCATTTTTGCGCCACGTCGCTCCCTCGCTCGCTCTGTCCCTTTCTCGTTTTACTTTTGTCCTTCCGCTATCCCCCCCTCCCCCCGGCCGCGCCCTAACACTCTTTCTCCTTCTTCCGATATCCCCTCTCGCTTCGCTAACTGGCTGCTTTCCATCAGCGCGTCCCTCGTTCGAGCTTATTCTACCGCCTAACTTTGCACTTCACTGCGATCCATGAAGTGGATACTGAACGTTCGGTGCAACGCGGTGCGAGCTTTATCTTAATTATAGATGTTGCAGGATAAACCGTGGGGAGAGCGTGATTGGTTCCATTGTCGTGACGAGGACGCGTTTTGCATTGGAAGACGTCGAGAATTATCACGACTTTGCATACAAATTTGAAAAATTCGCCACACGAGACCTCTTACTCGCTGTTTCAAATTAAACTATCAACTTTTCATACTCTTTTCTAACGAGTCGAGTCGACAAGACACGGCCGGTGAGAGCGTTTACCTCAAACTGTTTACAGAACTGTTTACTGTGAACGCGATTTTTCAACTATGGAGCTATGTAAATCCCGGCACACTCAAGGATCAACCCTGGATGATAGTGCATCGAATAGCCGCACCGT
Organism: Harpegnathos saltator; assembly: GCF_003227715.2. Lineage (NCBI taxonomy): Eukaryota > Metazoa > Arthropoda > Insecta > Hymenoptera > Formicidae > Harpegnathos > Harpegnathos saltator. Next base: position 991,165 of record NW_020229988.1, read on the forward strand.
CGATAATTGGGTGACCCGAAACGAGCGATCGATCCGTCGGTCCGGCCTTAACACACGCGCTTTGCTCGGCCCAAGTCGCGAACGTTCTGGTCGATACCGACATTGGCGGGCCAGCGACGCGGTAACGAGCGTGTGGATGTTACGAAAAACAGGAAAAAAGGCCGTACCCTCGCCGCATGTATGATTGATATATACCATTAGCCGAATGCATTATAGGATTTTCGATAATGTTGCTTATGGAAATGCAACGGCTGCAATATACGACCGGCACGCGCGGTGTTTGTACATCGATATTGGAGCGCAGTTCAGCCGCCACATACTCGTTTTCGCCGAATTATTGCTTTGACGTGTTATTATCAACGACTCGTGTTGTCGACGTAGTTCAATATTGAATTTGTCGCTTTGCAGCGTACTTATTATCAATCCTCTTCGAACCTCTCGTCAAACCTCTCGTTTGTCCTCTCTCTTCTAACTGTTATTTACGACGTAATATGTGATAATCAGAATGAACCGGATCGCTTCTTTACCGAAAATTAAACCGAGAATGGACGAACGTTTCTTGCTCGGAGGAAGATTTCGCGAAACGACGAGTACAAAACGAGAGGTATAATGCATGCGAGGTGAAACCGGATAGAACGGCATATGAGAGCGTTATTAGGCTGTTCGTCCGCTTCCAATAAATCGCAGGCGCTGCAAAGTTGCATGTAATGCGCCTGTCAACAAGTTTTAATTAGGGCAATAAATGGGGTTTGTAATCGTTAAACAGGTAAGCGAGCGCAATTCGTTACCGGAACATCGCGAATTGTGTATTTATGGGATTTCGTACGATCATTAATTTTCCATTACATCGATCGATCTCAACTTTCCACTATCGGCCTATAATTTGTGCACGGTGTGTGCTAATACGCGCCGACATCCGCTTGGCCGATCTTTGGAATTAATTGAATGATACCGAGATGAGCGCTCTCAAACAAATGTTGGTGCGCTTCAATGTGAGATATAAAAATCTTTCCATTTTTCACTTCCATTCTTCCCCCGTGTTTTTTATTCAATCGTGAAACACCGATATATCATGTTACTCGCTTATGCAAGACTCGAAAAAAGTCAGAATGCGCGCCCCATCGAGAAAACGGTTTGGATCAAATAATTATTTATCAAGACCGCGTGAAACATCTGTATTATATTTTATTAGATGTTACTCATATTTAGGAATTTTATTCGTTTCATCGAATATCTTTACACGGTGTCCAAAAACTAATTTAACAACAGCCATAGTTTGCGTTTGCCCCTCGATGATTTGGATTTTGAAATTTACATTTAAATTGAGTATTTATTATTTTAGTTTGTTATTACAACATCGAGGTGTCCAAAAATCACCCATCACCTCTCATCACGATACTTTTCGTCACGCCCGAAAAACCATTGCGCGCCCGGGTGCGTCGAATGCGTGAAAGCCACTCGCTCATTGTCATTCGCGCATTGTGATGGTCGGTGCGACCATCGGTCGGAGAAAGAAAACGCACTTTGTTTATGCGAAAATTTGAAGCGGCACAAATCATTGGCCACACTGAACGGTCTGGATAAATTAATTACTTAGCAAAGCCCGTTTCCTCCCCGCTACCTCTCTTCGCATAGTCTTACGATTATTCTCTTCAACCCCTTGATGTATTGTTCTCCTCCCTTACACCTGAGGCTTTCGCGCCGGCAGAAAGACTTTTGCTCAACCACTTGATCCAACCCGTTCTTAGTGTCGGTCCCCATTCTTCGCATAACCCTTTTACCTCTCTCCCTCCCAACCAGACCCCCTGTCTCGTCGCAAGCGACCGTCACCACTCATGTTCTCAACTATGATTGGTTTATTCGCTTACTGCTTACGTCATACTGCAAATTGCGCACCGCGAATTGTGTATTTATAGAACTTCATACGATCATTAATTTCCCATCGCATCTATCGATCTCAACTTTACACTATCGGTCCATAATTTGTGCACGGTACACGCCAATATACCGACGTCCGCTTGGTCGATCTTTGGAATTAATTGAATGACGCCGAGAGAGATGAGCCCTCAAGCAAACATTGATGCGCTTCGACGGGAGATTTGAAAATCTGGCAACTGGCTAAATGTAAAATTTTGTAAGAAGGAGACTTGACACTCGTGCTCACATTTTCGTTCACACACTATAACACTGTATAAGCTATATAAAGCTATATATTTTCAATAACCGCAGTAAAATTTCTTCGCTCGCGATTATGGTTTCGTCAGTTTCACGTTAACATTTTCGCCACGAAGAACTATCGTTTCTTGTAAGCTAACGTTACTAACGAGATAATTGTCGGAAACTTCTCAACAACGTTCAACAGCTCGCTGTCTCGTATCTCGAATGTACGTCGCGGAAAATATTTAGCCGGCGGTGCGGAGATACCGCAGCGGCAAAAGTCGCTTCCGCAAAAGTTACAGTGACGCGCTGATGTCTAAGCGAGCTCTATATCACGCGTAGTCGCAAATTATAGTGCTCCGCGCTGCGTTTGATAGACGACCGTAATTCAGCTTAATAATGGCCACGGGAACGCCTTCCGAACAGCTGGATCACTGTAACTTCTGAAAATAAATAATGGGCTTTTCTCCTCGCGCGTCCTGCGCCGCGTAAACCCTTTTACTCGCAGGATTAAGCTTGTTTCTAAGTCCGCGACGGAAACATTAAACATTGCGTTTTCACTCGGATACCCGGTTACAACGTATTACCCTCACAATGTTCATTTTTATTCTCCATCTCCCGCCGAGATATTCTTCGAATATACACCGAGCTTATGTAATCCATCCTTTTCTCCTCAACTCCTCCCTCCCCCGGCCCCTTTTCAAGCAATATATAAATGTATCTATCACCCATTTATCGCTCGGGGAATATTTTTCTTGGAGAGGAGATATTTATGACGACACTTTCCTCGCTCGATTGGTTTCTCTCCATCTTTTAAGTCCTTGAGACGAAGGAACCGAAGAATTGGCCGTAATTGAAACGTAATGTAAATACGTCCGGAGCTATTTACCGCCGTAATCTATACGGGGATATATATTTTTCAACACAGAAACCATTCGCTTCTCTTACAGAGACAAACGATTGATTCTGAAAGTCCTGAATTTTAGCGCGTCTCATGGTCGCGCTGCTTAAATACGTCGCTCGTGATAATTATTTCAAGACGTTCGTTTGTATTGCGGACTATTTTTGCTGGTCGACGATTCCAACGGTAAGAAAGATCAAACATTTCCCCGCCAATTTGCTGTCGGCCATTAGCGAGTAATTGACCGTTCGTGCGATCGGCGATCCTTAGCAGCGACAAGCCGGTACCGAGCTGCGTCTCATTTACAGCTACCTTCAAGACCGCTTGTTACCGTCGCGTCGCCTCTAGAACTACCGTTAAACCCGAAATTCGCTCACGAGGTTATAATCGTAAATACTTGCTCCGCGTGCAACTGCAAATAGCTGCTGACAATATCGTCTCGCCGAATTTCCTTGGGCACGTATTATGTCACACCAACAGGGAAGCAGCGGAGATGTATTCCACGGAACGGGGTCTGTACACAAATTGACTCAAAACCAAACTCGGAATTAGATACACGAAGCGATATTAACAAGCTGAATCGTTTAAAACGCTCTGTACAAAGAGCGAGTCTGATTAAATTGTCTGCGTTTAAATTACGCTCGTTCGTTCGTTCGTTCGCTCGCTCGTTATTTACGATCAGATTGAAAGTACGCAAAGTTGTACGAGTAAAAGTATATATCTCGGATGATGTATCGACAGACAGTATCGTTAAAGGCGTTATTTAGACGTTTGCCACGTATTTTCATGTGGCATGATAATAAACCGACAAGTCTTATCTCTACGCTCAAATATTGATTTTCTATTTACGACGCAATACGTAACAATACGATCGTCGTCCACTCGAATAAATCGTCTTACCTCCGAATAATGGAATTATCTTGGCGAGCGATATTTTATGCGATATTTACACACAACTTTTACACACATTACGCTCCAAAGTGTTGAGAAAATAATACGTCGATAGCAGGATGTTCTGCAAACGTTAGTTTAAACACGGACGGGCGCACGGAGAACCAAACAACAAAGGTTAATAATTGGATATTGAGATATGTTTATAGAGTGCAGGGCGCAAAAACTGTTTTCGTATCGCGGCCGGGAAATTATTCTACACGATTTCGCGCGATTCTAGACAAAAGCTAAGTGGTAGCCGTTGAATTGTATTTCGATTCGGCAGCGAGGAGAACGCCGACGAACTATCCTTTCGTGCACACGAGGGAACGCCTGATATACGAGCCAACCCGACTTGTTCTCCGCCATTCATTTCTCACGAACGCAACTTTGGGCAGGTATGAACGAACCTCGTACCTATATATAACGTATATCATGAGATCTTCGACAATGGTGCGTCGAATAAATGTGAATTACATAATGTATGATTGTTGCGTGCGCTGTTTGCACATTCGAAATTACAGGAGCGAGAACCTCACAATAAGTTACTCTCTCTCTCTCTCTCTCTGTGAAATAAGCGGTGAAATAAGCAAGCGACATCGTACGAAAAATCGTAAGAAAAGGAAAAAAAATAGCCGAAATAACGTTTGAGGAAGAAATCAAATTTTCAAAGGTGTAATCTCAAGTTTTAATTTGAAGTTCGACGTGGCGGTTTTCGATTTTTCTCTCTCTTTCTTTACATAACGATGTTTTTACATAAACGTAAAACAGAGTTCCGTTTTCCTTCCTCTTGTCGTTTTCCCTTTTATTTTTTCAAGAAACACCTTCCTCGCTATACGAGAATCGATTATCATAAAACGCGTAGCGTTATCATCGTACTTACTACACGACGAAGATGAAGAACTTACTTCGACATGACAGCACGACGGTTCGATACTGACCTATATTGACTTGTACGAGCGTCTCGGCAAAACGGATACTCACGTATCGGAAAATTGCATAGGGTGCGGTGTTAATGCACGTAGCAGCATATAATGCTCGAATCACGCAACTCTGTACAGTGTAATATCGTAAAATACGATTGCGAGTATGTAAGTCGAGAGTGTAGCATTTCGGCATCTGCCACTCCACAGTTAATCGAATTTCCATGTTAACGAGATGCTCGGAATGGCGATGTCAAGTCCAAGCCAATTTCCCTTGTTGAACACTTCTATGGCGCTTTACGCTTACGAGAATCGGACGAATATGTCAGATTTATCAGCTTTTGCTTAATTTTTACGATGAATAACGAATGTTTAAATGCGCGACTTTGCAATTTTGTTTTCATCACGCTTTGACGTTTTGACAAGAATCGAGAAATACGCAAGAAGTGCATTGTACGAGCAGAATACTCCGTCATGTGCAGCAGAGTCTCACCTTTGTCTATAAAGCTTTCATATTTCATATTTCTATAAGTACCTATTTAAATCATGTGTCATGAACGTTCCACGTTACGTTGGATACATTGCGGTGGGCAGAATCGACGCACGTCGATTATTGGTCTATGCGTACGCGCTGGTCACTTTATCTTTTTAAGCGCGCTGCGAGTCATTTCCGGCACGATGATTTCGAACACGTGCGCGTCGGATAGAAACGTTTCGAGTGCGAAAGAAAGACGTTTTTATATTCCGCTTCGGTAGACGCATGGTTGCATTTTACGAGGGTAAATAAAGCAAGGAAATATGCGGTCGCACGTGTAAACTCTCCTTCGTTTTCCCCCTTAGTCTCTTCGGCCACTCGACCGATTTTAATGCAATTCCAGACGATCATTCTAAAGTTTTCATGTTTTAAGACGCAACGTTCGCCTTTACGAGCTGTGCGACGCCACTCGTCGACGGAAGCTATTTATACGCGCGTGAAAACGAAAACACCAATTCGCAAATAGTCTCTTATTCACCCTACAGGATATTTCATGTACACACGACGCTGTTGGGGCCGATTACTCTTTTCAGAAAAACATTTTTCACCTAAGAGACAATAAAACGCAGAATAACGTCATACACTGCGCGAGTAGTTGAAATTTATCATACGTGTAATGTAATGTAATGTGACGTATACGCGTCGGGTAAATAGAATTATTTCGGCTTATCCGTTGGTTTGTTCTCGAAAATGTTTAATAAAATTCGAAATAAATGATTTCATATTCATACCGATCGAGAGACTCTTTTGTCTGTATCGACGAGTTTTATACGTCCTAAAATATCTACGTCCTAAAATACCTCAAGACTACATATGACATTGTAATATCATAATTAATTAACGTAACGTCCGAATGCTTTCAACTTGAATTAGTATAACGTATCTATCTATTGTCGACATGTCGCGCCGGCATTCTCGTCTTTTGTTCGAGTGTCAGTGCGATCGTTAATTGAGAATATGGATAGCACGATGAGAGAACTCGATAACACAGCGATGCGCCATACGTAATATGTATGCCGATGTAATCAGCGCCTATCGCTAATGAATTAATTGGGTTATCGACGAAGACGAGGTAGAGAGATGCCTCGAGGGTGAGAGAGAGAGAGAGAGAGAGAGAGAGAGAGAGAGAGAGAGAGAGAGAGAGAGAGAGAGAGAGAGAGAGAGAGAGAGAGAGAGAGAGAGAGAGAGAGAGAGAGAGAGAGAGAGAGAGAGAGAGAGAGAGAGAGAGAGAGAGTGAGGGAGAAAGGGAGGGAAGGAGGGAGGGAGAGAGAAGAAGAGATACAACTCGCGCCACTCATCGGCGGGATATCGAAAGGTCGATGTAACGGTCGAATTAGGTCGCGATTTGGCGGTATCCGTTATAGATCGCACTAAATTTCGTTCGTCGCTGCAGGGTCGCTCCTCGCCGCTCTCAAGTGGCCGCTTATCCCCCTGCACCTCGAGTGCACTTACATTTATTTTCTACGACGCCATCGTGAGATTCTAAGCGTCCCCGAGTTCGTGGGATTCAAATTTTTACAGTGACGTTCGACTCGTAGATTTGTTACTTTGTTATTTCCTACGATTCTCTCCAGCCGATCCAGCCGACCGCGAATCTCTCAATTTTCTCGCTCGCACCGATGGCGTGAACCGATGAAGCAGTTTTGTCCCTCTTCAAACAGCTTATCCCTCTGTCGATTTCGTGCTATCGCGACTGCACGTTGCTCGCTCTTCTTTCGTTGCCACCGTTTTGCGGTAATCAGCACGTGATGTATTATCGTGCCAAATGTCACTACTTTGCAAAGTCGCGTTACCGCGCGCGTTTAACACAACTTCCTGCGCTACCCCCCGATCTCTCATTTGTCGCTACGATTTCGAATCACGCGACTTCGGGCCGTCGTCGTATCGCCGCGATATAAATCAACGAGCGATCTCAGAAAGCACGACGGCTGAGAGCTGATAGGAAATCGCGCGCGAGCACGTTTAACCCTAATATTACCAGCGGCTTGGCGGCGAACCACTTTGTTTTCGCTACTGCTCTCGCAGCGGGAAGGATTTACGCGTGACACGTAGGAAAATATTTCATTAATACACGCCGGTAAATATATTGTCCTGCTTTTTCCCCCTCGCGGAATTTCTCTCCTCTGTCTCATTTTACATCAAGAAAATGTCACCACCTTGGTTAAAAGAAAATTTGATACCGACGCTCCCCTGCGCTTACTAACGACTCGAGTTTCGACGCGGCCTTTATAAGCCGCATTTATTTGTGAGCTGAAATTATGGCGTCGCCGGCGTGGAAACAAATACGTGTGCAAATAAACGCGAGCGCGCAAAAGAAAATAAAATACTGATAAATATTACACATCTTTCTTTTGAAGTAATAACTGCTTGTTCCACAAACGTAAATAATACGTGCGTAAATAATACGACGCGACACACGTCGCGTTGATATTAATGAATCGCGATTTCGCTCGTACTCGCAAAAGTTCGCGGGTAAAGAGAATATGTGTCTGTGTAGAAGAACCGAGAGATTGTGCGCGGCAGATACGGCTTCTTTCATCCCTCCCATCTCCCACCCGCCGCCCCTCCCCCTCCTGCTTCTCGATACGCGGATCTATAAAAAAATATGTAAAATGCAGACATATCTGCGAGAAATATCTGGATATTATTAGAATTGAGCGCAGGCTTGCGACTTTAATGTTTTCGCGGGGCGTAGCACGCTGCAGGCGCAATTACAAGCCTTTTACTTTGCTCCCCGCCATTATACGTTGCCATACATCATCCTTGTTTGATACACGCGACGAGGCCGCGATCTTCGCCACGCGCTCTATTAATAATCGTTATTAGCATGTTGAGGCGAATGATATCCGTAATTATATGCCGCCGTTAAGTTCAGTCGTGACACGACATGGTGCCTTGCGCGAAAGTCAGCGGGTCGACGCGCGTACGTCTCCGACGCCCTATCGATTCGCCACTCTCTCAACGACCTACGAATATGTCGCGAATGGCACGCACGTCACGCCGCGCGAACCTAAACAGGGACGTACTAGCTAAGTTGAAATTGTTGGATCGGCACGAGATCTACCGCTTCAATGTGTTGTGTGTGTGTGAGAGAGAGAGAGAGAGAGAGAGAGAGAGAGAGAGAGAGAAAGAGAGAGAGAGAGAGAGATAGGGGGATAGGAAGCCTGTGCAAAGCCTTTTCTTCGACGACTCGACTTTTATTTCAACGAGCGCTTATCTCGAGTTACGAACGAGGGTTTTCAAAGTAGATTACATCGGTAGATAAGATGTCACGTTCTATGTCAATTGGTTCACTTTGCCCATCGAGATCTCCTCGTCAGTATTAATGCTCGTTTGCACGACAAGTAAGATGTTCAAACGTGGGAAATATCAGAATGAGAGATTTCGTGAAAATTTCGGCGAGAACACGAGTGAACTTTACTTGGAAAAGGTAAAATTAATTTCTCAAAATTTCGCGTACGCATATTTCTCTCAAGTGTTTATACTTGATTTGTGTCTTGACTTGTGTATATTATTATTTCACCATTGATACAACTTATATAATATAACTAATATTAATTTACATAACGCTGGCAGTTAAATATTTCGAATATTACTCCGGATTACAGAGGTGTTTGGACGTGAATGCTAGAAAATTGCCAAAGGGGGGACGCATTATCCAATCAGGTTTACCACGCAAGATAAAAATGCACGCGGAAGTACATGCAAATCGTCCGCGTATATCAGCACGCTTAAACAGACCCCAGAGCGAGTTGTGTGTGCGTTATTTTTAGCTCGCTCACACTCGACATTTTGCGAGCTGATAAAAGAACAAGCGTGGAAATACGTTCGAAGGTCCCGCGTTGAAATGGCAAGGCCGAAATTGTTATATCGCGCGCATGACCCTCGAACGTTTGTTCCTATGCACGCACTCGACTGTTCGCGAAGCGTTGCGACGGTTCGTCGCAGGGGATGCATCAGCTGGAAGTATCGGACAGACGTTACTCGCTACGCTATTATCATTATTGTTGATTTATTGTATAATAATAATTCAAAATAAAGGAAACGGTTGCACAAAGCAACACCGTTGTCGCAGCGACGACTTCGCGTTAACATTTAGAGAGGAATTTGTACGATTAGGAAGCGACAACAACCTCGCGCTAAATGTTAAGCCGCCACACTGGCCTGCGCGCATGAAAAATGAGCGGGAATATAATTTTTCCATGCACTCACGCATCACTTGACGCGCGTTTGTCACGAATGGCTGAACGCGCTGCGCATTAGCCGTCACAAATGTGTGAGTAACTGCGCGATTATTTTAATATGGACCAAATTGAACGCGCGAAATAACGGCTCGGCCGAGAGAGAGAGGGAGAGGGAGAGAGAGAGAGAGAGAGAGAGAGAGAGAGAGAGAGAGAGAGAGAGAGAGAGAGAGAGAGAGAGAGAGAGAGAGAGAGAGAGAGAGAGAGAGAGAGAGAGAGAGAGAGAGAGAGAGAGAGAGAGAGAGAGAGAGAGAGAGAGCGTCCATAACGACTAAGCGAATATTTATTCGACGCTCTAAAGCAAGCGTGGAATTTATATTGTATGTTTTACACGGCCGCGAAATGCCTCGCGCTATGAGGTGCGTGCGTTACCATACCGTGTGACATCGCATTACAGCGTTACGCTCCGCAATATATCCGCGATGCAGCGCTCCGACTCTCCCTCCCTCCCCCCCCCTCGTTCTCAATCCTCGGAGCACGGAGTTGGCTGGCAAAGCTGGAATTAGCCGGTTAAACGCGATAATTACGAGAACCTATTATTTGTAGCAAGGCTCTTGAACGCGCACCGTGCTTTAGCTTGTCCCAAAGCGAACACATTCAGCGACGGCTCCGTCTCGCAGGCACGCGAGGATGATTGTTATTTTCCCTGTACGCTCATGCGCGTATACGCAAATAAGCACGTCACACGCGCGACTGCACGCTCCCCAAGTCTCGGCGGAATTCTTTGGATAAGCAAAATGCACCTTATCTTTCGGCGAAATCAGGTCCGCGTCCGAGAATCGAGCGCCACGCTAGGCTGCGCTTGTTTAGCATCGGCCGTTTCGAAAACGAGTTTATGGCGAAACGCGCAACTCCCTCCGCCCCCCCCCCCTCCTTTCTCTTTCTGCACAAACATCCGAAATGCTATGGAAAGTGCGCGCGCGGCTGTAGCAATGTGTTGTGAGATATAACTGCAGCGAGGATTAATTAAAGGGCAAGACCTCGGGACGTTCCTTCGCGAGATCTTCATTAATAATACAACAGAATACAACAATATATCAACGAGCCGATAAGGGAGGGAAGAAGGAGACCAAGCCGACACATGGAATCGGAAAAGTGAATTAGCGAACGAATCTCCCAAACAGTGGGAGCTGAGCAAATAAATTAGTCCCTCAGCCGCTAAACGATATTCATCGCGGCACGAAATTCTCCCTCGTCGGTACATTCGACTTTGCTCTTCAACTACCTTTGCTACCTTCAACAGTTGGAGCGTCTCGCAGTGCTCAAGCAAAGCCCGCAGCTCGCGCGCAGGAAGTGAAAGCAAACCGCGAGCAGACAGAGCAAACCGGGACGGATTCTTTTAAAGCCCGGAAGACTTGTTGGCGCGTAGGCCAAGAAATTTGCGTAATACACGGAAGAAAAGAAAAGTAGTTGCAGTTACGATGGCGTCTTGACGGACGGACAGACGGATGAACGGGCGAACGGTCGGGCGGGGCCAGGATGCTGCACGGGAGAAAAGCGAGAAAAGCGAGAAAAGCCGCGAGAGCGAAGATTTGCAATGCTAACTAGGGACTGCATTAAACGGGAATTAATTTCTTGCTAACCGTCTGGAGTAGCTGCGCTACTCGGAGTAACCCCTTCCTCGTCCCGCCGCTCGGGAAGGGCGTCCCTGTGCAACTCGTCGCCATCCAAGCATTACTACGGATAATCCTTGTCCCGTTTACTGCACTCCCACGAGGTGGGCGTTAAGAGACGGTGACCATCGAGCAGAATGGAAAACGCTTCCGTGGACTTTTCTCCCCGACTATTCCGGCGCGCTCGAGACCGGCTTAAGGCCCGGCGAGAACGCCGGTGAACAATGAGTTTGAGAAACGAGATATTGAAAAATGCATATACCTCCTAACTGCACGACGAGACACGTGAAATTCCCAATTTCTCGGTATTTCGCTATCGGAGGGATCCGAGCGGCTAAATCGCGTTTATCGCGAAAAGGAATTAAGGAGCGGTCACTGTAATGCGATGATCGCCATATCGAATCGTCGCACAAGAGAGAGAGAAAGAGAGAGAGAGAGAGCGGGCGAGCGCGAAATCTCTCTTTCTCTCTCACTCACCCCGATATCTCACCGTATATCGCATCAGTAACAAAGTGAGAAGAGCCAAGGTGAGGAAATATTACGCGCTCAAAGAAAGCGAAATAGTTCGGCCCCGACAAATGGACTAAAATAATCTCTTCCTCCCCCATTCCCCTCCGATACACCATTTTCTCTCGCCCCCTCGTATTCACGCCCTCATCGACCGATGTATCAATCTTTATTTCTTACAACTTGGCAACTTTTGCAATCTCGCACAAAACTGACTAGACTGACATTTAGACCCAGCACGCTTATTTACTCAGTAACAACTGAATAAATAAGCAACATTGATACTTTTACACGAGGTTTGTGCCGAAACGCCGACTGCCGAAGAGCCACTCGAAACAATCCCTCAACTTCGACTCAAATATAATTTACGTGGCCGAGCGACTACAGAGAGACGGGGAAGGGAGAAGTGAGAAGCTTGTCACCAGTCCCATAAGCCAAAAGGGCGACAATCACGGCTTGAACATATCTCTAGTAACGAATAGATCGTTCGAGGGACTCTACGAATAGGGAATGTACGATTACGACACATTTTAATTTCTGTCTGCGAAACGACATTGCCCTAATTCCACCGCCGGCAAAAGGGCGATAACGTCGTCCCTATTATATCAGACTGCATAAATTGCTTAGCAAGGAATAAAGCTAAGGGAGAAAATTATGGGGGAGTCCAGGGATATATATTCGGACGAATGGTTGAGTCTCTACGTGAAGATGTCCAATCATGAGAAGACTGCTTGAAACATTCAGACTCCCGTTACATATACAGGAGCGACTTTTACGAGGAAGCGGCCGCGCGAGGTGCAGTCGCGTGAATCTTAACGATGTAATCATTTAATGGAGTTCCTGCCGTATCCCGGCACGGTTGTGGATGGAAGAGGAAAATACGCAGCGAAATTCTCCCCGTGTTATTACGCCGTGATTCGCTCGGTAGATAGAAGCCAGATAAACTAAGGCTAGCAGGACTAAACGACTTAGTGATTCGAGACGCTTCGCCGAGTTGGCAATGTGTGCGCGCGCGCGTCTGGAAAAATTGTGCTCCGGACGAGAAAAAGCTGTTCCATCGTGAAACAAGTCTTTTTCATTCCCTGCTTATATCGAATATACGAGTTTTCGAAAAGTCTGCAAGTATTTTTGCGATTCCTGCTAAGAGGCGTAACTCGGGGGTAAAAAATACGTGCAATATTGTCCAATCTCTCGCCGAAGGAGGAAAGGAAGAAAGGTAATCAAAACTTTATCGTTTTTTTTATCGAGCACTGTAATCAAAACTTTATCGTCTGAAGCGTCGAATGCAGAGATAATGTGAGTGCAACTCATTAAACTTCAAGTTCTGTGACAACGAAGTTTTCCGAACAGTTTGTATCATGTGCTTCTCCAGGATCGTTTGGAACAAATTTTTTTAACACTGCAAGTCTGACTTTCTCAGTTTCTGACCAGGTGTTAATTTTTCTTAGAATAATCGTAATATTTGGTTTTCATACAACCAATATATATATAAGCGATCCGATGTGCGTGCACCGTAATTACTGTATAACATTTAAGTTTCCCCCGTATAGTTTGCATTAAAAACATACCGCGATATTATACTTTTAAATAATATTTAACGTTAGCTTGTTCTTCTAGCGCTAATTTAAAGCCGAGCCACAGTTACGAAGTTATTTAACATCGAAAATTAAAGGCTTTTGACGAGAGGCGGTAAAAATGCAAATAAGTAAAAAAAAAAAAAAAGAAAAAACGCGAGTTAATTTTTACGAGGCTTCAGCTTAAGAGAAATTTAATTCGATGCTTCGTTACCTGGGTAATTAACATGGAAAATTTAAATGCTCCAAGGGAAAAGGTATATATTAGGTATTCGATAAAATTCCCGTTGAAGAAGAATCATTTCTAAATTCCTTAATGTCTCGAAACGTGCTGTATCTTTCACAGAATATCTCACCTGCATATGGAACAAGTAACACGCCGATCCCTTCGCTGCTCGAATCGTCGCACGCTCCACGTTAACTTTATTATCTCCTGACGCATCTCGACATAAATCTACTGAAAATTACTTTCTATCCTGCTCATCCGCGATTTATTGTCAATAAATTCGCCTCCTCGCTGATATGCCGATACTTGGGCGCGCGAAAATGTTGAAACGACAGGGCATTAAGGAGAATTTTACAAGTCTCTCTCGATCGACCGTCGCAGGTCGATACGTGTCGGAATGATAAGAAAGCGTAATAAAGATAGTTTGCGAGACGAGCGAATGGAAAAATGCACAGAGGAGCGAGAAAAAGAGAGAGAGAGAGAGAGAGAGAGAGAGAGAGAGAGAGAGAGAGAGAGAGAGAGAGAGAGAGAGAGAGAGAGAGCGAGAAAGACAACGGGGTCAAGACAAATGGAGTCGTAGTTTATGTCGGTGCAGACAGATACGCGGTGGCCTCGTGGAAAGAAGAACGACGTAAACAGACGTGGAGGACGAGGAAGGACGACGGGATGTAGGTGTCGGGTTGGCCCCGCAGCGAAGCGGAGGGTGCGCAAGGGACCGTATCTCGTGCAGAATCCTACTCCTTTTCGTGGAGGGGCTCCGGGAATACGCGGCCGAAGCTGGTGGTCGATACGCGGGTCAGCGGCATGCTTCACCGACAACGCCAATGAGGCGGTTTGCGAAATCCTCCTCTCCAGCTAGTACAATCCGGCTACGAAGTATTCCGCGTTTCCGACACTCGAAGATCCTCCAATTGCGGCGGCTAAGTGCTCTGTAATGACCGTTCCTAATGTCCCACTCGAGAAGACGACGACTCGCCCGAATTAAATGGTCGATATGATCGACGCTGGGAGCACATGTCGTGAGTTCCTCCATAAATACAAAGAGAGAGAGAGAGAGAGAGAGAGAGAGAGTGAGTGCGACTTCCGGTCGATTTGCAGCGTTCGATTTCGGACGGACTCGCGCGCTGCATGTGCAATATGCAATGGCATTTTTCAATATTCATTCATTCTCCAATATTAATATTATTGCGTAAATATCGGCCAAGAATTTTTATATTTCTCCCACGTTCCGTGTAATCTGTAGAGTGTAACTTGATTAGAATGCTATTAATCAAAAGTTCTCTCTCTCTCTCTCTCTCTCTCTCTCTCTCTCTCTCTCTCTCTCTCTCTCTCTCTCTCTCTGTCTCTCTCTCTCTCTCTCTCTCTCGCTGTATTTTCATGCTGTAGTTTCCTGCAGCATTTTCTTCTTTTTCCAAAGTACACTTTGGCTTCGAAACTCTATACCGCCGTGATTCGGAATGTAACTTTGATAATTCAAACGCTTCGTTTCCACGCTCGTTCTTGTCGACATTTCGCAATCGTTTTCGTTTTACGCAGTGTACACAGCAGGTCTTTCGGTAGATTTTCGAAGCAGATTGATGTCTCGACACCTTCACAAGCGGAAGGCTCTCGTCGTAAGTAGCTATTTGATGGATGGAAGAAGCGACCGCGACTCTCGAAGGAGCTGCTAAAGGCGACGTGTCCCGTTTATGCGCACACGTACAATCGTTCTGAGAAGCGTAAGATGCCGCTTTGAAAGATTCAAAATGCGGACTGTTGTGTGACGTGCGACGCGTATAGAAATAGTCGATGTCTGTACACGGTACTACCGATAGGAAAGTCGGATGGAACATCGCAATAAATCGCACAAAAATCAATGGGAATCTCTCTCTCTCTCTCTCTCTCTCTCCCTCGAGATTGCATCATCCGATATGTATGACGTCAAAAAATAATGAATACGGGGAATAATGAATACGCAACTTTCAATCTTCATGGCTTAATAGGACTTTAGAGCCCTACTCATTAATTCGGAAATTAATTGGAGTTTTAGATATTGATGAAAATGTCACTCGCAATTATAAGCATTAATTCCTAATAATCATTTGAGCCATAAAAGATGTAATAAGCACATGGATGATAATCGGGACTAAAAATCGCTCGTTTCATAATGTAACATTTGACGCGCAACCTATACCGTCGCGGCGGTCTCCAAATTGTAGAAAGAGGGGTGACTTTAAAATTTCGCTCGGGCGAAATCGACGATTCGTATTGGCTGATTGATCGACTGGCCGCACGTATTACCACGTATCTACCATCGCGATTGTCTCAACACCGTAACTATCTCGTCCATTTTCCACTCTGCAGGTCGACAAAGCTACCTAGCCGTCGTCGTGCACAATGCTTGTTCTTCCTAAAACCTCATTTCTCTCTCGCTACCCCTTTCTCTCGTTTTTCCCTCTCTTTCCATCCCCGCCTTATCTGGTCATTGTTAAATCGCAGGGTTGCTTGTCGCGGGACAGAAGTAGATCCCAACTTAGACGGAGTGGACTGAAGCCACGAGATTGAAAATCGATTTTCGACACGGCGACGGAATGGTCACCCATTTGGCACGTTTATTCGATTAGCGGAAAGGCTTAATAAGAATTGTCACTCCTCCCCTCTTCCTCCTTCAACGAGCTCGGAGAGCGTACAAATAAGAGGGACGCGAGCGCGCAAATGAATGTACACGGTTTCATCGAGACCCGTGAAACTACTACTGTCTATGCAAATGTCGTAGCCATTAGAGGAACGGACGAACCACGACGACCTCCTTCGCCTCGTCCGTTTTTCACTTCCTGACTTTCGCACACATTCCCTCCCCGGCCGTCGTTATATCAGTCGGCCGCGTTGAATCTACATTCTAGTGGACTTCGAAGGAGAAGTGAATCGAATCAGCGTGATTGGAAATCGATTTTCGATACGACACTCAAAATCAATCTCTGAGACAGCGGCAAATAATCCATTTGTACTCTTGATTGACACCATCGTCCAATGTCAACCACATAAGGCGCAGAATCCATAGTCGCAGCAACGATTGCTTCTTTTATCAACGCATTACGCAACAGCGCGGCGCCGCTCTCGCTCTCCTTTTCCCCCTCCGCTGCAGATTTATCGCGGTCTATAAGCGCGCTTCGCTGCATATTGCGCGAAATATCGCGGTGTATAAAAGTTGTTTCGTTTATAAAATAGGAACGGAGCATCACGAGAGGAATCTTATAAGCGCGAACGCCACGTCAAGTCGGATATAGCGCTCTCAAGTATGTTGGAAAATCGACATTATTTTCTTGATCCGCCGAATAAGCGGAAGAAGATAGCGCTTCTCATCCGTCGTATCGGAAATCCATTTCCAATGTTGCATTTTGGATTTGTTCCCTCTATTTGAACATTACCTCGACAATGCACGGATGTGATAATTCCTCGATAAAATAACAACGTTGTAGGGATGGAAGAGCCCATAAATTTTCGAGAACGAGCAGAACCAAAGAGAGAGAGAGAGAGAGAGAGAGAGAAGAGAGAGAGAGAGAGAGAGAGAGAGAGAGAGAGAGAGAGAGATATCGATTTCTTTTTTCAATCGAGAGTAATTTATGAGTCTCTAATAGTAAGCTGCAAAAGTGCTGCTCAAAAGTGATGGAACCGTTTGCGGGTCATCAATGTGTGTGAAAACGAGTTCATGTGATTCGCATCTAATTCCGGTGCCACTTTGCGCGCAACAGCGTCACATATTATCGCAACCGTTTCACCAACACGTAATTTTCAGATACATGCGCGCATGCCCGATTCGACGTTACAACTCGGAAGTAATAACTAATAATGATGGCTGCCTCTTATTTCGCGAGACGTTCGCAAATATGATTCGGTCTCTCGGAGAAGGCGATTACGTTTTAACCGGCATCGCGCGCGCGAGAGAGAGAGAGAGAGAGAGAGAGAGAGAGAGAGAGAGAGAGGAGAAAGCGCGATTCTATTTATTTAACTGTCCGTCCGACTAGATGCGCTTTAATACAACGAAATAAAGCAATCCTGACTGCGTAAAATAGACTACCTGCACGTCCCTTTAATCTATTAGAAGCATCGAACGTAGATTCCGTCCGCGGACCATCGTAGATTTACTCTCGTCGGTTTCTTTAACCCCAAACTCGCTTCGCCCATTTTCCGCTTTTGCGAGTCGGCGAAGCTCCCTATCTCTTTCACTTCCTACGTTTCTTTTTATCTACGAGCGCCGCTGCGCCTTATCTCCCGTCCGTGTTGAGTCTTCGTGCCGGGGAGCAAGGTAGACGGCGAAGTAGGCGAAACGGATCCAAAGCCGCGCAATTGGAAATCGATCTTCGACCATTGCTCGTCCGAGTAATTCGTAAGAATGTCCTCGTTTCAATGGCGACGAATGACCGGCCGTTTGTCTCGATTATCCTGTGCAAGGACGGCTAACGCGATCGCGCTCGGGATATCCTTCGGATACAGCTATGTGTACGTGGCCACATCGGCGAACGAGCACGTATACGCCGAGAGCGAGTGCGCTTCCTCGCGCGCGAGACAAACCGATCTCCCTCGCGCACAGAGGCGACAGAAAGTTGAGAGCAGCCGCGATATTTGTGGGCAAGTTCGGAATAAATGGCCGGCGACTAGTTTTCTTGTGCAGCGAGCGAAGCGAGACTCTCTCCCGTCCCTTCCTCTCTCCCCTCGCTCCCTCTCTCTCTCTCTCTCTCTCTCTCTCTCTCTCTCTTTCTCTCGGTTCCGCACGTTATTCCGCGGTCCATTCGCGATTCCGGCGAATCTGTTTGTCTGTACACAGGCTGCACGTATACACGGATACGCGGCTAGGTAGGTAGGTATATTCAGCCTTGCTGCAAATTTATGTACGTGTCTCTTCTATTGAAATTTAGAGCGTAGGCGGATATTGATCAGACCGCGTCTTCGACGATGAAATCTTTTCATGCGAACGAGGAGATGGTTTATCGCGCGGCGTCGAGCAACACGATGTGTGTGCGAGAGAGACAGAGAGACACACAGAGAGAGAGAGAGAGAGAGAGAGAGAGAGAGAGAGAGAGAGAAATATTTGAAATTTATTTCCATTTCTTTCAGCGCGGTCTGCATATCGAGCAACGTTCTATCGACTCGACACTTAGCTCGGAGA
Organism: Harpegnathos saltator; assembly: GCF_003227715.2. Taxonomy (NCBI): domain Eukaryota; kingdom Metazoa; phylum Arthropoda; class Insecta; order Hymenoptera; family Formicidae; genus Harpegnathos; species Harpegnathos saltator. The sequence continues at coordinate 1,009,918 of NW_020229988.1, forward strand.
GCAATGGCAGTCCTTCGCGACGCTCATCTTCGAGAGAAGCTTAGATAGGGTGTAAATGACCCAAGAATAATTATGTAAGTAATTAAAGCTGATCACCCAAGCACCAACGGCTATTCCACGCTTTTGTCGAATATTGTACTTTATCGTTGTAGGCCATTACTAGATCCGCGATTGCACATGTGTTATTCTCTGTCATTCGACTCCCTCAGGTCCAAACGTCAAGATTACAGGAAATCGAAACATTGTTCAACAGCGGCAGTCGAGATACGGGAAATTTAGAAACATCACGATATGGACATTGCTTAATGATCTTGGAAATGCATACGTCGATGGTACATAACCGAATTGGCTGACGAATGATCGAGACAAAATTAGAATTGAAGAGAATTTTGATTAGGAAAGTGTAATAGCGCCGCTATCTTTAATAAAATTACAAATAATAAAATTGACTGGATATTATAAATAAACAAGATCAGTTGTTATATGTGTGCGAAAGATTAGTTGGACGCGATGCGACCCAGCGGTAATTCTGGAAAAGTGTATTGTTCAACAGTTGAAAAGAAGAAAGTGGTAAACTCTGAACTTTGGTTCGTCAATTCTGTTCTGTCGGTTTTATCGCTTCCCTAATTTTTCGTTTTTATTTCCACGTACATCGCGCGCTGTTATCCGAAAGAAACGCCACTGTCCAAAAGGAACGCTATCGCGCTTTAAAATCGATAGCTCGAAAATAGAATTATCTCAACGCTGTGAGCCCGGCGAGCCGACGCGACGGGCGAATGACCGCGTATTTAAAGTTTAAAGACGATTTACAAGCTATTGTTAAATTGGAAACGGGCAAGGTGACGTAAGAGGCGTTATTGCTCTCGGCGGACGTGGGATAAATTCGATGCATACCAATGCAAACCTACATACAGTCGAGACGACAATCGAGAGGATACCGTCCACGTGATACCGTCGGCGACGATTTATTTTAGAGAATACAGCGAGAATCTCGCGCGTCGGGTCTCCTCGCGTCGTTCCGTCGCTATCTCGCAGCATCGAGTCGCCTTCACTCTCGAGAAAGAGCTCCCTCTAATCTACCCCTCCGTATAATTTCATAAAGCGAATCGTAATCTGACTGCAAACTTAATGCTAGACTGCACAAATTACCATCGTAAACTTCCTTTTACGAGTTCGGTTATCGTGAGAAATTATTTTCTTGATTTGGTCGTCGAAGCGACGACGCGCGAGACGCAAACAGCGGAATAGTCGCAGTAGATTGCCTTGTTAGACTCCGGAACAAGTCTGCGAAGATTAACAATCGTCGGAGGAAATGAATGGAGTGAGATAAAGACGAGAATACGAAGGCGGCATAATGGAAAATGCATGGGGCGGCGAGAAAAGTACAAAACCTGATTGCTTTTATTTGAAAGCGCGGATGAACGATATCGATGCTCAGAGAAGCTCTACCGCGAAAATGAAACGCGCGTAAGTACGTTCCACCGTAAACGCGTGCGCTATAATTTTTTTCTTTATGCTAATGCAAAATCAAACACAGCGTGCAGTATTGTCAAAACGCGCGCAACCGTTTATCGTTACCGGTCATTTAATATTTTTCCACTTGATGATAACACTTCAACAAACAGCTCGTCGTCCGCGATTAATTTCCCTTAGCTTCTCTTCTCTGCGGTATACGACGAATAACGGCTGCGCGAAATCTATTTCTATGCATTTTCCATCAACGAGAGATATAAATGAAAATTGCAGCCGAAACGTCCCATAGAGATACGTTAGTCTACCTAACGGCACGTCGTATTTTCGCAGCGAAGGCACGGGGTGACGCGGGTTTTATTCGGTGAATGATTTTATTAGACGCATAATTTTCGCGGTAAGAATGAAACTGCAGCCTCATGCAATTCCCGTCCGCTCTCACGCTCGGACGACTGACAAGTAATCTGCAGTTTTCACTGACTCGCTAATGCTAGCACGATCTACGGTCGAATTTTCTTTCCTCGAGTCTAACCTGCACTCTCATGCACATCGGCGCGCAAGTGTGTGTATACGTGCAAACCTCAACTTTGCGGCGAAACTATAGCAATTTCAACACCGCTTGTAACGTTCCACTCGTTCTCTAGACGTAAAGGGTGACCATCGGCAATGAATAACGAGGATAGTTTTAAATTGTAAAACGCGCGAATTATACAAGGAGCTTCGACAGACGGAATTTTTCACGGGTATTCTTGCGATAATTACTTATTCTCAAGGGGAGTAATATTTAAGGGAGGTATGCAGCGGTAGCTGCATTTTTCCGGTTTTACAGGGAAACAAGCCGGGGCAAGGATGATTACAAGCAATCACGCGTTACACGAAACCTAATATTAGATGCGATTTCTCGCGACACTTGCATTTCCCCCGAGATAACAACGTCCCAGCCAGAAGAAATATTGAGGTATTACATAAGAGACTGAGATACTTATTACCCGCCGTGTATATCTGCTTGTGTGCGGCATTGCGACACGTGTTTTCAAGCTCTTTTGCGAAAGATATGCAGCTTTAAAGTGCAAGAGCGCGACACCCCTCCAGCGAATCGTGGTGAATACAAAGGGCCGGCATTTCTTACGGTAGATACAGATATATATCGTCGCATTTGTGTACGCGGTAAATTACGCGCGATGTCGTATCAAAACGTATGCACGAGCAGCGAGCTTTTCACGCTGACAGTGACTTTCGTTGCACCCAGCACATACGCGACACACACTATTCGGAAGCACTACACGGAATGTTACTCGTGTGATCAAACGTAAGATTTCGAAGGGCATTAAGTCGAAGCAATCGCGCAATGCATTTCGAACGGTGACATTATGACGTCTGGCTGAGTTAACGTCCTCCTGAAACTTTCTATTACGTAAAGTTACGGACCGATCCGACGCACAACACATCGTGCGTAACGCAATTTTATCGAAGCCATTCGGAGGAGAGGAGCGACGTAACGCCGGCCGGGGGGATAATTTTCGAAAAGATGCCAATGTACGATTGGCGACACGGTTCATAAATCTTCTCATCATGAACATCGGGGGGCGAGCTCAGAGATGCCATTCAAAGTGTCGAAAAATTGGATCGCGACGATGCTTCACGAAGGCTGATATAATGGACAGCCGCGCGCTCCCGTGGCTCCGCCGTGTCAGAAAGAAGAAAAATTCCCGAGACGCGAGTCGAGATCGCGGGCGTCGAGTAAATTACAGTTCGCTTCTGCCGCCGCGGATATATTTCCCAGTTTAACGGCTAGTCCGCAAGCACTCCTTTTCAACGTACTCCTCTCGAACCTTTTAGCTTCTGTTTGCTAAACCATTCCTCGCCGCGGTAACTTCCAAAAATGGCTGCCGAGCAGTACATAGCATCTCCCCCGCGCGCGCGCGCGAAGCCCGCAAATAAATACATAACCGCGGCTTTACATTCGCCTAGCTTGTAGCAGAGCATTGTCCGTATGTAAACGTGTCCACACGCGGGCGCATGGTGGCCGCAGCGAACGCCACAGGTTCTCGATGTTTGTCCTTCGGTCATTCCCTTTTTCCGTTAATTGATAACGGCGGGCTCAGTCGAGGAAGGGCGAGCGCACGCGTTTATAGCTATTATCGGATTAAAATACTTCGGCAGGCCGCTACTGATCCGCGAACAGGCGCGCGGGCGAGGATTCTTATTGTCAACGGAGAACACCGCAAACGACGACAGACAGACAAGGGCGTTGCAGCTGCTAAAACAACGAATCCCAGGGTGATCTACGGACTACGAAGTCACGCGAGACGTGATCGCAAGAAAGCCAATTTACAGACTACGATCGCTCGAGGCATCGGGGTCGTAATTTGAGTAAGTGGCCCATGGGGGCGCAATAATGGATTCGTCGGGCTGACTCGAGGGCTGGAACGAAAACAGCCCCACGGTGAGAGACATCGTCACCGGTGTGACGTTAGGCTGGCTCTCATTAATAATGGCCGTGGTCGCGCCACGGTGTCTGGGTGCGCGTAAATTACGATCCTGACGAACGTTAACGAGAACGTACGACGGGATAACTCCGGCAACGGGACGACGCTGAAGCAGCTATTACGCGTCGCCGGATTACAACAACGCGACATCGATCGAAAGTTCTCGCAGGTAACGAACAAGAACCAAGACAGCCTTCCGGTGTGTTCGCTAATACTCGCGGACGGAGCGCGTCTCGGTCGCGCTAGAGCTATGCTTTTCTCATTACGCAACCGATGTGTCGAGATATCGGCACTCGCTCTTTAGCTCCAAACCGACGCCTGATATACATGAAATAATCGTTATACAACCGAACGACGAATTATTCTGACAGGTTTGAAAAATATTTCCTATGTAAAAATGTAACGACAGTTGCCGAATGGAAAGAAAATTTACATGAAGGTTCTCCTACGAGCATTGGATCGATTTTATTTCGACAGAAAATGTCGGAAAAAACGACCTCTCTTTTTCCTCCACATTTTCGATAATAACAAGCCACGTGTACGACTCGGGGCATCATGTTGGACGTTTCCGCAAAACGGACAAAATGGCCGAATAAAACTTTAGAAATTATTACCTATGTATTTAGTAGAAAAAAAAATTGCCGTTATAATATATTTTCAACTCGCTTACTTTGAGACGCATCGCGTGTCGCATCGAAATCAAGCCTAGAAGCGCAATCTTCTGGGACATCGATTTCACAAATTCCACTTTCGCTGCGTGTATCGCTATAGTTTTAATGAGAAGTAAAAGCCAGAGCTGACCTCAAACGCTGCGGTATATTCTCTAAGGAATAATGCAGCGGAATAACTAGATATGTATATACACGCGCAAAGGTACCTCGTTTACCAAGAAATGTCGAGAAATTGCTGCCAATGTATTATACCCGTTACTGTGTGTAACGCACAAAGGTAAATATAGACGACGCTGCCGAGTTACCGATCAAAGAAAATTTCTTGGCGAAACTGTCGACGCGCGCATTCGCTCATGATCAAGCATTAATGGGACGCTCTCCTCCGTTACGTACATATAGCCTCTCTCAATAAATTGCATCTCCCGCGAGAACGTGTATCGACACGCATCTATAATATAATATGCGATATTCAGTACTACCAACTGTGGACGAACGAATGTTCTCGCGAGCACACGAGTGGAAAAGGATACTAAAAGGATTAAATGGCGATAAAGATTTTACGGTCGCACGATCGACACGGCAAGAGAGGTATATTGCAGTTTCCAGTGGAAGAACTGTAAATGTTACACGGCTTAGGAAGGGATCCGCACGATCGAATGAGATAACGAATTTGGAAGAGGGTTTCAAGTGGCTTGGGGCGATGAATTTTCGATCGTACGTTTGTTTACGCGAATCAATTATTTCGTTAAGAAAGCCTGGTTAGAGAGAGAGAGGGAGAGAGAGAGAGAGAGAGAGAGAGAGAGAGAGAGAGAGAGAGTGAGCGGTTTACTTATATATCGATTAATCTCTACGTTTTCTCTGTTTTCTGTAAATATTCATTTCTTTCGTTTCCCTTTACCGTCCTACATTACTTTTCGATATTCTCTGCACAAATGCAGAATTGAATAAAATTTAAATGATATTTTCACATTTTTAATTATGCGTGATGAAATACGTGGCAGCTTTTAATTATTTGTTTCGCTCATTATCGCTCTGTGTCCGGCGAAATATCCTGGCGGCACATTTTACTGAAGGGCTTTGCGCAAACTGATCTCATTCTGTACCCACACACACCTCACGTACCGCACGTAACCGAGCGTTATGCTTACGGTGGTAACATTTCCCAATCTATTCGTTACAAAGTTTCAATATTGGACGTCCAGTGTTATCAGTGTTGCTCCTGCTGTGCCGCCGCATTTTCACATTTTCATTCAGGGAAATGTGTATCTTCTAAAAATCCACAACTACTTTTACTTCGCTTCGTCCCCTCGTGTTATTCGTTTTCAAATGTCGAGAAATTCCGAGCTTGACTCTAATGAAAGAGTCGATCTATCAGCAATAACCGAGGGATATGTGGACGACGATATTTTGCAGTTTATCAGTGAATTTAACGAAACTCGCCGAAATTGATATCCATTTACCATCGCTAACGGCTCGCCAAACATCGACTCGTCCTGCAACCTACTTTTCGGCTGACCCACATACGAATCGGAAGCAACGGTTTCGAAAATTCCCTAAGTCTGTCCTTCTTTTGATCCTCCATTTGCCGATATGCCGGTGCGATCCTGCCAACGTCCAGCGTGTAATAACGAGGGACGTGCCCTTTAAGTTCTTTCCCCATTTTCTCGCGAAACGTGCCATTATGTCGAATAACGGGACAGGTCCTTAAACCCCGCCACCCCTCCCTCCCCCCCCCCCCAGTGAAACCATACTCTGTGCCGAGAGAAATTCTCCATGTTCATGAGCGTTTCCTCTTGGCATTGAATATCGGAATATATTATCCCGCCTCAGGGAGTGTCCATTATATACTCGAATATACGCGCGAGCGTAATTCAACGCTCTACCATTATCAAAGAGAGAAAGGACAGTTTTTCATTAAAACTTTATTAACTCGGTTGCAATATGTGTATTTCTTTTTCTACCGCTTCTTTATCTGGCGCATCATATATAGTAATTAAAAGGGAACTGATCAGGTATCCGCGATATCGTCATCTCATACCACACGCATACACACATACACACGTTTGTGTGTAACCATTATCCTTTTGTTGAAATTGTCTTAACTGCTTCCCATATCGTCCCCGCAATTTCGAATAGTCGGGTTAATTTGATTGCGTGATTAAATTCACAGAAATTGCGATATTAATCTCGTCGCACGATAATGCCGGCGTAAAAACAGCGGGAAAATGTGCCATCGCTAGTTCAGATAATCGCGACAATAGCGGCCGACCACACGATTTCATCAGCATCATTCGGGCTTGAACGTTTACCTCTCTAATAGCGTTGCATAGATTCGCCGACGTGTCGCTCGCAGCATACGCGATGGGCGGTTAAAGGGCAGGTCGAGGGAACGCGCCGCGCCAAGGGGGAAAAGAAACGTCACCGCGCGATTTATCGCTCGTCGACCACGGCGCTGGCGCAATTACGCGTCTAAGGACAATAAACGTGGCAATTCAGGCGGCCGCACGGATGCGTCGCGTCGAGAGATTGGCGCTGTTTTACAAGCGCGATGTTACGGTCGCGTGCGAACCTTTAACTCGCAGCAGTAAAACTGTTTATGCGAATTTATATAGAGTTTCGTGTTCCGCGGAACGGAGCGGTTCCGCACACACGAACTGCAGCCGGCTGTGGCGAGAGAGATCCTGGCCGGCCGGGACGGACCCCCCGGAGGGGGGGGAGCAGGGAGGGAAGAAATATGAATACGTATTTTATATAGCAGCTTTAAACGGTCTGCGCGGATAATACCCGTCTATAGCCGAGCGGCTCTACGGCAGGAGGCAAGCGAGCGTTTACATCGCCTTGCGTCATCCTTCGTCCTTGGCGAGAGAATTCGCAGTGACATAAGAGGATCTGCACGCTGCTGCGCGCGGCCTGATCTCGCCGTTCTTCTCGCGATTGAAAAGTCATCCCGGTAAGTCGATGAAGGCTGACTGCTCGCGAAATCTGCGAACAGCGCCGTTGACGAAATGTTATTGCTCCTCGCCGTTCGCCGAGATGCGAGGGATTTTCCGCCGACGTATCGTCGACAGCGGAACGAGAGTGCTGCTCGGATTCAAATTCGCCGCTCGCGTCACACAGTTCAAGCGCGTTCAAAAACCACCGTGGTGCGAACTATATCACTCGTAATCTCGCCGCGTCCTGTGAGACTGCCGGAGTTCTTTCTCGCCGAGCTAGGCGAGCGCGTGGATAACGGAGCGTTCTGAGTCGCCGTCTTGTCGCGTGCGTAAACAACAATCTCCGGCGGAACGAAACTCGTCGATCGCGCGCGCGAGCGCTCTTCCGCGCCTTCGAGCGGGATTCACGAGAGAGTTCTCTTAATCTCTGATTTGCATCTCTTGGCGCGCAGCGAGTGATTCTGGCTTTGCCGCCTATGCTCCTCGCGCTTTACGAGCGTGTCGGGATTCTTTTCCGAATCTCAGCTCTCGCTCGCTCTCGCTCGCGCTCGCTCTCGCTCGCGCTCGCTCGTGTTGAGCGCGCTTGCCGCGGAAAGACGATCAAGTCGCGTATCGACCGGAAATGACGGGAACCAGCAGCGGAATGGGTCCAACGACTTATCGAGACGTCTTTAATATCGAGGCCGGAATCACGAGTCGTCTCGTACCGCTTTTCATTTTTTGTCACCGACGAGTTACCGAGGGAAATACTGCAGATGCAAGGTCGCGTAATTGGAACGTATAATGATACGGTTAATGAAGGGGATGAAATGTAGAGAAATGCGTGATATGCCTGTTTTCATGCAAGCTAAATGAGAAATTCGAAAATGAAGCCACACACACATACAGATAACGAGATATGTATGTATCGTTCAGCTGTCTGGATTTTTCACGTAACGATCGTGCGCGAACGATGCGGCCAATTATTTCCGAAAATGTTACTTCGCTTCGAGGGTGTAATGCAAAAATTGGCACGATACTGCTCTCCGCGAAAAGTTTTCGGTCCACAATTATTTGTTGTGAACTCGGCGCGATTATCTCACGTCCTCCGAATTCACGAATCTCACCCGTGAGATTAAATCTGACGGACACGAGATTTTTTTAATGCATTACAACGACGTAACATTATTTGCACAAGTATCGGAGCCGCGTGTCGGGAAGATTTTACGTATATTTGCAGCTAGAATCAAGGGTGCATATTAAAGTTTGCTCACATTTCCGCCGCATATTACGCTACTTCTCTACGATCGCGTCGTTACAGCTCGCGCGACAAATTAACCGAATCTGAACGATCCGGAGGGAACACAAGAGGCGCCGCGCGACCTATATAAATTTCATGGCATTTAACCAGACGAGGAAAAAGAGCGTCGTTCCGGATGGCAGTCGCCGCCCAACCCAACGATGTGACGGCGCTTGTTTACTATTCATCCGAGCGGCATCGAACGTTTGTAACCACGCTCTGTAGAACACCCGCGAACGCGATAAAGAAACACACGAAGAGGCGGCGGGCGATCCGGACGGACAGGAAGGAGTTAAAGGAGCCGGAGGATGGGGCAATAAAGGGGAGTGGAAGCGGCGTTAACTTTTAACTGCAGCTAACCTGCTGGCCGCTCGGTCAACGAGATTTAGTATATGTTTACGCGCTCCCGTAGCAACTTTCTATTTTCTCCGAGTCGCGACTCCCCTATTTTATTTCGGCCCCTACCCCTTCGCGCCGACGGGTGAGCGCCACCCTCGTTCTCCACTCTCGTCTCTTCGCGAGCGAGCGAGCGAGCGAGCGGCTTCGCTTGGCGCCGCGCCAGAACGACTCGCGCTGACTCAAAACTGTTTTCGACAAAAGAGACCTAAACGATGCTTCTCCGTTCCTACTCGCGCGTACGCGCGTACCAAGACACTCGGCGATGTTCCTCTTAAGCCTACCGCTTGGAGAATCGGCAGACACCGTTCGCGGACATTCGTTCGAGAGCACTCCGCTTGCGTTCCGTTTGTTCGCGAGTGCTTCGTACGTACTCTGACTGCGATTTGTCGACAATGTCCACGTCGCGTTTTGATTTAGTTGAAGGAAACGTCTGTCGCGTGAGCAGGAATCTCGGTTGAATCGAAGCCTCAAGGAAAGCTCAAGGGAGGTTGGTAGAGTTTATGCAACCCAGTTCCTACGAGTACACTTTTGTACTCATAGTTATAAATAAATACTACAATGGACAATTTTTTAGATTCTCATTTCACGTCGACTGGAATCGTAATTAATAACGGAACCTGTACAAAAGAAACCTTTCTTGTAACGAGTGCGAGATTCGAGGGTCGTAAATAAATGAAAACGCCTCCGTTTAAATTTACTTCGCAAAAGCGAGGTCAGAATCGCGGAGGATGACTGAGCTCCATATCGGCGTATTCCTAGAATGCATATACATCTCGTATGCGTATCTCCCGTGAGAAATCCACTAAGCATATCGCCTGGAGAGCGCGCAGGATCAGAATTTCAAGGCAGAGCGGCTCGAACGTCTCGGTAAATCGAGTGACTGTCCACCGCAACGGCCGCCCATCGTTTAACTAGTCTACACTTGTGGCCAATTTCATCGAGCATTCGCGAGCTTCGACTCGAAGCTTGCCAATACGGAGAATTAAACCTTAGTCACTCGAATTCGATGCAAACCATACCGGATACCTGCTTTACGGCCCCTCCGGCGGTGAGAGCAACCGATCGCGATACCCTATTCGCCGTAAGCGATCGTGATACTGAGTGATACGATCTCATGGGAACAACCCCATGTTTATCTGGTATCTCTCACCATAGATTCATCAATCATAGGTTGATGAAACCGCAAACGGTCGGACGGAATGTCGAATCAATCTGTCGCGGACGCGCGCGAATGTAGTAATTCTGGATATACTCGTGATATATATATATATATATATATATATATATATATATAAATGAAGTGTAGCATATATATCGTACAACAATGTAATTTCTAAATATCGGATATATTTATGTTATAAATTCCCTTGAATTTGGTTCACGGTAACATCAGTTTCACCACTGTTACGAAAGATGAGACAAAGAAAAAAATCCGAGCGATTCTGTCGCGGAGAGAAACGAGTCACACGGAGTATGACTCGCATAAATATGTTTGCCTCAATCGACCGCAAGACCACAATCGATTCCCCCAAATTGTTAATAAAAGAGAGACAGACGCGTGCTACGGATATTGCTTTTTATTTCAGATCGTTAGATCAATTCATTAGCGAGTTACAGCTATTTAAAGTCGCGGCATCGACTGCACGTGTCGGCTAGGCGCTACAGTGAGAGCGAGAGTCGGACCTCTCTTTCGCGCCCACGCGTCACGTTTGTTTTCGCGCTGTCCTCGTCTAACCGAGTGAGTGACCGTGTTGCCATAGCGACCACGTGGCCGCGGCGGCCATAATCGTCGAGGCCGCGGAGTAGGGGAGAAGGCCGCGCTGGGGTCTGCGTGCCGTCACGTACACAGCGTGGGAAACGACTTCCTAATATGGTGCGGCGGAATGCGGCTATTGTTTTTCGCGCGTACATTGTGTCGCGCCGCACGTGGCCGCTCCGAGGCGTCGCGCAGGCCCGATCGAGCGCGCGGATCGATAGAAAAATCGATAACTCCGCTTCCAGGCGTCGTAGCGACTTGGGACAAAGACCGTTGGAAAGGGGAGATTCGCTCGCTTCTGATGGGCATGACATCGTTTCTCTATGAGAAAAGGATTAATTAACATAACAATGTAAACGCTAAAGACATCGATTTTTGCGTTTACATTAAAGTGCAAATTAATCTGTATTAAAAATCGGTGAAAAACCTCACTTTGAATTTGTAATGCACAGTATCAATTTTATATTTTAGATATAAAATGCGATGAGGTATAAAATGCGATTTGAAAGAAAATAATAATAATATAAATATAATAAAAAATGTTATAATAATGAAGGAACTTTACTCCGATTTTGATATATTTGAGAGTAAATCCGCCGACATATTTTAAACGCGTTAATTTGTTTCATGAAATTCTAGAAAATTTGTTAAAAATTAATTGTTACGTTACAGAGTAACAATTAATTCCCTTCGTCTAAAATTCGTCTAAAATTGCCATGTTATCTATGATTACTCAGACGTTATCTCGATAACTCGAGAGTTAAGCTGTTCTCAGTAAGTCTCGGTAAGTACAAAGGAATTGTCAGAAACTTTCACGTGTCATTTAAGGTTTGCCCGCCTAAGGTATAATTACAACATTCATGTGAGGAAGCTACCCGCATAGGTATGCATTGAAATTTTGGTTGGCCAATCAAACGCTTTGACGGCAAAGCTAAGGATGGGAATTCGATGAGTGCCGTAGGTACGCTCGCGCATGAATTTCCGGCTGTTTCTCTCTCAATTGCACGCGAGAGAAGCTACGGGATAAAAACAAGGCGTAGGAAATACGCTGCACAGTATTTGTTCCGTGTAAGTACAGAGCGCGCAGAGTTACGACAAAGGCTTTCTGTATTGTGCTTATACGTTTCGCTCCGTAATATACCGAACGCGCGCCGTTTTGCGTTCATACGCGTGTCTATAAACTCATTTGTCTTTACGTTATACACGAACCTCAATTAGTTCGCACTGATAGACTACTGTAACATCTGATAACAATTTAACTCGAATATTACCACCAAAATGCTGATGATAATTGTAATTTTTCCGACTCCTTAAACAACACTCGCCGTGTATCTTGTGCCTTCATGTTTTCAGAAAATAAACAATTACGTCAATAATTAATCATTCAAGCGGTTTGTATCGTTGAGTGTGCGATAAAATTTTACGCTTAATCCGGTTTACAATTCGCAACTGTACATGTAACAATATATGAAAGAACGTGCGTATCGATTCTTTTTAATATCACCTGAAATGAACACTGAACGGTCTTTCTAATTCGGAAGTCTGTTCACCGCCTTTCATCGCCAACTTCGATAAGCGCGTGTAAGCGACAGATAATCGACGATAAATAAACGTTCTCCCTCTTTTAATCGCTAAACTGGGCTTGTCGTGTATTCGCTTTATTGGGGAAATAATGCCAAGAATAATGAGCGTGTGCATGCCAGCTCTGCGATACGGAGAATGCAAAGTGGTACTGTATAACATGATGAGTAGCGAGTTCGTGCACGAGAAGCAAAAAGAAATGAGATGGCGACAATAGGTGAGGGAAAAAGCAGTGGGGCTATTGGAGGATATACCGGACGACACGATCGTAATACGCTGCGAAAGACGACAACGGGGTAAGACGCTCTTTAAAATGAGAACAATAAGGAACTGGGTGTGCGCGTGAGGCAAGTTTTAAAAAAGTCTACGTCGCGCATATCACAGAAATTCTCTCATGCATCCTCGTAGTTAACGTCGCGTTAATATCGCAGGCGACAAAATTGGGTAACGTCGGCTGTAAAAATAGCAGACACGACGAGAATAAAAACGGGGGCGAGAGAGTGAGCGGGAATCTTTCATCATTCAATTTTCTCAAATATACAGATTTAAAAATTCCTTGTGTATTACAAATAATCGTGATTTTAATATAACTACACTTGATGTATGTGACTTCTTTACTTATTTACTTTCAATATATTAATTTTTCTACAACTAAATAATACCCAGTAATAATGCCCAAGACCAAATGTCATAATATTCAAAAGAATGGAAGAAAGGAGAGAGAAACAAGAGAGATAACTGAAACATGCCAATATGCCAAGACGTCTTGACAATAACAAAATATTCATGGAAATGTATAGAACTGTTCCTGACTTTCGCTAAATTTTAGATTTATGTCCAGAGATACGAGCTAAGCCAAAGTGGTAAACGACAAAGTATAATTTCCATGGCGTAAAAGTTACAAAGCTATGGAGATAACTTACGCCAATTTTCCTCTCAGTCCTTCGTGTATAATTAATTCCTTTGTAAAAGCGAGCGAAAAAGCATCGCGTATGTTTCAGCAGATGGCGGGCGCATTTGCAACGCTTATTTTTCAACTTTGTGCTTCCCCGGCTAAAATACTGCCCTGACGTGTACAGTCGCTATTGCTCGTTCAAAGACCAACTACTGTCTCCCATGGAGCGCCGGTTACACGCACGCGAGGCACGCGCTGCGACGACGCAATATTTCGTAATCCTGATTACAGCGACGTGTCGTGATCGTCATGTCAAAGTCGCGATACCGCCGGCGTGCAATTAACACCTTAGCAGTTCAATACGATTGACCCGCGTAACATGCGCGTTTGAAGTATATCTAGCGCCTCCGATTAATTGACGCTGTAACCCGCAGCAATATTAACGCGACGTGTCACGTAATAACGCAGTAATACGCGGTTACTCGCGTAACCGCTACGTTTCGACACGACGGTGCCGCTCAACATATTATAAAGCTGAATTTTAGTCCTTTATGCGAGCGTTAATTGCCCCACGTTCTCCACTTTCATTAGGTTGCAAAGATCCTACCCCCCATTTGCTCCATTTCCCTCTTGCCTGCCTCCCTCCCTCCCTCTCTCTCTTTCTCTCTTTCCCTCTCGCTACGCTTTCCACTTTAGTTTCAAGACAATCGCCGACGTGTTTACGAATCGCCACCGAGCGCGATGGTCACTCCGCTATGGAAAAAATATCCGTGTTGTAGCATTCGCAGGCCATCCATATGATTGCGAGCGCCTGTTACCGCCGAGTAATTTCATCCCCGCCACCCTGCCACTGCTATGACTCTCTACCTCTGTGTCTCGTAATACTAGTATTAAGTAATGGCGTTGAGTGCCGTCTCCGGGCCAGACGGCGTATTAATTGAATTTTGCTTACGTAAGGTAGATGGCCAGGAACCAGGCGAAGACACTAATTGCGATTTTTAATTAAGGCACTGATTCAATTACGCCCCTTTATCCGCTCTAATTATTAATACCGGTAGAAGTCGGCGGAAGGGGAGGAGGGGTCGTAGCTGCTCGAGTAGTATCTGTGACGAATGGGTCCCGATTTTAAGCCGGTCTTTGCCGATCGTGACGTAGTCGGCGCGGCCGTTTGCCAAGAAGGTCGCGCGATGCTTCGCGCAAACGACACTTTCTGCCTATGCGGATTTAATTGATTACATATCTTGCAATGCAGCTCGATTAAATTCGAGACCGCGCTTCTTTGTCTCTTTGATCTTTTTACGTTCTCGTATCTCATGACGTTTGACGCCGATGGAAAAAGTGTAGGACGTTTATGCAGACAACGACGATATTGGTCAATCAGCTGTCTGTTGGCGAAATGTACGCTTTTGATCAATGACCCGCTAAAGTAACCAACCGTATTAAACTTTAGTACATAGAACAGATCTCCAGAGGGCCGCTATTAATTTAAGCCAGCCTACATCCTGACACTGGTGCAGGTTATATTCTTTTTGTTAAAGTTCGATGGAGAATTTACAGCGCGCCACGGGCTGAAAACTGCCGGCTTTGCGCTTTCAGAGCTTGGAGAATTGATAAGCAATTATTCAGGCAAATCGCAAACAAATTCAACTTTTGTAATCTAAACTTTGCGGAGATTTAAATTCCGCGAACTCCTAAGGTGTACATGCGCAACGCGGGGAATTAATATCTCGGGTGACTGCGGGTATTCGTACTCTTTATTGCATTTTACCAGACGCGGAAATTCAAGCAAAAGACTGACGGAGGATTTTCATCAGAGAGAGAGAGAGAGAGAGAGAGAGAAGAGAGAGAGAGAGAGAGAGAGAGAGAGAGAAAGAAAAAGATTGCCAAAAGCAGTGCGCGTGGTATTAAATTCGAAACTTTCGTTTTCGGACAAATGAATACTTTAAAGCACGTTATTCTTATCTCTAGTCACGTCTGTACCGTATACATTTCGAAAATTCCATTCCGCTCCGTTTCGTTCCGTAGGGTGAATTGTTTTGATGAAATGGGCGCACGCGATATTTCGGCAGCGACTGTACGCAGGCAAATATCGTAACACGCTTCCGGATGCTGCCGCTGCGATCATCATTCCCGATTGTATCGAGAGAGAGAGAGAGAGAGAGAGAGAGAGAGAGAGAGAAAGAGAGAGAGAGAGAGAGAGAGAGAGAGAGAGAGAGAAAGAGAGAGGGAGAGAGAGAGGGAGAGGGAGAGAGAGAGAGGGAGAGGGGGAGAGAGAGAGAGAGAGAGAGAGAGAGGGAGAGAGAGAGAGAAAGAGAGAACCGCGCGCAAAATATTTCTCCCATGATCGTATTTCGTGCCGTCGTAGGATTCCTCATCGCACGGTGGAAACACAAGCAACCTTCCCGGCATACACTCTTCCTCCCGGCAGCCCCGAACCACCCGATCGACCTCACCAACTTCGGATAAATCTTTCCACGTGATCGAGAATGTTGTTTTCCTAAACTCGAACGTACGCGGCTGCACTTTGCTCGTTTCTCAAATATGCAACGTCGTAGGGAAAAGTCCACCGAGCAGAACGGCAGGGAAATGTCGGGATGTGGGGGATCGGGTCTACCCGAAATCGATGGAAGCCAAGTTTTAAGTTTCCAATCTGCGCAAAGTGCTCCGTTTCAAAATATTCATCGATCCTTTAACATATTCGCGATACACGCGTTACATGACAATGCGCACGCGCGCGTCCTTTTTCCCTGCTGCTTAATAATCTCGACACGTCATCTCACTCGCGCTCATCCCATTCATCTCACGCGTGTTCATCTCCAGAACTCGAGAACAACGTCTAAAATTATCCAGCATCGAATCGCTCGCTATCTCCAGGAAAAGAACGAAGGAAAAGAAAGCGACAGAAGCGCAGCGAGGGATGTCGGTGGTTTTCAGGGGTGAGAATTCGCTACGCAAAGCTGGGGGGAAAGAAGACGAATTCAGAATGCGCTGCTCGATACGGTCGTATGTTCGACAATTGTCGAATCGGAAAACAATTTAGACGCGTACGCGAATCGCCGCTGGATGTCGTCGGTGCGACAGCGAAGGAGCAGGAAGAACGACGCGAAAGGGCCTCGAGGAACACCGAGGCGGAAGACGAACAACCGGATAAACTGTTTCCTCAAGGAGGGATACAACAGGAGTGAGAGGCTATCGCGGTGTGGAATCGCAATAAATAGCTTTCCTGGAAACGGAGCTGGACAAGTGGCTGAAAGAGTAACTAGGGAAAAAGCGTTCGGTTGAAAAAAAAAAGAGAGCGAAAAGGGGGAGGGCGAGAGTAAAAAACATGCGTCGACATGGACAAATCCGCCGCGAAATATCGAAATATCGACATAATGTTTTCGATTAATGTCGTTAGAATCTATCGCCACGTCGCGTCGTCAAGACTCGCGCCAAATTCCGGCATTTGTTTGAAAGTATTGAATATATATAAATTTTGTATATACGTATGTGATCTCTTTTCTCCCCTTCTTCTTCCTCTCTCGTTCCCTTTTTCATACATGTGTGTTGTACTTTTCTATACCACGTGTCCCAAAAGCAACGAACCACCCCAACAACTCTTCAATATTAAAGTTTCAAGGAAAATGATCTGAACAAAAGTTGTAGGGACCCAAGTGAGCCACCCTACGATGACCCTAACTTTGACCTCGACCTCCATTTTCAAGGTCATTTGAAGGTCAACTTGCGTTTTTTAAATGAGAACCTCCATTCTCCACCACACTATTTCCTTCTACTACTAATTAATACGAACAACACCTGTCTAAAACATTTTTTTATTTGCCTAATACTTTCCGAGATATTTGAGGAAGACTTGGTAACCCCTTCGATACCGAACTTATGATATCTCGCCAACTATTTGTCAGAAGAAAAAGTGGCACCAGACCTTCCCGCTTTATTTAGTCTCAAGAATACATTGTTACAATAGTGCCCTAATTTTTGTTAACTTGATGATTTTGAAATTTGCAAAAGTCAATAAGTTAACAAAAGTCAGGACGCCATTGTCAAAATATATTCCTGAGAGTAAATAAAGCAAGAAAGTCCAGCACCACTCCTTCCTCCGACAAATAATTAGCGAGATATCGTAAGCCCAACATTGAAAAAGTTGTCAAGTCTTCCTCAAATATCTACAAAAATATTAGGCAAATAAAAAAATGTTTCAGACAAAAGTTGTTCGAATTAATTGGTAGAAAAAAATAGTATAATAAAAAATAGAGGTTCTCATTTAAAAAACGCAAGTTGACCTTCAAATGACCCCGGAAATAGAGGTCGAGGTCAAAATCAAGATCATCATAAGGCAGCTCACCCAAATCCCCACACTTTTTATTAAGATCATTTTCAATACTTATTACAATAGTTATTAGGGTGGTCCGCCACTTTTGGGACACGTGGTATATTCAACCGATTAGCTTTTCAATATGTAATACCGATCAATATAGATCAATATGGTGACGAGAAATGTTTCTTATAGTATCAACAATGATGTCTTAATACTTTGCATCAGAAAATGCTGCTAGAGAGAAAGTCAATACACGCAAGAGACGCAAGCCAAAGTTGGAACATGTGTTTGCTATACTTCGAAACACAAGTTCATGCGCATGATAAATGTTGAAGAAACTAGAGTCGTGAGATATAAAAAACAGAAAGAAGATGATAAATTTACAAGAGGATCAAGAAAGCATGACGATAGAAAGAAAAGTTTGGGAAGAAACCACCGGTACGGTAAACCGAGAGATACGTCATAAATAAATGAATTGTTCTCGACCGCAAAGCTCGTGGAAAATTGACTAAATAATGTAACCTTCCGCTACTCGCGCGACTTTGCGAAAAATTCTGCAGTACCCTCTATGAAGTGGAGTTGAGCAAACTTAAAATGCATTAATTGCGAGTTGCGGAACAATTTTAAATTAAAAATAAAGTCGGAGAGATAAAAGCATAGCGTGGGATAATCGAGATTAAATGCAATCAAGTAAAACATATTCGACGAGAGAGACTGCGTCTGATCGTGGCTCGATTGTACATTACAACGTGACATATTATGCGGGATAGTAAAGGAAAAATTGGAGATTTTAATATTTTGATATTTAAAATTTCCCGAGAATGAAGCGGTTAGATTTCCCAATGGATCTCTTTGATATTTTCGTGATACGCCTGCATTTTAAATATTTAATATTTAACTTTGAACGGAGCTCTGCTCTTTTCCACTTGGTTGGATATCGGAGAATTACATTCCGCTTACCAATTACGTAGACAATGCTCGTTTGCTTCGAAAGATGATACAAATGTTTCTGTATCCGAAACAACACGGTAACACAGATACATTGTATTCGAGATTACATCCAATGTTAGTCGTCAGATGGAAATTGCGAGCAAATAAACAAAGATGTTAATGCTCCGGCCCGAGAAATCCTTGACAAAACAAAGGTATCCATTTGCAAAAGAAATTCTAACCAGTTCATCCTCGAGGCATGAAAGGAGAAACGGAGAAATAAACCTAGACGATCTCCCAAGAGAAACACTACACTCAGATATTAATCGCAAAGCGGAGAGAAAAACAGACAAAAACGGATACATCGGGATGCCGATATACTGGCTCGAATCTTTCTCGCAATAAGTGAAGAAGTCTACTATGTGACATATGACCATCTCCGCGAATAAGCGGACAGCTCGTGTTTTTCCGCGAATCGAATATGCTTACATGGACAGCACATGCGTATTTTAATATTAAAACATAGCCGGGAGGATGTAGTCGATGTAATACGCCGCGATCTAAAATGTTTGTCGCGAAACTGGAAGATATTTCAAATAGAATGAAAGATATTGCTGCGCATGTCTACGCTCCTACAAAGTCCTAATATTGACCGCGAGGTTGAAAGAAAAGGCACGAGAAGAACAACGGGATTCTTAATATTCACCTCTCGAGAGGCGGAATCTATCGCGGGAGGGAAACGGCCACTCGCGACAAACTCGATATCCTGAAATAGCCGTCGCAGGAGGGATCGCGTCTACGACACTATAATATTAATAGCGGAGCACGCGCGCGCGGATAAAGCGGGAATAAGAAACACGGTTGTTAATGCAACGGGGTCTGAGAAATTTCTCCTCGCGAAACAAAGCCAGACGTCGCCCCTCTCGACGTCACTCGAAACTACTTGGAGACTCCAATAAACATGAAAGGAGAGAACGAAGGAGGAGGAACAAATGAAGAGAATTAAAACGAGAGAGGGAGAGAGGGAGAGAGAGAGAGAGAGAGAGAGAGAGAGAGAGAGAGAGAGAGAGAGAAAGAGAGAGAGAGAGAAAGAGAGGGGAAAACAAGACGCCGGAAAAATACTGCTCGCGCTGTTCTTCGGACATTAACGTGTGTGTATGAACATTTCCAATTTTCATTTATGATCCTCGTGTGAGCAAATGTGCGCGCGCGCGCGCCCCCCTCCCCCTCACCCCCCTCACTATATAGAAAGTTAGACTAGAAAAGTTTCTGCGTCTTTCCGAAAGGCGAATACGAGATGCGAGCGGTGCTGTGTACGTTTCCGCGTGTGCGCGAGCGATAAGCATCGCCAACGAGGTCGGAGCTTCAGAGGTAAACTGAGAAGGTACGCGTGGTCAGATCATCGAAGGTGGTACCAAACTTCGACGAGACTTCGATCTCGGAAATCGCACGCCAGCTATACGATATCTGAGATGGGATTCGAGTAGATCGATGTTGTGCAGAGAGAAATAAACGGCGGCAAAAGTTGAGAGCGATTATCGCAACAATTACTGCGGCCAAACAGTCCAAACAATTGGGTTGTATCGGCCGCTGGCAGATTCCAGATCAATGTGTGTTACATGTGATTTTAATTATATTTCAAAATCGACACGCATGCAAAATACAGCATGATGCTTTGATTTACTGGACGAACGTGTGCGGCGAGCTCTATTTAAATGCGTAACCCGTCGGTGCAGCGAATTAAAAGAGATTGTGTCACTGATGTGATTGGTGCTGCAGATTATAATGCATATGCGAAGAGAGAGATAACACGCTCCGTACGTACGTTAAATAATATATTGTTCACAGTCATTTTCAATCAGTTATATCTTTCTATCTTTATCGATTGAACGTTTGATGAAACGGGATTCTTTCGGGATTTCATCTCAAAGTTGCATAGAATTCGCGATGGCGTTACTCGACAAAGCTTATTTATGATTTTACGTTGAAGAGCATCCACTCGCTTTCTTTATCTATTCATCGCGCAATGAGATACTAATGTGCCAACGTAATTATTTAAACAAAGAATACAGGAGGGGAACACGGTGAAATAATAACTCGGAATACCCTACTGTGCGCGCGCACCGTCAACGTGCTGCGGTAATTTCGTTGACGGGTCGATTTATCTGACGGGCAAACGTTTCTGCATTGTCACGATACTACGTCATATCGACGTAATGTCGAATAATAACCTTTTTTGTGTATTGTTAAATTTATCTGTACCTGCAAACTGATCATCCCGTTCATATTCGCGACACAATGGCACCCGCGTCGGCCACCTGTATCTGTTAAACAACCACTACTGCGGATAACAGTTTTATTCGTACAGCCAAACGTTTCATGAAAAAAAAAAGGTCGTGTCATGGAGCGTTCGACACACAGAATATCATGAGAATTTCCGGATATACGCGTGCGCGCGCGAAAGAGAAATAGCGATCGGAACGGGAGTAGCGGCCGAGTACTTATGCTTATATGTACGCAAGTTCACAAAGTTGGCCATCATCTCGACGCAAGAATGTTTGCTCCGCTGTGCCTCGGGCCAGCACATTAGGTACTCGCCTCATCGCCGCAAGCCGCAAGCCGCAGGCTAACTGAAAATTACCGTGCCACTGAAACCCTTAAAACCGTCCAGGATTTACGTTGGCGTACGATGCCGAGATGTGTACGCCCGCGCCGCCGCGATACGTCGTTCCTCCTACGAGTAATTACGTGGCGGAATTAAAATAGGGAGGTTACCGCGTATGCGATCCGACGGGGAGTTAGACCGTCCTCGTCCTAAGCATTTTCTCGTCCCGTCCCGTTTATGCGATGTCTTTCCCCGGCGCCGCTTTTTCTTTCGCCGCTAATTAAGCGTCTCGTTGCGCTCTTTTTACGAAGCGGAACACGACGGAGGGATGCGCGAGTAAAAATAATCGGACGCAACCATCGGACTAAACGCGTAAATATATCATGAGGCGAGCTGGCTTACCTCCACTCCCTAGAAACGATTTCGTACATTTATATCCCCGCGCGCGCGCTTCTAAATTACGTAAATTCACCGGTCGATTGAAACTCGAATAACAGAAGCGAATCGCAAATCCCGTTGCATTAGCTTATTTGACAGGATTTGTTATTCGTACTCCTTCCCATTTGGGTCACTTCCGACTAATGAAGGATCGATATCCGTTGATTGCGACTCGCCATAAATAACTTCTTACATTAATCATTTGGTAAGCGATGTTTTTTTCGAGCTCGTTGAAGCTCGCCCGTGAATTTCATGAAATTGCAAAGTTCCCGACGTCGAAAGCAGAAAATCGAAGCAGAGACAAGATCGCTGGCGCGAAAAAGCGCACAGTGCGTCCTTTGCAAGCGCACCAGCCGTAATATTCCGAGACGGAGGAGCAGCCGTAAAAATTATACAGCAATTTCAGACCGAGAGTGAGTAATAACGTGCTTTTGGCATCAGCCTTGAGTTTCTTACTTTATAACTCTTGTTATAAAGCAGTATCCCAATTTACAACTCAAACATCTACGATCGATAGCAGCGTTTGTCGCTCTTGCTTTTTTAATTCCGCTAAAACCGCGTGCGTTTTTAATTAACAATCGAACGATTGGGTGACTCGTATAACGCACGAATTATTTCATGTTGTGCTAGTCGTCCAAGTAATTAATAATTGAATCATCGAATCCCGAGTATATGTTTCTCCATCGTAATCAAGCGATGTTACAGCATCGAAAGGCGAATCAAGCGACGGGAAAATTATTGCGATAAACATCCTGGGACTGGGAGGGATGGAAACGACTATCGCGTTTAAAGTGAGACTGCGACGATATAAATGAAACCTCAGAAATTACGCGACGGCTTCTATCTCGTGAAAAGCGCACTTTTATCCGTAACTCGATGCTTTTAATTTTCTCTATGTTGCCAGAGCTGTCCATTGGATTTTTCGTTTTTCCGCGATATGCTCGCGAAGAAGATGATCCGCCGAGTAACTGCTGGCTTTCCCATCTCATTGGTTCCCGAAGCAACCGCGAGGATTGCTAAGAGCGGAGTTATTATACTTACAAAACGCGCAGCGCACTCGCGCGAAAGGGCTTATTGAAGAATCGAAGAAGGTTCCACCAACTCCCCCCTCCGGCTCTCCCGCCGGCCTATCCACTCGCAAGATACACTCGTGTACAATGAACGAGTACAATACAGGCATACAAAGGGACAGAAATCGATTTCCGCGGGATTTCCAGCTAAAGAGCCGAATCCACGCAGAAAGCGGGGCAAACTACTCGGCGAGTTCTCTGATTGGTTAACAAGCTGAATACCCGCGTAACATTTCGGACCGTCATCCGGTCAAGTGAGAGCCCGGACGACGGCCGTCGGAGTCGTAGCGGTGGAACTCAGCCGGGGGCAACTTCTCTTAAATAAGCGACCCTTTGATGGAATCATGCACTGAGAGCTACGTTTTCCCGCGGACTTGCGGATCGACGTACGTGAAGCAAATCTATCGCGACGTAACTTCGGTAACAAGCGGGTCGTTGTAAGCACGAGGTAATACCATTCCCTAGCCCCCGTCGCTCGCGCTCGACTAAGCAAAAGGGGATATAAACCAAAGACTATTGTTCCAGCGAGGAAATGGCTAACGGCAATGGCTGACTGACCTGAGCTTTGGCGACGTATCTCAAACATTCCGTCCAATTAATCGAGATTCGATGTACACGGACCATCTATCAGTTTTTGACGCCCCCTTCTTCCCTCCCCCCTGCCCCTAGCCGAGATATCGGCCCTTATGGGACTGATATCGAGCTCACCAAACCGTCGGCGAGCCCGTTGCATCGCTGAGAGAGTACGGATCTCGCGGTATTTTTGGACGTGTCAAGCCACTGCTCCGATCAAGGTTGCGCATTCTACGCCGGTGCAAATTTCAGCGTGTAAGTTTCGTGTGTGCAACGACCGACGATTCTGATCTTGGAAATATTTCGTCGCGAATGTCTCGTCGTTCTTGGGTTTCCCAATTGTTAAGGATAACAACATAGGTGTGATGTAAGATATTTATGTGCCATTTTGTAAGAACGCCATTCATTCAACGCGTTTTCTCGTTAATGCGCGAGTTAATAAGTGTGTGCGCGAGAACACACAGAGTGCAATCGTAGTCAAATTCCGCCGCAACGCTGAACTATGCTGAACATTAGCCGCAAACGCGAACGGCGGATTGCGCGCAATTATCACGTTTCGGCGGGCTGTCAGAATTTTCGATTCAACCCCAAGATCTCTACCTAAATCCACACTCTCCGGTAACCGGTGGGTCGCATGTTTCGGTCATAATCTCGCGAACTTAGCAGCTCAGTTTATGGGTAACTTGGTCCAAAGTACGCGCGGGAAACTTAGTCAAAATACCTCGTGAGAACGAGGTAGTCGGCGCAACACTTCAATTTAGCGCGTTTGCTACGCAATACGAACATTAATAGGACTGTAGCAGTAGCGTGCAACAACGAGCAGACAACACTGGGAATGAATCGAATTTTAATTCGAGTCGTTTACTTCAACAACAACGCGAAACATTGAGAAATGCAAACGGAACGAGGGAGATGTTTAAAGTCTTCTCGTGCCACATTCCAACTGTTTTCTCAGCAAGTTCATTACTTATTTCTCAATTTGTTCAATTTGTTCAATCGTTTGTACATCTACGCACCTACGATGTAATCGAGATGACCGATCGAATTGCAAACTCGCTTGTAAACGTGAATTTTTATTTCACAAATCGCGAATTTATTCTTACCGAGATCCTTTTATTGCTTTCGTGCTGATCTCCCTCAAGTCAATTATTTATCAGTTTAGCCTTTATCTGTAAGCAATCTGTAATAACCGCAGAAATATTTTATATACGTGCATCTTTTTGCTCGGGCGCAGGTTTTTAACTAGCATTCGTTATTTATTTTCCAATCCGATTTAGCCAATGTCAATGCGCGGTGTATCCTTTGCAAATCCGATCCGACCGCTTTTGCATTTTCAACATGGCTCGGTCGGAGAAGGAAGGCATTGTGCGGCACAAAAAGAATATTTTATCGGGCGGAAGTATATCCCGCCGTAACAGTTATCCCAGCAAATAACCGACCTTGATCAATACATACCGTAACGCACTTAATCCGCGCACTCGATCCACGATTTCCATTTTAAAGCGGCCATATTTTAAATCGCCATGAATACCGCTGATATAAGTAGCGCGCTTAAAATTCATCGCGTACATCTCGGCAAATCGGCCCCGCGACGCCGTGAGCCTGCGAAACGCCTGCCGGAACGCCGCGAGTATAAACATTTCCAGAGTGCGGAATCGTTTATCGCGGCACGTGACGTATTCCTCCGGCCCCGTCGGTGTTTTCAATTTGCAAAGCTATGCAGAGAGCCATTGGCGCGGCCGCGCCGATAAAGCAAGTCGCGAAGCTTGCGACTGGCCGGCCGGCGCGGCGCGCGCGTTATCGTCGCCAATTTCGAAATATCGGAAATCTTAGCGTGCTCGAGTCATGTTTCGCGAAAGAAGGAGGTCGCCGACTCGGCGCGCGCGGGTTTACAGACAAGCATTTATACATCACCCTGTGCGCCGAGTATACCCGTTACCCGATGCATGCCGTGAGAGAGTATACCGAGTTACCCATAACCGTGGCCGCCCAGGGGTGACCGCGGGGTTACACAGTGTAAACGTAGCACACAGACGCGCGCACACACATGTGGCGACGCAACAGCTATCGGCCGGGTTTATCTGCAAGGTGTAGAGTTCCGCGCGGCAGAATTTTCTACTCCTTTGCCGAGCACAAGCGCGCCGCTTTTCGACGGGATGGTAATCGTCGTAGCCGCGTTGCGGTATGCTCCGAAATTAGCAGGTGCTCTCCCGGCGAATGAATCAGCCGAACGATTACAACGCCGGTGCCGGCCCGTCGCGGGGGTAACGACTTCGTTACTACGTCCGATTACTCACACCCGATGGGGTGATTCTCGAGAGCGTTCAAGGATGAGAAAGGAGCGTGTTATCGCCGTTATGCGGGACGTACGGCGGAAAGCGACGACGTGGATTTGTGTCGCGGCTAAAAATTTGGCAGAGTCCCGCTTCTGCGACCAAGCGTCTCTCTCTCTCTCTCTCTCTCTCACTTTCTCCGTTCTCCGTTCGCTCGAAATCTGAAATCGCCGCTTTTCTCAGCGGAAATATCGAGACTCGCGCGCTATCGCACACGTCGCGAGCTCTCGAGACTGTCTACTAATCGATCGCGGCAAGATGGAAAGCTTCAGGAACCTAGCGAAGGAGAATAGGGCAAGATTAGGTAACCGAGAGGTCACCTAGACGGAGAAAAAGAGGGGCAAGTGGAATGGAGAAAGATCGGATTCGATCCCACGGATTCGAAGGGAGCAGAACGTGATCAAAAAGAAGGATCACGGCGACCAAGCGACATGGGTGTGCGATCGTCATCGTTCATCCGGGGATGCAATGGAAGCCATCTACATCTCGCGTGACGCGCGCGCGCGCGCTGCGCTATCTTAACGGCGGCCAACGTAGTTTGCGTCTCGCTATCGACAGAGTCGCGCGCCAAATGACCTGGCACTGAAAGATCGCGCGAAATCACAGCACGCGCTCGGCAGACGGACGGATTCGTCGATCGGCGTGTCTTTTCGGTAAGCGATCGACTCTCGCGCGTCGCATCGCGTCGTTATCGGAGCGTTCACGTGCGAGGCGCGGGAGCTGATGAATGGTGCCGCTCGCCAAGGCACGGCTGCGTCACGCGAGACGTTATTTATAACCCAGCCGCTGGAAGGCCTGTACGTCATCGAGCGCGACATTCTATTTTTTATCCATTTTCGAGCTACCACCCGACCGGCCCACCTCCGTGGTCACGCCTTTGCGCGATCAGCGTCTGAAATGAGTTGTATCCGATATGTCGCGATGCGTATCGCGCCGCCGCGGCCGCCTTCGCCGCCCGTGGCGATGAAATTGAATTTGCCCGACGTGCGACGCAATGAAGAAGAGAGAGAGAGAGAGAGGGGGGGAGGGGGTTGGAAGGCGGAGGAGAGCGAGATAAACAGACAGGGAGATTAATGTGCAACGCTGCTGCCCTTCCTTTCCTTTCCCTGGCAAACGCAAACGAGCACCTACGGCCAGCCGAACGAAAACACGTCTGCACGCTCTGCGGCTGGCGCTACGTGTCAGCAGCCGCGGCGCGCAAACGTTTAATTATTTACCGATAATGACGGCGAATCGAGGGCGTCGATTTGCTTTCCAAATGGTGGCCGATATAAATGTCGCTACGATTGCGTGTACTTTCTTCATTAGCGCTCGTTGGGTCGACTACATCGTTTTGCAGCTAATTTTGGAGAAGAGGTTCCAAATGGTCGTTAACGGCGTATTTTTCAGAACGGCGTTCTTATTAAAAAGCCACCGCTATCCTTAGCGCGTAATTGAAGGTGCAGAGCGGAGAAAGAGAGAGACAGAGAGAGAGAGAGAGAGAGAGAGAGAGAGAGAGAGAGAGAGAGAGAGAAAGAGATTGCTCCCTTTCTGAAGCGCGCATGTTTCGTGCACGATTCGTGCACGAATAAAGATATTTCTACATATACAACGCGGCGAAACGATGCACCGAGAATTAAATTAAAGATATCCAGTCTCTTTCTCCCTTTGTCGGAATGCGTTCCTTCTCTTTCCGGAATTGAAATTGAATTTTGAAAGAACGGTGTTTTCTTTCCGCATCGAGAGAATGTAACGGAGAAACCAAGCGCTATTAAAGCGGAATGTACAGTCCTTTGGAAACATGCGCATTATAAACAACGTCGAGAGACATCTCTCGGAGGACTATTTTGAAGTAAAATAAATCAGACGCATTATGTATACGCTACACATCGATTTTCTTGTGTATTTTTCCTAGTCGCGTTATCTTCTTGTCGCGCTGCTATACACACATGTCGTCGTTTTACCGACATCGGCTTTTATTTTTGGACGGACTTTGCTTCGTTCGAAATATCGCGCGCGCTTCTTTCATCGTTCAACATTGTTGAACGTGTATTCGGCTATCGGCGCATCGGTCTTGGAACATTCGGTCTTACGGGATTAATAATGTATGTCTACCGCGATAGCGTCACTTGCGCTTCACCCAGCCAGCTAATGTTATATATTTCACGCGAACACATGGCGTCCTTTCGTGCGAATACGCCACTCGCTACTCCAACCACTGACATACTGCAATATCGCATGATCGTTTAGACTTGCCCAGCCCGATATATCCTGTGATCGTGTCGACATGCAAAATGGAGACGTGAGTTCATATTTAAAGCCCCCGCGCGCGCGGCTCCTCGATCTTACCATGGTCGTCCGAATATTTAGCCGGATTCTAGAAATGTCGATCTATACGCATTAATTATACATCACGTACCATTCCGACCGGCTAGAACTTGAGCAGAGTCGACTGTTTCGCAGTGTATGTACCAAAGATTTTGCATACTCAAAGGTAAAGAGAAGGTGAGAGTGTATATATATTGTAAATTATGTATAGTCACGCACGTGTGACTTTTGTTTCCTTTCCCACAATGTAGTTTTGGAGTTTAGATGCAGCAACTCACTCTTCGTTATTGTAAAAGCGATTAGATCGCATTGA
Organism: Harpegnathos saltator; assembly: GCF_003227715.2. Classification (NCBI taxonomy): domain Eukaryota; kingdom Metazoa; phylum Arthropoda; class Insecta; order Hymenoptera; family Formicidae; genus Harpegnathos; species Harpegnathos saltator. The sequence continues at coordinate 1,038,275 of NW_020229988.1, forward strand.
AAGGAATCAAGTTCGAGACTCGAGTTGAATAGTTTACACATGTGAACAAATCCGAACGATAGTATCGAACAACTATGAAAATTTATGTTTGTACTTTCACAAGCGAAACGAAAATATGTTCACGTTTGAGAACGTTAATGATTGTTACACGTAGGATCCGGGGTGACAGAATTTCCAATGGCGCCGAAACAGAAGTAAAAGTTTCACCACGTGAAATAACGCTATCGAGGGAAATGGTGGTCGGCCACGTTCGGCTGATTACTGCTGGCAGCTTAAAAGCGATGATACATGCAAACGTAAATCAAACGATGAAGTATTTTCAATGCACAGTTTCCAATTCGATCACGTTAAGTCGCATCGAATAACGGCAGGAAAATATCCCGCGATATTTACTTCTATTCTGTCGCGACTCGTAAACCGGTTAAAAATTTTGAATCACGGCAATTTACGAGCAAATGGGCCCAACATTCCACATAAACAAAGTTAGATTTACGCTTTGATATTTCGATAGTAAATCCGTATTTTTACAACGGACGGAATAAAGTGTGAAATTTGTTCGCTAATATGTTTCCTTTCCTATTGTTGCAGGTTTCCGTTTTATTGGAGTTGAGTGAAAACGGTTAAATGGAAATAGCATATAAATATAAACTGAGCGCAAAACTGGGACTTGTGCAACAATAGAAACTTTAACGACTTCAGTTTTAGCGAACGAATGTAGCAAATATTATAGCATATTTCCTTTGCTTCCTAGAGATTCTCTTAGAATAATGATATTTTAAGCAAGTCGCTGCTAATAAATTAATTGACTATCACTGTCGCTCGTTCTCTTTATTTTTCTTTCTCGCCCCTTCTCTCTGATATCTGATATGAAAACACGATTTAATGAATGCCTCAGCGTAATGCCTCGGCTAATCTTTTTTCTCTCGTGAATCATTTATCTCTTAGACTTCTTTCTTAATTCGATTCGTATCCATTATATCTCTCCTTCTCCGCTGTAAGAATTTATGCCGAAATTTTTCAACGTTGCTTCACCGCGTAAAAATAACGCCGTCACGACCACGGATCGATATATCCAGTGAAATAAAAATACGAGCAATTTTGAAAATTACCAATAACACTTTCGTGCAAAAAGTTCATGCACCGTTGACATACTTTGAAAGCGTTGCTGACGTATCCACCCGTATCAATTGGATCACTGATAACGTGATTAGTTCCGTCGATTCTCATGCTATTATGTTTTTCGCGAAACGGGAATTCTATCGGTGACATTTCAGTGGTGCCTATATTTAAATATTCCGACGATATATGACGTCGACCAATGCGACTGAAAAGTCTACGACAATTACTTTGCAATTAATCAAATTAATTACTAATTAGCGAAACTAATTTAACAGCAATATACACTCGTCCATAAGAATAATTGCTGATTGTTGCATAATTTAAATATCCTTTTATAAATATATATAATATTATTCTTATGTAAATAAATATAAATATAAATCATATTATTCTTGTGTATTCGATAACGTGTGTATAGTGTGGTATTAGTGAAAAAAGAAACAAAAGGCCACGTCTTCCTGTTTTTCGGATATCGATAAGCACTTCAGCTAGATTTATATCGATATCACGTACGATTCTTTAAGTATATTCTGAAACTTTTACGCGGTTTATTCGTATTCCCACGACATCTCTTTCACGTTACCTTCACGTTTCTTTATAATTTGTATTCTTGTTGCTTTCAGTCACATTGTTTGAGTTTGTGTTATTTGTTTTCCTGAAATATCGTTTTCAAGGCTGACGATGGATTTAATTTTTAATTCAGGAGTATCGACATTCGGAAATGCATATGAACTATGAAAATAAGGAAGAAACGATTATATGTACTGACGTATTTCTCGGCAAATCGATAGATGAAAAGAATTATTCTCGAGTAATACGCGCAATTTTTCCTGCCTTTGAAGCAGTTAATATTATTACATATCACAATTGCGTCAGAAAGCTTAAGTGTGTGTGTGTGTGTGTGTGTGTGTGTATGTTGCATTTGGTAATTAAATTTACGTATTAAATCGTTCTTTGAAATCATATCTGTTTGATGTTATCGAAAATTATCGAAGATAAAACACGAATTGTCCTATACAAAGGATTGAAAGGTTTGGAAAACGCAATAAAAGAATCGTCGGAAATCTAAAGAAAGAATTGATGTAGCAATTTCAAGCTGTAATCTCCAACAATTTTAGGAATGAAACTGCTTTGCGCCATGCAGATCTAGGTCGTCGGAAATGCAAATGCTAATAAACTGCCGACTCGTCTCACACGTTCGACACAAATAATTTAGAGCAGGTCCACCCGCGCATTTATCGTCCAACTATAAATTATCTATTTAAATTTGCGAATATCACGGACGAATTGCTGGAATTCCGTCACGCCGTCATTGGAACCCTTCGCATATCGACGAAAAGAAATCTCGAGGCTGGCAGTCGAGGGACCGCCATATTCGTGATTGGATTGACAAGTACATGGAGACGCGAGTAAATCTTTAAGCCCATCGCAACGGCTCTAAGAGTGCCGTAGATTTCGTACCTTGATTCTGCACTCCTTGCACGCCCTGCCACAGTTTCTGCCCGTGACACACAGTGCCGTACGTCCTGCAGGGTGAGGAACGAGGGTGAGAAGAGGGAACGGGTGGTTGGGAGAGGGAGAGAGCGCGAGGCACCGAGGAAGAGAGAGGCAGGGCAGGACGGGGGAGGAAGGGGTTTCCCTTACCTCACCACACATATGAACCCCTGCATGCGTGTGCGTACGCGCCCCAGGACGAACGTGTGTCGACGTCCTCCCTGACGAAGGAGAGAAGGAGAAAGAGAAAGAGAGACGACGGAGGGAGAGGGAGAGGGAGAGGGAGAGAGAGAGAGAGAGAGAGAGTCTCTCTCTCTGTGTGTACGTGTGTATCCGTAAAGCCTCTGCGCTCTTCCACCGTCACAGGGGGTGGATCGGAAACGCGCATGCTCCCACGGCCGAGAATCTCCCCAGTCAGGGTAAATCTGCCAGCGAAACAAGACGTGGTGCGTGCCGTTATGCTATATACAATGTCGTGTACGCGTACGATCGTCGTGACGATTTCTTAAAATAACAACGGAGCGCGATCCAGAATCGACATGGAAACTCGCGGCGGGTGGAGTTACGGCTTGATCGTCGAGACGTAGTGGTAGCGCGCGCAGCGAGAGCGAGAGGCGGAGGAGCGACGGCGAGAGAAGGGAAAGAAAAGAAAAGAAAAGTAAAGTAAAGACGGGGAAACGAGGCGGTAAACCCGAGGAACAGTTTCGGACGATGAATTATTAATGGTCGTAAAAGAGGGTCCCGGACGCGGGTGACGGGTGTGCTTACGCGGCGAGCGGAGAATCTTCCTGCGCGGGGCCGAAGCTGAAAGCCTTTTCTACGCGATCTTTTCTCAGCGAGAGGGAGCGAGGAGGGACAAAGAGGAGTGCGTGTAGGAGTCACTTTTTCTAACTGAACTCGCGAGTGACGCGCGCGCGCGCGCGCGCGCGAGTGCGAGTGCGAGCGCGAGCGCGATCGATCGGCTGCTTCGGACGATCCGGTTCTCAGTGTCGATCGCAGGGAGACTCGGCGAAGAAAAGCGGCTCGCCTCCTCGAGATCGCTTCGCTATGTGTCTTACGACGACTCGAGCGCGACTTTCGATTTTCGGGATTCCCCGCGCGACGATGCGGACCGCGCGCGTTCGCGCGACGGCGACTGGGACCGCCCTTTAAAGGGTCACTGCGACCCGTTAGCATCCCCTGCTGGGGGAATTGTCCGAGTTCGAGGCAAGTGTGAATCCTCGTGAGACCCCGAGGAGCTTCGATATCTACGGAATCTTTCGGAAGCCGAGGAATCTAAACCGCGCCGAGTTGACATCGCGCGAAGAGGAGTGCGGCGGTGGTGAAGGGGGGTGCGAGTGGGGCGAGGACCTTATCCGAGCAGTGTGCGAGCAGTGTGCCAGTCGGACAACGACGACAGGTGGAAAGTTTCGCGGCACGCGGCGCACCGCCCCGTCCAAAGTTTCGCCATAATCATTTCCACGCGCGTTATCGCCTACGTGGTGACTGCCCTACGTGTGGTAGGGGATTCCACCCTGCGGAGGATATATGCACGCGCGCGTCGTCGGACGGGACAACGTCTCGCAGGAATCTCGATAGGACCAGCGCGGTTCTCTCGCGATTATTCGATCTTCGCCGAGCGCCGAGAGAGGATTGAAGTTTCTCAGGCCGAACGTCGCGCGACGTCATCCTACCGTCGGCTGTTTCGTTTCGCAACGGATGCTGACCCGCCTGATTTCTCGCGACGACTTCTGTGTGTTGATCGGCGTTGAGGAGCTGGGACAAGACGCGATAAGACCTCGCCTTATCGCCTTGTCGTCTGGTGTGCTGTATCAGTGCTGAGTGGATGGTGGTAGTAGCTATTTCGCGTGGATGATGTGAATCGTTTCAGTATCAAAGTGCAAGCGTACCACCAAACAGTCGCGGAAATGGCTCTGAGATGGCAAGCGAGGCTCTCGATTGCTGCCATACTCTTCATGTGCACGGAAGGTAATTACTCCGTCCGTCGCTGTCTAATCATCTTGCATGACCTGTACCGTCCGCAACGCGACGAGGAAACCGGATGACCGTGGCGTGCGTGCACGATATTAGGCTGACCGTGGGGAAATCGTCAAAGAGTACTGGGGATCGCGAAAAAAGCGACGTGAATACGAGAGTACTCTTTGAGTCGCTATTAATACTCTTTCGCTTAACGCTCTAATTCTTACCGCTCTCTCGATCATTCTTGACGTGAAATCTCGGATTCTCAATGTAATTTAGTGACGGAAAAAAACGTCAAATATTACATCGCGAAAAAGCACCTCCTCCGATAATGACTCTTGTGAAAATTACATCTCTGCAGTCAAATTGCAGTTGTAAATTTTCCTCAAATTACTCAATTATTTCAACGTTAATGACATCCACACCAATGCATAGACCATGAACGGTGATAACGTGAAGGAAAGAAAAATTCACTCTTATTTTATAAATATTTGCGATCACATCACTGCTTGTGTGTGTATAACTATGTAATGACGATATCGATATTTTTGTTATCTCGAGAGAAATGCCGCGGCGAAATAACAATAACAAAGAAGGAATGGAATAAGCTTCTAGCATGATATAAGGGACGTTCGTATATAGGGAGTAACAAAACGACGCTTCATGACACAGATAAAATCTCGTCTACCGCGTCTACGATAATTAAGATTCAGTTTAATTACATTAATTGCAACGCGACATTCGCCGGTCGGGGGCGGGAGAGAGATTTACGAGTGCTGTTCCAGTCAAAGAGCAAGAGAGATAGGGGGAAAGAAACGTAGAGATTTATGGCTCATGTTTGCGGTTCGTAAACGGAGAGGAAGTCGATTGTTTGCTGTTTGCCTGCGATACTTGCGCGATCCTGCACTATTATTCACTATGGTTAACGTAAACGGAAAAAGAAGGAAGATTAATAATTTAAATTTTTGACGGAAAATGAACATACAAAAACGGTAGTGACCGTGTGACACAAGAAATATCTTATGATTTTTTGCCGAACGTGGACTTTTCATGAAACAATTGCTTGCTAAATTGCAATTTCATAAAGAAAAAAATGTATTACGAATCAAAGTAGAAATTTAAATTCCGCAAAAAATAGATTCGAAATAAGAGCGATATCGCTTTGAATTTTGCAATATTAATAAACAAATGACATAGAAAATGTAATAATTACTTACAATGAACGCAAATGTTAGTAATAAAGATACGTTGTGATAATAGAAATAGATGTTGCCACAAAGGCGAATTTATAATTTATAATTAGGTTAGGTTATAATTAGGCGCGTAGTTTAATAAAATCGCGTTAAAATAAAATATCGAATATCGAATATTTTGTACGAGATATGATAAAAGATGGGAGAAAAATATGATATTTCACTCCATGTTATAAAATAACTCGGTGGAATAAATATTCGCGGTTCATATGCCCGTTTATATTATATAATTGCTTAATTGGAATGTAATAGAGAATATATTATAGCTCAAGATACATATGATATTCTCAACGCGTTAGTGGCGAAACAGTATTTTGAATTAAATAAAAGAGCAAGAGGTTAAATTTACGACACCTGGAAGAGAATACTCAATTATCCACCTATTGAGTTACGTATATTTATAACGAAATTAATTTAAACGCGCGCGCGGGCGTATCCCCCCACATACCCGCGTACATATACATACATACATATATATATATATATATATATATATACCGTAAAACGCGTAATAATTCAAAATATGCATACAATTAAACGCGGTAAATTAATTTTAAAAAATAAGAATTTGTGATTTTCGAAATATGCCACGGAATTCTTTGCGATCATTTCAATTTATGCGATCGTGCGAGTGCTTAATCTTCACCGATTTTTTGTTGCAAAAGACGCAATTAGTACTGGCTGTAACAAGAAGAAGCGGCAGAAGAGATAAGACCGTAAAGTTGCCTCTGTTCCGCCGATTAATTAGAATGATTAATGAACGATCTCCTAAAGAAAGAAAAAGCATCGCGGATGAAAATAATGATATAACGTCGCGTATAACGGAATTATTACCAACTACGTGAGACTTAAGAGACACACAAAGCCACGCAGTCCATTTGTGCTCGAATCCATAGTACGTTTACAGTAAAGTCGATAACAGTGTCCGATACAAGGAAAAGACATAATACGTGGCATCGCGATATACATCGTACGAGTGAATGAAGTTATAGCGTGGCACTTGAACTGTGTACGAACTCTCGCTATTATCGTCTCGCCACTTAACCCTCTCTGTTACCGTCTAGTTTCCTATTTATATTCGCGCTCAACCGTGCAATGAATGATCTCAGCCGATAACTAACACACGAGTCACGTGTAACGACTTTTAATTTTCTATAATCAAACAAAAAATGTCGCATATTGTAGATTTCATAGTACTTGCGTTCAAAGTAGAGAATGCATTGTCATTTCTCTGTGCGAAAAACCCATCGAGTATGTCGAGTATGTTAATATTGCGATTGCAGCACCGCGGTTTCTTGTTTTGTTTAGTGTAATATTTGTGCTGCGCGCGAGTGTAACGCGAAAAGTAACTCTAGATGGTTGCCCATTGCGCATATATCGTATGCCAATACCGTGTAGCGGAGATGTCACGTGTAACATAAACGTGTATCATACTTTGCAGTATTCAATGGTAAAGCCTTATAACAGACATATTCCAGTTATATCGGCAAAGTTATAGAATAATAACATGTAGCATTTTCGCTCTTCCATTTCGCACAACGAACGTTAATGTTTCGACGTATTTTCAGTATCGAGCACCGATTATCGATTCCGACTATAACTGAGACGATTCAGCGACAAAGCGTATTGAAATCAATTTTCCGATTCTCAGTTCCCGAGTAAAGTAACGCAACGCCATTCGGAAATAATCGTGTTATTCTGCAAATATTCCAAAAATATTTTTCCATCACCGTCGATCGTGAACGAGACGAAAGTTGGCAGAGATAATTATCGATAATTAATAAACCAATTGACACTCCATCGGACCATTTATCGCGTGTGAGAAATATTGGAATCGCATACTATGTGCCACACGTCCTACGCTCGTCGACTTGTCGCGCCGTAGGCCGGTCGCACGAAATAATGGAATGGTACTTGACGGCGTGAAAGGAGTTACTCAATTGAATCCGCGGTATCGGGCGATAAAATGGTACAGCTAATGGAATTACCGGCGCGCTTGCATGCGTGCGACGCGAATTTATCGCATGCATTATTCATAACTCGGCCCAAGTCGGCCAGCGTTGTGTCGATAGTGTTCGCGCGCAAGAAAAACGTTTCTCTTTCCGGATATGTATATGTATGTGTATATGTATGTATATGTATGTGTGTATATATATATGCATATAACATATATAAATATATAGCAGCTTTGTTATTTTGGTACTAAGGTTTTCACTCTTAAGCTTTAGAATATATGTCATAAAATATTGTCATTTATACATGGCATAAAAAATATATCGTATTTTTACGGATATTAAATTGGAATTAGTTCGAAGAATCGCGGTCTTAGACAACATACTTTTATCGTTAACACGTTCGCTACCAGTGGCACGTATAGTGGCGACGTATCAATTAACAGAATAGTTAATTGATCAGTTAACCTGCTTTATGTACTCTCTTTACACATTGTGTTAACAAGTGTACGTAATATGCCAAAATAATATGCTCTAAAAATGATTTTTAGAGGCATCATCTATAACGAGAGTTTTAAAAAATCTAGCGTAGCAACGAATGTGTTAATCTTTTCCTTGAAAATCAATGCGTTTTACGATTATTCATGCACATGATAAAATACTCCAGGAGTGTTGAAATTCAACACTCACCAATCGTATGTTGAACTCCGCCAACGTCCAACCAGGTCCACCGACGAAACCAGCTGCTGCATCCCGAACTGCGTCGCATCCGGAATTCCGTATCGTCCCAGTCTCCATGCTCTGTCCGTCGTTCCATGTTGATTGCACTTCATTTCACTAAACTTCAGTGTACTCCCAACGCGATTCATATTCGCATTATAAAAGCGTTTAACGAATGAAAAGTTTGAGTTTATTTCTCGAGCGATATTTGCAACTATGATTAAGAACGAAATCAGAATCTACAAATTTATTTAACGAATATTTATAACGATAAGATATCTTCCGGCTTATCAAGAACTTCGCGAAAATTGCGTGCCACGTATAAAAATGTCTGTAAACTGTAGCGACGTCGATGAAACCGAAAACACGAGAGTAATATTTCATTTTACTTGCGGAAAAACGAGTTTCCCGTCTCGCGAATTCGTGATGTGTTGTAATGTAATTTTAACGTATTCACGGCGCGAATCGCATTTAAGAAAATCGATAATAAATATCACAAATTGAAATCCGCGAGCGAAGCAATCACGACGTAAATGTGTATGCTGAAAACCGCGAGTTAAAGGCCGAACGTGAAATCTCTTAACGCGGCGTGGGAGCAAAGTAATCGCGAATACAGCGTGCGATGGCGCAATTCTGACATTTCGATTCTGCTGCTGATTGTACATTGCTCAAAACAATTGAAGGATCGTATTGAATGAATAATGTTCTTGGATAATTCTACAACTTGAATTGAACAGGATATGCGGATAAAATATCGAACTTACATAAATATGTTCATTTAATTAAGATTAGATAGACCAAAACAATATTCAATATTTTAGATATCAGACACTTGGAGAAGCACGATCCTCCGTTTATTTTGAGCAATAAATTTTGTACGGCACATATATGCAAAATTCAAACAAAGTAAATCGCATTGATTCTAACGACTTTTCTAAACATCTATCATTAAATTTTCATACCCATCACCTTCCGGTTTTTGTACCCATTTTTTCACTCACCGAGTCTGAAGACAGAGTCGGCCACGTTCTGCCTTCAAATCTGGAACAAAATATATTTTTACCGATTAATTCGACAATTTTGACTTCAACAATTTATATCTCAACTTCAACAACAAAAGTTTAAATCGTAGGGAGAAAAAAGTTTTTAAACCTACCTTCGAGCCGACTCTGCGCTGCCTGAACCGAATCCTCCAGTAATGAGTCTATATAGGAGAAGTACCACCGAACTTCACCTGTGTGTAGCCACTGTCTATGTGTCTGTAATAAAAAATAATGTTCCCAATTATTTACAATAATAGTATTATTATTCAACATAGAATGCAGATTCCCGACGAGTTCGCTACCGAGTACAGGAGAGGGAGTAAAATACTTGAGAGATTAAAATGTGATAAAAAGCTCGAAACATGATAGCTACTCTTTACATTTCACAATGCTCTTATTGCTCACGATGACCCCCACACGGCGATTGCACGCACGCGATATATCGTAATTTGTCTCACGATCACTTTGACTAATTTACGTAAAAAAGACGGGAGTAACACGCGACACGGCACGATACGTTCGCCGCCTTAACCAAGCTGTTATAATGTCGCGTGTTTACATGCGTTGTCCCGAGGAACGCGTGCCCTCCAAAATAATAACACGCATAGGCTTGCGTCCTTGTCGATTATGTTTACATCGTTATACGTCTAGAGTTTCGTAATAGAATTGCCGACTAAAATTACATTTCGGAATGCGTTATTAATATATCGTACAATAGCTACGTCGTAAAACCTGAATATACCGATCCGGCAGGTGAAAAATGTGCAATATCGATCATTGCGATGTTACACGGATACGTGGAAAAAAGTTGGCGGGAGGCCTCCGGGCGGGTTGGACTCGTCGCCATCGTCGTCATCGTGCCGTTATATTTCATAGCCTCGCTTCACACCTCGTTTGCGCCATTGTCGTTCTAGACGAACAACTTTCGCAATTTCATTCGGCGCCACGGACTGCGACAAGGACTTGGCGCGCGCGCGCGAACTTGGTCCAGGTAAATTAAACGCTTGTCTCCGCTCGCACCTAGCTAGCTCGGCGATGTTCAGCTGCGCGAAGGCCTCGAAAATTCAAGCAATTACCATCGCGTCGAGTGTGAGACGATAAAACGCGGGTGCCAGGGGGGAAAGTAACGCAGGGCCAAATTTTAGGGGGTGGACAGACGAAAGTGGAATGTCGGGGAAGCCAAGTCGGGCGTGACTTTAAAACCGGCATAATTTCGGTGAGTTCGATTTTCGATGCGGATAAACGAAAGTACGCCCTATACCCCGATGTCGCGTTTTCGTTACTGCATATAAACACAAATATCATCTTTGAGTGTTCTAACATCCGAAAAGGCTTTATGCATAAAGCCGACAATAGCGCATCGACTTCGAAATCGTAAAATCTCCGCTCTTGAACAATAGGTTGGAAAATATTTTTTTTTTACTCCTGTAAATATTACGCATTTCTACTTGTGATTTTCAGTATTCGCTTGTCGCGAATGTTAACGTCAGTTACAATGGAAATAATAACGCCCTAAGTACACACGATGGTGGTTGGAATTTTTTATTTTCCCTATGGATTCGTTAGGACTGATTTTTCCACAAAAATAACACGATATTAATTGTTCACGAGCATATAAGCGACGGGAAATTCGGTTGGATTTTATGAATTTTTCATAAACTAAGGACGTCGAAAGGTGACATGTGAGTGATACAATTTTATTCTCACCGATTGTTCACATTTAAATGTAAGTGGGCGTTCGATGTAACCAAATTTTTATCTCAAGCCTAGCGAAAAAAATGTCGAAAGCCAAACGTTAACGTGTAAAGCCGCGATTAAGTTTTCATCGCGAAAAAAATTAGCCCCGTATTGATCAAGGAATCTGAGTACAGAGTATCGAACTTGCTACATTCTGATATATTGAGCTTCTTTTATCCTGTCATAGCTTCTCCTTTATATTTAGCTTGCCCGTGCTTTCGTTAGCAATCTTGAAACTTTCCTTACGGGCTCTAAGCGAGCTGAAACATGCTAATTGGGTAAGACGCTGCAAGATAGTCATCGTGGATGAAGGTATTTCGCGCAAGATCTCACCGCATTATAGGATTGAGGCAACCTAATCTTTTGAAAACGCGCCCGTGCTTTAACAAATTTACGCCTCGCAAACATTCAAGAGATTTCCAGATCTTTACGAAAGGATTGCCAAAAGAATCTGTGGAAGTTTAAAGAGAGATTCCAAGATCGTCGTAAAAAGTACACAAAAGCTTCGCAAAAAGTTTACACGCGTCTTAACTTAAGATTACCAGCTTTTAGGTGAAGATGCTTCAAGATTCTTTGCGGAAAGTTACGCAAATTTGCGGAAATTTATCGAGTATTTCGTTGCTTCGAAAAAAAGTGTGTCGCGAATTCAGGAGCTAAATGCAAATTTTCCGATCCTTTTTGTACGGACAAATCTCCATCGTATTATCGTTCTTGCGAGACATATTTACATTAGACTAAACCAACCGCATAAATCTTGGATTTTTAGTTTTCTGTACGTGAACATTTCAAACGGTGCAGTTACCTATTTTATTTCCTTTTTTCGAAACTTGCGCAAAATTTCAACTTTCGACGTTGTTAGCGAAATGCATCCCACGAGCCTCGCAAAAATGTTAGCATTATCATTTTCGCGGAGCTTTGCAAAGCATACAAAAACTTCTCGACATTTTAGAGTCAGCAGATAGCTTAGATAAACTTTGGAATTTCTTGCAGTTTTCTTTCCGTCCCCCCTCTCTCCGCGTATTTGCGATGCACTACTATTCCAAAGTGGAACGCGCTTTATTACGAGCGTTCTCGGAATATTTACCTACTCCCGTTCTGGTTACATACACCTCACGCTCAAGTTAAAGATAAAATGAGAATAAACATTTTTTTTTACAAACATGCTCTTTGTCATGCCCGCAAACATATAAAAAATATCGACAATGCATTTAATGCCGAATCTTGCAAATAATTGACGGAATTTTACACATTGGCTACCAATGTTATTCGGCTGCTTCGATCAATATATTTTGCCGCATAAAATAAATACATCTGAGATGCAAATTGACGAATAACAGGTATCCAAGATGTTACAATTGTTTGTTGACAATAACCGACGATATGCATGGCGGTTTAAATTTCTACATATAATCTTATTCTTAGTACACTAAAGTCGGAAATATCTTACGCAATAAATAATTTTACGCACCTGCAAATATACAATATCCGCTGTTTGGCGATGTTTTGCAATCCACATCGATTGGTTGCCCAATCCTGGCCCTAATAGCACGATTGTAGCATTTTGAACACTCGTGGCACCGACAATCACCTAGTTGCGATTCGATCGAAGGTTAGAATTGACGCGCATTAGGGTCGAACGCACAGAGAAACTGAAGCGGTAAGCAAACAAAGCAATCATAGTTGAAAACGCGAGCAGTCGCCGCTCATGTTCTCAACTATGACTGATTCATTTGCTTACCGCTTACGTCCCCATGCTTAAACTTTCTTGTATGCCCCGGCCCTCAACCAACGCGACGCCGACGAGCGTGATGAAATACTTGAAGGACCGACGCAAGCTTTGCACTGTCCGAGACGAGAATGATAATCGCACCGATACGCACTGATGCACACGTAACGCACGTCGCGATATGCTCGTCGCTCGTCGACACGAAACGAAATGAATGCGGACACCGAGCGTGATATATTTGTATCATCGTGCACGACGCACGAGAATCGTAACAACTCGTACCGTCCGGAAGGTCGGGAATGTTCTAAGCGAGCTGACTGTGTTGTCGTCTCTCGGCTGCGGAATGTAAACATCACGGCTCGCCGTCAAGGACATTTAGCTATCGAGTGACTTACCTCTTTTTGCCGATTGTTTCGGAGCTCTCGCGCGTCGCCTCCGCGATGATCTTTGTCTCACAGCGAGCGTTGTAATCTTGAGCCGAACTAATGACATATAAATTCGTGTCTCGAACTGCGACACCGTTATGGCCGCTACCGATTCAAATATTTTACCACCGCGTAAATCAGACCACCGCGCGTCCCCGTCGAGCGTGGGAGATTGCGGAACTATGATTCGCACCTCGTACCTGCACATTCTGCACTCTTCTGTAATCTTTATTTTTCGCCCTTCTTTCCGTCAAAAATATGAACATGTACGTGTCTAATTAATACTCACGAGACATACATCATTTGGATTTTACATACAAAAGATGTACACGTACTTTATTTGAAATATGAAACTGTGTCGGAAAGTGCAGCTATGCGAAGAGCGATCTCTGGTGCAATGGACTATATTCTATATACGACACGTACGTCGACTATACTTCGCGCTTCTTACCAAAAGCAAATGCATTCCGATCAGCGTCGCGTTAATTAACACGCAAGCAAGTATTCGGTGTGCTACAAAGACATTGCGAGAGCAGGACCACACCTGGATAGGGCAGCCAAGACGGAAGACGCAGGTTGTCGAGAAACAATCAACGATACGTCATATATTTCCAGGTATACGAAATCATTTATTATGCAGATGCTTGCAATTCCAACGGACATTTGATAAATTCAGCGAGAGCGAGAATATTCTCGAATCGTAATTTAGGCCGGCAATTAATCAGAGCATCGGAGAAGGACAGGACAACCTGCGTAGTGTAAATATTTCAATATTTCCCATTGGTTTAAGCTCGATGGAAACAGGCTCGATATACAGCCGAAATTTCGATTCGGGGACTTTGCTTCTGAATTCGAATTGGGTAACCCATGACATGTGTTAAACGCTACATCAACGGTCGTTCGAGAATTATCAGCGGGTGTCATTGACGAGTTCGCGCGCTTATCATCGAGGCCATGAAATAACGTGTCGACATACGGCGCATGACAATGTTAAGATCAAATTTACGGGGGGTAAACAGTCGGCGCGTTAATCGTTAATAATGCACGACGGTGATATTTATTTCTCCGCCGCGCACGAGACATGTCGTGCGTGTCTCGCGAGCGAGCGAGCGATCGCATTCGCACGCACCGCGCTAATTAGCGTATAACGATGTTCTACAAAACAAAGAAACTACCTATACCCAACCGATATCTCGATACTCTGCGATACACAGCGAGCTACAGACCGACGCGATGCGTATGTTTCCAACGATAATGGCCTGGCCGTGTACGCCATCAGTCGCGAATGCGAGTCGTTGACCCGCGGTACTTGAACCTGCGATAAAGCAACGTGCGTGCGGCTTATCAGCCCGAGGGTGCGCGTGCTGAAGGGAAAAAAAATTTCACCGTGAACGTGGAAAATGTCGCGATGACAAAGGCACCGGCCGCACCTGTGTCACCTGCGAAACGTCCGGACGGCTGAGATACTCGGCGTCTCTGAGAGATGGACATCGCGATTCACACTTCGCGTGACACCCGATGATATCTCCAACCCAGAGTTCTGTACTCGAGGGTGTGGAGAGCTCAATCGGAACCTGACTGTTGGGGATCTTGTTGCGGGAGTGCCCTTGCGCGGAGAAAATTACGAAATTAATCGTTGCCTCCTTTCAAACATTTGGCATCATGCGTACAAACTCTGTCGATTATATTTTAGTCCATACTACTGGAAAGTTCATACACTCTATAGAACGTAAAATCAGCGTATCCCTCCTGACTTAAAAATTGCGGAATTTTTCTGAAGGTAACGGTACGTGCCAGTTTTACATTTCGTTAGCGACCCAGTATCGGTAGGGAGTTCAGGAGTTAATTAACCTATTTTTTTTTACGGCAACTACATGTATACATGCAATCCGCAGACCTACACTTAGGAAATTAATTTTCGCAAGATATATCTTGGCTTACGTTTCTCCTTTCCCCGCGCTCTTTCTAATTTTAATATTTTATAATTATTACGTTACCTCGACTAAACAGTTTTATTGCTCTCGGAGAAATATGCCTTTCCACAGGAAGATTCTTCTTTATTCAACTAGTTATATACGCAGGAAGGAATGAAGGATTTTTAAATCTTAATATATTTCCTAAAGGCGGCTTTAAATCGATCAAAGAATATATCTTTCTCGAGTGAGATCTGCAAATCGTAGAGCACGTGCACATTCCTAGAGATTAATCTCGGAGCAAAAGAGGCTTGTATCGGACTTCTCGCATAAACCGTCATAAATTATTCTTCTGGCACTTTCCGAGTCCTAGACATCTGATCTCGCCAACGCCATTGTAATCAAAGCCGCGACCGACCGTTAAGTTATCGATGAGCGCGCTTTGACATACAAGCACGTGGATCAATATGACCGCAAATAGAAAGGTCCGTATAATGACTCACGTGGCGGATGACAACACAACAGTATTTTCATATCTCTTCGTGTCATTAACGAGGTAACTCGAGAGTCCAGCCCATCATTATCAATGAATAACAAAAAACTGATAACGTGACAAAACAGTGATTATGCGCGATATAACGTATTTAAATACAGAAAAACATAAAATATCGTTCAACAGACCGACGGATCGTTTCTATAAAATCGACTGTTGAATTTGCATCGTATACGCGCGTGAGAGGTTATCTTCGATAACGATCTCCTCGCAGTGACGATGTCGTACAGCAAGGCGATACTGGTTGGTATTTTCAGGAAAAACGTCACGTCATACGTTCTCCGCGGGAATGAGGGATTACGGTCGTCCTAAAGTCGTGCTTCACAGTAATTATTCGCCGTCGCGGATGCGGCTCTTCTCGTCGCTTCGCTTCGCGTGGCGTCGCGTCGCGTCGCGTCGTGGCCTAGATACGATCGCGAGGATAAATCCTGCGGACGGTGAAACACCGCAGAAAATTATGCGAAGTATCCTCGGGGCACCCCGAGCTGAACGTTTGCCTGCTCCTACGACGAACCTACGACTTTTCGTCGGTACCGTCGGTCACGTTATATGAGGCTGTCCCGACGGAAAATGATTATTATAGTCTTTCGACGGTGCACTTTTGCGGCGTGCTACGTTTTCAGTCGTTTCGGACTGACTGTCTCGCGGAAACACGAAACTTTTGGGCAACATATCTCATCTTATTATACCGGCTTGTCGTCGCGGAGCTTGCGCTCCTCTCGTCCTCGAAAAATATGACCCGACGTTGTTCGGAAGAAGGGAGATCGGCTCGCTCTCCTTCTATCTCGACGATAAATCGACATTTCCTGCTTCCCTGCTGTTCGGAGTATCGCGACTCGGAGATCTCGCTACAGTTTTCTCGCTACAGCAACGTGCGATGCTCGCCATGTACCTCCGCAGTATTAAATTTTAACGAGAGATTCTTTTACCGAAGCTTCGGGGCCGATATTTCCTCCACGTAAATTTAATGGCCGACCATTATTTTCAATATTAAATATGTTGGCAATTCAGTTTCCGATGAAATTGACATTAAAGCAAAGTCCGGTTAAATCAACCGAGAAATGAGGTTTTATGACCTATTTACATTTTGGACACTCAATTACCGAAATGTTTTCAGCAGCTAGAATTTTCGCGATATTTGAAATACGAGCGTTACATACTTTCAAATTAATGAACTCCAATTCCAACTGTTTCGTTAGGAACGTGAAAAATATTCAGCGCATTTATCCAAAAATGTTGACCTATATTGAAAAAAAATACATTCGTAGAAGCGAATTTGTCAAACTCTTAATTATGTTTTTTTACAGATTATGCCTTCAATATTTACGTTTGAACAAGTATGGAATACGAATTATACAATTGAGTTTATGTTTTATTTTTTTATTATTTTTTTATTATTGTAACAAGTTACGATTTTAGAACCGTAAACTTTTTTTTACGTGCGAGAATATATATTTCGTGTGATATTGTCGTAAGCATCGAATGTATGAAATGAGAATCACAGAATTGATACGGATTATTATTATTTATTTCCAGCATTTGTTTCGAGTGTTCAAAAACACGTGGAAGAATGCAGAGGCAAAAGTTAATTTAATTCTAATCGTCGCGTGTTTTACGTCAATGAAGTGTCATTAATATTATTATAAGTCATTAAAATTACTTAATACATTTAATTTAAAACACTAATGTTACTTGATACATTTACTTGAACTCCACAAAAAACGATGTTTGTTTCGAGAAAAGTTACTATTTATAAGTAAAAGACTAACAGATCATTATAGTTATTCCGGTTAAATAAACGATGTAAGTTTATTCACGGTAATAGACATAATAATAATAATTAGACAGTTCTATTTGTAATAAAGATACTTCTATCACATTCTATCACATTTTCTCGATTGAACGATAGTTTTATAAAAACGTTGACTGTAGTATCTCTAAAAGTTTATGTAAACGAGAAAGCTTGTTTTCCTTTCTCCTTTTCTCTCGTTGGATCAAAGTGGAACTTTATTAATTAAATGTTACTAGTAAAGCTATCGAAAGGGAAGTTCTAAAGTTCAAAGTAGTTTCATCAATTCCCTAGTGAAGGATCAATAAATGAACAATACCACATTAAACTTAAATTTTTGTAATACGGCAAATTAATGTTGAAAAATACATTTTCTTGATGTGAACACCGAAAAGTACGATTATAAAAATATTCGTCTCTTTATAAAATGATGATTGGAAATTACATACAGGTTTCACTAGAATAAAATGTAATTTTTATCTAAAATATTAAGCTCAGTCTTTTTTTAAAACATTTTCCATTTTTTGTTTTCTAATGCTGATTATTGAAACCACTCAACCTGCAATGGAAGACTATTCTGGCTTGGTCAAGCTGAATGAAGAGAAGAGACGTTGTTAATTTTCCAATTTTCTAAACCGATGCTCTCGGAAATAGAATGTTGTACAAAAGACCGGCCGCTCCCATTTTTTTTCTTCCGCATAAGGGATCAATCTTCTATCTCAGTTTTAGCGCACACCCTGAGAACTCCTGATATCAAAGTTCGTGTGAGCATGCGCACATGCAGATGTGAATACGTGTCTCACGTTCGATATCAAGTAATAAAAATCGCACCCATCTAATGTTCTCAACATATATTATATATACAAAAGACTACATATATTTATGTATACCGTATGTATATATATATATATATATATATACATGTATATATATATATATATGTATATATATATATATGTATATATATATATATATAACTGTATAATAATGTAAAATTCTTTTCGCACAAGCTTCGCAACATATACGTGCCTTCGCATTGGCAGGGTGTAATCGAACGAGTGACTCTCGCAGCTGTTTCAGTATGCGAAGTTATTGAGCGAGTTTACACGGCGAATCCAAATTTCGTGACACCTATATCGTGATCGCTATATCGCAGCGAGATATAAATCTCGATCCGCGACGAGTTTGGATTAAGTGGAGCGGAAATCATTTCGCGACGCGGAATGCTGCTGAATCCGGCGTAATCTCTGGAAGAATCGTCCTTTTTGCGCGGCACTGCGCGGTCTTAATGGAAGCCCGGGAGTTTCGCGTGGCGTGAAAATAATTACCGGCCACTTTATTCTTATTCGAGCCGCCGCCGAGCCGATCTATACGTGAATTCTCAAAAAAGAGATCCAGAGAACCGTAATAACGAAGTGCACCCGAGGGCACTGTCGAGGGTGGAAGCCCGGCGACCCGCGAACTTACCCGCGCGTCGTTTTATTATTGCGAAAAGTTATTTCAAGGTTCGTCATACTTTCCGTGCGACGCGGAGGCGAGATAAAACGGTTCCGGAATGGAGTCTAGCAGGTGAACTCTCCGAGATTGACGGCGCACTTGCTAGCTACTACAAAGTTCGCTTCGAAAGTAACACCGTTAGTCGCTCGAGCGGCACAAGTTGCGCTCAATTGACTCAATATTATAGCGATAAGGTGACGGTTGGAGCAACGCTGTAGCGCGAGAATGAACAGGGAGACGATGTCGCGAAATAAACCCATACGAGAGGTGGAAAACGCGCGCGAGAGCGAGAAGGCGAGCGAGAGAAGAGGGAGAGCCGCCTCGAACTGGTTTTTAATCCTCTTAAATCTTGAAAAAGCGTCTGGTGTACCTTAGGGCGTACATTAGGGATTGTTTTCTTATTATCGCAGCTACCTGTGTGCCCAGCAATTTTTCATCGGAGTTCTCCGCCGATGTTATCGAGAGAAGCAGTTTTATTAAAAGAAGCATGGCTTCCGTCCGTTACACGGCAATTAATTGAATTCTCTGTACGGAAAGTGCGCTGTAAAAATTGTTGAAGTACGCTCTCGAACGTTATGATGCGTCGGTGCGTTGCAACGTGTCGTGGAATTGGACTGGAAATGCTCTTGAAAGATTTAGCGCGTTTACGCAACTAACTGGCTGCTAAATCACATTCAACCCGTTGCTTCGGTATTCCGCGCATCTCGTCGGCGATCGATTCGTCCGGGGCGCGTTTGATCTTTATTGAATTCGCTCACGTGACTCTACGCGTTAGATCTTCGGTTAACTTCGGTCTATGTACTAACGTATGGAAAATTCAATGCAATCCGAATATCAGCACAATAAACTTAAATTCCAACTCAACACGTTATTTATTGTAACGAGATTCGTTATCGTGTTATTGCGCTATGCAAATAACATTTCATTGCTATTCCAATCTGACCGTCGCGCCGCGCCGCGAGTTCGCTTATCCCTCGCGTGCGATTCGTCGCGAACGTCGCCACGCACACGACACAAACGCAATTTCAACCCGACCGCCCTGACGATTCGATTCTCCGACCCTAGCTGGCCGCGCGAACCCTCGAAAGGAAGGAAACATTAAGTTTCCCCGTGTTTTAATTACGAGATCAAGCGCGAGCGCACTCGCGGTCGGAGCTTTAAATGCGGTCCCCTGCAGTTTCGCTGCATTTCCGCATCACGTGACAGAACACAATAAACTCGCAAAATCATGAGCGTACCGTTATTTCGCGAAACCGCCCGCTTGTCCCATAAGTGATAAGTCTTGTCATCGGGAGAAAGAGAAGGGGGGAGGTTCGGGCTTCGTACAAGAATTTCACTGCGGGGAGGATGCTTTTAATTAATCGGTTTCATTCCGCTGTCTCGCGAGATCGGTTTTCTTTTTTCGACGCTGTACGTAATGAGCGGGGAAAGTTCGGGAGAGTCCGGGAAAAACGGCACGTTGAGATCTGATTCGAGATCATTAGTGGCTTCCTAATGAGAGACGTTGCTGCGCGACTTACACGCCGATAAATTGCTACTTTTTGCGCGCAAAATCGTTCTTTGAAGATGACTTGTCAAGCCATTCTCGGTCGTGAAACCGACGCCGGGAACGTTTGTTAAGTATGCAGATGCAAGCATCTAAATATCATAAAGCATCGGGAAACGTTCTGTTTATCCTCGTTTTAAGTAGTCAAATAATTGACGATCCTGTCTTTAATATTGGAATAAAGGTTTGCATTTACCGATGTATTTCGCGTTTACCAAGATGACAATAAAATCAAACAAACATAAAATTCTGTCTTACTTTGGCATTTATGGTATGTAACTAATGGAATTATTTTTTACATTCGATAAACAGAGAGAGAGAGAGAGAGAGAGAGAGAGAGAGAGAGGGATTTTCTGCTAAATCTAAACGATGAAGAACAGACATAATGTTAACGTGTACAATCCAATTTTCAAACTCCTTGTGTTTTACTTGTGTTTTAATACGCGCGTGATATTTCGGAGTGTCCCACGCAGAGGTATAGAAACACAAGCGACAAACAAAAAGCATTATAATTTATCGCGAAATCAGTTTACTGCAATTCATCCCGATTAATCCGCTTGGCGCATGAAATACATTCGCGTGCTGCATTGTCGTACAAATTCAAACAATTTCCCAATTCGCGAAATATTACCCTTTCGTTCGAATTTCCGTATAATAAAAATTATTATCACTTGAATTTACGAGTAGACACGGAAACGTTCGAATGATACTCCACACGATTCGAAATACGCAACGTTAGAGTTCACATTTAAATGTCGCAACGTCAACATAAATCCATAGAGTTATTAGCGAATGAAATTTTACGCTACGATGCGCGCCATGAGTGATGTACGCGAGCGAGCAACGCGAGCGCGAGGACGAGTAATCTCGAAAAATTTCGAAAATAGCGTAAAACTGACGCAAGCTTCAACTTCGACAAACGTTAATTGCATTCGCGCTGTTACCGTCCCGGAAACATTCGGGAAAAGTGCTCTCGGTCTATCTCCCTCCACCCTCTCTCTCTCTCTCTCTCTCTCTTCTCTCTCTATCCGTGTTACTCCAAGCGACATTGGCCATGTAAACTAGAAACGCGCGTAATACTGAGTATTAATAAGAGATACTTTGCATTGTCAAAGCAGATATCCGATGTCTCAGGTTATTGTAAACTTTCGCAATATTATTTCATCAGGGAATTACAAACTTCACTTTCTGCCGCGAGATTGAGGACAACGAACATTGACCCAACTTTCAATTGAGAACATTACATTTACGCATCGTACCGAAGTAATCAAGAGAGATGCGACCGTCGTGTTCATTATCAAAATGGCATAGAGGACAAAACTGACTGAAATTACGTTATGATGCGCAGATGTAGATATCGCACGTTAAGCTGCGTGACATAACACAGCCGAAAATTGCAATCCCATCCACGATGTAGAACACAACGTTTGATATATCAAATGAAATTGATCGGATAATTTAAAAATTAAAAAAAAAAAAGCGAATTCTGGCACGGGCTCTATAATTGAAATCTGTTCGCTGTAGGTGAAACGGAAGCGTTCCGTTCCGGGGAGATTATTAAAACGCGCAAAATTGAAAATTCGCGTTACGTCACGGATTATAGACAATTTCTTCAGGCAGTGAGAGCCTGGAGAAACTCGAGACCACTTTTCGTCGATATAGAGCAAAATTGCGACGGGTCAATGCGTATAAGGGACGCGAATCGCGGAATCCAATATTTTGTAAAATGTGAAAAAATATATATATTTGTTTCCGCGAATTTATTCAAGAAATGCTTGGCTTTATTAGATAAATTCCCATCCGTTATGGCGCGCCACGCAGCGGTGCCACTTCCAACCCGAATGAATCAGCCCGGATTCTCGAGCTCAAAAATGCTCGCGTCTAATCCCGTTATTAAAAAAAATACCCGCGCGTTTCACACGCCGTGGTATCAGCGGCGCCCGTTTTATTCCGCTTTCGTACCCACCCACAAATCATTTACGTCGCTCGTTACTACACGCAAAAGTTATGCTCGCGGCGCGCGTACGAGCGGACGATTTATTTCGCGCAATCTCGGGCAACGAGAAAAAATAACGCGTCTCTCGCGCTAGCATATAACATCGGTACCGACGCAACTTGGGAAGACAAATCCGCGGTGTGGAGTCACGCGACCGCGGCGGTGTGATTAAATTACATTACCTGTTTAAAAGATAAGGGCCGTGGGACTTTATCTGACTTACTTATCGAAAGCGCAAGCTTCGAGCGACCGTTAAAGAGCGGACCGAGCTTCGAGCTCTCCGGCAGCGCGCGGCCACGCTGGCGAGCTTCGGTTTCTTGATTTATTCTCAATTTGCATAGCCGCGTTTGCGCGCGCGCGTCGCGGATGCATAATTTAGGAAGTAACGTCACGCAGACATCGCCGGGGCAGAATTACATTTCAGCGTTTCCGTTATTGCTCGAAACGGCACGCAGAGTGCGCGTTCCGGTGGCCGTAAATCCTGCCGGCGCGGCGCATCGGGAACTCCGGGGCGGGGGTCTTTATTAAATTCTGCAAATAATTTCGATGCCTCTAAGCAAGATTTCGCGTGCGCGCACCGTAACCGTAAGAACGCGACACGTCGTCGCGGAGCAATGCATGTGATGCGTAAACCTCCGTTCAGCAATCCCGATGGAATATCTCTCTCGTTATATCTCGCGTCTGGAAAGCGATTTACCGGCAACTTTAGCCTCGCGACAAACTCTCTCTGTGGCGTTTTATCGTAAATTACGCGCCATTACAAATTTGTTCACGCGACACGCAAGTTTCGCGCGTCAATAATTCATCGGGCACAGTCCAATCTTGTTCGCTTGTATCAGGCAAGTGCAAAAGTTTTAATGAATCTCGTGATGGAAAAATATGGACCCCGAGCGATTTCATTGAGAGCTATTTATCCTCATTCTGCCAAATAGATGCCATTGTTTCTTTCGTTACCTCTGGTTACGTATTACATGTTTGCAAGTGTTGTCACGCACCAAACTGAATCAGTCACAACATCTTTGAGAGACTCGTCAAAACTTTTGCACTCAGCCAACACAAGCATGCATATCCTGCCGCATTTTTACGAGCCAGATGAACGAAGCGATACCTTAAAGTGAGCTTCTGATTGAGCGGTGACCCAGATGGACCGAGAATGTAACTTGAAATAACGCTCAAGAGTTCAAGATGAGAACGGCGGTTTTATTACTCGCGACGAATAATTACTCAATAAAAGAGTACGTGGAAAGAGTGCGGCTGCGAGGAAATGCGAAGCGGAGTAATTAGGTTCGTGCGACCTTATTTTGCTGGAAATAACCGCGGGATACAAACGGGATACTGCGAGGTAAATCGGAACGAGCTTCTATTTCTGAAACATTTATCGGGGACTGAGCGCAAGTGCACTCGTACATTTTGGAATGTGTGATATCAATGAGTGAATTTAGTATAAATTGCAAATGGACGCTCGAGTTTTAAAGCCACATTTAACGTACTTATCTCAACATACCCATTGTATTATATTTTTGCTCTGCATGTTCCTCTAATTTACTCATGAAAGGAAAAACATCGACTCCAGTTGGGCCGAAGGAAAAGACGATCAGTGGTTTCGTAACGAAATTGTTGTACAAAAAAATATAAAAAAAAAAAAACACGAAGCTACGATGACGATAAAAGTGCATTTATATTTTTGAGAGCTGCGTTCTATCGATTATTTTCTTTGATCTTTTTACGTTTCACGCGATTTTTCCACTTTCAAAGCATAAATAATTTACGCTTTTACGAAATCGATAAAAATGATCATTCGTCATCGATCATTCGTCGATCGGTACACTCCCGTCCTGGTGTAAAAAAGAAAACGTGTTTGGGTCAAGATGGTTAGATTTGAATATTCTATTCCGGGGTCGTAAAAATGTTCAGCCTTTTCGTTCGATTAGTCGGTTGCTACGGAGCCGAACCGTAGAAGCGAAGGCGTCGGGCACAAATTGCGATGAGCTCGAAATAAGATCGTAACTTTTACCGTCCACTTCCACGGAGGCGGAAAACGATCTTTCCTCGCTATTGCGAAGGTCATTCGCCCGGTGCCCCAGAGCGATCTAAATATTCAGATCGCCGACGCTACGGCACAGCGGCGGTCCGGAATCCCCTCCTGCCTCTTTCCCGTCAGGAAATTGCAATGAAATGCGGGAGAAAAGGCGGCAGCGATCCGTGCTCCTTTAAATACCTTAATCCAGAATCCCCGATGCGATTCGTGTGCAAATTGCTCGGGTCACGTGCACAGCAGCACAGGCAGCGCAGTCGGCGTCGAAAAAGTCGACGCGAAAAGTGATTTCGCCGATCCGACACGTTCGGAAAAAAGGCGCGGCCGCCAAGATTATTTCGTGACGATCGATATGTTCGTAAAGCGAGAAATATGTGCCCGCTGCGGAGGTATCGTTATTCCTCCTCCATCATCGGCGTTTTATGATACGGCTGCGGCTGCTGCAGCTGTTACAATATCTATCGGTACTTTCGTATCGATAACTCTTTGTATATGCCATTTTTTTCTCGCGGCGTTGCCACCGCGAGTGGTTTTTCAGCCTAATGAATTCCGGCACGCGGCATTAAGCGTGGACGCGAACGGCTCGGCCCGATAACACGCAATAACTTACGCGCGACGAGCATGACGACGGATCGACCACGGGAGCGACTAAAGAATCATTATCTCATTAGTGAAGTATACTTTCTCTCCTCGCTCTGTGCAACATTTATACACTGAGAGAAAAGTATATGATACTTGGAACTATAATGATATAGTAACTAAATTATAGTCCGAAATATCATATTTATAGTAAGTATTACCATAATATCGGTAATAATTACGATATAAGCATAGTATAACCAACCATATGATATTTTTACTAAAAATTATAGTAAGTTAAACTAAAATTATTGTATGGATGCAAATATAAAATGGTGGGTAAAGTAACTCTTTTATATAGTCAATATTACCAGAATATTTGCTAAATGATGACAGTTGTAACTATATGAATATTAAATCTCATTATATTTGTGAATGAGAAATTACTATATATGTGGTAAAAGTAACTAAACAATTATTTAAGACAATCATTGACTATATATATTTGTGTTTATTCTGCTATATCTTGCAGGTCCCATGAACTATAAAAATATGGTTGACGCCAAAATGAACTATAAAATATAGTGAGATTATAGTTAATTCAACTATATTTTTCTATCGGTGTACTGAGCCCCGAGAAAAATGTGGAAACTTTTCGCCCGACTGCGTCTGTCAATTTTGAGTCTTTAGTCACGCGGGAGAGACACTGCTACGACATAATCGATGGATTCGTTTCGGTAGTTTCTTTCGCAAGCTACGCAAAAGTCGATGCTTCCAGAGTGTTTTGGTCGCCCCGTCATGTTGACTCGTCCTATCTAATTAATTAATGAACCTGTACCATTGGGCTCTTTATTATCCGCCGTGGAACTGTCAGAGAAACCGTGCGCGGCTTTTTCCCCGATTGCATGGGCGCCAGCAGCCGCGGTGCGGTTATTTCACTGCACCTGTCGTAACCCTATGAGCCCGGACGCGACTGTAATAACGCGAGTAACCGTCCATGTCAAATGACACCGAGTGACAGAGAGCGCAATTACTGGGAGCCCATCCTAGAAAAAAAAGAAAGAAAACTACGTGAACCCGCCGACAAATCCAGCTTTTTCTCAACTCAGTGAAAACGAATAGTCTGCAATTCGCTGAATGGTCAGTCATCTATAAATCGACGACAATTGTCGGGCTTATACTTCAAACCCACTTATGAGTAATCTCACGTCGTAGAATATTTTCTTTGCCATCGAATACAGTCTGCTGTCTTTGTTCGTCTTCCGTAAAACGTTTCTGCTTCGTTAGACACATTATTATACAATAATAAGAGAATACGTCAATATTCTCGATTCTGCGCGAGATGTTGCGTGTAAAACAAAAGGGAGGCGGAATATAAAAACACTACCGTGTGCGTATTTCGGCAAGTACGAGATGTCTGCGAATCTTTTGGCTGTTTCTTCACTCGTCACCGTGTATATCACTTTATGCATGTGTCGTATTTTGTACTTTGCTATCTCTCTTGTGGTCGGGAGATGCAGCTGTTACTTGCGATATCTTCGCAAGAGATATGTTAGCGGAGCCACAATAAGTCACACGTAAGAACGATTATCATGCTCATGTAACAGACAGTATGTGTAAATTAATGGAGTCAACGACGATTCTAAACGAGAGAGTCCTATAACGTCTAACAGAACTATGCTAACATTTCCCGCGAAACACACAAACTATATGTTCCACATTAACATTCGCACGACATCATGTCGACGGCGATGACGAGGCACGAGGGCGGTACAAGTAAACACCAAAATAAGGTCTTAGCCGCGTAACGATATTATGCAAAACTTAATCTTTACCTTAATAATCTTTCCCCCCTCTCGATCCTGTGAGCGCGTTCCGCTATTCCTAAGAAAACACGCCGTTCATTATCTCGTCGAATGACGCTGCATGCGAATTCATTGTGCAACCAACAAAAGGACATTTCTTGATATCTTGCGCCCGCTTGAGCGAGCACTTGCTTTAATTAATTTCGCAGCGGCAGCTAAGACCGAAGAGCTTATAACGAGCTTTTCCATGCACTCCAGGGAGTCCCTCTCTCTTTGGCTTTCCCAGAACTCGCCTTTATATATCATCACGGCTGTCTTCGTATATCGAGATTCGAGAGCGAGCATCCACCACACACACATCCACACACACACACACACACACACACACTCCGTGTGCACGTACATATTATTCTACGTGTATCGCATTGTTGGAACTCTATGAGGATAAAGCAGCCGCACCTGCGGCGCGTCTCAGTGGAAAGCTAATGAAGTGCAAAGTTTTCCGCGTAGTCAATCAGCTCTCCCGCTTGCCCGCTACGAAACATCTGCGTTAATTAGAGGGGGATGTGGTCTGTCGTTTCCATTTGAATGCGCCTTGACATCCGACTAAAATACAACTCTACTTTCCTCTTCGGCCACCTTTCGGAGGGGAGTAACTTGTGCCATTTCTATCGCGAACGAAAAGCGCAGCAATCTAAATCGCGTTTGCGCGAGAAGACGCGCGTTCTACCATCGCGGAACCGCAGACTCGCGCCAAATTGTTCGAGGGAGCTTCAAGAGCGAGGAAAAATGCCGCTTTTGAAACGACTTCTACGCGTATCAGATCTCGCGAAGATGCCAGACCCCGAGGAGCTATGCTGTCGTCTTAAAGCTCAACGCTTAGTTGCAAGATGTAGTGGAAAGAGACAGAGAGAGGGGGAGAGAGAGAGAGAGAGATAGAGAGAGAGAGAGAGAGAGAGAGAGAGAGAGGGAGGGAGGGAGGGAGAGAGGGAGCGAAATGCTACTACATCGCAGCCCGTCGAGCTATTGTCTCGAAAATGGCACTGCTATTATCATTTGTGTGATGTATTATAGGAAAAACAATGAAGAGAGATTTATCTTAGCCGGAAGAGGAAGCCTTTACTCGTACAGTCCATTCTTTACCTAATTCACTCTTAAGCCGAAGCGTAATGAGCTCTGATCTAATCTAATTCCATCCAATCCTTCGCTGGCTATAGATACACCCCGCAGCTATTACGATTCTCTGATTACTCAGCTATAGATACTTTGTATGCACTTGGCTGGCGAAGCTACTCGCTCCGCCGAGAAGTCCGTCGAGACGAATCTTCGTAAGAGAGGAGTCGTCTTCGGGCACTTTGAATTTCGATTCCCGAGAATCGACTCCGATTGTGAGCGAGTCTAGGTGTGTGTCGAGTCTCGGCGATAAAATAACGGTAATGCCGAATGCGAAACGAGACTCAAGATGAGAAGACACTCGGCGGCTACTATTCACCCGCGATCGCGATTCATCTGAATCGCGTCATTAAAATATGCAATGGGGATTAATGTGCGTTACAGTTGAAGCAAGGTCTGCTGAGCAAGAAGGAGCGTATTACGAGACGGTTCGAATACCGAGCTCGCGCGATAACGCAAGATATATCCTTCGCCATTAAATCCGGAATATGAAGTGGAGTTAGTTTCAAACACTAAGCAAACACTTCTGTTACTTCGGGACATGTATCGACCGTTCCTGAGTGCATTTCTAACTTAACAACTTGCAGTGCGCAAAGTGCGCGGGTGCTGTAGACCATTTTGCAGCATCTCTGAACGGTAACTATAATGACGTCACACAGCATGTATAACCGCATCGAGTATTCGCGACAATTGCTTGCGTTTCGTTGATTATAATTGGAACAGAACTGAATAATAAGGATAAAAGTCTTCGTCCTTGCGTGAAGTTCGCTAAGAAGCTTCGAGCGTGCATCCAACTTTTGTTTGCTCATTGTGTCATGTATTCGCAGACATTTCTATTACATACCAAGTTTCAAACAATACACACTTTTACAATCTTAATTGGAAGTTTCGGCCCGATTTTTTACGATTAGCAGATTACGATAGTAATTTCAGTAAGTATAAGCAACTTACTTCTATTTCTTCGAAATATTCAGTAAACTTTGTTTCCAAAATGTAAATTTCATCGTCGCTGTCACTGACGATAAAGAATCGTTAAAAGCAGAATAGCTTGGCAGGTTTATCCTCTGTGATAAATTATGTATCGTCAGCTTAATGATGCATAATCCACATTTGTGGATTATTTAAACTCGAATATTGCGATTGACGCGTGAGCATGATACATATTTCCCATAAAACGAAATCACTTCGCTTATCATCGCTGAAATCGCGCCAGTTAGCGTGCAGGTCACGTATTTTTGGCTTTAAGTAAAACGATTCCTATTTATATGCTATTAGATCATTCCATTTCGTTGAATGTTAACGGTATTTATATCGTTGTTACGTGTCGCTCCCCAAAAATTGATATTTACGGCCACACGCGAGTTCCATTCGGAAATCGATGGCCTGCAGTTTGCTGGAACGAATCCCAAAAATTGTTCATCGGTGCACGCCACTTTCGCGGGTGTCCCTATTAAAATGCTCGTTGCCTTGCCTAACGTGAATACGTGGGTGACGGCTATTCGCGTTGTTCTCGCAATTTCGCGCATCGAGTGGTCCTTTTAACCGTAACGAAGGGAAAGACGCGTATCCAGGGATAGGTGTAGCGAAGAGCGAAAGGGTTGAAGAGAGCGAGAGGAAAAAATCGTGATAAAAGAGGAGCTTTGCACGCGGCAATTCCATTTTATCAACATTGGAGGTTGAGCCGTGCGGAAACGCAACCGACGCAAAAACGGGCGATGCCTTTTTCGAGTCTGAAATAATTTTTGGTGATATGATAGATGAGAATATTAGAGCGAGGTGTAACCCGATATCATAATAAATAACTTTACTCTTCGGTGTTATTCAGTATAAAGAAATCAGAGAGGAAAAAAGTGGTTTCATTAAAATGGATAGAAAGGACACGCAATGTAAATATCGCATATGTTTTGTGTCGACGATTGGAGTGAAGTCCAAACTTTTTATACGAACATACCTCTAATATCTAGACTACATCGTAGATGCTCGTAAAAAGCTAGAGCTTCCGCACAGGAAGTATCGAATGTACGCCAGGAATTACCACACATGTATGTCTATTGCCCGTACAAGAAGAGACATCAATGCACGCGTGAACAGTGGCGAATGCGGTGACAGTGAATGGACTGAATCAAAAGCCTCGATTGTCGAGTGAAACACCGACCGCTTTCTATTGCAAGGAATACTCCGATTGTCGCCCGCCGCGCCGTATCAAGTCCGTCCCTAGCCACGTTTGATTTGGGAATATTGAAATAGCTGAAGTCAACGAAAACTCGGCTTTTACGTTATAAAGAGTTTGAGCCGATTGTTGTTGCAACTTTGAGCGATTAGTTCGAGATTGAACGGGCTGCCGAGTATATTGCGTATTTTGGAGAGCAATAAACATTTACGGGCACTGGTGCTTTAGAGTTTTGTTATTCCTCGCTCGTTTGTTTAATGACTGCCATTAGAGACTTCAATTAACTGGAAATTTCATTAATCGCACACCTGATTACGGGATTCGTTTGAAAGCTAATCGATTAGCCAGCGACTGAAAGTAGAACTGTCCACGTTCTAATGCAAATTTGCGCTTCGCGGTCGGCAATTGTCGCCAAACGTATTTCATGATTTTTATGAAGGAAATAAACGCACGACAAAACTAACTTTAGGTTTTACCTAAATATACAAGTATACTCTTTATTAAAATAATTTAAAGACTTTCAGCTGCCTTTTCCATAATGAATGCGTTTTCCGATTAGTTATACTATCGATCTTCGCATCGACTCTATCGGCAAATTTCTCTCGTTACAGACACATTGAGTCTAGGAGATCGGACGATAGATAACATGGACAGACACGCGATGCAGAGCAGACCTCGGCAACAATTGCTGGATCATTCTTCCGGCCAGAAGTCGAGGCCGGATCCCACCTTCGACTTCTCGCAGAACAGCAACGTGACAGCCCTGATTGGAAAAACTGCATACCTCACGTGCCGAGTTCGCAATCTGGGCGAGAAAACTGTAAGAGCTCTTTCTCATACTATATATCTTTCTTCATCCATAAATTATGAAATACAAGACCCAATTCTAAGAGTCTATTTTACCTAAATTTCATGATTCAGAACTCTGATAATTATGACACAGTTTCAGCAACGTCTTCGACTACACGATCGGAAAATGTATAAATGTATAAATTGATTACGATTATAAATCTTACTTTGCATCAGAAGTTCATACATCACGTTAGATTTTATTCAATTAAGGGGAATCGTCATCTTTTGGAATTTGTTAATGCAATATGAGATAAATGCGATGGATTCGTTGCTTCGTTGCAAAGGATAAGGAATTTCATAGCATACATATAATTTAAAACAAAAAAGGCATGGTAACATAGTTAAGTTAAAGATCAGCGCTTTCTATCTTTCTCTCTCGCGGGAGCAAAAGAGGAATCCGGCCCCGTAAGGACCTTAAGAGAAACGATTTGCAGCGAATAATCGAGTTGCGCGGGCTCGATTGGACGTTAATTGACCTTAGAGGTAACTGGAAACTCAATTTTATCGCAGACGCAGTACTACCATTACGATCTCTATTGAAAGGAATCATTAGAGCTGTTAGTCGATCGAATTGATCGACTCTGCGCACGTCATTATCGGCGTAATCTTTCGCATCTGCTCCAGAATACGTGTAATTTCATCGGCTCGGTTTCGTCGAAGAAACACACATATCTGATGCATATCGTGTGACATTTCAATCTCGAATTCACTCGAACGCAATATTTCTCCCGAGCCGGGGCTTCGGTTACGTCGTCCTAACGACGACGATAAAGATCGCCGCAACAACGGTGTAACTTGATACCGATATCAAGCTTTACGAACGGATGAAAGGGTGCAAGAAGAAATATTTCGTAAAATCGATCGTCACGCAAAATACTCCGGGGCTACAACGCTCTTTTTCTCGATGGATTTTTTGCCAAGTTGGAATTAATTTTGCCTTAATTAAAAAAGTCGCTGATGCTTCCAGAGTTTCGAGTGATAGGAAATAAAAGACTTTGCGCAACTTAAATTATTTCAGACGCCGCAAAAGATATAAATAGAGATAATAAAACTTTACTCCGCATTTAATATCACAAGTAGATTTGACTTTGACAGTATTTTATGTTCTTCTAGAACTAGTAAAATGTCAATATTAGAGATAAAGAATTTCAAAGTGTGATCGAGACGAAATTTATACTGTAAACGCAGACGTAAGTAAATTTTGTATATAAAACGAAATGTTTCAGAAAATACTTCACTTGAAAGTACGTACGTTTCATCGTTTCAAATTGCAACAATATAATTAAAACGGTGCAAAGATTTAATTGGAGTAGCGTTCGCACAAAAGTAACGGGCGCAATATAACATGAAAGAAAGAAATTGACTTTGCATCCCTTTATAGTTGTTACGTTTTCGTGGTAATTACGTTTAATAATAAATTGGAGCTTTGCTCCAAAATTTTTTCGCATTTCTGGTTGCCTTCTCAAAGCAATTTAATTATTCGCGCACTAGTGCTTGAGCCATCTCACGCGAAAGCCGATTTACAAATTGGTTAGTTGCCCGAGGCCGCTTGTTGCAGAATCGCGTTAAGTAAATACTCCTGATCAAACCACGATGTTTTAGAAAGTTTAAATGTTCTTCGATAATTAATTCGATAATTAAAGTAAACTCTTTCGATTATTCTTGTTGTTTCGTTTACACTAACGCGTGACATAATTCGACAGAACAGCATAAATTTAGCGATATTGGTAAAACCTGTTAAACGAAATAAAATCAGATAAAATCAGATAAAATCAGATAAAATGATTTTTACTTGTGGGATATAGCGAACAATAAATTCACGAAAAATTCCAAAGAATATAAAAACATAAATAAATTAAATTGAACGAAATGTCGCAAGTAATTGTTAGATTTCGTTAAATACACGATGCAGTGAATGCACATATACATACATATGCGGAAATCGTCAGAAATAAAGAATGCAGGTATATTCTTTTTGCAGATACGTAATTTTGAAAATATGTAGGACATGTAGAATTCAAATATTTCATAATTTAAACTTTAATTTTAATGAGTTTAAATTTTAATGAGTGATTATACTAAATGCAATTTTCCATTTGTATCCTGATGTAATTCTTCTGAAATTGATCAGTCATAATGTTTTATTTATAATGAAGCGCTGTTTTTATTCTCATTCTTATATTACAGTCTTTTCGTAACTTCAAAATTTTCAAATCTTCCAGAGAGGTATTTGATGTTTTCTGGCGATTTATTCTAAACATGTATTTCCAAGTTTATACTTACAACAACTTCAAGAAGTCATGCAATCGGTTGTTTCGAAAAGCGCGCAACATCGACATTACCATTGATTAACATGGGTAGGTTAAATTCAGATACACACTTGACACGTCGCGTTATCATAGGGGAAGCTTTTGATCACACTTTCATGACACAAACGCTCATCTAATTAGCGCGATAGCGGGAATATCGAGAGAAAAACACGGTCGTTGCCGTGCAATGCCGATCATACGAATATCGCAAAAGGGCGAAAAGATGAAATTGCAAAAGCCAAAACGAAATATTCAGCAAAATAATGATGCACTTGAAGCGATACAATGAAAAATAAAGTATTTATATTTTTTATGCAATAGCATAGAAATTTTCTCTTTTTTTCTATCTCCATCTCTTCCACATCGTATTTCAAAATACGAGAACGAGTCGAGTGTTTTCCAATAATATCCCGTTATAATTTTATAATTTCGAGTTTGAAATTTGTACATTACTCAGACTCGCGAATGATACGAGTTTCATTAACGCACGATTATTTTACCACAATTGAAAAACGTCCGCGTTACTCGATATCTCGCTGGAAAGACAATTATTTTCGCGAATTATTCAGATTTGACAAGAGGGCAATAATTATTTTCAGCATTTCAATTTTATATAAATGCACTTGTTGTTATAAAACTGCGGATAATTTGTAAAAAACATGGTATAACAATAGTGCGCAGTGAATGTGCGATGAAAAGAGACAATCAAAAAATGTGTACACATAACGACTCACGAATATATTAATTGTAATACTTTTTTTCACATGTTGTGTGTTTATATCTTTTTTCTGGTTCCATTTGGGACATAATTGCATTTTATGAGAATAAATCCCCGGTGTGTTAAAAAATCATTAATAAATAACAAATGAATACAAGCATAATGGAATCAATTATAATTGGGATTTTGCCATAAAATCCCAAAATTAATACACACTTTGCATATATAACACATACACATACGAATACCAAAGTTGTTTAACATAGTCAATGGGTTGCAATCACTTATTCAAAATATTAGACAATCTCGCCAGTTGCGCATTTATAATTGTAAGTGGAATTTGTAACTTTTACGGAAATTTTTCGTGAACCGCTTCAGCTAGTCCGTCTGATAAATCAGTTTTCGCAAAATTCGAGCTACTTAAAACTTTATAATTACATTTTCGGCGATGGGAACGGTTATGTGTTGCGACAAAATTTTATTAGACTTTCATTGTTACGAAATTTACGATATTCCCATTCCTATCATAATGCCCTCATGGAACAAAGTTCCGATATTGAGATTACGATATTGTAATACCTTATACTTTGCCATGTTGTGATAGACGTATATATATATATATATATATATATATAAGTAAACATGTTCTGCGAGTAATTATATAATTATATATTATTTTTCTGCTATATGCAAAGGGGAGAAAGGAATCAATTTTGTGAAAAATAACAAATGCGATGATAAAAGACATTTTCAAAGCCATCAGGGCTGCACGCGCAGCCCCAACGCATGTCACGTATTTTTGTCGTTCATCACGTGTGTCAGCAATCACTGTGCCGACGCGTCGCCCCGTGAGAGTTAACATTTACATGACAAGAAAGAAAGATATTTTACGGCAACTGAAACCGTAAATATACAGAGGCGCCCCGACCGAGTATCGCCGGACGGATTCCAGCCAAGTCATCGACTAACGGAATCAATATACCGTGCGTTCAGCAACGGGTGCGAGAACGCTGGTGAAAAGAGGACGATTGCGAAAACACAGCAGTGAAATATAAAGTTTACCCGCGGTGTCTGTATACAGGCCGGTTCAGACCAAGCGGCACCAATTCGAAGATAGATAGTCGGTCCTCCTTTTCTTCGTCGAGCCCGCGAGAAATATATTTCAATTTCGATTTCTACGGGACATTTAGTAACGATTGCTGATATCACTGATAATACATCGAGAATGGAGACCCAGAGGATATTGTGCTTGAACGTTGAAATGCCAAACATGGGATCACTTCAATTTCGTTGCTTGCGCAGGGAGAAATTTTCACCGTTCACAGACGGATTCATTCTAACTTGATCCAATCAATTTAAGTTCATCCGATTCAAATTAATTCTAGTTTAATCAGGATCTGAGCTACTGAACATTAACTGTGCAAGCCGCTTTCACATGTTGAGAATGTACAGTGTTTCAGTGTAGATAATAGAAACGTCCCATTTACGGTCAAATTACTTTTTCATTTCTCACACATTGCAATCTTTTCGCATCTGCAAATTCTCAAGAGAGATGTTTGATGTTTCCCGTTTGTGGAAATTTATTCTGCGCCTGGCGCGCAAATCCTATATTTTCAATCGAATATTTTCGACAGCTGCAGAAAGACGCACAATCGAGTGCTTCAAAAAAACCCGCGAAATGGTCGTTGATTAACATGGCTGATTAATGTGAGTAGATTAAATATCAAATGCGTAACAGTATCAAACAGGAAGCTTTCGATCGCCTTTCATGACACAAACGCTCTCGTCTAATTAGCGCAATAACGAGAACACGGGGACAGAAACACGATGGCTGCCGCGCGATATTAATAGCCATCGGAATGTCGCATCGAAAGCCGGATCGATTTGACGAGAGACATTTTTAATTACAAGCTGATCGATCGCGACGAGACGCCGACGATTCAAGGGATCGCGCGCCACGAAAGGGCGCGCACGGCGGCCTGTGGCGGCGCACTTTACAGACAATATGAGAAAGCATTTGCCACATTCCATTCGTCGTGCTCGCGGCGGTTCCGCTTAACGTTCGGCATTCATCATTCCCGACGTCTTCTCGCAGTCTCCATTCGCGTCTACGGGTCGCCCGCTCGTCTCCGATGGATAAGTTAGGAAGCGCTAAACTGCTTTTGTTCCCGTGCAATAGCTACCACTCGCCAGACGCCGCGAGAGACGTAAACTTCGCCGAGTAAATACGCTAAGTGGTGCCAACGGCGGCACATATGTAGACGCGGGGCTTGCAGCGGCGCGTGTACGTGCACACACGCACACGTTTGCCGTCCCGCTCGGTATATATACGAGGTCGGACTCTGTGAAAATATCGACGAACAGCCAAGCGGGCCTCGTTTCCTAAAGACCGCCGTCGCCGCTCCCGCTTGAAATTTCCCGCATCGGGGACGTAAGCTCCACGCCGCGCCGCGCCGCGCCGCGAAGACCGCCCGACGTTAATATGCGTCGAAGTTCCCGTTACCGCGAATTCCAATATCACGGTTTTGCTCGTTGCGCCGAGCCGCGAGAGCTGCCGAGACGGATGGCGCTCCTCTCTGACGGATGGCGGCGATCAATTATTTCGACGCGATTGTTTCGCACGTATACGGTTCTTTGGACGTTTATGATTTAGTGCGCAGAGATGCGTACGCGCTGCGAGGGACACCGGAAGCGCCGACATAGAACGCGCGTTCTTGCGACACACGTTTGTGTACTCTGCGCTACAAAGGGCGAAAGGGCAAACTTGATAGTATGAAAATTATTCAACTCTCAAATAAAAGACGACGCATCCACCCGTGTTCGTTCGCGCGCGCGTATTAACTCTGGAATACACCGGGAGAATCTCGAATGCGAGGAAGTGTCTTGGATCGTATCGTTCAGCGAAATCTTTTTATTTTCCGTTCCGAAGGCTCCCCCTGTGAAAATCGCCAAGAACCCCTCTCGGGTTTCGCACTGACACCGTCGCGTTACGCTCGTGAGAATCTGCTTTGCGTGTGTCGGCGGAGGAAGCGCCGAAACTCACGGGAAAGTTTCTGTATTCCTTCGCAACTTTTCTTACCGGCTACGGCACGGGTCGGTGGTTTTCGGCGTTCCGTGAGCACGGAAATAGACGAATCCTCTCGTTCGGTCCTTCCGTTTCGGAATCGCGGTAAAGTTGGTCAGGTACTGTACAAAGCACTTCGGGACGCGCTAGACTCCGACACAGTGCGCTGGGCTGGGTGGTGAGGGGGTGGGGGTTGAAAGTTATCGAGATAAGCTTCCATTCCGATGAGTATATTTTTCCGAAAGTAAGTCGCTCTCGCTCGGGAGACATTTTAAAGCAACGTATGAAATTTGTGAGCCGTGAAAGCAGAATCTCATCTGCGCGAAGCGGTACGCGCCGCCCCGCTTTGTTATCTCAGGTCAGCGAAGGATGATTTTCATGATCTCTCCCTGATTTTTTGGCAAACTCTTCGACTTTTGGTTCTCTTCGACTTGCCCTTCAATATCCACCGGGTGCACCAGGAGGAATTCGTAAGAGAGAAATGTAGTGCGAAACTTTGCCGCGCCGAAACGCCGCACAGTGGGACATTTCGGACATTTTTGGATAAAATTCTTGTGACAACACAAATCTTCGTGAAACCTAGGAATGGTTTTTTTTTATATTCGGAAAGGCTTACAACAACAACGAGGTACTGCGGAAATTTGATTGCCGCTCCAGGAAAATTAAGAAAAATTGACTGCAATTCAGTGAACATAAAATTCATGAAAAAGAAACAATAACCCGTTGATAGGTTAAAGCTTCTAAGTAATAGTTCATCCGAGATATATATCATGTTAATGGTTTTTAAGGCCGCTAATTACGAATTCAAGCTCAAAATTGCAAAATTAATTTGTTCAAACAAATTGGTTTGAATTAATTTTCCAATTCGAATTTATAATCAGTAACCCCAAAAATCATAAAAGCCATATTCAGTCTGCTTGGTCTTTCATTTAATTCCTTTAAATCGAAGATATTATTTTTTAAGTTCAAAAATTAATCAATAATTATTAAAAATTCAGATGTAAAAGATGTTATTTTGATGTCTTAATTTTGAAATGGAAATTCATAAAAAATATTATTTTACGATAATTTATTTAAACAAATTTGTTTAGACAAATTAATTTTGCAATTTTGAGCTCGAATTCGTAATTAACGACCTCAAAACCCATTAGCATGATATGTATCTTGGATGTACTATTGCCTAGAAGCTTCTGACTATTAAAAGATTATCGTTTCTTTTTCATGAATTTCATGTTCACTAGATTGCAGTCAATTTTTCATAATTTTCCTGGAACGACAATCAAATTTCCGCAGTACCTCCTTGTTATATAAGCCTTCCCGAATATAAGAAAAAAACATTACTAGGTTTCATGAAGATTTGTGTTGTCACAAGAATTTTGTCCAAAAAAGGTCCGAAATGTGCGCCGTTTCTGGAAGCATTGAACTCAAAGTATTCAAAAATCGACGGCACTGTTTATTCTTTAAAGTTTCAACGTCATTCGCACGCCGTCAGACTCATCGGCGAACACAAAAATAATGGATCAAAAGAGATACATGTTCTCTTATTATTAGCGAGTTATTGACAAAACTGCGTGTGTGCGAAACGTCGAGATAAGCGACATTCATTTCACCTTCGCGTAATCGGCGAGGAGGCACGCGGTGTCTCGGGCGCGTCCTTTGTACCGATTATCACCATTCCGAACTTTGTTTATCAAGGTGTCCTGGGTCAGGCACAGGGACATTCACATCCTGACGGCCGGGGCGTACACGTACACGAGCGACCAGCGATTTCAAGCGATGCACAAGCAAAACACGGGCCAAAACAGCGAATGGTCCGAGTGGACCCTCTGCATAAAATGGGCGCAGGAGCGAGACCAGGGTATCTACGAGTGTCAGATTTCCACCGTGCCCGTCAAGTCGCATCAGTTTCGCTTGAACGTGGTCGGTAAGTCGCAGAATTTTATTCGCGATCTCTCGCGCGTTGCTGTTCTCGCGCCGTGTCAGACTTTGGCGGCCGACCCGGACTCGAAAAGACAGTCGGAGTCGCAAATGAAACGAAGTAATTATCCACCGACGCGATTGTCTAACGCGGCACAGCGGTACGCTTAACGCTCAAGACGCATTCAATCGCATTCAGGCCGAGGCTGAATCCGTCGCTACGGAGAATAGCGTCGTCGTCGGTGTCGTGCTCGCGATTTCAATTACACTGACCCCGGCATTTGTTAAGAAGCTTCACCTCGTTACTTCTCACGGATCACGGGACGACTTTAAAGATTCGTTCGCTCATTCCCGCCCCCCCCCCCCACGCCGCCCCCCGCCGTAGTTGGCCAAGTACTATTCCCGAGAGGCTTTCACGCGAGAATCTTTCACGACGCACGAATCTCTGGATTTATCCGGGCGCGCCGAGCGCGAGCAACGACGAGACGGGAGAGCTTCGCTGGTTTAGCGGGAATGAGCGGGGTGGAGAGAAAAGCGAAGGAAAATTCTTCTTTATCGCAGTACCTACGGCGACGATACTGGGCGGACCGGAGCTGTATGTCGGTGCAGGCAGCACGATAAACCTGACGTGCGCCATACACTTCAGCTCGGAGCCACCAGCCTACATCTTCTGGTACTACAATGAGAACGTCCTGAGCTACGACAGTCCCAGGGGCGGCATCTCGGTGATAACCGAGAAGGGTGGCGACGTCACCACCTCTTGGCTCCTTATTCAGACGGCGCAGCCCTCGGACTCCGGGGAGTACAGCTGCAAACCCAGCAACGCCAATACGGCGTCCATCAGGGTTCATGTCCTAAATGGTGAGTCTTTGCTCCTGCGAGTGTACCAGCTCGGCCGCGACGTTTTATGAGCGACGCGAGGCGCCCCGAGTGCGGCGGAACCGCGTGCGCGGGCAACATGGAACGCGCGATGTTGCTCGGAGAACTTTATTCGCAATTTGCTAATTCATAATCATCACTCGGGTGCTTCCTCCTCGTCCCTCAAGGCAAACAACGCGAATGTTTCTCGTGGAGGCGAGGAGACGCACGTTCAAACCGACAATCGTCGACTTTTTAAGCCTGTCGTTCCGTTCTCTCCGGCATTCGTGTCTCTTTTAATCTCGCGTCTTTCAATCGAGTCTTCCCGCGACGCGAAAATTGCAAATGCGTGATTAAATTGCCTACGACTGCGTCGCCCACTTGGAGGATGCGTTTGACAGGACGAAAGCGACAGTATGTCTCGATATTGGTGAATAATGGCGCACTCTGAGGGAAAAATTTTGCTCGATCGTCGCTCGATCGCGATTGCTCGTCGAAGCGAAGCGGATTTCCGGCGAAATATCGAAGCGACGAGGTGCTCTCGTTTTTGCGCGCGATGTGAAATTAGGATAATTTGATCGCATCGAGACCACATCGTACCGCTTTGAGGCTCTTGCTCGGCAGCGAGCTGAAATTCCGAGATCGACCGGCCATTCCGTAAGTTGCAATTTCCGCCCCACAAACTCCCAAAGCGCACGGCGGCTGTCGTCGGATCCGGGCTTTACAGCGTGCAAAATTATTTTATTGGTCGCCGCTGTTCGGATCTTGCGCGGAGGAGGCCAGGCCGCGTCGGCGTTAACTATTTACAGCCGGCTCGTAAACTCGAAGCGTTTCGCAACCGCGCGATCGTTAAAACTACCGCGGCCAATGTCGATGAAAAAAGTACGCAGATAGCGCTCGGTTGGCCGCCGGCTCCGGGTCGGGTGAAATGTCGCTGATAATGATAACGACGCCGATATGAAAACACGCCGGAGTTGACTTAAAATATCACGCTTTCTCGTGTTCTTATCGTTCTCGGCCACGTGAGGCCGCGTGAGCGCGCGCAGGGCCGGGAAGGGCACCGGCTCGCGCTCGCAGCTGTCCCTTCCCAGCTTTCGGCCGCAACTCGCTCTCTCGGAGCTTGCTGCTCTATCGACTCTTAGCAATTATGCAGTCGCCAAGTTGGCGCGCCGGTATGTATATGCGCGCGAACGCTCGCGCGAACACGAATACGAAGCGCGCCGGTTAGGTTTCGCATAATAAGGCCCTTCGTCATGCGCGACGTACGAAGGAGCCGCCGCGCGAGTTGCTGAATGCTTCGATGACCTGCGACCGGCTTGAATAATTTATTAATGAAGCGCATGCGGCAGACATTGAATTACGCCGGTTATGCCGCGGGCTGTTTTTCGTGACGCGGCTGCGGAACAAATTGCTCCGCAATTCGCGGATGTTCGCGTAACGCGTTTATCGAGAACCTGTGGATCGCGAAATGGGACGCAGAAATAATCGAGGCACGTGTATAATCGTGTACCGTCGTGTACAACCGACAACCATTCGTCAAATGTTGTAAAAAGGGAGTGATATTTTTTCGCGGAGTGAAATTTAGTCTCGCGTGTGCGCCGCTCAATGTTTCGATGAATCTCGGCGTGTATGACGAGCGCGTATTCGCGCAACGATGTACTATTAATAAAGTGCAATCGGTGGAAATAGAAAAAATTACAAATTTTGCTCAAACGAAAAATTACAAATTTTGCTAAAAGTTTCGAAAAAAATGAGGATGTTCTGGTTTTTTTGCGGGCTTTTGTTGTAATTTTTATTCTCTCTTCGTATTTTATTCTCTCTCGTCTCTCTTCGAGGGAATCTCATTTTGTGCAAATTGAACCGTACGCTTGCTCCGGAGAATAATCGCATGCGAGAAATTCTTACGGATACACTAGAGATTGTACTCGCTTCTTCTAATAACGCGTAGTAAGGCAAATTCAGTCATATCTGCAAACGTGACAGAAATATGTTCTTGAGTATCGCGATATCTATTATTGCGTATATCGTGGCGGAGAATACAGGTCGCAGCAAAGAGAATAACTCTTAAGCGCGTGCTCTTAAAATTTTACCATTGAAATCTCGGCCCGTCCGTAGAATACGACACCTTAAAAGCTCGTAGAAATTTACAGCCACCCAGTTGATACGGCTTGAACGGGGCGGAAATTACTCTTCGATTCGCACACGCATACAGCACCGCGCTCACCCTCTCTCTCTCTCTCTCTCTCTCTCTCTCCCTCTCTCTCTCTCTCTCTCTTTATCTCTCTCTCTCTCTCTCTCTCTCTCTCTCTCTCTCTCTCTCTCTCTGGTCGGCGCGACCGATATTCCACGTCGAAAGAAATATATAGGTCTCAGGATCTCGCGGAAACTTCGCCATTAGCCGCAGCCCGGAATAATTCGTCCGAGTTGCCCTTACTACAATGCGTTAAAAACAATTTCGGAAAGTTCGTGTCCTCCGGCCAGACCGGTTGCCGCGGCCGCGCTTCGTCGTCGTCGGGAGGAATGTCTTTCCGAAATCTCCCGCGTCCCGATAAGAAATCCGCGAACGGACGAACGAACGAACGAACGCGAAGTCGAAACTTTGGCGCGGGTGCGAAACTTGGAGAATTTACGAGGGCCGGCTCGGAAAATTCCGCGAGTATTACGGATGGGAAAGCGAGGAGGGCGCGCGCGCGTATCCGGAAATTGTGCTTCGATTCCCTTTACGAAGTGGCCGATATCCGATAGAACGTCAGATAGAGAAGAGGACGCGCCTAATACGTTCTGCCGGCCCGCCGGAACTTTTACAATAGCGAAATCGTCGCGATCAACACTCCCAACGTGTGACGCCTGGCCGAGCCTCATTTCGCCCCGCCCCGCCCCGCGCCGCTCCGACGAGATCATTTATCCGAATGTATCGTTCGCAGTTGACATTCGTTAAAAAGTTTG
Organism: Harpegnathos saltator; assembly: GCF_003227715.2. Taxonomy (NCBI): domain Eukaryota; kingdom Metazoa; phylum Arthropoda; class Insecta; order Hymenoptera; family Formicidae; genus Harpegnathos; species Harpegnathos saltator. The sequence continues at coordinate 1,081,423 of NW_020229988.1, forward strand.
CGACGTGTTCCACGGCGCGAAGCGAACAGCCGCGGGCGCGCGATTCAATTAATTTCAGCAGTCGTAACGGAGCAGAAACTTTCCTCGCGATGCACGTCACTGGTATTTCAATAACTTTCCATCTGAAAATATTCAGCACGTGCTGCATAGTGAAGTCCTCGTTATCCGGATCACACTTGCAAACCCGGCCGCCCCCTCGCCTTTCTTCTCCCTCCTTTTTCTCCTCTTTCTATTTTCTCCGCTTCCCTTCCAGTTCGCGTGAAGCAGATTATATTCGCCGAATGAGACGTGATAGATTGATGGATGGTTTATTTATTCCCGGCCGAAGTAAACCAGCTCGAAGAACCTCTCCGATAATAATGGGGCTCGGCACGTAGCGCAAGTAAGAGTGACGTAATAAAAATGTATAGCCGGGGAAGCAGCGCATGGCCGCCGCCGCCGCCGCCGCCGATACGTCACGTGTCTCGCAAAAGACGTGGCTGCGAGAAACTGGAGAAACATTTCAGCCTGCAACATTCGCTTTTGTATCGCGTATCGGTGTCAAGGGAGACGTGTGTATGTCAGCGGCGAGATCTCGCAGCTCGTTTACGTCGAGAAACCACTGCCCAAGCGGGATATCTTTGTGTTGCAGGCGAGCGACCGGAAGCGATGCAGACCGGGACCGCGGGGCCGATACTGTCCTCGAGCTGTCTTTTGGTGTCCCTCATCATTTTGTACATATCTTCGGTGTAATCGGAAACGAGAAGAGCTCCAGCGGCCAGAGTTCACATCCGTCGCGGTACGTTGCTCTTGCGTCCACGCGAATGCAAACGAACAATTTCACTCGACTATTCACACGACGACCGCGAGGCAGCGACTGCGGTTTGTGCAGCTCGCACAAACGACTTCCTCAAAGGGGTGATCGAGGACGAACGGTTTCAGCTTTCAGCGCATTGCCTCTCCCCCTCCCCCACCCCCTCACCCTCTCCTCCTCCTACCCGCCGAAGAAGATTCGTAACGTTTTTGTAAGAGAATAAAACTGCCAGTTGCGCGAGGAAGTGGCAATTTCTCTCGACGACGCAGCAGGAGCTCTCTCAATTAATTAATCGTTACTTCTTGCAAAAGCATTACGAATTAACCAGTTATTAACAAAGCGTTACCGAGTTACCGGAGGTAACTTTCAGCAGTCGCATAGCAAAACCGCGCTGACGAGGAACGTTGGGCGACGCGAAGACCCGAAAGTTGCATCGTGCGGTTTTGCTTCACGATGTGAGTCGACACAATTATTTCCTTCTCCTTCAAAGGACGTGCTAGTCTCTTGGAATCGTGTCCAGCTCGAGCACCAGCTCGAGACTCGCATCATTTCGCTCGCAAAGTTTCAATCTTCTTCTACTTTCGCGTCGCTGAATATTCCTCGCGAGCATAGAGGCGAACCTAGTCTCCCCTGCCCCTCCCATTTTTTTAACACACACAAGAGGACGATCGTATCCGAGTTATCGTCAAGCTCACCACGTAAACCACGTTTTCTACGTCGCCATGTACGTCGTCAGTTATCGTGGCCGCGCGCCGACGTGCGACAGAAATCAAAATGGAGAGAGCGCGGAAGAGCGTGACGTGTGCCGTCGTCGTGTGCACTTCGACCACGGGCGGAATCGTGCGCGCTACCGATGTGAACGCCGTCTCGATGGAAAGGCATTTAGTTAAGCTAATGTCGATGCTAATGCCGGAAGCGCGGGGGTGCTTCGCGGTGGATCCGGCGCGCGACGGCCAGACGTGCCGAAGAACCGGCGTCGTCGTCATCTCGCCGTTGCCGTTGCCGTTGCCGAGCCGAGGTCGAGCCCCTCGATAATCCAGGTAATCCGCATCGAGAGAAACCGATTTACGAGAAGCGTAAAGGAGGCGAGGAGCGATTGCCTGACACGGTACGTTTTACGAGCGGTCGAATCTTGGAGATGCAAGCTACGTTCGATGGGATCCAATGGAAAATAAAACGTGACTCGAGTGCTCGATCCGGCAATTTTCCGTATTTCATAAAATCGCTGCGCGATAATCGGCTGTACCCTCACATACTTTCCGCCGCCATTCCGAGTCCCGGTGGCTCCTCTCGCGCGATTTTATAGCCCGTTGCCGAGCCCGTTGGCGAGGGCGTGTCGTTCGAGTGCTCCCAGCGATTACTTTTATTGCGTTTGCAAATTCGGTAGGTCGGATCGGCGTTTGTGCTGTAAATGCGACAACGTCATTTTTTGGCCTTTTGCGAGGAGCTGAAGAAGGAGCTGATAACGCGAATCCGACCACGTACGGATTCCAACGCGGCGAAGCGCAGACGCTCAATGAAGCATCGATTTTATATTGACCCTCGCATCGCAAATGTTTCGTCATTCTGCCAGCAACATCAATTACCGACCGAGTGCGAGTCGGGTAACGGCAAGTTGATCGGTTTGGATAATTGAAGTCATCAGGGTGATATCAGATACGTTTCGAACATACCTCGAGTAAGCGACGACACGAGAGACATTTTCAGTGTATAAACGTATAATTAAATATCTGTGATACACACAAAGCGCGATTGATAATACAAGTATTAAGGCTAGGCGGGTTAATTTGCATATTGTGAAGAACGCGTGTACGGATACGTGTTGGTTCCAGTTTCACGATTAAATTCGCGAAATCAATGGCTCAATGCGATCCGCATTAAGTCGGTTAAAGTAGCCCCATTGTGTACGACAGGCACTTCGATTACGTCCTAATTTTCTATCGTCCCTAATTAGCGCGTTAGTCGGCGCAACGTTGAAACACTATAGAGACAATGATCGCATGGACGCAGTCGACTATTCGACACTCGACGTTCGATTTCCGTGTTACAGCCGTTCAAATTAATCGTCATCAACGACCGGGACTTCAAACATGTAGGAGTTATGAAATGTTAATGAGGAGATTAATCGTCGTGTTGTTTCTCTCTCGTGATTAAATAAGCGCGGATACCATTCGGTGTCCGGTGAATACGGGAAGAATTGACAAAAGTACATCCAGAGAGACGGAAGAGAGGATAGTTGTCTAACGCGTATGCGCTGTATTGTATAAAACAGACAGACACGCGCGTGGATAACAAGAGAGCGCAAAAGAATAATTTGGAATAATTGAGCGTTCATTAAAGCGTCGTGCGATCGAGCGGCGGCGGGAGGTGCAATTAGCGAGGATAAATAGCACTAAACGCGCGACATACGCGCGTAAAAGTTAATCTTACGATCGCAAATAAACGAGAGTGAAACACTCGAATAATTGAATCGGTGTCCGGCGTGCGTGGAAATTTAATACAATAATCGCCAGCGATTATTGCGAACCGCGCATAAATAAGCATCCTATCAGTGAAAACAATGGCGGGGCACGCTTCGAAATTTCGACACGGCGAATAGAGCGTCGGCTAGCCCCAAGGAAAATATGCACAGCGCGAGTAATTCCCTCCCGATATACGTTAGCATTAATTTTGCGAATGGCTTGCCTCCGATTGTTTTTTGCGTTATTCGACGATCGCGCGCCAATTGCCGCGTCTACGTTTAATTGTGCGTCTACGGATGCGTGAGCGAAACATATCGGATCGCGCGAATCGTCGCTTGTCTGGAAGAACGCGACTTTACCGTGGGAAAGTTTATTTTCCACAAACTGTGCCGGATTCGCGATATTAACCGCTTTAATCCTTTATATCTTGACGGTGCTTAAAAGTATCGTTCTGCATTCTGAACGCTCGTACGTTTTTAAACTTTTCTCTGTATCTCACCCTACATTCCTATCGGTACTTGCAAGCATCGCCTTAAAATTTAATCATTAAATTGTTATAAAATTGATTTTTCTATTTCCTACGTTTAGAACATGCCAAAAGCCATTTTATTGCAAACATTTAATAGGAAAGCCTCGAGTAAATTAATTCGGGATACAAGTGATTAACGACGTTAAGCTGCAAATTATTCGGTATAGGAAAAATTGCTGCCGATATAACGTAACACTCGACGGCACGGCAAAGAAAGCTCCGAATCAAGTGAGAAGAGCACACGCAAAGTCTCTCTTCATACTTCATTTTTAGGCGTGCAATTATCCGACCACAGACCAACCCCAATCTCGTTGCTCCAATTAAATTCGTGGATACATCACCGCAGAGAGATTGCGAGAGGGAGAGGGAACCGCACAGCTCGTAATATCAGAGCAGGTATCGATGGAGCATGGCTCCTCTGAATGTATCATTTAGTCGCCAGAAGGCCCGAAGTAATTGATCAAACGTCGAGCACTCCCGTCACCGTTTGTCCCGACATCATCATCGCGACCTAACGATCGCAGCTACGCGGGCCAACGATCCAACAGCCGGATGCGAGAACGGGCGCACAGAGAGAGAGAGAGAGAGAGAGAGAGAGAGAGAGAGAGAGAGAGAGAGAGAGAGACTGGAAGACGGAATCGCGGAATCACAGAAGTGTTTCGCGTGCTCGTCGCGAATGGATCCTGGCGATGATACCTGACCGTGACGCACAGACACGCACTCGCCGGCCTCAAGGAGGCACGTATCATGATTACAGCCTATAATAGCGGCCGTAAATTCACTATCGGACGAATGCGCCGGGTCTCCGCTTGGCGTTTCATCGACAAGCGTCCGCGCCGCGACGCCACCGGCATTAGCATCGCCGTGTCAATCGCGAATCTGTACATAGAGTCTGTATTATATAACTCCGTACGACACATCACACTCACACTCACACGCCTTGCGCGCCGCATGGAAACTTGGGCGCGAGCCGATCCTCTCCCTTCGCTCTACCATGAACCGTATAGGGGAACCGCGAGTTTCCCCGTTGCGGCGCGGCTTCGACCGCGAACTCACTCGAACGTGCGCTCAAGAGAGAGAGAGAGAGAGAGAGAGAGAGAGAGAGAGAGAGAGAGAGAGAGAGAGAGAGAGAGAGAGAGAGAGAGAGAGAGAGAGAGGAAGAGAGAGAAGGGGGATGATTTTCACTTTCTATTTGTGTGTGTTTCGATGTGACATCCTGCCGGATAGCACTGGCGAGCGACGAGTGACCTCTCCGGCGCAGAGGGAAGCCTTACGAATCCGCTTTGGCGCACGAAGTTTCGCCTCGCTCGGCCTCGGCAAACGAAATTTCTTCCGCTGCGGCGACGCAGGACGACGATAATTGCTCGCGTTTCGAACCACCGCGTTATCGTCGTCGTCGGGTTCGTTTCGTCAGAATCGCTTTTCCGACATTTTCACTCTTTCACGCGGCAACACGCGTGTCGGGATGTCAGCGCTTGAGCGGTGATTTCGATGTTTGAACCTCGAAACGATGCTCGACTCACTTTTGCAACAGCAGCAGCATCGAGTGACTTTTTATCGGAAAATTGAGAATGACACAGCACACATGCGTGACGCTGTGAATGCTCACATTGTTCCTTTGCTCGTTTGCTCCATTTGCAAATTTGCTTTCCGAGAGAAGTCGGGGCTGGGCAAGGTCGACGAGAGAAATCGCGGCTCGTCAGTGCGATCGGACAGTATCGAAAGTATCGCTCGGGCCATCGGCGCTCGACGAAAACAAAGCCGCTCGCATCTTTGCGCTCCTACGCAAGTCCCGATGAAATGGCGAAGTGGACGTTCATCCGGTGTCTGGCAGGGGGTTGCTTGCGGCGACACGGATGATCGTCCGTCAAAGGCGACTTAAGCAACGCGATGAGTCGAGGAGGCGACGAAGAAGCACGACGACGTCGTCGTTATTCTCGCAAATAGGAGTCTCCAACTCGAGGGTCGCGCGTAAACATTTTTAATTCTACCGCCCACAATTTGCCGTCATTCCGAAAATCTGTTGGATTTTTCTCTGCTTTCCGCTTCATTCGTCGCGCGGGGTCGCAAGATCGCCCGCACGAAATTCATCGACACGCTTCTCCGGCATTTTATTCACCCGCCGAAATCTGAACGCGTGATGTGTGTTGCACACAAAGGGGCAGAATAATGAGCGAAAGCGGGTGCGAGAGGCGAGATTTCTCGGGCGGAGAAATCTCGAATCGGGTGCCGTGTTTGTTAGCTCGCTGCGCGAACCGCGGAAAGGGCACGCGATGTCGAGAGAGAGAGAGAGAGAGAGAGAGAGAGAGAGAGAACGCTATCGTGCGACAAGGGAGATAATATTTCGGAAGTTCTCTCGAGGGACGAGCGCACTAGAGTTACGCTTACGCGTGTGCGCTTCGGCGCTCGAGTATACCGCTCTTGAAGACAATGAGAAGTCGGGAGAAAAATAATTGCGCACGGGCGGGGACGGGGACGTCCGGGCCGAAACAAAAGTTTGCCGGCATTTTTCTTCCTTTTCGGCGGAACTAGGTGTAAGAGATAGGGAGCACGCCGTCGAGTCGCGGAACCGACTCCGCAATGCGTGCCGCATCGATTTTCCCGTTAACCGGTCGGATGTTTGGGAGACGTATCGGTAGTCCCAGTTATTCCGCTTAAATACGGGACTAGCAAATATGTGCTGCAGAGAGAATTCGACGAGGCTTTTCTCTCGCTGCGAGAGTTGACGAGAACTGAGTTTGTCAGCCGTCTCGACGCACACACCGGCGCGTGCGGATGATCACATAAAGACCCGACTAGAAATTTTGATCAGGTTCACCTAACATGGATAAGTACCTAATAGAGTGAATGAAAGGTAATCCTAAGTAAGTCAGTCGTTATAATGTCCTAACGATGACCTAAATGAGTAAGGAAGACCTTTATAAGATTATAATGATTGGGTCCACATTAGGACTTTAATGTACCAATCTAGTGTATGATATAATATGGGTCAGTTAATCAGGTCCTTGTCGGGATCTTATTCATTGTATCTAATATGATGTGCATTATCAAGTTTTAACAAAACAATTTTTGGGTGTCATTTCATCAAATATAAAGATGTTTGCATTGAAAAAATAGATTCACTTCAGATCACTTGAATATATTTGTAAAATGCTATAGAAACTATCTAAACTTTTTTTAGCAGTCAATAAATAGTTGTAAAATTAACGTGACATGCAACTTTTCTCTTTATGTCTCGTCACCTTGTGATACTTTGTGATCTTATGATATTCATTTTATGTTTCTTTTCCGAAACATTTTACAAGTATGCTCAAGCGATCTAAAATATTATTTCATGCAAATATCCTTTTATTTGGAAATGACATGAAAGAATTTTCAGCGTGTCATTTCTTATTTCTAATATCATCATCCAATATAGCCGTGGCGAGTAATCAGGAGGCATAATTTGAAAAGAAAAAACGTAATAAGGATTCCATAAGGTAACTCAATAAGGATCTGACTATGAATTCTTACTAAGGTCCTGATATCCACGCTGCGTTGCATGACTTACTAGGATAGCCGATAGTATTACCTTATTGGGACCTGATGTACAAATGAGGTTAACCTGATCAGGACGATGGGATAAATTTCTAGTCGGGGAAGCACGTCGCCTTTCGTTCAATCTCGTGTTCGCATTTGCAACTTTGTTAGGTGATTTTTCCGGCTTCCCCTCGATGCGCATTAACGCGCCGACGCTGCGGATCACGCGGAAATAAAATAAACGCGCTACTTCCCTCGTTCCGAGAACTGCATTTGCGCGAATCGGAATACGATAGATGTATAGTTTAGCCTCGTTTGTGGAGCTGCGTGTTACGCAAATCCTATTGCAATTCACTGTCCTATTACCCATATCATCAATAACGCTAGTTAAATCGGCGTCCTCTCGTAAACGAGCACTCGTCCGAAAATACATTTCATTGGAAAACTAATTACTCCATCTAATGCGTGTTGAAATCATTAATGGGCAACGATATGGGCGAGATATTATATTTTGATTATTATCCTAATATGCCCATTTATGCTCCATTTATGCACGTATACGGTTGTACATTTTTTCAAGATGCACCGAGCATGCATTTTTTCGTGTCTCTCTCGTTTCGGTTTGAACGATTAACTTGATCTCTCTCTCTCTCTCTCTCTTTCTTGATCACCTCAAATCGTTATCTCGAGTCATGCGATAAAAATTGTACGCTAAAAATTAGAAATAAGCGTGAAAAAATTTGGCTGTGATGAATCAGCTTGCGAGAAGAGTATTAGTGTGTCATTTCTATTTCTCTAGTTGGTTTGTTTCGATCTACAAGATATCACGAATTAACGAGTAAGGCTACTTGTAACGATCAACGCGCAGTGCACAAAAAGGCCAAGTTTCTCGAGTAAAGACGCGTCGCGTGGAATTTCGCACTCTGTTGATACTTGTCTTGGCTGCAATCGCGACTCGGTCGCGATTCCTCCCTAATATAACTTAAAACGAATCGCCTTCCCTTATTAGCGCATAACGATTAGCCGGGCCGTGCATTCGGGGCAAATCCAAAATCAAATGCGATTTCGCGCGGGCCATTACGCGGCATTCATCATCTTCCAAATGCAACGCGGGCGCAATTATTGTCCGATCCGGGCGGAACCCTGGCAACAGCGACCGCGCCAAACTCGGATCCCTCGTCCCCGCCCCCCTCCCCCTCCCTCTCTCCTGCACGATTCCTCGCGGAATATTACTTCCTAATAATACGAATTATCGGATGAAAGGCCCGTTTTATTACGCGACGCGCGTGTACACGCGAGCGAAATCACGCGCCGAGCGAGTGTCGTGACCGGGTATCGTATCAGGCATCGCGTGGCTTCGCGCAAAATCCGACGTATAGACGGGAACTGATGAAACTTAAACTTCGGACCGTCTGTCAACGGACGGAACGTCGCGGAACAATCGTGCGACAGTGATGTATGTCAATTTTTTTACGGTCGAACAGACAACCGGATGATATCCTCGTGCAATGAGTTTGGCGACTTTTTCCTAACGAGAACGTCAGAGAAGCTCGTTATTTGTGGACTCGTTACCAACGGCGTGTGAGCGTTTGTCTCTTGCTAAGCTTGTAAAAAATTTCAAGTTCAATCAGAGTCGACGGCAGAGAAAGATCCTCCGTCGCCCCGGTTTCTTCTCCGAGAGATTAAAAAAAATTCTTGCTTTCAATCGACGACCTCTCGAGAGGCCAGCTTCGTCGACGAAAAAAAGATCAACTCGAAACCAGGCAGAAATGATCAGGCAGAATGGTGAAAGGAACGGCCGATGACTCTCGGAGACTCTCCGTACATCGCGTGAAATGTATGAATCGGACGCGTCCCAAATTCCTGGCTCCGCGGACCGCAGAATGAGGTAAACGCGGCACGTTGCTCCAAACTCGGAAAGACTAAACGAATTCGAATTTTGTTCATTCCGCGTGGTCGGCCGAGTCGAGAATTGAATTCCAGGCGCGAACGGAATCCAATTCGAAGTCCGTGGTTGTCCGCGAGCCGTCTCCCACGTCCTCTCATCCTGATCTCCTAACTTGGTAGGAAACTTCGCGCGCAGCCCGACGCGATCGTTTTCCTTCCTGCGTCTTCACTTTCCATCGTCGCGCACCTGTCTTCCCTCGATACAGACGCGCACGACTGCTTCCCCGCTACAAATACAATGCGAATGCTGCCGCGAATTTTAGCATTGTCACGGCACCGCAGCCCGCAATTACCCGCTTGTACATACGTAAATACGCGATCTGCAAGGGACATCCGAATGGAGAGAATCCGACGCTCGAATTCGCGAAACTATGGCAAGCGCGAATACTTTTCACGGAGAAAAATTGGGGAGGGAGATTTTCGCGATAAAGCGCATCGCTCTCGCCTCTCTCGACTCGTCCGCATCGCGACGCTGCGTCCAATTTGCGCGCGCTGCACACTTTACTGCGAGCGCGAGCGCGCGCGTCCGAAATGCGTGAAAAATCGCGATAGCGACGCATGATAGGCGCCAAGAGAGAAACTAATCGTTAACTAGAACGTGAATTATTCGTTAACGAAAGTGCGCTCCGACAAACGATGCGACGGACTGGAACTCGACGTGCCGTAGATCCTAATCGACAATTTTGCTAAGCGCAAGCGTAAGAGATAAGACGAGGAGGAGGAGGAGGAGGAGGAGGAGGAGAAGAAGGAGGAGGAGGAGGAGGAGGAGGAGGAGGAAGAGGAGAAGGAAGAAGAAGAGGAGAAGGGAAAAGAAATGAAATGAACACAGAAGAAATCAGTAACCGCAGTGATATCGTTAGAATAGATAGGTATATTATTGTACATACTATGATATTACGATGTTTACTAAATAAAAATGTTGAAAGGAAGTGGAGTGACCTGCTCTTTCGGGCGGAGGTTGTAGAGTCGTAGTGTACATAACGTGACGTACCCTAAAAAATAAACACTCCTTGATAAGTCCATCAAACGTTGGTAGACTGCTATCGATCCAACTGCACGGTAGACGCGCGGAATGCTTCGTTGCCGTTTTCCTCTATTTTTCTTTATCACAGTTCACGATCTCGCTTGTTGATTTACAAACTGACACGCTCGCGATGGAGTGCCGCTTGAGCTGAGAGATGAAAATTTCGTGTCTGAGAGAGAGAAAGAGAGAGAGAGAGAGAGAGAGAGAGAGAGAGAGAGAGAGAGAGAGAGAGAGAGAGAGACCAAGCCTGAAGAGGCTTTGTCAAGATTTATCGCTACGATATCGGCGCTTCTGCGGTGAAAACTCGGCGACAAAGCGTAAAAATTGTACAACAATACGCGAGTGACATTAACGAGTCTCTCATCATCACCACCCTGCGCTCACAGAGCAGAACTTGCTCTGAGAGAGGTTTATCCTACATAATTATTATCCCGTCGTTTAAGTATATGCCACGAAGGAGACTGGCGGAAGTTGGTTACAAAGCTGGCGTAACACCTTTAAGACGTACGATCGGTTTGAGCACTTCCTTTGTTACAATATCCACCTTTGAGGACATCTCGACGCAGTCGTGGAAACGAGCGGATCCCTGAAGAAATCCCTTTGCTTCTTCAGACCCGCGTCTCCTTTATCCCGGCAGCTGGCAGTCTTTTATCGAGAATGCTCCTTTCGCCAGCGATAAGTAACTAACGAGCTTCAAAGGACGCCAGCGGACGGTATATTTCTGACACTCCTTCGCGCGCTCCGTGCGGCCGCGCTCCCGGCACAACGCGACGAATTAAGGCTGTGAGCAGAGCATAAACGCGTGCACACATCAAAACTCAGGTAAATAAGGCCTCATTCATACACCCGTCGTTTTGTCGTCTCCGCGCGGCGCTTTCTTTCTTTATATCATTCACGCCCGTAAGCAAGCGCGCCGAGCATGCGCCGTCCGCGTCGAATGTATCGAAAATACTCGTGCACGTTTCGTCTTATTAATCAGTTCGATTACAATACATTTCTTGTCACCATTTTCTCGTTAGCTCTACGCACCTTTCGTTGAGCCTTGAGCTCTGAATTGAGAGCTGATGCGACTCCTTGGTCGAAGCGAGCGACTCGATTGCGAACGAGCAAAACGTGCAATCGGTGTCTCTTTCCGGCGGATACCGGAATCGAAACGGGGGGGGGGGGAGAGGGGCACCGGGGAAGGCCGCAAGATTATGGAAATTGAATATTTAAGTACCACAGTACCACAGTACAGTTCGCCAACTTTTAATAACCGCGCACTGGCGCTGCTCCAAATTAAGGGTAACTGGTCACTGGTGGGACATCTTCCTAAAAAGTTTCCGTTGTGTTGAAAATTTCAGCGCACGCTCGCCGTACTTTCCCGCAACAGACGGAGAAAGAAAAAAGAGAGAACGTAAGCGCGCGCGCCGAATGTTGCAATTGTGTACGAAAGTATACTATAGCCGCTATTAGGCAACGACTACGGAAACGAGGTTTCGTATCGTGTTCTGAAAACTGTCGTAAAAGCGACATAGAAATGGCCCGCGCAAAGCAAATATAATAAATTACAATATCGCTAACCGCGCAGGCGGGCAGGCAAGCAAGTGAGCAAGTAAGCAAACAAGCAAGCTTGCAAAATCGAGTCAACTACAAGTTCGACCCGTTTCAATTTGCACGGCCTTGTTCATTTGTATTAACGCTTTCAAAACGCATGCGCCCCTGCAGTTTTCTGTGCAAATTGCTTTGCAATAGCTTTGTGCATATCGGGTGAGTGCAAAAGGTTTCGACTTGAAAAGGTTCGGAGCTACCTCAAAGACGCCGCAGTTATGCAGCAGCACCTGCAAACATAGCAGACGTACAATACGCGAAAGACAACAGGAAGCAATGGCGATTGCTCGGCGGAATAATTAAATCGCTTTTCAATCAAACGACTCTCGGCCCGTTTTTTTTACCGCGACACCCATCAAAACTTGTGCACTCACTCGACAATCGACTTGTCCGATAAGTTCGTAGGGACTTTTGCGGAGAGTCCAAAACCGAGACTTTTGCAGACTGATGCATAATGATGCACCTTGACTGTCTTTTCAGCGAGAGAAAGTCCCACAGAATGAAAGAAAAGAAAAAAAAAAGATAAAATTGCGTCCGACTGTGGGCTTCGAGTTTCTCCCGAGTAAAAATCCCTGCGGAAACTTATCGGGCGACCCGATATATATAGCGTATCACGTAACACCGGCATTCCTCAGTAGCTCGTCGGCCACGTGCAGGCCTTCAGCGTTCATTAGTATCGTAGTTTACGCACGCCCGGATCGTTGCTTTACGTTTTCCAGACGTCCCGAAATTTCTCCCCCAATTTGCGAGAAGCGGCCAAATCGGCCGCGATCAATCACCCTTCCCGCGTTCATCCACTTACAAGGCTCGACTCGACGAAACGTAACGCGATATCTCGTCGACGTTACGGTTAACGAGCATCTGCCCGAAGCGCCCTAACTGTGTGTCGAGTTTCAACGTTTGCAGCCGCCGTGCCGCGGTGATGGACGTTTCTTCGGCGCGAAACACCTAAGAAGCGAGACGCCGGCGCAGTCTTGTGGATTCCGCTGGTAAAGTGTCATGTTTCGCGAGCTGCGAAACGCGCGCGGCGGCGAAAGATGCGGTGGCCCGAATGTGTCCACCTCCGCTACTAAAGGCACTCGGCGATCTCCGCGGAGGTGCTGGATGCCGCGACTGCGGAAACCGTCGTGCAACCTGCTAGCCGCCGCTGCGACAACACGACGAACAAATGCGACGTGGGGCATTGCCTCGGACAACCGCCACGGCTTCGGGGCGACGCGCGAGACGAAGGTACAGCACAGCAAAACAGTAAAACACCCACACTACCTCTAATTGCTCGTCTCACCGTAATGAATCTCGACATGCCGCACCGCAGCGGCGTAATTTTTGAACTCGCCGAGAGTGTCCGCGAGCGTGGATACGATCGCATCAAAGCGACATTCGTTTCCGTCGAATAGAAAGCAAGTGGCCAAACGAAGGGCTCTATTGGCTTAGTTTACGCTCAAACCAATCACAGGCTGCGTGATGGCGCATTTTATACGCCGCTCCCTCGTGATTATAATCTTCTTGGCCACGACGCGCTCGATCGGACCAGTTGTCGGTTCATTTGCCCGTGTCATGTCGACGACCTTATCCCTCGAGCAGACGGCTGTCCGAACCGCGCATAATTCATACGGCAGGCGAGAATTGATGAAATCAACTCGGTGGGGAGATCGATACCGCTTATGAGATAAGTCTAGTCGAACAATCAACGGGCAGCAAGCAAGTTGCTTGAGATTTAACGCCGCCGAGCGATTTAATCGTAAAATATCTTGTATCGATAATAATAACAATAATAATAATAACAGCATCGATGAAAAGCGACGTCAGTAATCATACCCGCGTGCACATTTATTGCGTTCGGCAATCCCGCCGATATTGCCGCAGATGCAAAAGCGAGAGGAATCCAATAGGGCAAAATTACAGCGACTTATTAGAATTCTCCGACTTCCCCTCGATTTTCGCAGCCGCCGACGGGGGAAGGGAGGGAGGAAGGAAGAGAGAGAGAGAGAGAGAAAGAGAGAGAGAGAGAGAGAGAGAGAGAGAGAGAGAGAGAGAGAGAGAGAGAGAGAGAGAGAGAGAGAGAGAGAGAGATAGAGAGAGTGAGTACCTTAACGCCGCGCGAATCACTTTTCGCGCGGGTGCGAACACGTCGTCGGCAATTTGCGTTCCTCTGCGTGACTCCTTCGGCTGGCAGAGAGGTGACGCAAAAAACTTTAATTCCGGTCCGGCGGTAGCACGTCGGAAATGGCGGCCGACGTGCCGCGCGATAATACGCATATATGCTCTCGCTCTATAACCCTTTTTATCCGCTTGACTTTATCGCCTCGCAGAGAGAGAGAGAGAGAGAGAGAGAGAGAGAGAGAGAGAGAGAGAGAGACAGAAAGAGAGAGAGGAGAAAGAGAGAGAGAGACAGCGCGGCCGTTAAGAACGGGTTCGCCCTAGTTTCGCGGTTAACTACAAATATCAGTTCAGCGACAGAAACACGCCGCGGCGGGAGGAGGCCGCTTCGTTTCGCGTACATGCCTCGAATAACTCGCTATTTGCGCTTCGAACTTTACGACTCCCGTGTGAAACGATTCCGACTAAGGACACCGCGGCGGCGGCGAGAGGAAGGGAGGGGGCAGGGGGCAGAGAGAAAAGGACGGGAGAAATCAGATGGGGATCAGTGAGCTCGAGGGGTTAAACAGAGAGGAGGATACTAACGTCGTTGTAAAACGGCACGTTTGTACCGGAGATGTACGGCGGGAGGGGGGGGGGGAGGAGAAAAGACGAAGGAGCAGGAAGAAAAAGGATAGAGCCATGTAGAGAGCAGGTGAGCAAGCAAAGAGACGAGGGAATCAGCGAGGGAAGTGAGCGAAGAGGGTTGGAGCCAGAGAGAGAGAGAGACAGAGAGAGAGAGAGAGAGAGAGAGACGAGCGGCGTTTTATAGCTCGGACTAGATGGCCCAGAACGTGGCGTGGAAAATAAAAAGGACAGGGGAAAGTACGTCGGAGGTACTCGCGCGCTGTACAGATACGCTTTTCCCATTAAAACCGCCCCCGACGAATTGTGCGCGTCGGCTCGCACAGCTGCGTGAGAATCGGCGCGTCGGCAGAGGAAAATGGCGCGCGCGATTTATCGCGTCATAATCGAGACACAGGGGTCGCGGAAGAGCAACGGGCGCGTTTAAGGGCGCGTTCGCCGCTCGCGAATGATATGATCGCGAGCTGGTTAGGCCGTCAGCGGGGAAACTTTAGTTTCCCAGACTTCCACTTCATTAACCCGGATGCAGCGCGCGTAGCGCCGCGTTTGCATAAGTTTCCCTTTTATGAAACTGTCGAGATCGTTTCGCTTCCTCCGTCAGTGTCTCATAATCTGCGACTACTTACCCGCCTGACCCAGCAGCACTTAATCTAATTGCTTCGATCGCTATTCGCTGAGCTCCGTGCTAATGCGTGCTTATCACGCGTTGATCCACCGCGACGCGATTATTGTCGCGCGCGTGCAAAGCAGTCGTGTTGTTTCTTTTCCCGCTCGCGCGCGCGTAAATATCGAATAACGTGATTGGATGACCGCGCGATATCACCAGGACGTGTGAGAGTAATCTTATCGTGAGAGGTATCGCCTCGAGTCCGAAGATGAAAAGCACGAGAGTCTGGACTCCCGGACGTCCGGAAGGAGCGCGGCAAAGCCGCAACGAGACGCGCTCTAGAGACGATAGCGCGCGGTTCTTTATCAGGATTTCGGCTCGAAAATTACGACACGGCACAGTAGCGCAGAGTAGCGTGCTGGTTAACGTAAATTGCGGCGAATCGAAGCGGCCGGGATTTAAAGCTCGGATCGCGAGCTGCAGGTGGAAATGACGATGTATAACGAGTAGATACATCTAAGCAGAACATAGAGCCAATATCACAGTAGCGTTTATACCCCGGCCACTAAACCGATACAGCCTCCTCATATATAACGCGCGCTGGGCCGCTACGTTTCGCAGGTTAACGTTCGCACGTGTCGCATCCCATACGCGCGCGCGCGCGCGAGATTACTGATAGAAGAGGCTATAAATAACTGATGCCGATTATGTAACGGAGATGAATACTCAACGACGAAGCCTCTGGCTGGCTCCAGAAGATTGCGGTCTCGATTTGCACGTATCAACTGTCCGTCTCGCAATCGGCTGTCCGACAGGATCGATTCGCTGGATCGGGACGCCACTTTGAGCCACTTCTGAGCTCGCTTCTTCACAGCCACCCGACTAGAAATTTTGATCAGGTTCACCTAACATTGATATGGACCTAATAGAGTGAATGAAAGGTAATCCTAAGTAAATCAGTTCTTATAATGTCCTAACGACAAATGAGTAAGGAAGACCTTTATAAGATTATAGTATAATGATTGGGTCCACATTAGGACCTTAATGTACCAACCTAGTGTATGATATAATATGGTTCAGTTAATCCTTTGTCGGGATCTTATTCATTGTACCTAATATGATTTGCATTATCAAGTTTTAACAAAACAATTTTTGGGTGTCATTTCATCAAATATAAAGATGTTTGCATTGAAAAAATAGATTCACTTCAGATCACTTGAATATATTTGTAAAATGCTATAGAAACTATCCTTTTTTTAGCAGTCAATAAATAGTTGTAAAATTAACGTGACATGCAACTTTTCTCTTTAACACTACTTTATGTCTTGTCACCTTGTGATACTTTGTGATCTTATGATATTCATTTTATGTTTCTTTTCCGAAACATTTTACAAGTATGCTCAAGCGATCTAAAATATTATTTCATGCAAATATCCTTTTATTTGGAAATGACATGAAAGAATTCTCAGCGTGTCAATTCTTATTTCTAATGTCATCATCCAATACAGCCGTGGCGAGTAGTCAGGAGCCATAATTTGAAAAAAAGAATGTAATAAGGATTCCATAAGCTAACTCAATAAGGACCTGACTATGAATCCTTACTAAGGTCCTGATGTCTACGCGTGTTACATGTGTTACTACTGTGTTACATGACTTACTAAGACCCGATAGTATTACCTTGTTGGGATCTGATATCCAAATGAGATTAACCTGATCAGGGCCATGGGATAAATTTCTAGTCGGGCATCTGTCACCACGAGCGGTCGGCCACGCGAGTTGTTATTGTTCCGTCCCGTCAGTTGTGACGTTCAGAAATCTCGCGGGCCACCAACTGATCGCGATAACGATCAGTGCGCTTTTTATCATCGGAATTTGCGAAAAATTATTCTTTCGTTGATTTCGCAATTTTCATTAGATCCTTGCAGCAGCCATCGTGCAACATGATTTAATATCCGGAAAAATATCGAGAGGTCGGGGCGTCTTCTGGCGGTCCCTCCCGTAAACGTTGACACACCTCAGTGAGCGAACAAACTTACCCCACCTGCTTTCCTCTTGAAACACGAATAAAACGATAGATCTCGGTGTGTGTTTTAGCTATAATTCGATTATCGGATGCGAGTAAACTCGGTCGTACATCCCGGCTCGTTCGTGCCAGTGGCAATAGAGCGGCCATCCGCGGCGTAACGACGCGTCATGTAGGGCCGATCGTTTCTCCGAACAAAAGGTTATTAGATTCTGATGACTTCGCTCACGGGGCTGGTTACGAGCGAGCTTACGACTCCTTAGGCAACCCGTGAAAACAAAGTTTCGGCATGAACTTGGAAGGACGCGAATATCATGCCCCGTACGTCATTGTGAGCACCTCGGAAACGTTGGGGATAATTAGAGTTTCTCCCGGCGAGGGAGAGAGAGAGAGAGAGAGGGAGGGAGGGAGGGGGGGAGAGAGAGAGAGAGAGAGAGAGAGAGAGAGAGAGAGAGAGAGGCGAACCGCTCGAGGGAGCAATGATTTAGCGGAGGAAACGATATTGTTTCGGCAATAAGCGATTCGTCACCGTTAATAGCTACGGATGCGTACTTAGTCATCGATTATGAGACCTGCGCTCAGTCTCAAATTGGACCGGCGGTAATTTACGGCGTCTCGGTCGGCCCTCAGCTGCGTTCACACGAGCTGCTCATCACCGTGATGGATACCTCCGCGACCTCCGCTAGGAAAAAGCGCGGAAAACGCGAGTGTGAATTCAGTCAGCGGGCCTACGCGAGAGAGCGAGCGTTGGGTGTTGAGGTTTTATCCGGTGAACGAGCGCGATCACAGGTGCGAGATCGTTTCGCTTCCGCGTGGAGGGCGCAGTTCCTTCGGAACTGTCGTAATTCCTTTGTTCCGACGCGAGTGCGGCATACACGTAACGACGTGAACTGTACCCCATACATCCCCGGTGTTTCCCGATAACTTCCGGCATGTCGGTGCGCTGGCTGGCGACGACGTGTTGCGGGGTTCTTCCCGGTGACGTGCGCCCGACGACGGTTGCGCGTCTCCAAGTCTCCAAGTACACGCCAGAACTTTGTTTCGACGAGTCGACCGAGGACCCATAACGTCGCGTGTAAGCGAGCCACGACACACATTGAGAGGGAGAGAGAGAGCGAGAGAGAGAGAGAGAGAGAGCGAGAGAGAGAGAGAGAGAGAGAGAGAGAGAGAGAGAGAGAGAGAGCGAAAGAGAGCGAGAGAGAGCGAGAGAGAGAGAGAGAGAGAGAGAGAGAGAGAGCGAGAGGTCGTCAGGATCTAATAACCTTTTGTCGGGCAGCCGGATGGAAACTCGTGCAGTTACACGACGTCGACGTCGTGCCGTGTTACCATGTAAATGGACGTCTGAATGTCCTTGGCAGGGATAAACGAGTCTGTAGTCCCACTATATACGTAGCGACGACAAGTTCGGTGCCATCGATCCGGCCGGCGAAAGCAGGTCGGATACTTTCTTTGGACCCGTCGCCGGTACCCGGCGCGCCGCTGCCGGGGTTATCTCTCAAATTCGAAGACAGCTCGACGATTGATACACCCGGCTCTTCGTAGCGCGGGAGCTTTTTATTTTTACCTGCTTGCACGATCCCGTCCGCGCGCAGACGCCAGCGCGACGTTAGCGTCTCGTTTGTCTCCGACGTGACAGACGTCGCCGTCGATCGCAGATGGGGGTGTACCTTTGTGCCCGGTAGAATGTGTCGCGAGGATCATAGATTACTTTGATCGCGCTGCGCGCGATGGCGACGGCTGGGATGTCATTGTGCTCGCAGCGGACTCGGCAGGGGGAGGAGACGTTGTTGTTAAGCGTCGGCTTATTATTCAGGGATTTATGCGGGGAGACGCGCGCGAATAAACGTCGAGTGCAAATGGGACTTTTCATCGGGTATTTTCAAAGCTAAATTGTAATTCGTCCGGTTAATTGTCGCAGAACTTCGTGCTATCGGCTTTCTCTCGGGCGTTTCTATTTCACGTCAAATCGGTTGCACCGTAAACGCGAGAATGGACGCGAGAAAAATGAGGAAACAAAGGGAATTGTTTAGAACGCGCAGGGATACGCGCTTTGACTAATTGCCGGGGCTATTTCGAGGAAGATGATAATTAGACGAGCAGTAATTAGCGGCAGATGTTACCAGTCGGGAGCTAACTGTGCAGAGCTTTGTCGGGCGGAGACAGAAAGAGAGAGAGAGAGAGAGAGAGAGAGAGAGAGAGAGAGAGAGAGAGAGAGAGAGAATATTTGAATTATACCATCATTTTCCAGCCATCGACGAATTAAATTGCATTTTACGCAACGAGTTTCGCGTTAGATCGAGCAAACTAGCTAAAGTGAAATAATCATTAAAATTAACGGCATAAATTGCAGCTTGATGATCATCGCTTCCACACGTATTCTTCCTTCGACCGTCGAAGCTCGACAAATGTTTGTCGTGTCGCGGAAAGTCGCGGGAAGACACTGACAATCATTACCCACGTTTTTACTCGGACATCCTTTCGACCGGGTGAAATGACAGCAGCGGAATGATGAATATTAAATAAATCGGAAAGTCCCGTCCATCTAGCGGCAAGTAGTTACAGCTAGAACTGTCGTTAACCTCTAATGTCTAAACGAAGCTTAATGGTTTGTTTTGACATCTGTCAATAACATTCAGTACATAAAGATATACGTTTGCAACAATAACATTGTTTTTTACTGCATCGAAAATGTCGAAATTTGAGCGAAATAAGCATCATTTGCGCGAAATGTTAATCTTTTGCTTCAATTGGAAGAAAACTGCAGCTGAAGCTCATCGAATGCTTGTAAAAGTTTATGGTGATAATGCTCCTTCCGATAAAACATGCAGAGAATGGTTTCGACGCTTTAAAATTGGTGATTTTGATGTAGAGGACAAAGAGCGTTCTGGACGGCCAAGAGTATTCGAAGACGAAGAATTGCAGGCATTGGTGGACGAAGACCCATGTCAAACGCAAAAGCAACTTGCAGAAACATTAAATTGTGCTCAATCTGTCATTTGCGATCGTTTGTGAGCCTTAGGAAAGATTTACAAGGAAGGAAAATGGGTCCCGTATGAACTGAAGCCAAGAGACATTGAAAGGTGAAGAACCACCTGCGAAATTCTGCTCGCTAGGCAACAAAGAAAGAGGTTCTTACATCGTATCATCACTGGGGATGAAAAACGGATTTATCTTGACAACCCCAAACGTCGAAAAACTATTTGCAATCCCGGCCAGCCCTCAACATCGACGCCAAAGCGGAATATCCACGGAAAGAAGGCAATGCTCTGTATTTGGTGGGATCAGAAGAGTGTGCTGTACCATAAGCTGTTGAAAAGTGGTCAAACAGTCACAGGGGATCTTTACAGAAAACAAATGATCCGTTTGAGTCGAGCATTACACGAGAAACGACTAGAATATGAAACGAGACAGCGTAAAGTAATTTTGCTTCATGACAATGCTCGGCCTTACGTCACAAAATCTGTCAAACGTTAGAAGCATTTCGCTGGGAAGTGTTACCCCATGCGGCTTATTCACCAGACTGTGCCCCTTCCGACTATCACTTGTTTCGGTCGATGGCACATGCATTTACTGACAAATGCTTCAATTCTTATGAAGACGTCGAAAAATGGGATAGTGTCTGACTGGATAGTCTCCAGAGATGAGTCATTCTTTCGCCACGGAATTCGCTTGCTGACCGAAAGATGGAAAAAAGTCATCGCTAACGATGGACGATATTTTGATTGATGTACTTTTTCATTTTGCTTCTTAAATAAAGCCATACGTTTTGCAAAAAATCGAACGGAACTTTCCGATTGACCTAATATTTTATTAGAGCCGAGCAAATGGCGGCTTCCTTCGCCCAAGTGCGACTATATTTCTGACGAGGGAGCAGTTTGTGCTGTACCGCACAACAACAGCGCTGTCGAATGAAACAACGGCCGGGAATGCCTCCCTATCTCTTGTACGCAGGTATCTCTATGGAGGAGAAAGGATAGAAGCGCGGCAGATCCGCACGATTAAGTTATTCGTGTACGCGCGACGTGCGAGTGGGCGCGCGCGCGCGCGCGAGGATGTTGGCGGGCAATGTGCATGTGAGACGATAAGCATACCCAATTAACGATTCAGATCAACCGTGAGCAATTGGCTCGGGACCGAAATTTACTCGCTGCTCGAGCTCTAACGTGGCGCCGCGGCAAATCGAGAGAGCGACGAGCACGCGAGACGATCCGCCGAGATACTCACACCCGAAGGCTGTGTCTAGGTCGACCTCGACTTGGCAGCGGATCAGAAACAATCTGAAGAGTCCGCCGTGCGCGCGATCAGCGCTGCGGTCTATCAAAGAACGTAACAAATCGCCGGGCGCTTGATGAAGTGTAAGCTCGACGTTGCGTTCCACATAGGACGCATCGTTGCTCCGCGCGACTTCCTCGCGCTTCCAATTTCGTTGTTTGCTACGAAAGGACCAGGAGGACGACTCGAGATCGCTCGGGTATTGCGTATTCTCGTCGCTTTTCAAGAGTCCACGGATTTTTCGACTTGAGAGCGCTGCATCTCGTCCCGTCTTTTCATTATGATATTATTCCTCTCATAATATACGTTCATTCGGCCGCATCGACGGGCCCGATCTCTCCTCCCGTGCCACGAGTATACATCTCCAGCCGAGTAATGCACAGAGGCGCGGGGCGTATAAATTTCATGTTGTAATACTCCCCCATTCTGTCGAGAGATAAGAAAATCGTAGGAAATAAATGGGAAATTGCTCGCGGATCCATCGACGTCAATGCATCACTCGGACAGCTCAGCTCCAAGGGTTTGCTTTTCCAATTGCGCCGCGTGCTGCGGGTAATAATTTCGCGAGGTCGACATTCAGTCCGACAATCCCGGAATTGCGCTTAGATCTTTGCTGTGTGTTGACATAAGCGATAGCTACGTTATGCGAAACACGGCGTTCAATGGAAACAGATTGCGCGTGTATACGTCCGTCCGTGTGAACGGTCGCCGATAGCCGGCTATTTCGATTTTCAGCTGGAACGGCATATCTGCGATCTGCGAAGCGATACTTAGAGACGGCTTTTGCAACACGCCCGCCTTCTTCCGCGCTCTTCGCGCAACGTCGAGTGCGACATATTAATCTTCGTAAAACACCCCGAACGCGTAGCGCGCGTTTTCCTCGGGCTCGGGCGCATTTCCGCGCTCACACTCGGCGACCTCGTCCGCAGGACAGAACGAGTTCCCGTGATTTCGAGCACGCCTCTTTAAAACGAGACGCGGAGGCAACAACTCCACGTCTCGCACGTCTCGATCCGGCCGGTAAATCGTCATAGGCGCATCGCGCACTGCCTCAACGAGTCCTCGGAGTCGCGGCACTTTCGACTTAGTTAGGATTGCCGAGTGCGCGGAATAAGCGTAAGCGAGCCTCTGTCGCCGGTGCGGTTTTACGCGGTGCAGTTTTGCGGAGAAGGACCCGAGCGAGAAGGACGCGCGCACAGGCTGATGGATAGCGGAGGTAGTCCTCGGTGGCTGCTGGAATCACTGCCCGGATAATCCAGCGCACTTGATTGGACGCCCCACTCCGCAGATCGATTGTTATACAAGTAGTGTTATTGAAAGCGTGATGAAAATTTAATGGGAAATAGATCGACGAGCGGGCGGAAATGTTGGTCTTGCGAACAAGTGCGCCCGGCGCCCGGAGAATCCGCGCGAGTTTTCCTTTGTTTAACTTGTACTTAAAATTGCTCCAAGCTCGCCGACGAAAAAGAGCACTCCGACCATTGCGAGAAAAACGCTCTTCCCCTTTTACCATCCTTCGCGCGAGAGAATGAAATAAATGCGCGCGAGGAAACAGAGGAGGAATTATCCGCGGATCTGTCCGCGGGATTTTTCACGTTAACGCGACATTAGCGTCCGCGGAGCAATAACGTAACGCGTCAACGTGAGAGCCGCGCCCGCTATTTATCCTCACATAGCCTCGTTCTCGCTTCTAAAGCGCTGACGTGTCGATCGGGTCGCGAGAAAACATTAACGAGCGGAACGCGAATTATTTTGTTTAATTGCTCGCGGCGCGAGCGATAAACGTAGACGCAGACGCGAGTGAGATCGTACGACCTGCGCGGAGAAGCGGAGCGGAGCAGACGAGGAGAGGGGGAGGAGGAGGTGAATAGAAGCCGCCGAGCAAGCCGTGCGGGCTCTTAAATGGGCTGAGCATAACGACGTGAGGAATGGCGCTGTTTTGACAGTCGCCCGTTACGCCAACTTGCTCCTCGCCATTGCCGATGTCGATATTAATTCCGCGCGAGGTATACACGCGCATACGTACGTAGCTCTCTATTTTTCGTCCTGGATTTCAGTCGCAAGGTTACGCTAATGGACCCGTTAATTACACTCGCGCGTGTCCTCTCACCCTTCGCGTGGCTTGATCGATGCCCGACCGAACGAATCCTCGCGTGCCCGTTCGTGCTTGGTTAATCGCTCATCACTCTTTGCTTTTGTTTCATTCCCGATCCCGGTGGGTCTCGTGACGACGCATTTGACGCGGTTAGAAACGCGGATTTGTGATGTCCATCGGAGGGAGCTGACAGAGGATATCTCAGTTTCGCTCAGAATTCGCTCGAGATCCGCCCTGGACTCGAGCGCGTCCGAGCACCGACGCGTCGGATATGTTTCACGCTCGAACTACTGAAAGTGCGTCCGACGCGTCATCCTCGCCCTTCTATCGGACGAATGCGTTCAACAGGGCGTATCTGTCGGGTAGTATCTGTCGGGTTGAGGTAAATTTAAAGTAAAATCTGGAGAGTTCTTGGAGAATTCCAACTTTCATATTTTCGAGATAAATTCCCATCCCGACTAGAAATTTTGATCAGGTTTACCTAACATTGATAAGGACCTAATAGAGTGGATGAAAGGTAATCCTAAGTCAGTCCTTATGATGTCTTAACGACAAATGAGTAAGGAAGACCTTTATAAGGTTGTAATGATTGAATCCACATTAAGACCTTAATACCAACTTAGGTACCAACTTAGTGTATGATATAATATGGTTCAGTTAATCAGATTCTTGTCGGGATCTTTCATTGTACGTAATATGATTTGCATTATCAAGTTTTGATGATCTGCGTTATCAACAAAACACTTTTTAGGTGTCATTTCCAAATATAAAGATGTTTGCATTGAAAAAACACTTCCGATCACTTGAATATATTTGTAAAATGCTATAGAAACTATCCTTTTTTAGCAGTCAATAAATAGTTGTAAAATTAACGTGACATGCAACTTTTCTCTTTAACATTACTTTATGTCTTGTCACCTTGTGATACTTTATGATCTTATGATATTCATTTTATGTTTCTTTTTCGAAAAATTTTACAAGTATGCTCAAGCGATCTAAAATATTATTTCATGCAAATATCCTTTTATTTGGAAATGACATGAAAGAATTCTCAGCGTGTCAATTCTTATTTCTAATGTCATCATCCAATACAGCCGTGGCGAGTTAATCAGGAGCCATAATTTGAAAAGAAAAAACGTAATAAGGATTCCATAAGGTAACTCAATAAGAACCTGACTATGAATTCTTACCAAGGTCCTGATATCCACGCTGCATTACATGACTTACTAGGACAGCCGATAGTATTACTTTTTTAGAACCTGATGTCCAAATGAGGTTAACCTGATCAGGACCATGGGATAAATTTCTAGTCGGGATCTAGTCGGAATTGCCCACAGCCTCGTCAGTTTCGTACTCGATCATGCGTGATCGTCGCAGCAAAAGTTTTCACACGAGCCGAGATAAAGGCGCGCAACAATAAAGCACAACACAGTTATCCCGATGACTGACTCCCTTATTAATCTCATCAGGTGACATGCACTTGGAAAGTCGCGCAATAACGATACGTCACGTAGATTCGGTCTCGTCGGCTGCGCGCTGCAGCGAGTGCGGCTTCGGGGAAAAGGGAGGCAAACAAAACGCACGGCGCATTACAATTTGAACTCTAATCTGGCTGGCGAATTGTAAATTCATGATGCGGTTGCTCGCCTCTCTCCCTTCTCGCCCTCTCGCGCTGGCAACGAGGATTGTTTTTGCGGGCATAGTTATTGAAATATAACAGCATCGCAGCTGAAACGCAACGACCAGCATCTGCCTTCGCCCGACGAACGGTCCGAGTGCACCAGCTGTTATACACGTCGGGACTAAATGCTTTATGCATTAACGGTATCCATGGACCGGCGAGTTCACTGCGACCCGCCGCCACGATGGGATCGAGCTTGTCCGCGAGGCAATATCTCCGAGTGAAGCGAACATTTGGATCGAATCTCACGGTGTTTCACTGATACCAAATTGATACCACCGCGTGTGCTCGCTCGTCGTGTTTGCGGAAACTCCTTACCGGACGGAATAAAGAGTGAAATGTGCCGAGTCGAAATTTCAGTTTTGCGTTAGTTTGCGTGAATGTTTCGGCGAGCTCGAAGGCTTGCAGGGTTTCGAGTTCTACTAGCTATTGTTCTATATTTCATGCTAGAAATGAGTACTCGCTACTGTTTTGCTCATACCGTGGTTCAAGGAAGTTGTTCCGGAATTATCTAACGTTCTGTTTGGATTTAATTTTCTTCGAGTTGCACTAAGCTACGTGTTAATTATATAATTTACTCGGCCGCGCTAATAGGATTTGTGCGATGTGCAAATGTTAAATAGATAATGGCTACATGGGTGCGTGAAATGTGCACATCATTGATCGCCGGATGACGACGGTCGACGACTGGCGGAAAGTGATTTTATTTTCTTTGCCAATTGCTCTGATTTTCTCGTAGAACTTTTCGTCACATTAATCGTTATTGTTATACCCGTTGGCCGATGAAATATTTCATCGTTCTTTCGTCGGCATCGTGTTCGTCAACATGCGATCGAACCTACGCGAGTGTCAGTGTCAGTGTTAGTGTCAGTGTCAGTACCAGTGTCATTGGCACGATGGAGTATCCGGAGCAGCCAGGAGTAGGACGCTGGGTTGGGAAGTCAGGACGAAGGACCCAGGACATTGCAGCACGGATAACGACGCACCATATATTTCCAGGTATGTCAAACTGTTTATCAACACGTTGGGCACCGCGTTAAGTCACCGTTTAATTAATCAATGAAAAGCAGAGTCAACGGGTTAAACAGGATATTTTATATTTTAATGAATATTTGATAAACTTGTTGGGAATAAGGAGAAATACTGCGAATGGAAATTTCAGTCGAAATTTATAATTCGTCATCGTTTAATAATAATTATAGCCTCATAAATATTCGATTATTCGTCAACTTGTGTCTGTATTTATTTCGTATAAGAAATATGAATGCAAACAGCCGAAGAACGGCCCGTAAATACGAAACAATAATTAGTTATATTCTCAATCAGAAATCGTGAATGATTTCCATTTATGAATATCGACTTTAGAATTTACGAGACTCGTAAATTTCAAATTGATGTGCAGCATTATTAGGTACATAGTTGTTATATTTGCTCTAATTCCCTCCCCTCACCCCTCAGGACTCTCCAATTTTTAACGTAATTTCCGACGCAGATAAAAAATATAATAAGAGAATTATGAATAATGAGAAATTGCTCTCTCTCTCTCTCTCTCTCTCTCTCTCTCTCTCTCTCTCTCTCTCTCTCTCTCTTTCTCTCTCTCTCTCTCTCTCTCTCTCCCTTTTCGTCCATTTATTCATTTACCCGTTATTTAGCTATATATTGGTTATTGATTATCCAATATTCTCTCATCGCACATATTATATGCAGTCGAAGAAGTTACATAATTAATATCCGTCTCTTGTTAATATTAAAAGAGATTGAATGCATGTAGGGATTATCCTGACAACCGAGCGTTAAATAATTCTGAAATAATTTCTTCAGGCTTCGATATAACGAAAGCACGAGCAGCCGTTTGCAGCGTCAAAGTGAGTCAACAAGCTGCGTAATGTTATATCTCGGAATTCTCCATTGGTCCTTCAAGTCCGACAAAATTTGCAGGATTAACGTGGAAGCAAAATTTCGGGCCCCAGGCTCGATCCCACGAAATGGAACAATCGCGCGTAATACAATTATCCTTCGAAATTATCCGCACGCTTTTATTTGCAAAATAACTGTGTTTGCTCTCTCTCTCTCTCTCTCTCTCTCTCTCTTGACGCAAAGGGGCTCTCTCGTTGTAAAATAATTCCGAGTACAAACAGTTAAGACGTTTATTTCGCATATAATTACGAACTCAGGGAGAGTTGACGTACACATTAATGCTGCAGGCGGCTTGCGCTCAAATTACATCGAAAGCACGACGATGCTTTTGCGTGCACGCAATGTCGCGAACACGGCTGCCTTCGTGCATAGTCTTTGTACATGCGGCCGCGGGTTTAACGAAAAACTTTACTCGCGCTATTTCGAGTGCGACGACTCACACCGAAGCTCGCGACGCTGGGGTAGGAGTTATATACGCGCTTGTTATAAATGCGCGCTTTACGAGGCACTCGGAACAATTACAGTCTATGCCGTGTCAGCGAGTTTTATCGTACCGGCTCCGAATTTATGAGTCGCTGCCTCGCCCGCTGGCCGTCGGGATATTTTCAGGATATTCATCGGTTTACGAACGACTTAGCAGCCCCTCGTAGTCTCGACTTTCTCTCTCTCTCTTTCTCTCTCTCTCTCTCTCTCTCTCTCTCTCTCTCTCTCTCTCTTCTTCCTGCAACTTTACGCATGAGTTGGGCAGGCATAAAAACCAGAATAAAGAGCCCTACTACCCCCCTATCCTTTCTCTCCCTTTTAGCTCTTAATCACGCGTAAATTGCGAGGAAATGCAACAAATGTGACATCGGTGACTTTTCAACAACGATAAAACGATAAAACTTATAAAAGCGGAGTCGAGTTTTTTATTGAAATTTTATTATGCGATACGTCGATGTGGATATATGCATTCTTATTCTGTACACGTTTACAGGCACGTGTCGTTCGGCGTGTTAAACCAAATTTACAAAAATCGCGCGTTCATACAATTTTATCGCAGCGATAAAACTCTAAAATGTTTCCAATCGAATATATTTTTAATCTTTCCCTGTTGTTTAATTATTTACAATTGCACGTGTTAATACAAAATAATTTTTTGTACTTTTTCTGTTGTCTTTCACATGTTGTCTTTTGCACATTTCATTCACATGGCATTGCTGCACGGACTCGAAATCGCAATAAACAAGTTAGAACGAGATATCAAAATAAAGTATTAATACGAAGCAGAGCGTAAATCTCCGAACGTGCACGTTCAAAGCGACTTTTATTTTCTTATTTGTGCAAATACACCGCGCAGAGCAAAGAAGAGAGAAAGCACTGTTTATTAAATGCGCTTTGGGACACGTCCCTCAAGCAGCCTAGAATTAATTAATACAAAATACAACGTGTATATCCTGAATGAATAACAAGAGGCAACATGATCGCTTCCTGTTGTAAATTCACATTTCATATTTATGATATGTACAACTATAAATATTAAAATGTCAGAGAGAAATATTCAAGACCGATAAAGCTAAAGAGAGCCCCTCGCACACACAGAAGGGGGGAGAGAGAGAGAGAGAGAAAGAGAGAGAGAGAGAGAGAGAGAGAGAGAGAGAAAGCGAGAACCGGATCTCACACAGCGGATACGTAAATCTCTCGAAAATGAAGGGAACATTTGAAATATCACTCACAACCGAAACTATTTTCTCCGCAGAATCATTCGCTGCGCCGCCGGGATGCTATAGAGCTGGTAGCGTCACGTATAAATAACGTATCGTTAGTGACGGAAATCCGTTTCCCCTACATGGTTCGCCAATATGCGCGTTCGCCTCAATACGCGTGAAAATCATTAGAAACATATGTCACGAACATAGACACGTTCCGCCAACATTCCTGAAATGTTTAACGCGCCTGGCGGTAACGATATCAAAGTGCAGGCCAAAATGCACGGCGCGATGCGGACGAGTTTTGAATGCATTTCAACGGGCTAAATTCCGTTGGGCGCGGTCGCTCTCATGAGGCTAATTTCGTTTTCAACCTGTTAAGCACATAATTGAATACGCGCGACTCTCGGAAATACCTTTCACCGCCCGATCGAACGTATATTGTGTGGGCCCGAATGTTTCTTATAACGCAATTATGCGTTCCACGAGGCTCGCGTTTAATCACCAAATATTTTCGGGCCGTGAGACCTGCCATAACAAACATAATAAAATCATCCGACTCAATTCATACACTGGAATGTTTCCCACCGCTGTGAAACGGCGAACACGGTCGAATAATAAATGCGAAATATTTTTCCAATATTTATGCGCTTAATTTACGGCGCTTATGTACAACACATTGCGTATTCCTCTCAAGTATATTAAAATACTAAAATCACGGGGGAGAAACAATTAATGGGAAATATATTTCATTCATTACTTTGAATGTACTAATTAAATGGTGGTTAATGGAAATTACAAACTTTTTGTAATATCAGTGATATATATCACATATCCAAATAATGCAACAGAGAGAGAGAGAGAGAGAGAGAGAGAGAGAGAGAGAGAGAGAGAGGGAGGGAGATTAAAAAATCCAGGATTATTAAAAAATATCCGCGATCGAGTCGCATCGAAGAACGAGTTTGCCTTGAAAACGTTCAAGCACCTTTTCACAAAGATACGTGTTATTAATTGAAAAGCGTAATATGACGTTTATCGCGTGGCAGCGAAGATTTTTCAAAAGGCACATAATCTAAAACGTATTTCGCGCGCGGGCGAATACTATACGGCACGTCGCGGCACTATTTTGACCGACGCGCACGTAAACGCTCGTAATACTCTGGTCGTACGATATGCACTAAATCGTCCGAGAGAGGACATTAACGTCCGCTTCGATCAGAACGATCCGACACACGTACAACGACCATTCGAATGCGCGACGTTTGTTCGCATCTATGCTCTTTAACCGCTAGGAGAAGCCCAATTAAATGTCAGCCCATACCGAGTCGAGTATAAACAGTTTTTTTTTCTTTTTCAAATATCCGAATAAATCACGCGTTGTTTGCTGGAAATGTCGTCGCGACTTTTCGCGCGCAGCTCGCAGCGCTTTCGAGAAAACATTATATTGCATTAAACGCGGTGTTACTTTTATGTAAATCGGACATTTTTCAATGTGATGTTACATGATACCAAGCGTCAAGCAGTTTTAATACGCTTTATTATGTGCGCGTATGTGCTCGAGCGGCAATATTTTCGCGGTGATCGGGCAAACCGGGCACACGGAGGCGCGCGTACCTTTAATTAAACCGCGAATTATATCCCATAGCGTGTCTCGCCTGAAGCCTGGTTGAACGGCGAGCTTTAGCGTTTAATCAAACGAGCCGTACAATGGGAAACAATGAGGCGTTACGGTCGCGCGCGCCGCGGTCTTCGGCGATAAAGTGTCCGCCGTTGTTGGGAAGAATGAGCGAAAACTTAACAGCTTATCGTATACGCATTCAACTGGAGACATTTTGTTGCTCCACTGCAAAATAAGCTGTTGAGACTGTTGAGTGAGCTGCTTGACCTTCGAATGTTGCACGAAGTAGGTCAGATTCTTCATCGCGGTGAGCTTGGTTCCTCGTACGAGAAGAGTGTCTTCGCGTGGAACGCGTAATATTATTTTCACTTTCTAATCGTTCTACAATTCGCATCATTCGCTAAAGAATACGTCTCGGAGTGAAGTTTCGCGGCAAGAAGCAAGTTGATCCGTTTCTTTCTCCCATCAAATTGACGTCGCCACGGTGCGACAACACTGTAAACTGAAGTGTGTTACAACAACATGCTTGAAGCGTGTTAAAGTATGTCTCCACTTTAGACATACAAAATCAGCAAATTAAATCAACACATATATGTATGTTAAAAGAACATATATATGTATGTGTTAAATATAATCGTTTGTATGTGTGTTAGTTAATGGTTAGGTGTATTAAAATAACACACTTTCAGTGTGTTATGAAAGTATATTAAAATAACATATCTTAAATGTGTTATGAATGTATATCAAAATAACACACCTCGAGTGTGTTATGAAGGTGAATTGAGCAACATTGCAAATCCAAGTGTGTTATTTTGAAATGCACAAGCACGTGTAAATGAATGAATCTTTTTTACACATTTCTTCCATTTTAAGTCACGCGTTATTTAACATATTACGTTTAAACGTAATGAATTAAATATAATAATGAGTAACATATAATTAATGATTTAGTCTGTAATAATATGAAAGCACGTTATTATTACATTAATTGGTTCAATAGATACAATACTTTTTTGAAGGCGAGTAATCGCCGATTTTGTCGATTTGTGTTTTTCTCGTATTCGTATGTACTTTTTTTAATACATATATGGGTGTTCGTTTAAACGTGTGTTAACAAAATTAGTGTGTTATCATGAACACATTACCAGTGTTTGACCATTACGTGACTTGATGTGTTATCCATATCATCTATTAAAGTATGTTCTCAGTGTATTTCGATTATCATTCTGTGTCTAAATAACATACTCTACGTGTGTCATGGGATTGTTGAGGAAAAGTAACACGTTTCTGTAGTGTGTTATATGGTATGTTACAGAAGTGTGTTATTAAAACACACTTTTGTCACAGAAAACGAATTATTTTGACGCACTTACAAGTAAAGGTACCCATATACCTTATACCAATATAGACCATTTTTTCCATGTAAATTAAAATGATGTCGACGAAAATTATGATTTTTTACATATATAGGGGAAATCACATTGTTTTCACTATTTTTAGTATTACTGTTTGTCATTTGTTTTTATGCATGCATATGAAATATCTTCAGGCAACTTATATGGAATTTGCTGTTATTTCATCTAACAGTAAATGAATCTATTGAGAATAAATGTTCCATATATTTCAGTATTTCATTATTCATTGAGCGATCTCGAAAACCTAAAAAAAATCGTAATTTTCGTCAACATCATTTTATTTTACATGGAAAAAATGGACCCACTCACAAGACATAGGCGCCGTATTTGATCCGCCATTTTGTAATTTTGAATTTTCACGTCAGATTCGAATTTAGCGACCCCAAAAATCCCATGAAACCGTTCAGCCTTTCGAATAAACAACAAGATAGCACTTTTAACGCGAAAACACTCTATATAAATAAGAGATAGTTTCCACCGTTAAAACTGCTGCTCCGCAGATATAAAAAGATACGTGTCGATTACTTTCCATAGCTCTATAAGTGGGCAAAGTCTCATCAAAATCGGTGAGTGACAGTTGGGTACCTTTACTTGTTAATGCCTTAACGCCAGCTAATGTGTCAAAATAACACACTAACACTCAATTTTAACACACATGTTCCGATGCCTAATTTTACAGTGAAAACATTTCACATTTTCCTGCGCGCGCAATTAATGCTTTGTTGCCGCCTTATCACACCGCGATATTACGTACCGTTACACTCGCTGAAACTCCGCGCTAAACACTCGCTCATCATCGCTCGCGTGTTGCTTTGCGGTCGATATAGTATCAGCGAAAGAAAAACGCACAGGTATATTTCGCGATACGCGGACGCACGATATACTCCTGAAATACAATGCGCTTTGAAACGCACACGCTTTTAAAAACGCGTCAGAGAACCCGGCCAATTTTTTTTCATGGCTGGCTTTACAGGATGGTGTATATTTCACGTGTACGCATATCGCCGTGCCGAGAGAAATCGCGCAGACATTCGTTTGATCATATCCGAACTGCTGCCGGTAACCAGACGCTCTTCACTGCGCGATACGATGGCGCAATTGAATTTCTTCTCATGCAATCAACAAAATTCTATTTGACACCCGGTATTACCTCGCGGAAAGAACTACGCTTCGCATGCCAGCGGATCTGTCTGCGTCTCTTTCTTTTTTTTATTATTCCCTAACGTAGCGTCGCGCATTTATTCGAGTTTATAACCGATCGGAATAACCGATCGTGTCGGTCGGTCGGCGCAAGGATAAGTAATATGCGAGGATGTTGGCTCCTCGTGAGTAAAGAACTGCAACGTGCTCGGGGATTGACGATATCAGACACGTACGATAAATTTCAGACGTGGAGCGAGTAGAGGGCGACGAGAGTCTCGTGCACGATTTAATAGCAATAAACGAAAGAGAAGAGAGAGCCAACGTGTGTCTCCCAGCGGACGATTGCGTAATCACGACCCACCCACGCGAAAAGGTCCGCCGCACACACATGGTCCGACAGGAGCGGAAAAAAAGGAAGCTCGTCGCCGGTTAAAACGACGCTGCTGGGATTGATAACTGTTATTGATAGCGCGGTTTTCACGGGCCGCTTCTAAACTGTTCTCTGTTCCCCTTTTATCACTGTGATAGGTGCGCGCACCGAGCTAATCCATCGCGCGTGACCGAGCGCACGTTCGGAGGAAGGAAGAAAAAGGGAGAGAGAGAGAGAGAGAGAGAGAGAGAGAAAGAGAGAGAGAAAAAAAGAAGCAGCAAGTGATTCAAACAAATTGCTTTCCGGCGCGTAAGATAGCGATTCAACGCGGCACGTCGAGTTTTACGGCGTATAGACTCTCGCAGCCGCGCGCAGATTGCGGCGCGCGTATTTCACACGGCGCTATTGTTTCGATTCCGTAAATTACTTGGCCGCGTATAAATCGATATACCGGATTACCCTCCTCCCCCACTGCCGCCGCCGCCACCGCTGAGCCGTTATAATAATTCCCGTGGAAATCACGCGGAGGAAAAATAACAGCGCCATAAAAGAGGGACGCACGTCGCAGCTACTGTCCACAATGCGCGTCCCTCTTTGAGAGGGCTCCGTCGGGACAGATCCGTGTGCATGCGCGCGCCTCGAATGCGACGCGAAACGTTCGAAATTCCGCCGATGTTTTACGCGCGTCTCTCGTCATCCCTTTTCGTCCCTCAGCGCGTTCGTCGTCGAGCGCGTCTCTTTACGCGGCAATTTTCCGCTGCGCTCGGCTGTGAATTCTTAACCGGCGAGGATGCAAAGTCGAGTGCGTAGGGCTCGTGACACGCGCACAGCAGCGTTAGCAAACCGCAGCCGAGCGAGATTCATGCATCACAGGGGGAGTAATCAACTGTTGTTGTTGTTGTTGCTGGGCTCGAGTCGCCTGCCGCTCGCGCTCGTGTTTGTGTGGCTTCAGAGACTTTGTCGCGTCTGATCGCGATGAAGTATAAATCACAGAGCTCGGCCGCTCGATCCTGTGTGCGTGTGTGTGTGTGTGTGTGTGTGTATGACGCAAGCCGAGCTTGCGAGCTACATGACCGCGGCTACACCGTCGAGAGAGAGTGGCGAAAGTTAGCGTTAGTCCAAAAGAAGGTCGGCACAGCCCGTGTTCAGCGGGGACGATCAGACAGCACAAACCGGCGGATAAAGTACGAGCTGGAGAACTCGGCGGAATGTTATCCACTTCCTTATTTTCTTATTTCTACTCCATCCGCCAATACACCGGCCGCCGCGCGCGCGCACGCGTCGTCCTGATATAATTTATGATTTTAATACCCGCGCGAGACTCGCCGGCTACAGTTTTACCGCCGTACCAGTGTCGCGGCCGACGCGTCCTGCATTAATACCCTCTTCCGTCCGGTTGTCCTTTCATTCTCCGGCTCATTGGTCGCTTTCGCCTAAGCGTCTTGATTGTCGAGTCAGCCGGCGAATTTTCCCGCGCGATTTCATCTCAGTTCGCAGGTGAATAAACGCGAGTCGAGCAACTCGAAGCGGACTCGTCTCGGCTCGTTTTTTAATTCAATTAAAAATTAAAGTTAGCCAGATGCTGATTTAATAGCGGCAATGTTATGGCGAAGAGATCACCATACATCGAGACATGTTAATAGAATTGTAGCAGCTACCCTTCCGTAAAATCGCAATCTGCCTAAAGGTGTTATCCTTGCAAATCGAGATCCAACATGCAAGAGAATCGCCTAAATTGCGGCCGGATCCAACCTTATGATTTACATCGAGTTTATCGAAACGTAGGATCTACCACGCGATTGGTCGACAGGAATTGATTTATGCAAGTTTAGTTTCTTCGATATTAAACGACTGCGGACGGATTGTTTCCCATCAGCTGCAGCGAGAGTCGCCCTCGACAAGAGGCTCGTCGATTAGAAGAGCCGAGCCAGTTTCTCGGCGGCCTTTTTCCCAAGATTGTTTCCGGCCAGCTCTCGTCCATTCTAGACGATTACCGTCTCTTCGCGCGACGAATTTCCGGAGCCTCAGGAAGCTTAATTTTCCCTGACGTGCTGACTCCGGCTCATTGGCAACTTACCTGGCGTCTCGGGGGTGCGCTCGCATCTTCTGCCTCGCTAGACGAGCCTAGCGATTGTTATCGCCCGAGAAGGATGGCATCGCCGCCATTACCGAACTATTCTCCAGGGTACCATTGCGCGGCGGAAGCCCTTCGAGCCGATAAAGCATCCCGACGAATTCGGGCCTAAATCTTTTCGCCGCTTTGTGGAAACGTGCGTGCGCGTTCGCGAGCTACCATCGATTAACGATACAGGTCGAATAGATCACGGAAGCGGTTCTGCGTTATTGCCGAAAGTTTCGAGAAGAGAGACAATAAATAGCTGCGTTGATCCGCTAACAACAAAGAGTTGCGTGGCTTACCCCCGCTGAAATTTGAAGGATTCCGGAAATTCCGGTTTAAATTATTTAAATTCAATCTGAATTACCAAGATTTCAGGTTAACTCAAACGGAATTCTGCTATTTTCAATTCCGGGATTTCCGAATCGTTGACATTTCAGCAAAAAGTTGGTTCATTCGAACAAACACTTCTTCTGCGTGTAATTCACGAGGAGCAGAATGAGGATAACGAGAGGAACAGACGGCTCATCATGCAGACCGTACATGTTCGATCCTCCCTGTAATTACAAAATATCGCGGGAGATATTTATTTGAATGTCATACTTCTTATCTCTTTGATGCGCAGCGGCAACGTCGGATCAAAATCCAGAGCCTCCGCGCGCTCCGGAATAAATGAATGTTTCAATATGGAGACACAGAGAGTTAAGTAATGAGACGCGGTTCTGCGAAATATGTTGTCCTCCGCGCGTTGCTTCTCATGCTCTTCGGCTGCCGCCGCTCGACGCATGGCGAACTAAATTAAAACGTTTCTGTTGTTGCCTCCTATGGAGATGAAACGACAAACAAACGCCCGACAGCGGCTCGCCGTGAGAACGAAACAAAATGAAATAGCTGTTATTTGAATCGTGTCTCTCCCTCTCTCTTTCACTCTCCTCGCCCGCCCTCTCTCTCTCTCTCTCTCTCTCTCTCTCTCTCTCTCTCTCAGCATCGAGGGAATGCTGAGACCCTCGCGCGCGAGAACTCCTGCTCGGCTTTTATTGTTCCCGCGCTGCTGCCAATAATGATAAATGCATACGCGCGACGCGCACCCCGCCGTTTGCGGCGCTTTAATTTCCCGGATATGTGTCACGGGCTCTCTCCTCAATTTTATTCCCACCGGTTTACAGCTTCGAGTGTAAACACGCGCTGGATCCGCGAGGCAGTTTCGCGGGGCGCTCGACGTCCGCGCGCAAGCTCGAAAACTAACGTGCGGGTTATCCCGACTAGAAATTTATCCCATAGTTCTGATCAGGTTAACCTCATTTGGACATCAGGTCCTAATAAGGTAATACTATCGAGTCCTAGTAAGTCATGTAACGCAGCGTGGATATCAGGATCTTAGGATCTCAGGAGTAAGAATTCATAGTCAGGTCCTTATTGAGTTACCTTATGGAATCCTTATTACGTTCTTTTTTCAAATTATGGCTCCTGATTAACTCGCCACAGCTATATTGGATGATGATATTAGAAATAAGAAATGACACGCTGAAAATTCTTCCATGTCATTTCCAAATAAAAAGATATTTGCATGAAATAATATTTTAGATCGCTTGAGCATACTTGTAAAATGTTTCGGAAAAGAAACATAAAATGAATATCATAAGATCACAAAGTATCACAAGGTGACAAGACATAAAGTAGTGTTAAAGAGAAAAGTTGCATGTCACGTTAATTTTACAACTATTTATTGACTGCTAAAAAAAGAATAGTTTCTATAGCATTTTACAAATATATTCAAGTGATCTGAAGTGAATCTATTTTTTCAATGCAAACATCTTTATATTTGATGAAATGACACCCAAAAATTGTTTTGTTAAAACTTGATAATGCAAATCATATTAGGTACAATGAATAAGATCCCGACAAGGATTAACTGAATTAATTGAACTGATTAACTGAACCATATTATATCATACACTAGGTTGGTATCTAGGTTGGTATTAAGGTCTTAATGTGGATTCAATCATTACAACCTTATAAAGGTCTTCCTTACTCACTTGTCGTTAGGACATTATAAGGACTGACTTACTTAGGATTATCTTTTATCCACCCTATTAGGTCCTTATCAATGTTATGTGAACCTGATCAAAATTTCTAGTCGGGATCTTACGAACGAGAGAAACGGTAGCTTTGCATTCACACACTGACGCGATCGATATTGCGGTGACAGAGTAAGTGAGGATTGCGATCGGGATTTATTTGGCGAACAAATTGTTCTGTGCACCTTTTGTGCTCGGAACGACTCGCCGGCGATATCTCTTTCGTTGTGCTTCACTAGCTTTCCGAAGCATTTAGCGCGCGCGGCTATGTGTAAAAAGTTTACACGCGCAATGCCTAATATTACATCTCTGCATAAAATCAAATTCAATAGGAGGAACAGAGAATCGAGAGCATCGCGTTTAAGTTTTTATCGGTCGTACACTGAAGCGTTTTTCCACTTCCGCCCGATTAAACGGAAACAATCTCATCAGAGTCACTCGTCGAATGTAACGAAACAATCCGATCTCCATTCGTGTTTCGCCGTTTGCATCAACGATGTTTCCGAGGAGCGAACCGTAAAAGAGGTGAATCCTGATGGTCGTATGTGCAAAATATCCTCCGCTCGCGGAGGATGATTATCTCGACCTAGCAGGCGCGAGCTGGGAGAAGGGAAAGAGAGAAAGGCAGAGAATACACGAGAGGAAATCTTCAAGCGGCAAATGCGATTCGAGTCGAATTTATAAGGATCCTCGACGGGCGAGTCTCTAACGCACAAAAAGGAATTCCAAGAGGGTGTAAGAATTCGCGCCTGACGATATTATCGGTCATTTAGCCCGTCCTAAATACTCCATCTCGCTCCTCAATGAACCTCCATTTTCGGTCGCTGCAAACAACGTCCCTGAGGGACGTGGCGACACACACGAGCGTGTTATCGTCCACTCTGAGATCCTTGCGACACAGAGTCGGCGATTCGGAGAGCTTGAGCGACAGAGTCCAAGCTCGAAACACTCTTAACGCGCCGCCATCTCGCCGGGAAGAGAAAGGGAGAGAGAGAGAGAGAGAGAGAGCCGGGAAATCCAATTTCGTCCTTAACCCACGTCGGACCATGGCAACGTTTGCATCGGCCCTAATAGAGGCTTGGGCTATTGCGAACGCGGTTTGAATTGCACCTTTCGCGACGGCACGGCCGGGGGATGAGCCGTGCGCGAATGTAAATCTCGACCGGACTCGTTTGAAGTCCGCGAGTCCTGCCGCGGCGAATTAACGTTAACGTCCAATCCGCCGAAGAGGGACCCGCCGACGGCGTTTCCGCCGTCGCGTTTACATTTGGCGTTTTCGCATCCGCATCCGCGCTCGACACCGACGGGAAATATTACGGATGAAATGACGGGTAACGGGATTACGCTCTATCGCGATGGCGGACAACAGTGAGCACGCGAGTGCAATGCAAATGTCAACGATAACAGGGCGGAATAGACGTGCAAAGTCGGCTCTTCCCGTAGACGACGCGAAATCCATTCTTTCCGGCATTCGGCTCGCGCGCTTCGCAAGATGCAGCAGCGCGCCTCGCGCGGATATTGCGTCTTTCCGCTGCGTTTACTCCGCTTATTTCTCGAAACGGTGACGAAATATGCGGGACTTGTATTTCGCCCCGTCCTCCTGCCGCTTTCGTTCCTGAACATCGCGCGGTGTCGCGCTTTCCCTGCGACGAAATAAGAGGGGCTTTCCCGAAAACGCGGCAGGAATCCGTCGTCAAGCGTCGCAACCGACGCAAACAGTCACAAAGTTCAAAGTTACCTTTGCATCGTGCGATCAGAAGCTGGCAATTAAACACTTTGCGTTGGCGACGCTGAAAAAATGCGGAAATCCAGCAGCGAATCCAGTTCCCAGGGAGGGAAAATGCTGCGGAGCATCGACTTTCGAAATTTGCGCTAAATTCTCGCAATTGCAACATTTATGCTGCACTTAATGGAGCCGGGTAAACCACAAAAGCGGACTTTGCTGTTTGCATGAATGTGCGTTGTCGAGGCGCCGCCGTCGCCGTTGACTCAAATTCGTATGCGGTCGCTGTAAATTCTGCACGTGTGTATGCACACGTGCTATGTAACCAAACACGTGACATGTCTGCCATGCGAATCTCATTTTTCAAATGTATACCGAATGACTCAACAATGTAATCTAAAGGTGTGTATATAATCCTTTGAGGATAGACGTCACATGTACGAGCTAATGAAACTTTAAGCAACTTGTGCAAAGATGAAAAAGAAATTATGGAACGGAGATACAAATACACATACACACGCACCGTAAAATGTAATTTACATATTGATGAGCGTTTTTAAATAAATCACGCGCCAACGTATTCACTGTAAACTAAAGTGTGTTACAATAACATGCTTGAAGCGTGTTAAAGTATGTCTCCACTTTAGACATACAAAATTAACAAATTAAATTAACACATATATGTATGTTAAAAGAACATATTTGCGTATGTGTAAAATATAATCGTTTGTATGTGTGTTAGTTAATGGTTAGATGTATTAAAATAACACACTTTCAGTGTGTTATGAAAGTATATTAAAATAACATATCTCAAGTGTGTTATGAAGGTGAATTGAGCAACATTGCAAATCCAAGTGTGTTATTTTGAAATGCACAAGCACGTGTAAATGAATGAATCTTTTTTACACATTTCTTCCATTTTAAGTCACGCGTTATTTAACATATTACGTTTAAACATATAATAATGAGTAACATATAATTAATGATTGAGTCTGTAATAATATGAAAGCAAGTTATTATTACATTAATTTGTTCAATAGATACAATACTTTTTTGAAGGCGAGTAATCGCCGATTTTGTCGATTTGTGTTTTTCTCGTATTCGTATGTACTTTTTTTAATACATATATGGGTGTTCGTTTAAACGTGTGTTAACAAAATTAGTGTGTTATCATGAACACATTACCAGTGTATTACGTGACTTGATGTGTTATCCATATCATCTATTAAAGTATGTTCTCAGTGTATTTCGATTATCATTCTGTGTCTAAATAACATACTCTACGTGTGTCACGGGATTGTTGAGGAAAAGTAACACGTTTCTGTAGTATGTTACATGGTGTGTTATTAAAACACACTTTTGTCACAGAAAACGAATTATTTTGACGCACTTAGTGCCTTAACGCCAACTAATGTGTCAAGATAACACACTAACACTCAATTTTAACGCACATGTTCCGATGCCTAGTTTCACAGTGTTTTTATGCGAAACGTCGTGTTTTCTTTGCGATTCCTTCAACACAAATGTCAACGCTCAACTGAGACTCTCCTGTTTCAAGGCTTGACAATGTTCCAGAAAAAAGATCGGAAATCGAATGAAGCATTAGACTTTAATTCAGGGAAAATCGCTTGGATTTCGCTCGTTTACATTGTGTGTGCATTGTACAAGCCTACGTTGATCCGCCGATACTTTGAGAGAAACGTCGACTTCTCTCTCGTTGGGCAAAAAGATCGCAGCTGAAAGAAAGTTCCTATTTTATAGCAACCTATGTATCTGCCAGCATCAGATTTCCCGTTTACCGGAGAAAAAGTTGAATCCTATTTTCCGAAGCTCGGCCGAGTCTGCGGTCCCATCCGATAAACTCGCTCAGCGTTCCAGGATTCGAAATACGCCTTTCCTCCGAAATACGCTGCCACGGCTAAAGGGCAAGGGAAGCAGCTCGGGCGAGCTTTTGGCAACTTAGCGAAACAATAGCGAAGGTTTCCACAGCGGGAACGCGGAGAGTGCTCGCGCGTTCGCTTTCCCGCTCCGCGCGCGACCGCCGCAGCCCGCGCCGCGCGCGATTCACCACGCCGGGCTTTTGCGAGTGTTTCGTCAGCGGAGGATAATTTAGATAACAGGCTGTGTTTCCCACGCGACCTCTTCGCGAGTAATTAATCAAAAAATGCCCAACCGGGGAACACGCATGCACGGGCCGCCGAAGCGGATGACGGATTCGGAGCATGGCCGCGGCCGCGAGGATCAACCGAAATATGATCCAATTTAAATCGCGCATGTATCGGTTCATCATACCGCGACGCGCTGATTAATGAGGCTATTTTAATTCCGCCCGCGCCACAATTCTTCCGTATAGCTGGGTCAAAGACCGCGCGGCCGCGATCGATGGCGGACTAGAGGAATAACTTTAATTAAAGATACAGAGCGTTGTGTAGGCAGTTTCTCCGGCCGTCACAGGAGCATCCCGAAAGTTTACGCAAGGAAAGTTGCCGAGTGGAGACGAAAGTTCGGCGAGAAGTGCGCTATAATCATCGCGCAAAACGACGACGGCAAAATTTACCTAGTCTCCTCGCAGAATCGCTTTCATTTCGTCCCTTCAAGCTCCCCTTCGCACGGCGCGCGCGGATTAGTCGTACGAACGGCGCGCACGTTCCCGTTCGATCACGACGGGGCTTGCGAGGGAAACGCAGGGAAAAACGACGAGAGTGTGCGACGTGAAGTCTCCCGGGTGACGTATACGGGGCGATTACGTGAGCGCGTTGGGCGCGAACGCACTGCCTCGTCGGATAAACAAGGCAAAGGCGCCAAGCCGAGGTTTTCGATTTGTCCAATCCCGCCGAAGAATTGGCTAATAAAGAGGAATTTCGAGATCCGCGGCTCTCCATCCGTGGCACGAGCGGACGCGAGAGCGTTTTGTCAATGCGGCAAAAAACGAAAGCGCGAGTAGAAGGGGCGAGTATTTTGTTGCCGCTGAAACGAAATAACGAAAGCAATTGAGGCGGGCGTGACGGGGCGAGGGAAATCATTAGTCCTGGGGACGTCCGACCGAGATCCTGGCCCGCGCTCGTACTGCTTCTTTTTTTGAGTTTCAATCCGGCGGCGACGCGAATCCAGGTCGATGAAAGACGGAGGAGAGAGCTGTTCGGGCGCTCGATTTTCCGAACTGTCGGAGAACTTCGTTAGTCTTGGCTGGAAAGCCACGAAAGAGGATCGTTACGTTATCGCGACGTATAAAATATTTTCGTTCGCGGCAGCGCCGCGTTGAACGTTAGATTTCGCGCTTTTCCGTCGTGCGCGCCAGTTTAGCATGTCAGAGACGCAGTGCGCTCCGAGCGCGTGGCGGAGAGAGTCCTCTCGGTATCCTTGCGATCGTCTGGTTAACCTCCCGCGAATTTTTGCCAAGTTTATGCCCCTCTCTCCCGGATCCGCTAGTCATCTCTCGCTTAACGACGGGATGATGAACGAGGACGACGCAAAATCCGAACTAGTCAGATTTCCGTAGGAATTGCGAAAGCGCCTCTTAAGGGGACTGGAGGGTCAGATTGCTGAAAAATCGTGCTTGTTTTTGACAATATTTTGCGATGAACTGAATAAATGTGCAAGAATGAAAATTTTAGGTATATTTATACAACATGTGAAGAGTAGAACAATTTTGTTTATTAACAAATACTCATATAAATATACGATATATATAGTTGAAATATACTCCCCTTTTTTTTTCAAGTTGTCGTTTTTGCAGTGATATCTCGGCTCTCGGTGGTCCGATCAGAGCGAATTTTAATTAGAAATCTTGAAGAGGCTTATCATTATCCGGTGAAGCACTAGAAAAAAAAATCGAACAATATTAACAAAATGGCAGCTATTATTAGGAAAAAGTTAAAATTTTGCAGTTCTTTTACAATAAAAAAATTGATATCTCGAAATTAAATATTTTGACGGAGTTGTCCATGGTTCATCTGAGAGCCAGACGAACAAATATTATTGCTTTAAAATTTCGAATCAATACGAAGCTCAGTTTCGCAAAAATCACTGCAGAAAGTTGAACAATAAAATTTCGAGAGAAACGCGTTTAATATTTATATGAATATTTGTTAATAAACAAAATTTTCCTACTCTTCATATGTTATATAAATATATCTGAAATTTTCATTCTCGCACATTTATTCAGTTCGTCACAAAATATTATTAAAAAACAAGCACGATTTTTCAGTAATCTGACCCTCCAGTCCCCTTAAGAGCATTTAATCGATGCGAAATGTATGAAACTGGAGGTAATGGCTTGCGTTGGAGCAGCGTAATAAAAATCAGATGAAAGTACCATCGCATTTCTCTCTCTGTCTCTCTCTCTCTCTCTCTCTCTCTCTCTCTCTCTCTCTCTCTCTCTCTCTCTCTCTCTCTCTCTCTCTCTCATTTGTACTCTTTTGCACCACTTTTGCGAGATTCGTTTCGTGCGCGAGACTTTCGTTCGCTCCTGACGTTAAAGGGAACCGCGACAAGAACAAAGAAGTAATAAATATTTGAATCAAAGGGCAAACAGGTCGTTTCAATTGCGACGGTTCGGTCGCTTTGGAAAAGCGACGCGCGGGCAAACGCAAGGTTATATCCGGATAGGATGTAACGAGAGAGCAGCGCGCATCTCCAGTTCGACATGTATTACGTCATAATGAAATTATGCTTTATTTCTCTGTTCCTCTTGGCCGTTTAATGCGCCACTCTTGGATTTCATTGTTTCAATCAGCATGAATCCCTCTACCATCGGGCCCGTCCCCTCGCGTTAGAGATGAAATTACCCGGCTGTTTATGCACACATGATTGTTTTAACAACCATGCGCGAAATTACGAACGCAATTTTCGCGATTGGCGCACGCACGGAAGTATGCCTCTGGAAAACTTCATTGTCCGTGCGAAACGTATTCACCATTCTTTAGAGACAACATTGCGTCACTTGTTGGACATTTTCCAATAATAGCCAAAAGTCACGCGAGACACTGCTCGCAATACTTATTCAGTGCAATATATTCATTATCGGCTCCCTCTCCAAGAGCTACACGATATAACTTTCCTCAGCTTTGCATTTGTTCAACAGATTGCGCGCGAGCAAGTTTATACCCGTACAAATATCGCAAAAGCGATAGTCGCTAAAGTATTTTTGCTGAAAAATCAGGAACGACGTCAACGCGCACCAACAAAGACTTATTACTGCGTGTTTATGTTAGCGCGCACGCGCTCGCAATGCGCAATGTCGGTACTTTCCAGCATAATTGCAAATGGTGCGGAAGGTAGCAAATTAGTTCGTAAATAAAGGAGCTCGGGCTAATTCAGAAAGCCGGGATGTTACGATAATACTTTTTAGCAGCAAAAGAGCATAGCGAAAAAACTCCACTAAATAAGGATCATTAATGTCTCATAATGTGCACGATAAGATTACATTAGCATCTCCTTCCGCTAATTACCGGTCTCACAAAGAAGAGCGTAAAACGACCAATATATCTTAATTGGAGCTCAAACAACTCGCTCTCCGCCGCCGTCTAAAAATTCACTCGCTCCGCGACCTAACGAGGAGGACTTTGCGCAAGGCGAGACGCGTGCTAAATAAATCAGTCTCGCGACTTAAAATTGAAT
This sequence comes from Harpegnathos saltator, assembly GCF_003227715.2. Lineage (NCBI taxonomy): Eukaryota > Metazoa > Arthropoda > Insecta > Hymenoptera > Formicidae > Harpegnathos > Harpegnathos saltator. The sequence continues at coordinate 1,126,376 of NW_020229988.1, forward strand.
AAGTGTGTCGAGTTTCCGGAATGGAGTTTTAGGAAGTAATATCGCGAAAACTGTTGATTGAAGTGGCGCGTCTTTGTGCGACGTCGTCGGTGAAAGATCCAATGTGACTTCCATATCTCGAATGAGAAGGAGTGTGACGGGAAAGAATCCGCCGAGCTCATTCTCACGGCATCCTCGGAGGTGGAAGACGCGACAACGTGACGAGTTTCCCGAGAAGTGTCTCTTTGCTATGTCATTTCTTTATGCAGAGTGAGTAAGATGTGTAAGGGGAAATGTCTCGCATAGTCTCAGCATTTACGCGCGCGTGTATGTTGAATGCGCGTGCACGCGTGTTATCCTTCGCTGATACACTCTCCGCTTTGAGAACCGGGAAAATCATGTCCGAGTGAAGATTTTGGTTTCACCTCGACACTGCAAATTTCTTCGAGGCTGAAGCGCCAACAGAAAATCTTAAGATAAAAAGGTTGTGCGAACTATTGCTCGTCGATGTTACACAGTTAAAAACGTTTCGTACTTTTGTTAAAATTTTTCGTGTGTAGAAAGTTTTGTGTTAAATTTCTTACACAGTCGTGTGTTAATTTAACATATCGTTGTTGTGTTACTTAGACTTTATTGTGTTAAATTAAGATTAACTATTTTCAAGTGTTAAAATAACACAATTTATATGTAAATGCATGAATTCTTGCTCTGACATATTTTATATGTTAAAGTCAACAGCTAAAATGTGTTATTTTCCTCATTATAACGGTTATCATGTGTTATCATGTTTTTCATGTGTTTTCTGGTATGTAAAGATTGGATTTTTAACACATAGGCTATGTCAATCTAACGTTTTCATTTCATCAGATCATAGATCATTACTTTTCCCAAATGTTGAAGTAACATTCATTGTATGTCAATTTAACACAAACTGTGATTCTTGTTGGCATTCAACTGTTAAATTTTTGTGTTAATCTTTTACGTATTATGCGTGTTACTTTTTAACTTTTAACATATTTGCCGTATATTAAATTAACACATAAATAAGAGTGGATGATTTGAGACACATGAAACATGTTAACACATCATTTCCTACAGTGTAAAAATGACTGCTTACCGTCGTTTGACTTGATATATATTCGATCGTTACTCATTTACGAGTCGATTCATATTTAATATTTATTTTCAATTACACGTTAATGATAAGAAGTATATACGCAAATGTTGAACAATTTGATGAAAAATAATTAATAAGAGACAGGAGAAACGTTCTCTTTTCGTCATCTCTTTGTTACCATTTTCTGCTGGTGCTAGAAATTTCTACAGGATCCGCAGGAGATGGAAAACAGTAACGGCAACTTATGCTCGTCATTGATTGGTCGGCATTGATCGGGGAGGGCTCGCGATTGATGAGGCGTGGCTTTGACCTTTTGAAAGTAGTAAATTGTTTTGGTATTCTTGGTGTAGTCGTCCGTGGCGATACATCTTGTGCCGGCGAGAGCGGCGTAAAGTTTGTACGTCAGTGCTAGCTTGCTAGGTTGAGACATTTCGTCAACTATTGAAATATTTACCCGGATTCTCGTCGGCATCGCATTAATTAATACACATTTCTCCGTCATTAAAATTACGCGAGTATAAGTGAGTGTCAGTGAGTATGCAACGAGAGTTCGGTGAACCGCCGAGCAGGATGCTGAATCGAGAATCCAGGACATAGGATACAGGACACGCGTGGGATGGGCGACGAAACATTATATTTCCAGGTATGTTAAACATTTTATCACACGGAATATATCCGATTTTAACGAGCGTTTGACGAACCCGCTGAAAATAAGAATACGACCGAGTCGAAATTTAGAATATCTCATTTCAAAGCCGCCATGGTTTAATAAATAATTATAATTTTGCGAATTTTGTGTATTTCAAAACAGCCAAATAATGGCCGATAATACGTATTATTATTTGTAATTAATTACACCGCGATTAAATTTCGAAAATAATTTGCAAATACAAATGTCGGCCTTGAAATATAATGTAAACACTGCGAGTGTCGATTTTTATGTCTAATAATGCTCCTTTGATCGCTAATACGATTTTATTTGTCTTTGCCAACACTTTTTGTACGGAATCTTTATTTCTCTTCGCGAAAACACAGCATTATTGGGCACATAACTGTCACTTTTTATTTTCTCTACAGCTTCTTAACAGCTCTTTTGAGAGCTCCGAATCTCATCAAAATTTCCACCAAAAAAAAAAAAAAAAACAAAAAGAATTAGGAAAGGATGAGATTTAAATGTGTTTTATTCATTTTCCCGTTAATCCTTATTTAATTATTTAATATTCGCTTAAATCGCATAGTGCTGTTTAGTGCGTATGCATAAGTTATAAATTAATCAATATATTAGTACAACCGATCAAGTTAAACAATTAATTCCTTGCTAAAACTTGCAAATGAAACACTGACAGAATATTACAATTATCGAACATCAAATATTCTTTGCGAACGAACGTTTCTTCGAACTTATTCAACGTGTTCTTCGAGCATCCTCAATATGGAGAAAACGGCAGCTTCAAGGTAGGTCAATAGTCTGTACGGTGTAGCGTCTCGAAATTCTCCCTCGATCCTTCAAGTTCGACGGAATTTGCGGGATTGATGTAGAACCACAATTTCGACTCGGAGAGATACGAGATATCCTCTCGTGTTGCTATCTGAAATCGGCTGCGAACGCGACATTTCTTCTTTTCCCACGAATGACGGACTTGAGGAAGAGTTTCCTCGATACAAATCAAAGAGGTCAGTTTAACAGAACGTTAAAAGTGGCACTTTGAGGAATTCGGATAATCGGCGTGGCGCGAGGTACAAAATCCGAGTATTCGTCGCGGAATTAAACGCGTGACATCGCGCGCGGCGTTTCCTCCGAGGATATTTCCAAACGCGAGAGCTTTCGCGAGGCTCTCGCGTCGAGCGCGAAAGAGAAGGACAGACACGGGCAAGACACACAGGGAGATACCGAATCATTATTTTGCTCGCCTGGCCGATCACAAAATCAAGAGCGCGGTCGAAGAGGCCCTTTTGTTTTCTACCTCCTTTGTCGCGATCGCTTCCTTTGCGGTCCTTCACCCGCCTCGCAATCCGTTCCGCGAGAGAGCCTTCCACCTTGCGATTCCATGCCATCATCATCGGCGGCTCTGCCTACGTCCGTCCGTGATTTTCTCTGTGCTAGGGTGAATACATTTTACGGCAAGCAAAAAACTCTTAATTACCGCGCCGCATATTACGGCGAATCGTTAGGATCGAATGCGAGGATCCGCTCGAAGGTGCTTTGCATGACAATGGAAACAGCGTGATGGCGCAGTCGTATACGTTTCCCGAAGGTTATAGCTTTACATTAACGATACCGGGAAATAACGACGCTCTCGCACAGCCTTCACTCAAGTGTCGATAAATGCGTAATGAGAAATGGGACAAGGAATCGAAAAAATTAAGGATATAGAATATTCATCGGAGGGAAGAGGGACGAGAGAGAGAGAGAGAGAGAGAGGGGGAGAGAGAGGGAGAGAGAGAGAGAGAGAGAGAGAGAGAGAGAGAGAGAGGAAGAGAGAGAGAGAAAATGTCGGGCCGAACCGAAGTGAAAACTGGTGGGTTGTACTGTGCATTCTTAATCTTAACCGACACGGCGCGAACGAATACTCGAAACACGAATACTCGAAACACCATTAAGCCGAAATTTATTTCCTTGCCTTTTCTTTTTGTACGAAATTGCACGCTCATTATAGTAACAATCCGAGGAGCAGTCGGAGGGAGAAAAGAAACGACGATAAAGCTGTGTAAATCTTTCTCGGGATAAGAGACGGGGGACCCGCTATTTACACATCGACAGTCTCTCCGTCTCGATCGCGTTCGGATTTCAATCTATGCATATTAGATCTTAATTGCGACTGTAATTTCCATGGAAAATTCTCAATTCAGGAACGGATCCTCATCGACGCCGGGGGAAACGCGATTCTGAATAAAAAGGACGCATAAATCTTCGGCCGTCGGCGAAGCGATTCGACAGCCAATTACGTTACCAATGTTGAGGCTTTTTTGTGAATGTACTTTGCCGGTGGAAGCGTTCCAACGGCGATCCCCGAAGGAAATTTACGGGTCACCTAATATCGCGCGGCCGGGAAAGATTCGCCGTAGCGCCGACAAACATCGCGCCATCGGCAATAAATTAATTGATTAATTAAATCAGGTGTCGCGGGTCGGGCATTTGCGCGAAGGAATATTTAACCGACATCGGGACTCTGCGTGTGTGCTCTCGGCATAAAGAGCTTAATTGCATAGCTCATCTCCTATTGTATTTACCGATATCTAGCCGTATTAAGCGGAGAATATTAAAATTGAATCGAACGGACAAGTACACAACGTTCGCGCGCGTGCGCGTGATGTTTGCCAGCGGTATGGAGGTCATAACGGAAACCGATTCTCAATAACTCGGCAAAATGAGGCACATATCGTAATAAATTCATGAAATTATGAAGATGAAATTAATAGCGATAACGACGCGGCGCCGTGGATCTATCGCGCTTGCCAAGTATCGCGACAGTCAAGTATCGCGTGCCGCTCTTTTGTTTTGTATTTTCTCTTCTATTTTGCCAACGGTTTTCATTTTCTCCCGCGAGAAACTCGTTTCACGTTTAACAAATTGCTGCAAGTAGGGCGATTTCAGATAAGCGACTCGATTGGGCAGAAATATTTAATTTCGAAAGATACTTGATTCTTCACGCGCAATTATATGTATTTTATCGCTATTAAGGTTTGGAAATTACGACAGGATGCAGCAATTCCGTTGTATCCTCGGAAGATGATTCGCGCGCGAATTCAACAAAGATCTCGCAGGTAAAAGAATCGCGTGTGACGTTGCCTCTTCTCTCTATAGGGAGCAAAGTAAATTAATCAACGTGAAGACGATGCGAAGCCGGCGAGCCAATTAAAGAATGAGATTGCACCATGGTATTTACGGTATCGTTGATGCAACGGACAATAGTGACAATAGATAGCTGCACTTTTCCGTGAAGAGCCCGAGGACAATTTTACCGGGAAAGAAGTCTCCTCGAGGGTCATATTTAATATACGTTATCCGAGTAACGTAAAATTAATTTTACGCTCCATCCAGACCTCTGTGACGTTCTTTAGAAAAGTTTCTTTTCAAAGGCGAGATGAGTCCACTCCAAAGCCCACGCTCCATCTCGGTTATAACGAGCCAATTTTAAAAGGCAACATCCTAATTAGTTGAAAATCCTCACGGGGTGTGTGTTTTCATGCGTAAATTCCATTCTAGCGGTTCGGATCTAAGTAAATATATTGTAAACCACCGCACTATTCATCTCTTTTGGAGAATCCACAGCGATTACGAAGAACACAAAGAATGAAGTGTACACAATAAACCTGTCAATTGAGACGAGCTTTGAACACGCGCTATTATAATGCTCGCGCTATTAATTGAGTTTCGCTATTATCTTACCGTGTCTAATTATGCCGATTATCGTTTGTGTTTGCGCGGTAATTTAGATACAGTTGTTTAAAAAATAAATGACGGTACAGACAGACGCGTCCTAATTGCCGATAGCGAACCGCTCGTTTATATGTTAATTTCTATTTCTGCGCGTTAAGTTTATAATCATTTTGTTGATAATATTGCGGACAACACTATGTTGTGTGCAAATCGTTATGCGATTGCGAATGCGATTGATTATTTCCGACGATATAAATTAATGTGTGAATGAAACCTGGGAGACATGAAAGTCTCTCGCTCTTTGTTTCTTTCTGTTTGCTTTTTGACACTTTAATTCCCGTTAAATTCTGATTTGTCGTTTAACATTTGGTTTTCCAAATAATTGAAATGGCAGATTTATCGATCATATATTCCGTATACAAAGTAAGGAAAGTAAATTTCAAAATTGCGTTAAATTATTTTGTCGATACGATAATATTCGCGACGCTGCGAATGTAATAATAATTCATACATCAAATCTTGATAAACTTGTACTTGATTATCTGCTGAAACGGACAGTCCAACCTCCGGACGATCGTTTCATTTAATTGTTTCGCGGACGAAAGAGAATAATGAAGCAGTAAGTCAAAACTCCGAAATTCGCAAAGTTACTCGAATCATCAACTTGACTAATTAATTAAATTTCTGCCTTCGGGCAAATACGTTAAAATGTCAACGGCCGTTCGTGCTCTTAGCTTTGACAGCTTATTAAAACGCTATAAATTCAATGTTTCCCAAGTAAGTTGCACGGCCCGAAGTTTGACGGAAATAAATGCGCCCTCCGATAAATTAAAAACCGTTTAAAATCGACGCAAACCCGGAAGAAGATAATTACGCTGCGCTTTACTCGCAGTGATGTTTTCACTCGAGCCCGAGCTCCTTTTCAATGTAACATAAACTTCGATTGTGCGGAATACATTTTCGCAGCAGCTGTTACATCTTGGGATTCCGGGAAACTTTCATCGAAAGGTGTATCTCTTCTCCTAATTAACTAACGGTGAGATAAAATGTCCCGTCGATGATAAAATACCGTAAGATTTTAATCACTTCACTTTCGACACGTTGCGCCGCGTCAGCTGCTAAAGTCACGTTGAATAAACCGCAGGACATGCGCATAAATAACAGAGGGACTGATCGAGCAACACCTTCCGATCGCGCCCAAGTTAACGAACACACCGCCGCTTATAAAGGCGGCGTTACAGCGTCGGTGTTCATACTCCGGCACGGTAATTAATTTATGTCCCGAGCTTTATTCCTACTTCCCAATTAAGTTCCATTCATAGCGACCCGGTCCCCGGATAGCCCGGTTCGGTGGATGACCATTCATCCACAATTTCGTTCGATTAATCCAACGCCGGATTAATTTTAGCTCGCTTGTTGTTCGCAAATAACGAGCTTGGACTTCCCTTACCAGCCGAGTCAGTTTCTCGTCTCGGATCTTTCAGACACTTTGCGGCACCACGTAGCCAGTAGCCAACGTAGCTGTGAATACGCTATTGCGCAAAGTTCTCAACGGTAACTCAGCCGAGCCGACTCGTCACGCAATTCGACGGACTGTTCGTTCCGTTCGTTCGCAGCGCGCGGCGAATAATTCAACGACAAACTTTAATAATACGCCATCAATTGTCGCGCAATACGAATCGTTGCGTCATTTTAATCGTGTTTAAGCACCGCGACGCAAATATTGTAAATAGCTGGACATCGATATATCGATATTTCGAGCGGGCGCTGTTGCGCCGATTAATAACACATATTAATGCGTGAATTGCCGTGAACAAATAGCGCCGGGGCGAACGCACGCCGTCGCTCATTGTGCTCATTAGACATGAGCGGCGGACGGCTTTTTCCTTGCGCTCTCTCGACCTCGTGTCCCGACGACGGTAATAACATTTATATAAGTTTACCGCGTTTAACATGAGTTATTTGCAGTACGGTATATCTCGGAATATCGGGATTATGCGATGTGTGTAATTCAGATTTAACATCACTCGGCGCGCGCGCTCAATGCAGTCGACGAGAAATATGATCAATATTAGCTGGCCTGTACACGATAAAAGTTACCGCGGCACCTCTGGCTGTATTTATGTTAATACGCGTACAAAGCATTGATATACGTTGCGCTCGATACAATGGCCGCGTATTATAACAAGCCACCGAATATCTGCGAACATAGCCGGAATCAACTTCCGACCGCGAAGCAAATCGTAATACGATCGCCCGTTGTTGTGTGCGCAAAAGCTGACAAAAATAATATTTTAGCGTTTCTAGAGCGTCGAATTGCAAGCATAAATATTCATACATTTGCGGGACAACGACTAAAAAGGCTTCATTGGAATTTCAAATTGCAGATACTCGTTCTTGCCGAACGACACGGAATGTCCGCGCAAAAAAGAGAGAGAGAGAGAGAGAAAGAGAGAGGAGGGAGGGGGGGGGACATTTTAAATATCAAATATTGTGCAATAACACAAGTATCGTAACGCATGCTTCCGATAACGTAACCGTGAACGGTAATTCCAGGATAAAGGGATGCACAGAGGCACGGCCGGTTTAAATGAGAGATACATTGGAGCGCTGAAAACGCGCCAGGACTAAAACGAGCCCCGCAGTCGATGATAGCATGTAGATAGTACCGGGCCGCATTCTGGTCTCGCGCATGCAGCATCCGATGCAGCCATCTGATTCTAAGCTCGGTTTCATATGTTAAGTAACGAGACATTGTTGCGGCGAAATAATCAGACGGGCGCGTTCGACGCTGAATCCGCGGCCGAAATACGCAACAGACCCATCGGAGAAACGACCGAATGCAAGATATTGCACATAAAACGTCCGCACATTAACGGAGCATTTCGTACTGGTTGTTTATCCTCGAGACCCTTAATAAAAAATGAAAATCTCTCCGAATTCGGAAACTCTGGGATAGTTTCCCGAAAATTCATAGTACTGAGATCCGAAAATGTCAAAGTGCAATTTTCCCAAAGTAAACAATCGTTTCGAAGGACTGCTGCTCCGAAAACGACGGGTGCGTAAGGGGGGAATTATATGCGGAGCAGACCGTTTTCAGGGCTATTTTTATAAATTTTTTTAGCAGAAACGGTAGGATTGGTGGACTTGAAATTTTCACAGTGTATTCATTAATGTTCAATGTTTATAAAATAAATTTGTTACTGTCTATGTGGAAAGTATACATAAAACTTTAAACGCGTTTATCTGGAAACATTTTCTGAAACTGTCGATCCGATTACACAAAAATTACCGAACCGAATAACATGAAATTTTTACACAATATGCAGCAGACATGTAGTTTTCGTCTCTACCTCGAGCGCAGTTATATTTCATTTTATTCATTGTTTTTAAACATGATTACAAGTTGAAAAGTTTCATTTTCGATACTTTTTTTGTACAGTCATTATTTTTCCAAACTTGACTTCACTGCCTTCATTTTGGTACACGGGCTATAATGGCAACCGTATATTTTAAAAATCTTTCTCATTTTTTGGTTTCAGAGTAGTGAGAGACCCGGAATTGTGTCGACAGCAAATAAAGAGCTCGCAAACGAATGACTGCATTTTTATCTATAATTACAAATTGGATCGGTTCAATAAAATTTATTTTATACTTTGAACATTGATGAGAATACATTGTGAAAACTTCAAATCCATTGATCCTCCTATTGTTTCTGTTAAAAAAATTTGTAGAAATAGCCTTATAAACGGCCTTCCGCATGTAATGTTCCCCCAAATCTGTCAATTTGGGCGCACTCTTGTGTTGTCCCCGAGTAGGTACCGATCCAACCGGTTGCGCAACGGCGCAATTCCAATATTTCGGTGAAATTGCGCTTTGAGGAGTCGTTCCGATATTCGGGTTCCAATGTCGTGACTTCTGTCGGAAAAATTGTCCCACTTTTTAGATTTCGGTATATTTTTTCGCAGGGCGAGTGTTTCACGTCCGCGCGCGAAACACTCCGCAAAGCTCTGTTTTCGTAGGGCGTACTACTGTAGCGTCTACTTTAATCGACTGTCCCGCAGCGTTTCAAGCTGCTGTTGAACCGTATCGCTCCAACAACTGCTAAAGCAACCGCGAACGATGGCCGCGTTCCTCTTCATATCACTCTAGCTGTCCTCGAATTATTCTGCCACAATACGAGTTAGAAACTCGCGTGTACGGCGCGAGCCTCAAGTATTAGTGTTTCACAGGTAAGCCGAAAGTAACGCGATATGAAGAAACGGATATATTCCGCATGTCTTACCTCATTTTAATATGAAAATACGGGAAGCAAGATCCCGCGTATCCGCGTGTAACCGCGACAGAACCAGCGTAACGACGAAATAAGCTGACGGGATAATATGACCGTATCGGCTTGCATATATCATATGTAATTGCGCGGCTGATCGCGAGACACGTCGCGGCGCTGCCCGCGGGGTCGAGTTTCACTCTTTTCCTCCTCTGCTGTTGATTCGTTGCTCGGGGGATAATATTTCTCTTATCGTCCGTGCCGTTCGAGCGCAGTTTATCAACGGTATAAAGACGGAAGAACATTTGAATTTATTTTTATAAGGCATTTTTATGACGTATATATATCTTTTTTATTTTTTATACTTCGTACGCTACTACACACGTAACAAGAGCCGCGCTCTGGCCGCGAAAATAAACTCATAGATAAAATCCCCGTGATCTGTACACTCTCCTCTGTCTCTCCGCCTTCATCTCCCTCGGCGCGAGCAGGGAGATAAAACATACACATTAAAGCTCGGGGTCGGGGTTTACTCTGGCGCACTTCGAAAACACGAGATACATTTTCAGCTTCGATTTACTTCTCTTTCACGGCAAATCGCTCGAAATTCGGAATATCCGCGGATCCGAGTGTCGAAAGCGGCCGAAGCGGACGGTGCGAAAGGCTGAGCGTAAAAACTGGAGCATGACCCGAATGACAGTGACGACCCCACGACCGGCGAGGTCCAATCCGGAGCAACGGGTGGTTCGGTAATCGCGATAGAAGCGGATTGGCCCGCCGTGCTGGAAAGTCGTCGACGCTCGATGATTCCACGCTTGTATCGCATCGACCCGCTCGCACGCTTCCACGACGTCGGCATCGGCATCGGCATCGGGAATTTTCTCCCGGATGATCAAGTCGCGGCTGCGCCGCGCCGCGCCGCGCCGCGCCGCACGCAGCGCGACAGGCGGGAATTTCAGCCGCGGGAGCGCACGTAGCCGATCCCATTTGGCCGCGGAATCGAAATGGTGAAATATATAAAATTTCCCCGAAAATAATACCATTGGACGAGAGCAGCCGACGCTGGCACGGCGAGGCCGCCGACGAAATTATCTCGCTGTCGCGCGGGAAATTCATGTCCCAATACGTTATGGGCGCACCTCGTTTGCGCTCATCGCAAGCGGAATCGTCTGGGAAGTCGAGGCGCGATCGGTGTAGGTTAGAACGATCTCCCTTCCTTTCTCTCCCCTTCGCTCTCGTAGAAAGAGCCAAACACAGACGTCTCTCTTCCTCTCGATGGAATTTTCGCGTGGCTTTCGTCTTGAAATAAATCGGCGATCATCGAAGTGTTCGTCGCATGTTATTCCGTTCCTCGAAATCGGCTACAAATTAGTAGTCGGGAATATTCAAGGGAAACGGCGAGTTTCATCCGGGATGTTCAGAAAACAACAAATGACCGGCGCTTCGCTTCGGCTTGAGGATCGAACGGCATGAATAATTCATCGGCAACGATCATCCTCGAGCGAATGCTTGAAAAAGATCGTCCTGTTAAATGAGTTTTCCGTCGGATCAACGGCGTTTGCCTTACGCAGCAACACCGGGGAGGGGAGGGGCGCATTTTGTTGCGCTCGGGAAACAGTCTCGAGATCGATACACAGAGAGTGCGACGCACGACGCTCGTAAAACGGAAAAAAGAATGCAGTTACGAGATACTTGTTTCGCCGAGGCGAAAGGCTACTCCGGGAAGTTGTCGAGCGGCTCGAATTACTCCGCGCGAGCCGGATTTATGCTTCCGCGCGATCGGGCTATTTAAAATGCAGAAACCGTCGCGCGCTCGCCCGGGAAACAACGCGCTCCTCACTTATCCCGGACTTTGACTTTGATACCGTAAAAATGGCGGCGCTTCCCGGCCGGGCATCATCGCGAGGCGCATCGCCAAGACGGGCAACGCGCTCGCCGATGTAACGCCGCAGTTAAGGGGGGTTTCTCACTCGCGGGCCCAAAAAATCGACTTTTTTATTTTTTATTTGTACTCCTACTTGTACGTAGAATATCCCTGTCAAAGGATTTTCTGAAATACATGGTTTTAACGGAGCTACGAGCTGAAATACGTTAGCGCGCTCGGCCGTTGTTTAAGTATATCTAAACTTTCAAACGCGTTTTTCTCGAAACTATGTTTTATTATTTAAGATAGCCACTTTTTTTTGTTTCACTTGTTCCTGATACTTTTGCGCTAGGAATAGACTAGAATAAAGCTTTTATAACAAAAATTCGATTGTTTATAAGTAAAAATGTATAGAAATTTATTCCGAAAAAACGAATTGCTTTTTAAAATTGACGCCATTTTTATAAATTTCATTCTGTTAACTGCGTTTCAGTCTATTCCTTACCGACACTCATCTAGATAATGAAAATTGGTTGTTCTTTTAATTTCACATAATATTTAGGAGCTGCATCACTTCCGTAACAAGAGCGTGTTTTTTTGGTGGATCTGATTTCGGGCGCCATTTTCTATAAATACGTATTTTTTTTTTAATAACTATTTTTTTTTTAAACTATATTTCTGCAGTACAATAGTTGTATAAATATATGCAAACACCCGTATCTTTCTGTATATAATAGTTTTCTAAAAAAAAATTCACAAAAATTGATCACTTTTTGAGCCCGCGAATGAGAAACCCCCCTTAATAACGCGCGATAACGTGTAATCGACGTTTCTGACAATGACGTGAAAATAGCACGCGCTCGGCGTATTCGCAGTCAGACGCCGGCTCGGCAAAGTTGTCGCAAATTCACCGGCCAACTCGCGCGTCGGCGCCGATAAACAATAATTCCGTTTCGTAAATGACGTGCCGCGATAATAAGCGCCGACCGACCGGACGCGCGCGCTCGCGGTTGTGAATCGCCGACGTGAATCGCGAACGAAGTATTTCCGCTATTACACGCGTGACCGCCGCGCAATGAAAGCTCTACGTAAAGTATTCAACGCTGCGCGTTCAGAAGACGGACGTGCGCGATCGCTTTTTCGCGCCGCGGCAAAAAAATTATCATGTAATTGCGACGTGCGGTGTGTGTTCTCTCCTCTCGCTCACTCTTCCTTTCTCTTCCTCTCTGTTTCTCTCTCTCTCTCTCCCTCTCTCTCTCTCTTTTTTTGTCACTTTTGTGCGCTGTATGAAAATTGGAGCAGCGGGAACTGGCCCGTCCGCGGCTGCGCGTTCGGCGTTTACCGTATTCGGGGCTTTTATCGACGCGTAACAAATCTTTGGCAAAGCCTGTAACGCGCACGCGGCGTTCCATTTCGACGAAATTATTGGATTGATCAGCTAATACTCGAATTTTGACACGGTGACAAACAGTCGAAACGATAAACGCGCGCGCGAACTAGCATTAAGAGACGTATCGAACTCACAAATTATTGCGACACGTCAAATCCATTTAACTCGTTAATCTGTACGAAATAAATCGTAACGCATTCAACGTTCCGCCTGCGAACGTATAAACGCACGATCGTATTTTTATTTCATCTCGTTGTATCACGCGAAAACGGACATCGGTGGGTATCGGTATATCAGAGGGGGAAAGAAAAAAGCAGTATCAACTCAGTTCGTGATTTCAAAGAGCCGCGTTCGGAGGAAGCTGGCGCGGTTACGCAACGGAAAGCGAGATACGCGGTGGACGTAATTTATATTTGTTGCGTACGCAAGCTTAGAATATCTCCGGCTCCTTGCTTGGCATCAATAAAGACTGATCGCGGCAATTTTCGTCCGGCAGCGAGATCTGACTTTTGCATAAAGATGCAATTTTTCTCGCCCGATGGCGTACGATGCAACGTGTAATCGATAGCGAAAGATCCCGTTTAACCCTTTCACTGCTGAATTAACTTCCCTTGAGAAAATTATTAAAATATTTAGTAGTCCTACGTTTTTTAGGTCGCTGATTACGAATCTGAAGTCAGATTTGTGAAATTCAAAATGGCAGATTCAATATGGCGACCATAATGTGCGAAATTGATAAAAATTCCGATTATTATTGATGATGTATGGGTTTTTCGAATCGCTGATTACGAATCTGAAGTCAGATTTAGTTACGAATTCAAAATGGCAAAGTTGCATTAAACTTTTGGATTATAATATTCCTCCGAGATAATGTAAAACTTTCCAAAATATTGGAAAAATGTCCAAAATATAATATTCAATTGTTTGGATATCTGTATCCGAAATAATAACCAGGTCGTAATAAGAACATATGATTCTAAACGATGGAACTCGATCGAGCTGGAAAAAATTTATGTGGGAAAATGTTCAATATTGCATATTTATGCTTACTAGAGATTAAACATTCATTTTTGAATAAAATAATATTGATAGTATGGATAAGAGATGGAGATACAGAATGAAAAAACTAGGAAAATAGAGCTAAAAAGTGCAAAAAAAATCAAACTTCGGCCGTTTCTGTAGAAATATTTGTTTATAAAAAAAAAATTTGACCTGCAAAAAATACTGAAAAAATATATGTTTTTGTACAACATCAGAAAAATATTTGGTGAAAATATCAGATCTCGACATTTAATATTCTCCGAAAAATCGATTTTTCCCTAAAAAAAGTAAAAGCATTTTTTTCAACTTTAATTTATTATAAATAATCACAAATGAATAATTGGATATAGAAACCTATTGGAGTATGTTCAACAACTATTCAGTTATCTGGAAAACTCAAATCCCCGATTAGTTCTTCAAAATTATGTGATTTACAATGCAAAATTGAATCAAGAAAAGGTGGGAAGTATACTTCCCACTAACAGTGAAAGTGTTAAGGGAGTAATTGTGCAGCTTTCCAAGCGTCCAAGCGATACCTCGAGTGAAACGTTTCGGTCGCGTTCGGTGCTTGCCACTGCGCGATTTTTCTCAAACGTTGCAAAAGTGACGCGATCGAACGTCACGCTCTCGTTTGGGATCTGTGAAATTCACCGTGAAAGTCATCATTGCGTAAAGGTAGCCGCGCGTCTCTCGCCTTGTTTATTCTGGAGCTGTAACAACAGTTTTCATCGTGCCGGAATCTTCGCGTCTCGCTTCGTTCGAATAGAAATATCCCCCCGTTTCGAGCGTAATAAAGCAGGAAGCTGCATAAATGCTGGCAATGCGCCTCGCCGGGGATTATTTCGTAAAACAGAAAATACCTGCTCGTTACGTAACGCGTTAAACTCGATAAGCTGCGACGGCGGCTGGCACGTCGCGTCTCTTCGTCGTCGAATTATGTCAATAATTTCCATCTTCAGCGATCTTCGTCGTTGCTTAACGCCGTATCCCTGTCGTCGCGAAAGACCTCCCCTTCTTATTTCGATCTATTCTCCTCCCGAGCCGCATTAATTTCGTTCCCCGTTCTCCCGGAGATTACCGAATTCCGTAGCTGTAAAGTGCAGTTAATACCTGCCGGGTATCCAATAATCCGCGGTATCATGTCCGCATATCCGATTATTATTTGTTAACCGTGCTATTCAAACGTTACGCTATGGCCGCGCGTAGGTATCGCGCCGCGTTACAATTTGAATTTGATGCATCTGCATTTGCATGTTGCAAACATTATGCCGAGCGTCCGTTTACGTGCGAGCGTCGTAATTACGCGGCCGCGTATTAACTTGAGAATTCAAATTCCCGTCGCGTCCGTCGGACTTTATTACGACGGTGACCCCCCCCTCCCTTCCCCGCACCCTTCCTCTTCCGCCTTTTATATTGTTTATAAGATCGCGTTGCTCGCGCGAGCAACGTTGATCCTTGTTGTCCGTGCGTGACTCGGAGGAAGAGAGAGAGAGAGAGAGAGAGAGAGAGAGAGAGAGAGAGAGAAAGAAAGAAAAGGAGGAAAAAAAAGACACACAAAACGCGGAAGAGATTCCTTCGCGTTAACGTTTACTCACAGATACCGTAACCACCATAACATGACCGCGACTGCTTCCCTCTTCCTTTTGTTACCACCCCCGTCGCCTCGCGCTGCGGGGGGCCTGATTTTTCTCTCGTTGTACGTCGGCCGTAAGATGAGAGGAGCCGCGGAGGCCCCAAAGGGCAACTTACCCTCCATTCGTAATAACGCGCACTCTTGCTTTTGTCGCTGATAATGAGAGAAGCATTCACATACGTGCACACGTGCGCAAAAAAGCCGGAGCTTCCGCTTGAGATGCGTGCGTGCGTGCGAGCGAGCGAACGAGCGAGTGATACTCGCGCCTTATCGTTACGCAAGGCCTATCGCGCGCCCACCCAGCTGGAAGGTCTCAGCTTGACCCGGTATTTGCCTTCTCAGCGTCGCGATAAATTGCACTCGAGGGTTAAGCGCGGGGTAAACACGCGCTAAAGCACACGCGTTGAGAGAAGTCTACGAGCCCCGAATACCCTTTTCTCCCGCGGAATTGTCCGTAAGTGCACATAACGCGACCGGGGTAAATTCGCGAAACGCGCTTTCAAGCCGGAGAGAACTAATCGCTTTCTCGGACACCACTCCATTGGCGCGAGTGAGAAACGAAGGTGTTGCCAGAAAGAGAGAGAGAGAGAGAGAGAGAGAGAGAGAGAGAGAGAGAGAGAGAGAGAGAGAGAGAGAGAGAGAGAGAGAGAGCGCTCTGCGCGGATAATAAGCGACGAGGGTCGCAGACGAGGATGACCGGCCTCGTTAAAACTGCAGTCATCTCGTCGACGTCGAACACATTTTTGTTCTCGTCCTTAGGAAAAATAACGATGCACGATATTATTAATGCGACAGCAGTGGCTTCCCGGCTGCGTTGAATCCAATACGCGGTCATGTGATCGGAAGGCTCTTTTTAAAAATTCCTTTTCCAAGAGCGGCGCGAGTTGAATCGCCAAAGCAGACGCGCACACATGACGTTACTTTCATCTTGCGCGCGTGAGCGTCACGGTTGATAAATACTGCACGGGACTTTGGTGATGAAAATAGCAACGTGTTCGCATTCGGCCAGGCCATCTCGCGCGAGTAATCGCGTACAAAGGGAAGAAAAATTGTTGCGAGCGCGCGCACACGAGAGCGTGCGCATGGCACGTCGTTAGCCTTTGAGAGCGTAACGCTCCCGCCAAGTATCTCCGATATCGATCGGGCCAAGTAGTTTCGTTATTTGCATTCGCCCCGCCTACGCGACAGTGATAATAATAATCCCTCGGCTGTTCCCCCGGAATGAATTAGCCCGGCGGCGGCGTGAGATATGGGGGATGACCGGATCGGCCAGCGAAGCACACCACCAAGTCACACCGGGCTTAACGGACTAACAAGCCACTTTAATATAGAAATGCCGCGGCACGCTACTAACGAGCCCCCGGGGCATCGTCCATACGAAACGAAGCAATAAACGTTTCCAATTGTTATAGGGACAGGAGTTGAATTCCGCGGAGGCCAAAGCGACACACACAGAGAGAGAGAGAGAGAGAGAGAGAGAGAGAGAGAGGGGAGGAGAGAACGCAGTTGGAGAGCGACTCGCATCTCGACTTTGGTCACGCGATTATTTACGATAAATATAGATCTCTTATAGCCGTCCTAGAAACCGCGAAATTAATGGCGGGCGGCGCGCGTCGCGGAGCGGAGCTTTTTGTCGCGTGCTCACTCGTTCTTGTACTTTCGACATCGACTACCCCGGTCATTAGTTTACCGTAGACCCTCGCTGACAGACGGAGCTCCGAAGCGCGATTAGTGGTCGGCGGGCGGAAAAAGTGGATCTTCTTCGTGCTGGAGCTTACGTAGATCTAATGGAATATAGGCAGCCCCGATAAGCTTTCATATAGAGAGACACGTGTGCAAAAAGCGGACGCGATTCCTGACGAGCCGGCGCCGGCGTGGCGCGGCGCGGCGCGGCGCGGCGGGGCGGCGGGAGTAAACGAAGCGCCGCGCCACGTGTGCGGGACACTTGGGAAAGCAACGCCTCGTAACCGCGATCTCTGATGTACGAAATGACCGAGCGAAAAAGTCCCGGGGGACCCCGGCGGACGCCGCGAGGGGCGAACGAAGGATTCCGGACTTCCATATTTATCGGCCCGATGCGGTTATCGGTCGCGCGTACGACCGTGTCATTAAAATGTTCGCCGTTGCCCGCGGCAACCGATGCGCGAGGCATCGTCAATTTATTACGCGCCGGATATTGACGCAACTTTTGCCGTGCTGTGAAAAACAGCGCGTTAGCGCGCAACAGGCGGTGAAAGATACGCAAAGTCGCGACGCTGCGCCATTGAATAATGCCCGTTGCGCGAATTCGGCCGGATTCTAAATCATCCGGCGCGGAGTCCGAGGCAGACTGTAAATCTTACGGCGTTACCGTGACCAGATTTATCGTAACCCCTGTAATCCTCCTGCTACTCGACGCATTTGTTGCGCGCCGCTATTATTAGCCGTGACGTCTCGCACGGAGATAACATAATGCGCGCCGGGACGACGCGAATTCTCCGCGAAGTCTCCCGTCTCGCCGCGCGCGGATTCTTTGCTCGCCGCGCCGCGCGCGAGAGCGCGTGAAGAGAGAGAACAAGAGAGAGTTTCTCAAAGCAAATATTAAGAGCATCTGCGGTACGGTAGTTCGCACCGAGCAAATCGCGCGCGGCTGCTTGAGCCGGAGGTTCGCCGCAGGCTGGAAGATGTTCCTCCAGCAAAGTCCGGAGGTTTCTCGGTCGACAAGTATCGAAATTAATTACCGCGTGTGGCTTGAGCAGAGACCTCCGCTCTCTGTGATAGTTTGATCCGCGCTATCAACGGCAACCCGGTATCCAAACTCGTGAGCCTTGAGCGACGGCGACAAGGGTCTCCCGACTGTGAACGTCTTGCGACTACGCCGTTATCAGCGCGCTACGCGCTTCATACTTAATCGGATGAGGGCCGGCACAAAGCAGTCATTTCGCATATGCTGGATTCAGAGCTCCTCTGGTCCAGCTGCAGCCTGCAGTCTCGGCGGAGCTCTGAAAGCCAGCCGTGGCACGGTTCGTTAGCTTATATAAATATGGAGTATGTAATTTGGAAGACGATTTCCGAGATAAATTCATGCGCGTGGTCAGTACAGTCATTTGCCCGGCTTGGTCCTTTGGTCCTTTGGTCCTTTGGCCCGGCTGCTCCGGCTCGTCGTTACGCGCGTACCGCCCACCTCGGTGGCGCGGCCGGCGCAGAAGCCGCGATGACACAATTTGAGGCGAGTTGAGACAGCGCGCGAATTGAAAGCCGCGCCAATCTGGCCGCCTGCACGCTCGCGTCGGCGATGTAAGGCCGGGAGAGGAAAAGGGGAGCAATCTCGTCGCGAGAATTGGGTGATTCCGCGCGCATAATATCGGCGTTTTCGCGGGATTGTGACGGGGGAGGACTCTCTTGAGGGGCTCGTAACCGTTTAGGACTCGACCGTTATTATTAATGTAAAACAATCCGATTCGCGGCACGCGGGTAGCCGCGAACGATGCCGGCGCGAAATTCGCTCGCGCGAGATTCCACGGCGAGGTTAATTAGACGAATAATTAAAGCTTCCTTCGACGCGACGTCGGAAGGGAGCACACCCTCCCGGGCGCGGCAGCTGCGGGAGATAATTCCACGTGCGCGGCGCCCGTTCAATTGTCGAAAGATTCCGGCAGCTTCGCTCGGCCGCTCGTCCGAAGCGAGACTTCGACACGTAGAGGACGCGGAATACGTACAACCGTGCCGCGACCCGTTTGCGATTCCTGAAATTCTCCGCGTGCCGAGGGACTCGGAGATCATGACAAAGGACCATTTACGCGAGAGGAGGGGAGTGAGCCTTGATAGGTCCGGTAATCGTGCCCCTGTCCGTTCTCCGCGCTCCTACGTCACGCTCGCTCCGAAGATACGGAAGCAGTTAATCCGACTTCTCAAGTCTCGTCGAGTAATAGAGTGACGGCGAACGTGGGACGACGAGCGATGGCGGCGCGAGGCGAAGAGGAAGAGGCTGCGAGCGAGAGGACGAGCTGAGGGAAAATGCCAAGTGACTGAAGAATACCGCAAGAAGGGTAAGAATGGCGAGGTGAGCGACCGACCGGCGCGGGCGCGGTGGCAGGAGGATCGTAAGAAATGCAGAGAACGGCGGGAGATAAACTCAAGTGACAGGAGAGAAAGAAGAGAAAGAGAAGACACAGGAGAGACCAGGGAGAGAGCGTGGAGTGCTGCGTATATGGTTGGTCCGAAAATTAGAAGACGAAGAAGCGCCGCGCGTCGTGGAATCGCACGAAGGAGAAGAGAACGCAAAGAGAAAGAGCGAGTGGATACGCAGCGCTGGGGCGACAGGGGGGAGGGGGACGGTGGCGGCGGCGGCGGCGGCGGCAGCGGCGGTGGCGGAAGTAGGTAAATGGGAGAGGAATGGCGATAGAGCTCGGGGGAGGAAGCAAGACGAGAGAGCGGATACTCTTGCACGAAGGCGGAGCGACAAGGACGTCGACACGACGAAAGGGATGAGAAACGTAACGGGGCGTGTGTTGGCGGAGAACCGGGCGCGAAATCACAAGTTGCCAAGAGGCATGTAATGTCGTCGGATTTGCAATTCCATTACCGGCTGCCACCGTATAGGTATAGGTAAAGGGTGAAAAGGGTGACGCAGCGGCGGGTGAGGATGTTCTCGACCGGGCTCTCCTCCCTCTCTCACTTTCTCGCTCTCTCTCTCTCTCTCTCTCTCTCTCACTCTCTCTCTCTCTCTCTCTCTCTCTCTCTCTCTCTCTCTCTCTCTCTCGCTGCGCGCCTCGGTCGCCTCGTCGCTCTCACCGGCGACCTCCTTTTCGCCGGTCCGCGCCGTACATTAGGCGCTCCATATTGACCACTCGAGCGGTCGCGAAGCCTTCTTCCGCCGCTGATTACTGCGGCATCTTGAGCAACAAAAAAATCGGACCGCGGGAATGCGCCCGAACATGGTGCGCGACGTCGAGGACAACGTTATTGCATTACTGAACTTTAATAACTGTCCGGGCGCAAAGAAAATACGCGATCCGGATTCTTGAGCCTCCGCCGCCGCCGCCGCCGCCGTCGATGTCGTCGTCGTCGGCCGGTGCGAGCTAGAAGCGATTGAAAAAGTTGTCCCAAGTATCGGAATCCGTTAATGGATACAACTTAATTAAATCGAGCGCGATAATTTCGGCGTGATAGAGAACGGTCGTGCGCGCGAGACAGCTTGAACTCCGCTCCGTTCTCGCTCTTTTTGAAAATATCTGCCGACTTCTCGCCATCCCGCGTGTAATACGCGGCACAAACGCGACGACACGTCCCGCTCGTATGTAACGCAACGCCGGAACAATGCGACGCATCTGTATCGTCGCAGCCGCGCGCAGTCGACGACTCCGAGAGCGCACGGCCGAGATCGCCGAGAGATGATCGTTCCTCAAACTTAAAAATGTGGGAGGATATTACTACCCTCTCGACGCCGAAAATTTATTTGCCCGACAACTCGGCCCGGTACCCGAGGACTCACTTTATCTTCTGTCCTGAGAGTATTTTCAACCAGCAGTTTTTAACAAGTGGTATTTCCTTCTCTCACAATAGTATCTCAACCGCGAATAATCCTGTCTTGAGTTACTGCGTTGAAGATCGCACGCAGAGTTGCGCTATTTTGTTCGCAAGTTTAGCCACGCAACGTCACGATATTTATGAAAATTTTAATTTTGTGGAAAAATACGCAAAGAACAGATTCGCGTTTGGATTCACGAGGGGAACTTTACTACTGTGATCAAAAAGTATCCGAACTTTATTTTTAGAAATCAAAATTACAATTCAATCATCAAAATCCTTATAGTCTCCTTCAAAGTAGTCCTCATTGCTTGCAATGAATGTATGCCAGCGTTTGATCGAGTCCTGGAAACATCGCTCATACGCGGCAGACGGTATGGCCTTCAATTCACGCAGCGATTTTTCTTTCATTTCATGTCCTCAATCGATTTGAAACGCTATCCGCGAAGTGGTGTTTTCAGTAGGGGACACAGGAACACAAAAAGTCGCAGGGGGCCATGTCTGGCGAATACGGTGCTTGTGGAACGACATTCGTTGAGTTTCCGGAGAAAATACAGGTTTTTCGGAATCAAGCGCGATGCGATCCGTTTCATGTCCAGTACATTGGACAAAATGTGCTGGCACGATCCAAATGATATTCCAACTTCATCTGCTATCTCTCGCACAGTCAATCGACGATTTTGGAATACCAATTCTTTCACTTTCTCAATGTGAGCGTTATTCGTTGACGTTGATGGTGGGTCCAGAGCGTGGGTTGTCTTCAACGGATTCCCGTCCTTCTTGAAACTTCTTAAACCACTCAAACGTACTTGTTTTCGATAAACAATCATCGCCATGAGCTTTTTGCAACATTTTAAATCCGTTTGTGAACGAAATTTCGTTCGCAACACAAAATTTCAAATAAATTCTTTCCATATTTTTCGACATCGCCGGGCGCAACAATCTTCACTGACAAAAACAACCGCCAGTTTCGAACGGCTTGAAAGAACGCCATGATTTTTTCATCAAATGTGAAGGACATATGTACCAACCCAAAGGGGACTGGAGGGTCAGATTGCTGAAAAATCGTGTTTATTTTTGATAATATTTTGTGACGAACTGAATAAATGTGCAAGAATGAAAATTTTAAGTATATTTATACAACATATGAAGAGTAGAAAAATTTTGTTTATCAACAAATACTCGTATAAATATACGATATATATAGCTGAAATATACTCTCCTCTTTTTTCAAATTATCGTATTTTGCAGTAATATCTCGGTTCTCGGTGGTCCGATCAGAGTGAATTTTAGCTAAAAATCTCGAGCAGGTTTATCATTAACCGGTGAACCTACTAGAAAAAAAAATCGAACAAAATTAACAAAATGCCAGCTATTATTAGGAAAAAATTCAAAATTTTCAGTCCTTTTACAATAAAAAAACTAATATCTCGAAATGAAATATTTCAACGGAGTTGTCCATGGTTCACCTGAGAGCCACATGAACAAATATTATTATTTTAAAATTTCAAGTCGATACAAAGCTCAGTTTTGGAGAAATCACTGCAAAAAATTGAACAATAAAATTTCGAGAACGCGTTTAAAATTTAAATGGACGTATATTTACATGAGTATTTGTTTGAAAACAAAATTTTTCTACTCTTCATATGTTATATAAATATATGTAAAATTTTCAATCTTGCATATTTATTCAGTTCGTCACAAAATCATTACCAAAAACAAGCACAGTTTTCAGTAATCTTGACCCTCCAGTTCCCTTAAGAAAGCAAACGGATTTGATTTACAGTTTACCCGCGATTTAAAAAAAATAAAGTTCGGATACTTTTCGATCACAGTAGTATTTCGCTGATTGCCACGCAAATTCCGGTTAAACATTTCACGAACAATTAATTTCAAGTCAATCTTTTGCGCGAAATGAAATACAAAGACATGCGGCGTTTCAGCCTCTTGAAAACGCGGTCGCCGATTGAAAATGTCGGAATGTCCTCTTCGACTTGAAACGGAACGTCCGAGTCGACACCTCGCTAAGAAATCATTTCGTCGCAGCGAACGTTTTCTCCGCGAGCGCTTCGAAACTCAGAGACATCGCGCGTCTCCGCTGTGCGCATTAACACATGTATCACGCAAGCGACAGCGATCGTGTGTCGCTCACAAGCGGATCCTCTGAAACACCAGCAATCTCATCGCCATTTCCGGGGCTCGCCTCGCTCGGGCGCTCGTACACGGAGCGGCGAATCAGTAATGAAGCGCCGCTGACCACGAATTAGGGATTCCCGACAAGGCGCGAAGTAGACTCGCGACCCGTGCATGTCGACGCGCGCGCTCGCGCGCGAGCGAGCGAGAATCGAGAACAAGGGGGTAGTTGATTTCGAATCTGATCGACACACGTACGGGCGCCGCCGCCGTCTGAGAGGAATAAGGACACAGACAGACAGTGCTGGATGCTGCAGAGGGTTAATTCAGCCCCCACAGGGAGGAAAAGACCCTGCGCGGTTCCGCTCGGCTCGGCTCAGCGCGGCGCGGCGCGGCGCGGCGCGGCGCGGCGCGGCGCGGCCGAGTCAAGGGTGAGCGGCGCTGTTACAGATATATGCTAATGGAGACCTCGGGAGATGTCTAACATATCCAACGAAGGCCTGAATTGCCTTACACGTAAGCGATTGCGTTTCCGTGTGTAGACACAGACGCAGAGCCCGGGCTGAATATACGTTTAATAAACGGCGGAACTTAGCCGGGCGTCAAATCGCTAGATTCGGAATTTATTAGCGGCATGCATAAACCATGCCTAGATCTCCGGCATTAACCCGGCAATAAGTTTAGGATTTGCGCATCCGCCCGGGACGATGGCTCGCCGCTAACTCGATTATCGGCGCTGCATTATTTCTGATAGCCTGCGTGCGCGCGACGCGCGATAGGGATTTCGTCGGGCTCGTTCGCCGGGAATTACGCGCCTCTGCGTTTCCGGACGCGCTCTCTTCGTCCAACTTCGATCTCGGCCGCCCTGTCTCGAGGGACGCACCGTAAACCGAAGTGTATTACAATAACATGCTTGAAGCGTGTTAAAGTATGTCTCCACTTTAGACATACAAAATCAGCAAATTAAATCAACACATATATGTATGTTAAAAGAACATATTTGTGTATGTGTTGTAAATATAATCCTTTTGTATGTGTGTTAGTTAATGGTTAGGTGTATTAAAATAACACACTTTCAGTGTGTTATGAAAGTATATTAAAATAACATATCTCAAATGTGTTATGAAGGTATATCAAAATAACACACCTCGAGTGTGTTATGAAGGTGAATTGAGCAACATTGCAAATCCAAGTGTGTTATTTTGAAATGCACAAGCACGTGTAAATGAATGAATCCTTTTTACACATTTCTTCCATTTTAAGTCACGCGTTATTTAACATATTACGTTTAAACATATAATAATGAGTAACGTATAGTTAATGATTTAATCTGTAATAATATGAAAGCACGTTATTATTGCATTAATTTTTTCAATAGATACAATACCTTTTTGAAGGCGAGTAATCGCCAATTTTGTCGATTTGTGTTTCTCTCACATGTATTTTTTCTAATACACATATGTGTATTCATTTAAACGTGTGTTAACAAAATTAGTGTGTTATGTCATGAATACATTACCAGTGTGTTACGTGACTTGGTGTGTTATCCAATGTATCATCCAAGTGTATATTCTCAGTGTATTTCGATTATCATTCTGTGTCTAAATAACACACTCTACATGTGTCACGGGATTGTTGAGGAAAAGTAACACGTTTCTGTAGTGTGTTACATGGTGTGTTACAGACAAGTGTTTTATTAAAGCACATTTTTGTCACAGGAAACGAATTATTTTGCCGCACTTAGTGCCTTAAAGCCAGCTAATGTGTCAAAATAACACACTAACACTCAATTTTAACACACATGTTCCGATGCCTAGTTTTACAGTGCGTTGTCATTTTCGGGGGGCGCCTGCGCTTCCACACGCTGACGGGATCTCGGCATTTCAGAGCGCGAAGCGCCCCGCTCCGTCGCGGCGGGCGCCCGCGATCCGCCAAACGGTGGAACGCAAAATAAAGCGCTGCGGCAAGATTGCGTCGTATACCGAAGAATTGTCGTTTCCATGAACTCTGGTAAACCGACTGTGCGGTATGAGCTATCAAAGTACACCGCGGAATGTATGAATCTCGGCAGCCGGATCATCCCGCTGTTATGCGCTGTCATCGTTGTGTAAGAAACGAGATAGCGAGAAGCGCAGAAATGTGACTGTGCTCGTCCTTTGTGTCTCGTGCGCTGGCTGCCTTCATCGCGACAAATGGCAATAATATTCATGCATTTTGGGGGAGGAAGTCCTCCGCGCATTCTGCCGCGGCGTCATAAATCATTTTCGACGGCGCGGCGTTTCGACGCTTACCGAAAACGTGTCGCCGGCGCGTCTCCGAAGAATCCCGACCGGGATTCCTCGAGACGGGCTTTGGCAGGTGTAAAAAAAATGTCTACTTGCGACAGAAACATAACGGATATGTCGTCGGTCCATTGTTTCGTGCACGACTGTCCGGCGCAAGGAGGACTGCTAAAGTCCAACATGGCACATGCACGCAGTGTAGCGCTTTAAAATGCAACTGGGACGCGACTTCTTGCACAAGTCGGATCGATTGTTCGCACCTTTCCAGCACCGTGTGAAATATCGCCCGTTGATTATCGCTCAATTATTGTCATCGTCGCAAGCCGATAATCCGAGCCATCCGAGAAACGTGGGATATTCGAGAGCGTTCTGATTTTCTCGCGAAAATTTGCCGTCGTGCGAATTTCACGCAAAGCCAAATCGCTATGCATCGCTATGCATCTGAGGCCGTGAAGCTTGACACAAATCTGCTTAACATATGAATCACACGTCCCCCTCCCCCTCAGGCTCTCTCCCCCTTTCCTTCCGCCCGCCTCTCAGGATGAATTTTTGCACTCGCGCGGGCAATAAATAGAGCGCAAACTATCAATTTACATCGCAAATCCGGACCGACGTCATTTACATCGGCCGGGAATTCGACGTTCGCCGCGGCGATAAAACAATTACGGCCGAGAGATGAAGGTCGAGATGAGTGTGGTGAATTATGGACGATCCAACACACGATCGGCCGGCGTCGAAGGCGCCGGGCTGGGCGCTTTATGAAGTTCCAAATCGCGCAACCCCCTCGAACGTAATCGCGCTTTTAATGACGCTCCCGCCATTTTTAAACGTTTGCGCGTATTAGCATATACTTGGTCGCATTTGCATGGTATTTACATATTAGCCGCGCCGCGACGAGAAGCGCGATTACGTAGCACCTTACAAAGTTATTACTGCGTTTCAAGAGGTGGATGCACGACGATACTCGTCCGGATATTTTCGCCCGTTTCTACGCACGCGCGCGCGCGTGGCATTAAATGACGAGACGAGATGCTGTTTGCGCGCGAAAACGACTCGCTCTCGCCGACTTGGCCGATCCGCGCGCGCAACGTCGACGACCGCGCAACGAGACATTCGTATTATCCGGCGCGGCATTAAAGATGCAGCCGCAATGCATATTCCCGCGACCGCCAACGTGACGCGCGCGCGCAAACTTCAACACAAACGCCGGCAAACGATGAGGGAATAAAGCGGAGCCCGGCTAATTCCAGTCTAATACAGTCTCGGAAATTAGCTGTCAATAATTCGCGCGGAATGCAACATTGAGCGATTCGAGGCATCGATGAAGCCGTGAAAGATTCAGGCCCCAATCAGTGAACGAATCGCACGGAGCAGAATACGGACAGGTGTTGCCGAGCTGGCGGGAGATTGAAAAACGTGTCAAATCGTCGCGCTCGCCGCGCGCGAAAATCGCGCGTCAGCAGCGATTTCGAATCGCCGGGCCCGATTTCGCTCGCGCGAGTCCGCTGTATTATTCACGGCGCAGTCAGTCGTCTCGCTCGGCCTAATTATGCTTCGGCTTTTTATGCGCGCCGACGCGGTGGCGGCGTGTCACGTGATAACGCGCGGAAATACAATGAGAGAGAGAGAGAGAGAGAGAGAGAGAGAAAGGTCGATCCGACCCGGTATCGACTCGAATCGGGCGCAGGGCGCGAGACGCGGTCGGAGATGGACGAGCGGCGCGCGGTTGAAAAATTGGCGATCGTAAAAATAACATTCCGTATCTCTCCTCGTCACGGCGGAGAACAATATAACGGAAATGTTATAACGCGCTCGCGAGAGAAGATATTACAGCATCAACGCGAATCGTATCGATTTGGAGCTTCGCGCGGAGGCTCTCCCTCCCTCTTCCCTTTCTCTCGTCGCCGGACGTCGAAAGAATAACCCCCGCGACGTCGTTACCCGCTATTACACGTCTCTCTCTCTCTCTCTCTCTCTCTCTCTCCCTCTCTCTCCCCCCTCCCTTCCCCGCGCCCTCACGCCCTCCGACGCGGCCGCAGGCGCTGCGGCTGACGTTCGTCGATCGCCGTCCGAAAAATTCAATGAACCAGAGCACGGCTAATGGATTCGCCGCTGGTTGACCCGAGATTCGAGTGCAGCCGAAGAGATGCGCGCACGGGATTCGCGCGTCAAAGGATCACGGATGGGATTACAGCAAGGGCGTGGGAAAGAGGCGAGAGAGAGAGAGAGAGAGAGAGAGAGAGCGGGGGGTGGGGGAGGGAGGGAGGCCCCCGGTCGCTCATGGCTGCGCTGGAAAGGTCGACCCGGCAGAGTTGGCGCGTGGGAAGGGTTGGCGCGCTGGCCGAGATGGCTGGATGCGCCGACTTTATGATGTTTTTTGATGCGACAGCACGGCCGGGGCTCTTGCGCGCGCCCAGCGGCAAGAGATGGAGCGGAAATGAAGCCGGAAGTGCAGCTTCCTATTCGCTTTTCAGACCTGGTTATAGAACGGACACAGAAGCGCCCGCTCGCTCGCTCACTCGCTCGCTCACTCGCTCGCTCGCTCGCTCACGCGTAACGGAGCAGGATACGCGGGGGGGTATCGGGTTATTCTCGCAGGACGCCGCTGTATTATGAATGTAATAGCGACCGAGTTCATATCGCGGCTCGATGATCGCCGCGCTCGCGACGGGCGAGCGCGTGCGCGCCGGGGCTCCGCTGTTGCCACGGCAAATAAGACGGAATTACGTCGCCGGGACTTTCGCCGCGAGACTGAGACTCGCGACTCGGAGGCTGTTATCACTCGATACTCGATACCCGCCGGCCACCCGGGGATGACTCCTCGGAAATTCCGCTACAGAGCGGAGCGCGCGAGCGTGCGCGTAATTGCAGTAATCGCGCTTTGAGCGCGAGAGGCGTGCGCTCGCAGCGGACGGCTACGGCAGGTCCGACGCGGGGGTGCAAATACAAGGGTGCGAGGGTAGGGAAGTACTCTGGTAAATGATCGATCGGCCGCGCGGCGCTATTAATTTTGATCCGCGAGTATCGGATTCGCGTCAGTTCCAGCTAGTGGCGAGCATTTTTGTTGTCGGAGAAAGCGCGTTGCGCGTATGGCGACCCTGTCGTGTTGGATCCAGCTTTCGTCTCGCCGGCCGGCGAAAGCGCTTTCGCAGCGGCCAACAGCGGCCGGCCTAACGCCGGCGTTGAAGTGCTTAAAACACGTTGGGAACTCGCTTTCCGGGCCTTGGCCGGCCCATTTGCGATATCGTCGCCCGCATATACGCGCGAGAATAGAGTAAATATTGAAATCGCATGTTCACTGTCGTTCCGGCTTCTAGCGCGCGCGATCCGCCCGGCTTGGATTCTTTTGAGCGCGCACATCCGACAAATCCGAAAATCCGATTTTCGCCACGGCGAGCAACCTGGGCGAACGGCCGCGCGATCGAAAATGCGATTTTGTAAGCTTTCATGTAATATCGCGCCCGAGCCCCGGAGACTCCGGAACAGTCGCAGCCCGCGGAATATGACGCTTAATGTAACTCCATATACCCCGGCGCGGCGCGGAACGAGCAAACTTTCCGAGGGGCATAAATTCGTGGCGCGACTTCAAGACGTTCATAAACGCCTCGCTACGTTTCGCACGATTTACGAATGTCCTAATGAATTTATTAACGTGAAGTTTAAGCGCTCGCTCGGGGGCTACACGAAATTCGCTCGCTCGCCCGGCGCTCGGGCTTAAATATCATCCAGTCGCGATGATCTTTTTACGGATCTCTTTACGGCGACCTAATTAACGAGCGATACAGACGTCTCTCTCCCCTCCCCTCCCCCCCCCTCTCTCTCTCCACGGCGGCGATTGGCTCGTTCGCGCGAGTTGATGGTGCCGGAGGCGCGATTTACGTTGCGGGAGCGAGGACATTTTTCGGATATTCACATCTTGCCAGATACTCGCGCGCAAATGTGCGAGAAATGTAAAGTTCAGAGTCAGCACTCTGCTGCGAAATGGCTCGGCACAGACGCATTGACATCGCGGAACGTTAAAGAGGATTTCTCAACGCGAAGGTATCACAATTTTTTGTAGTCAGCTGTACGTGTCGGCCGCTGCTGCGGAGGGAACGTTAAACGTTTGCTCACTCGAGGCGCGCGCGCGAGTCCGATAAATTCGTCACGTTTTCCTCTCTTACCGCGCCGTTATTACACCGCTACGCATTCTGTTTGCTCCGCATTATCTTCCTCGCGATGGACCGAGCTCACCGTTTCCTCCGGGCGGCGGCGGTAACATGGCAGATAACGCGGAAACGGATAACGCGGCGGAAACAAGAAGAGTTCGTTTCGTCAAAGAAAGCGAATAAAAGTTTGGCTGGATGGTGGAACTTGAATAAAATTACAAGTTTCCTTTATTTTATTTTTATCGAGAGGAAAGTTACCCCTCGGCCGCTTTAACGTGCGTCCGCGCTTTCTATCTCGCGCGGCCGAAACGGAACTTTTTACGCTCGCGCATTCAATTCGACCGTGGTAGAAAAGAAGCGAGAGGGAGACAGAGAGAGAGAGAGAGAGAGAGAGGGAGAGGGAGGGAGAGATCTCAAAAAACCTGCGGTCCGTTAAATCGCTATGAGACGACCAGAGAAGGATCGGTCGGTAATAAACCGGAAGCTCCCGACTTGGCTCTAAGCAGATGGGGTTTCCCGCTTGGGGAGGCGCGATGAAGCGAGCTTAACGTTTGCGGTAACGGGAGAAGCTCTGCCAGTTCGGAAGCGCCCTTACCGTAAATGTGAGCTTAATAAGCCCGGGAAAGATATCCTGTAAGAACTTTGTTAGCGCAGTCGTGAACCCCAAGACACGCGCGCTTGCCTTCTTTCCACAGTTACTTACAATCGCGCACGGGGAGAATATGAAACGGCAAACAAAGCGTGAGGATTCATTCGGTTAATCCGATCCTACCATCCGATTCGCCGGATCCGGCTTGCGCGAACGTGGAGATGTGAGAAATGCCTGGCGTTTCTCTCGAATGGTCGCGACACACGAAAATGACGACCCGAGGGCTTCTTCGGAGCACTTATTGCGCTCAAATGCAACACAGGCTCCGATTTCGGTCGTCAAGTTCCACGGGAACGCGATAATGAGACATCGGCTGTAACGCGATGTCGACGCGCGCCGGACAACGTCGAGGCGCAAACGAGCAGGCCGGGAGATTGGCGCCTCGGAATTCGGAAAGGGACAAGGCCGATATCGGGTGATTGAAAGGACGCGCAGGTATAAGGCGCAAAATTCGCAGGTCGAGACGCAGGGCGATGAGGTCGCGAGAAACGGGCGTGCCAAGGTCGGCGGCGTTCGCTTTCAAAGCGAACGACGCCGGGAAAAAAAAAAAGAAAGTATATTCGCCGGCCGTTAGCTCAAGGTAGGAAGCGTCGCACACCGGCCGTCGCGCGGATTACCAGCGAGTCGCGAAGAATAAATGACGGCGAGTAGCGAGTAAGCACGTTCCCTCTCTCTTTTCTTTGTCTGAAGTATAATTGCGATAAATCCGCGCTCAGCCGTGCCCGCGGATGCGGGTCACGCTGATAAATTGCGTCGCGCGTTCGAGGCGACGAGAAAAGCGCGCGCGGTGGATTTAGAAGAGGGAAAAATTGTGCGGGGTGTGTATGTCTTTGTGTATATGTCTGTCTGTCTGTGTGTGTGTATGTGTGTTATATGCGCGCGAGGGAAAGAGGGAGATAGAGAGCGGGAGAGAGCGACGAAGTAAGAAAGAGAGAGAGAGAGAGAGAGAGAGAGAGAGAGAGAGAGAGGGAGAGAGAGAGAGGGAGGGAGGGAAAGGAAGAGCGAAAACTGAGGGAAGCAAGAAGCGCCTGGGCTTCCGATATTATACGGAAGCGAACGCTCACTGTAACGACTAGACGCGGTGGTGGAAAAAGGGATCGCTAGCTAGCTAGCTAGCTAGCTAGCTAGCCATCTCTGGCAGCGCGCGCGGTCTCACGAACGGAGGGGCCCGCGATGATGTTCGAAGTTGTCTCGAGGAGATGCTTTTTCGGTGGATGGATCTGGAGGATCGCCGGCGCCGTATCTGTCGTCTGTAACTACTTGCCGCTGGGACGACGGAGGAGTCGCTCGCCGTACGGACGTGGCGCTTCTGACCCGGCGCGTGCTTTTCTTCCTGCGCTATGGAAAACATAAAGCTGGCAAGAGCAGCGCGGGACGGTCCGAGGGGATATAAATGAAACGTGAGAACTTTATCCGCCGAAGTGTCCGCCGCGCGGAATTAAGACGCGGCGCGGACAATCCGCGCGCGCGCGCGCGCGCGCGCAATCGCGACGTGTGACGTCGCTCGCGTCAGGATTTCGCAAGTCGCGAGTCGTCGATGAAACGGAGACAAGCGCGCGTCAATTCTTCTCGTTGCGATAAACGACTCATCGATATTAAAGCTTATAGATATTAAAGAGAGAAGGAACGGGGAGGGAGAGCGAGCCAACAGCCGGAGGTATAGTTTGCCAGCATTTTCCTACATCCGGCTGGTACATCCGGATGAACTTTAGCCGAGCCACTTTAAGCGCAGAAATGTGCGCGATAAGTAACCTTCCGATATCTCGCGCGCGTAACGACCGCGCGCGGTAGTCCCGGCCGCGTTTCGGTTTAAGGACGTTTTTCGCCCTCCGCGCGCAATTCCAACGAGTTCGCTACTTCGGCCCTCGGCGCTCCTCCCCGCCCGCCCCCGGCTGTTTATCACACTGCTCCTGACGGATAATCTTCTTATCCCGTTCTCCTCTCGTACTTCCCCGTGTCCTTTCATCGCTCGCGCACAAACTCCACCCACAAAGTCCGACCCGTCGTGCCTTCTACGGTCTCAGCAACAGACGCTGCACGATCGTTTCAACTCGGGGAAACTGCCATTGAAAGTTAGCGCCCGGCAATAAGGAGAAAACAAGGAGAAGGACGTAACGATCCGCCGCTGGAAAATGAGCGGCGTAGCCCGCCGCCTCGCGCCTTACCTCCTGGAAGGCTCGGCAATGATCGGAGCTCTGGAGCAGCGGGACGTCGTGGGAGTTTCTCCGGAATGAGGTACATTGTCCAACAATCCAGACTCCTTTGCCGCTGATCGACGAACAAAGCGCGCGCGCGCGTCTACAGACACATTTTCTTAACCCTCCTAATCAGCCCATTCTTTCCCCACGCTCTTCCCGACGAAGAAGAGAGAGCGAGAGAGAGCGAGCGAGAGAGCGAGAGAGAGAGAGAGAGAGAGAGAGAGAAGGAATGCGATAGAGACGCGTCGCCGCGTGTTATTAATATTCATTACTCATTCTCGGCGAATACCGCGGAGATGATATTTCCAAGCAAGAGCGAGTCCTGCGCGAAGCAAGTGTGGCGCTCGTGAAATCCTGCGTTGGATAATTGACCGTCGCGGCGGTTTACTTGCGACCTGTCGTAATCGGCCGTTCGTTTCGCTCTTTTCGCGCCGGGAATCCCCTCGATCCTCCTCGGTCCTCCCGCTCTCGTCGCGTTAATCCAGCCTCTTCTCCGGCCGGCTGAATTTTGCGGCGGGAGCGGCTTGATCTCCTCTGTAAATACCTCGCGGAACCCCGGCGTATTTCATTAGCCGTTCCGTGTTATTTTTTATATACACCGTTCAGGCACCGTTGACAGTGCAACGGCATCACACACGCGTGCGGGCTTTCCCACGCTTATACGCGCCCCGTTACATCCTCCCTAATCCGGCACGGTCCACTACACGCGTAGTGTCCTGCCGGGAATCCCGACGCGCACGTCGCGCCGGGAAAAAGCGAACAATTGTTCACGAGAGCGTGTTGCCCGTCCGTATCGACCCTACAAAATGGAAAAGTTGATGATGCCGCCTGTAAGCAGCTGCCGTTCATCCACGCGAAACGTCTTTGGTTTCGCGAGAAAGACAGACTCTCGACCAGGAAGCGCCGCGGAGAAAAACGCCGCCGATGCGAGAGCGATTCTGCACGGCGCGGCGCGGCGCGACGGGACAAGGCGAGACGGTTGACAATATTTATTTTAACAATCCATAACTTCGTTAATAAATACGCGCGCGCTCGCTCGCTCGCTCGCTCGCTCGCGCGTGGCTGCGCTCGGGCGGCGGCGTATAAAGCCGAGCAATAACTTCGGTGAACCCGGCTATTAATTACCTTAACGGCCACGCTTATATGCTTATCCGCGCAGCCCGCACACCTCCCTCGAGACAAGGTACGCCCACATGCACCAATAACGCGCCGGCCAGTGACGTAGTGACGAGTAGCCGCGCGCTCCGAAGCGCTCCTTGCATATGCGCCTCGGCAGGGTCGAAGCCCGCTCAAACTCTCGAGAGCTGCGAGACTTTCAAGCGGCCGAACGGGAAAATGTGATAATCTCATCTCGCCGAATACATTAGCGCAATTAGCACGACGAGCGCTCGCCGCTGCTGTATGCAGCATAATACATATTTAGTGAATTAGCATATAGAGAGAGCGTGATATTTTAGTAATTATAATATTATTATTCTCTCGTCGCGCGAATACGCGGACACCTCTCGCGCAGTGACGCGCGCACGCTCGCACACGCCGATCCGACGTCCGTCCGAAAATCGTTGTCCATTTCTCGTAACGGACGGTTTCTTTTTTTCTTTCTTTTTTGTTTTTCGTATCGAACGAATGATGCCAAATATGAAATTCAAATGGTCAGGTAATTCGGGGATGGTCGCAGGTAATAGCCGCCAGCGGTGATGTTTCTGGTTCAATTAATCGTTACATCAATCCGATCGTATTGTAACGGATGAATCGGCCGCGCAGTAATTTAAGCGGCGAAAATAGCAATTTTAAGCTATTCGCGCGGGATAATTACAGCGTTGCGGTGATGCGGTGAAACAACGACGATCAGTCGGCGCGCTTAGCAATGGCTCTTTCGCGAGCTCGGTGTCGCTCATTGTCCCCGAATCGCCGCGCTTTGTGTACACGCGTTTGTGCAAGATATAAGTCGCGACAGCGACGGTTCGGTATCATTTGCGCAGTCAGTTCCCCTGATCTTCCGGCGCGCGGCGGAACAAAGGGCGACTGTTGTGCTTCGACGGATAATGAAATAAAATTCCGCAGGGCGCTGAGCGTTATAGCCCGCCATGCGTCAGCGCCGATTTTCTGGAATGCAGAGATCGACAGTCGGCCGTTTTCAGTCATTACGCTCAATGAACTTCAATGTCCGCCAGCAA
Source organism: Harpegnathos saltator (assembly GCF_003227715.2). Classification (NCBI taxonomy): domain Eukaryota; kingdom Metazoa; phylum Arthropoda; class Insecta; order Hymenoptera; family Formicidae; genus Harpegnathos; species Harpegnathos saltator. Next base: position 1,161,146 of record NW_020229988.1, read on the forward strand.
CATGCAACGGGCCAGTAACGCGTCCTACAACACGTGCATCCGCGGCGCGAATTGTTGTAAATCGGCTCGAGTTAAAACTGCTACACCCCCACGCAGAGCTGTTGAAAAGAAAAAAAAAGAAAAAAAGAAAAGAAATCATAATCAACAGGGAACATTATGAGCGGATATATCGCGGAATATATACGGACTCTCGCGATCTTTCGCCAAAGAATATTAAACGCGACAGCGTTTCTGCGATATTTCCGGCGCATATATGCTCTTGTTCGTCGGCTCCCACCGGTGAGCGTAAAATAAACGCGAGAAACTTTCCCCGTAATAATTAAAACCATGTCGCGCGTGCTCCTCGGAAAGATTCATTGTTAAAATTCTACATTCGTCGCAAAGGTGAATTTAGTTCCTTGCCTATATGAAAATCATTGCTTCTACGTCTCCTCTAACGATACGCGAATTTTGCTTAACTACACCGTTCGCGTTCTTTTTCTTTTTTTTCTTTCTACTCCGCACGACTGCAAGGAGTAATGAGTCTCGGGGGAGAAAAAACGAAAACCACGGCTTCACGGTCGGGGATGCGATGATGTACTTACAAGGGAAGAATAGTGAACACGCGTGCACGTGCGGCTGAACCGAAGAAGGAGAAAAAGAGGTAGCAGGATGTACCGTGATTGGCGAATGAGCCCCGGGCTATGAACAGACTACGTAGAGCGTTTGCCAAGTGCAACGGTGGAAGATATTTGAATTTCGTGGCGCAAACCAATGAACCGACTGGCCTCGTATCGCCAGCCCCGGGCTCGATAGCTCATGCTACTCGTAAACAAATTTTGCGGCGCGCGACGGGCAAATCTAGCGGAAACATTTTAATCGCTCTAGACCTCTGGCCTTGAAGATCCCAACTTTCTTCGAGTCAAAACAGTCGCGTCTCAGTATATTAGTAGTTTGGTAGTTGATCCTTTCCGACGAAATCCACCCAGCTCGGAACAGAATTTGAAATTGGAATATTCTCCCGCTCTTTTGCGGTTTTCAAGTGCTGAGGTTTAACTTTTCGAAATGACATTTGGTTTGGCGCTTGACCTCAAATAATCGGTGTTCACGATGGCTGTCAACAAAGAGCATATTCGATCCATGATACATTTCGCATTTCATTCAAACAAAAACAAAACAAACACGGACTCTCGCGATCATTGCATGCTTTGCGCAACATCGCAACTGATGGCGAAAAATGGATCACGCATGAAAATCCTAAACGCAAAAAATCATGGGTAACCGACAGCAAAAGCTAAATGCTTCGGAAAAGATAGTAGAACCGAGTAAAACTATTAAGGGGACTGGAGGGTCAGATTACTGAAAAATCGTGCTTGTTTTTTAAAAATATTTTGTGACGAACTGAATAAATGTGCAAGAATGAAAATTTTTGATATATTTATATAACATATAAAATAGAAAAAGAGAGGAGTAGAAAAATTTTATTTATTAACAAATATTCATATAAATATACGTCCACTTAAATTTTAAACGCGTTTCTCTCGAAATTTTATTGTTCAACTTTTTGCAGTGATTTCTCCGAAACTAAGCTTCGTATCAATTTGAAATTTTAAAACAATAATATTTGTTCATTTGATTCTCAGGTGAACAATGGACAACTTCGTCAAAATATTTCATTTCGAGATATTAATTTTTTTATTGTAAAAGAACTGAAAAATTAGATTTTTTTCCTAATAATAGCTTCCATTTTGTTAATTTTGTTCGATTTTTTCTTATAGTGCTTCACCGGATAATGATAAGCCTCTTTAAAATTTCTAGCTAAAATTCGTTCTAATCGGACTACCGAGAGCCGAGATATTACTGCAAAAACGACAACTTGAAAACAAAAAAGGAGAATATATTTCAGCTATATATATCGTATATTTATATGAGTATTTGTTAATAAACAAAATTGTTTTACTCTACTACATGTTGTATAAATATACCTAAAATTTTCATTCTTGCACATTTATTCAGTTATCGCAAAATATTGTCAAAAACAAGCATGATTTTTCAGCAATCTAACCCTCCAGTCCTCTTAAAGCAGAGATTTACCAAGAGCAATCGATACGTGTGAGTGATGCAATTGAGAAAAAAGGCCGTTTACTGGACAAGCCAGCCGCAAAGTTATCTTGCTGCAATGCTAAACCGCATATAACGGAAGCCACAAAAGAAACCATCTTACACTTGGGTTGGCAAATTCTCCCACACGCGGCGTATTCTCCAGACTTGGCTCCATTTTCCCAGATTTTTACTTGTTTCGGTCGATGCAACACGCCCTGTCCGATACACATTTTTCGACAGCTGACGACATACGAAATTTCATCGATAACTTTGTAGCCTCAAAGCCGTCAAGTTTCTATCGTGATGGGATTCGGCAACTGCCCGATAGATGGCGACTAAATATTGTAAATAGTAACAATGAAGAATATTCCATTGATTATTCTTGTCTTATTGGTTCTTAAGTAAAGATTGAAGGTTATCGAAAATCGGAAAGAATCAATTACTAGATCTTACAAGTACATGAATTAAGGACGCGATTCGAAGTCTTTGCACTCTCGCGGTTTTCTCCAATTCTCATTTCCAAGAGTAAACACTTGACCTCAAAAATTCTTACGTCCATTTGACTCTCATAGACTCATCCCGACGGATGATAACCATTATTTGGCTTTTCCGCGTGGTCTAATTACAAAAATATATACAAGTATACATTGTGCATGATGGACGTTGGCGCCATGAAGTACAAATATCGTCCGTCCCGCTTTCATTTTCTCCGATTCTTCAAAGACATATATGTTCAATTTGGGATCAGCGCGTATGCGTGTGTGTGTGTGTGTGTGTGTGTATTGTCGAGACAGTGGGCCAATATTAGCGAACCGCGCTCCTTCGCCGCGCGCGTCGTCCTTTGATGCGTCTGTCATGGATCATGCCGCCCCATTTTCGCTCACGTCAATTTTTAACGCGTCCTTTCTTCGAACGCGCGGACAACGCTTCTATCTTCATGTCCGCCAAAGCCAGACCAGACGTCGCCCGCGTCCTCGACGTTGACGGAACCACTCGTATTCTTGCATTTGTCTCCTCGTTATGCTTTTCTGATACATCTTGGACAGTGATAAAGAGTGGCGCGGAGAGGCAGACAGGACGAAACAATAGACTGGCGAAGAAGATGAGTGGCTCCGGATAAGTGGAGAGCCTTAAACTACGCGAGATAAAAGCTCTCATCTTTCCTTATGCGCGATTGTCCCACTTTCCGAACTTATCCCTCTTCGAGATGATCAAACGACGACGTGGCCCGTGAAGCTCGTCGGCGCGTAGCGATTTTATTCGATTCAATCGCATTTCCACGTCAAGCTTGGAAAGCAAACATCACTTGTATAACGCGCGCCAGCGAGAAAATTACAAACGCACGAGAATCACGCCGCACACAACTCTTCTCTCTCTCTCTCTCTCTCTCTCTCTCTCTCTCTCTCTACAAGTTCATCCTCCCCGTCCAGCCGATTTTATCGAGCTCTTTGATATCAAGGCCCGTTATTAATTCCCGGGTCGGCGCGCAAAGTGATATCTATCACTCCGCCGCGGCTGTGTAACGGCAAGCGCAACACCACGAGTCGCTTGCCGATCGCTTGCGCGCGAGGCCGTTGTCATTGTCGCAAAGTTCCATTATTTTCAGCCGCAAACGCGGGACCTTGAAGAGCGTCGCGACATAGCCTGCTTCATCGTGACGCGACCGTGTAAATGACGGCGACAAACGTTGCGTACGGCGTTGACAAATTGTTCCGTTTGGTGTCATTGAACACAGAGCGGGCAGAGGGGGCGGGGGAGGGTCCTCTTCCTGCTGGAACGGCGGAGTCGCGTGGAAAACCGCGAGATTGGGGGATGTACGGAAAGAGAGAGGTAGATTGCCGGGGCCGACTGCGGAACCGTGTAATCTCGCTCGTCGGCTTTCACACGGCGTTCACTCTGCCGAAGTGGCGTATGAGGCCGTGGGCACGCGAGAAAATTGTAAACCGACTAAGATGGATCGGGTCCGAGACGACTTTATCGAGTGTAGAGCGCGAAACGAGCAAAACGACTGGCCCGCTTGCCGGACTGGTCTGGGAGATTAGCGATCGCTTTATGCCGTAAATCATCCCCCACTTGATCGCCCTTTGCGCCTTTACATCTCATCTAGTCGTTGGCGCTGTCGCGGAGGAAATGAGGCGAGGAAGCGCGCATCGACAGAGCGCCGAGATTCCTCGCCCGCCGGCGGACGAGGCGTTGATACGAGTCCCTTTTTTAGCGCGCGCCTCGTCCAGAATTTCGGACATCGCGGCATCGGTGAATTAACATCCACCGTCGGATGGAAGTTGGCGTTTGCGGAATGTATATTTGAGTTTCGTGTTTGCCCGCGCGCTCGGTGTGTATGGCGCGGCGATCCGTCCAAGTCAGCCGCCCATGGTACGTCCGTGTCACTCCCCCCTCTCTGCCAAAACAGGGAGCGTGTAAACAGCGGCTAATTACGTCGTCTCTGATAATTTCATGCAGTCTTTTGCATCTCGCATTTAACAGCCGGCGCGTTCCTTTGCCCGCAGTCTAGCAAATTGCGCGCGGTTATGACTGGCGCAAATATTTACGCGTTACATTCGTAATACTCGTGCGTGACGTTAACGTAAATGCCTTTGGTATAGCCATCAATTACTGCTCCCCCTGCACTTTTGCGACGTCCAATTTACCGAGCGCGTGTGTGACGAAGCTTTCTTCCTCTTTCCTCCCCCTCGCCCCTCCGGGCGGGGGAGGGGGGGGGAGGGGGGAGGGGGCGCACCGCGAGCACTAATATCCAGCTGACGGGAGGAGGAAATTGCCGAGCGACAACAAACGCGCGGTGATCACACACGGCGCGCGTCGTCAGTAGCCGTCCATTTGGACTTGCATATATTTTCCTCGCGCGCGCCAACATTATGCGCAGCAAACGGATAAAATTCAAATTACCGCCGATTCAGCGAATCGTTTTTCATCGAAGATCCGCCACGTCCCGATACTGTCGACGGTGCAATTTTAATTCGCGATGAGAGGAAATTGAGACTTGATGTTGAAACGCTGCGCCGCGCCGCCGCGCCACCCCGCGTTTGAACACCGCGACCGTCGATCAAACAGCCAATGAATACGGCGCGGCCGCAATTATCGTCTCTCTTTCTCTCTCTCTCTCTCTCTCTCTCTCTCTCTCTCTCTCTCTCTCTCTCTCTCTCTCTTATTGACGAGAGCGAAGCTATGCGGAAGTGTTTACCAAGTACGTGTCTCGCAGCCGAGTGGACTCTTCGTCCGAGTACTTCCTGCCTTCGGTGGCGCGCGAAAGAGATCGTTATTCTTGTCGGGGACGTGAGGGCCTTTTAAGGATCATCCCTGTCCACGAGACGTTGCTCCTTTCTACCCTTCACGACTCTCGCTCGAGTGAGACCAACGAACGTGCCTGCTGCCACTTGAGCATCCGTCTCACGTATCTTAGCGGTCGCCGATCGTCATTGGACACCTAAGCCGGACGCGACAATTGTTCGGGGAACAATGGCCGAGGTCACGAACAAAGACCAAAAACGAGCCAACAGTGCGCAGCGGGTCGCGGGGCTGTGATGGGGGTAGCTGGGAGAGAGGAAGGAAAAAGTGTCGTGACAGGGAATAGTGAGATAGGGCGGGAAGAGAGAGAGAGAGAGAGAGAGAGAGAGAGGAGGGGGGGCGGGAGCGGGCAGTCGGAGAGAAAAAGAAAGAGGCGGAAAGGGGAACGATAAAAGCGCGAGCAGGGAGGGAGGGAAGGGTAAAAATAAAGTCCAAGGAAGGGAAGAGAATAGCAAGGAAGAAAGAGAGAGGGGGAGAGGGAGAGAGAGAAAGAGAGAGAGAGGCTTACGTCACGCTGGCTCGATGCCAGCCAATTACGAATGTAAAGTTATGGTAATATTGATATCGTGCGCGAAGCGAAAGAATGACCGCGTTAGGAGGGGAGGACGTCTCCACTCCCCCCCGCCCACCCCTCGCTGCTCGCGCGTCCGTCTTTGGCCACTCTCCTCCTCTGTCGCGTTAGCATACATTATTCAGAACGTTCTCTCATAAATAGCCGGCTGCGCCAATCGCGCATGAGGTAATTGAAATCCGATAGGTCCTGTCGCAGGATCGCCGCGGTTCATTCCAGCGCGCCTTCGGCGAGACTTTGTATAGACTTCGTGGCGGCTCCAGCGAATGCTGGACGGAGTCGCGCCGCAATTGAGTCCCGAATTTCAAGTTGCCGCCGATGACCGCCGAATCTGCGTCGATATGAATTCTCAAAATCTTGTCTTCTGTCCAATCGAGATTTTCACTCCCTCCCTCCGGCGGAAACCTCTCTCCCGCGTTTCCGCGGGAGGTCTCGCACAATGAAGCGATTATAATTAAATATAATTATGACGAAATAGTTTCGGACGCAATACGCGCAAACGTTGGAATAAATTTGCTTATTTCGCAAACACGACCTGCGTGAACACGCTTGTACTCGCTTCGTCGTTATTATCTTGTAAAATATTGCACGGAGGGGGAGGGGGAGGGGGGAGGAGGGAAATGTGTTCCCGTGTGGAACGTACAAGCGACGCGTTTTAGGCGGTACAAACGTCATTTAAACAATACAGTAGAGAAATATTTGTTCGACGTGTCAAAACTGGTTGTAACTACTGTCAGCCTGGACGTTACTATCGACTGAGAGCAGCGTGTGCAAATCTCACCTGTCATTTCAACGCGCGTGCTTGTCGTTAGAACCGCGATCGGATTTACCGTTCAATCCGATTCGCAATTAAAGTTGAAAAAGAGCCGGCAAAAGCGCACTTCTCGCTCGCTTTTTTTTTTTTTTTTTTTCAGGAATGAACGCGTCGCATCAACATAAGCTCACATCGATTATTCAAGAAGCGGATTTTCGCACGATTTATCTAAAACAGATCCGGAAACAGAAACAAGGGCGTACTCGTCGCGGCGTTTTTTTTTTAAATTCTTTCGTACTTTGTACTTCGTTACGATTTAATAATCATCAGCTACATTCAGTCACTAAAGTGGCCTTAATTGGATAACAGACAGTTTATTTGACGCGCATACGCTCCGCGACGTGTCCGCGACATAGAGCGCGCGTATGCGGGATGCAAAATCCAAACTTTAAATATTAAAGCGATATACACGAGACAAATTAAAATGTTGATATCACTAATAAACGGCCATCGTAAACGCCACTTGACCGCCCCGCTGTGTGAGTAACGTACAATCACACGTGCAGTAATCAGCGAGTAATTAACATTGCGCGCGCTGCGCCTCGATATAATTTCCAAATAAATCGCCGCGCGATCGCAGAGATAGGAAAGAAGCGGCGCAGTCGTTTGACGTCGCGTCCATTCTCCAGCCGCGATAAGCGCAAACAAACGGCAACGGGTGTTTCGTCGCGACGCCGCGCGGCGCGGCGCGGCGCGGCGCGCCGTCCGCCGTTCTTTATATTTTTATATTTGCATTGTAAATCCGTGGCCGCGCGGCGAAACTTTTGCGCCCGTTGGTTCGCGCAATGTGACGCGATTAACGAGCGTCGCTTTATCCGCGCCGCGCGGATTCGAGTCGTCGGTAACGCGTTGCTGGATGGACGCTACACGTGCACCGTCGCCAGCGGCGCATTAAAATCCATTGACAAGCAACAAACTGCTCATGAAACGGAGGCGCACGGCTTGCTGCCGGCCTTACCGGCCTCGCCGTGGCTCCCGCCTGCTCTAATATCGTCGTAAAAACGCGCCAGCCGGAAATCTAAATAGCGCCCCGCGTCGCGTAGCCGACCGCCTTTCAGATCGCGTCGCGACGTGGGCGTGCTTGGAAAAATACGCCGTAAAAATACGCACACCGCGACCGGCATGACAGCCTCAACTCAATTCAGTGCAGGCTCGCTGATCATTTCTGATCGCACCATTTTTCTTTACCAGACATTCACATCGAATCGCCGTTGTGACAAATGCACCGCTTCGGCGGGAGCGTCGCCTCTGCTTTGAATAATCGATAAATGGCGAATCCATATTGCGTACAACTAGAAGAGCCAGTCGCGCAAAAAGTAATTAATTAATAAACAGCAATCACGCTGTGTTTTTCGCCGTGGTCCTTTGAAGCTCAGCCTCGAAATAAACACGTCACTCGCGAGCCGATGCTAAAAATTACTCGCCTTCCTTTTAACATTTTAGCCTCGGCACACGTTTAAAACAGCGTGCCGTAAAAAACAGGGCGTGTAATATCCTTCCGCTGTTTTATCATGTTATTTGCAGTGCGGATAAAAGGAATATGTCCGCGTTCCCACTGTTCTCGCGGAATTCTGTACGAGGAGCGAGGAAGGTACTTTCGCGAAATGTATCTATCGAAATATATTATGTCCTCACATGTGTCTTCTCTCTATTCGTCGCCGTTGAGCGCAATGTTGCAGCGGAATTGTTCTCGGAGAGCCTCTCTCCAGGATATACGAAATTTATCTTTCAAAGCGTGAAGATCACACGGCGTAACTGTGATTTCGTGTTTTAGTCTATCTTTCAATCTTCTTAATAAATTCAAGCTTCTTAATATATGCTGTCATCTATATCTTTTTGTTAACTTTCATCGCAATCGAAGCCTTAAAATATCTAAGAATTTTTATTTCTGAACTGAGACTGTTCAACGACTTGAGTTTTTCTAGACATAGTATCATCGTCTCTTGGTTCAAATTTATTATTTTAGTTGTACTCTCAATAGCTTTTCAACACGTGTTATCTGTACCTTGTCATAAATTTCATGGCAGTAGAAATTTCTCAATTTTCAACAATTTATTCCTAAGTTCTTGTTAACTGTATATAGACTCACTCTTTTCTACGCCTAATATTGTTAATAAAGCTCTAATTTATTATTTTGGTTTACCCTTTGATTGTTTCCCTATGTATGATGTCTCTTATACCTAGTCGTAAATTTCATCGCAGTCAAAATCTTTATAAATTTTTATCTGAGGACTGAGATTACTCAGCGACTCGCGCTTTTCTACGCATGAAGGATTGTTATATAGTTCCAATTTATTATTTTAGTTTGCCTGTCAATTGCTTTTCAAGATCTGTTGTCTTTTGTATTTAAGTTGTTGAAGATCGAGAACCACGGCGTAACGTTCCGCCGGTCATAATGATGCGCGACTCTCATTTTCCCGCGAGTTAGCGCGAGCGGGAGCCGGGGACGGGGGAAGGGGCTTCTCAATATCCCGTAAAATTTCGCCGGAATACGTAACAAGGAAACGCGCGGAAAAGGCAAAGCTCGCCGGCGAAAAAACGTAATGTCGTTGAAGTCAAACGACATGTCAGTTAAAGTCCCAAGTGGCTGGCTGGCTGACTCTTCCCATCGATGCTCGCACCCAGCGAGAACTCGTCCCGGTGACTTTGTCCGTCGGTCCGACGATCGGTCTGCTTCCAACGGATGGACGCTATACGTTGGATATCACGGCAAGGCGAGACGAGCTCGCGAAAATAAAATTTGCCCGTCGCGCGCTCGCCGCGTCGCAACGTCGCCGGCCGCGCTCGACGACGACGACGACGACGACAAACGAATAATCGAATCAGCCCCTCAACCAAGTTTTACGCGAGCCAAAGTTACCGGGGGCGGTCCCGCCGCGCATCTAATTAGGCGAGATTAGCGAGAGAAGCGACGGTGTGACGTATTTCGCGTCGTGCCTCTCCGCGCGCGCTCGTCGCTCGAAATTTTAATCTAGTTATTCGCCGGCCGACCGGACAAGAGAGAGAGAGAGAGAGAGAGAGAAAAAGAGAAAGAGAGTTAATCAAACTCTCGCGCGTGGACCGGTGCAAGGTCAGGGCTGGGTTTTTTTTTCTTTTCTCTTCTCGGATATTAACATGAAACTGCCGCCGTAACAAACGTACCGCTTTGGCAGGAGAGCGTCCCCTCCGATTTGAATAATCAATAAATAGTAAACGACCCCTGGTGCCGATCGTATTCCGCCGCGACGCCGACGCGACCACGTTCGCTGTTGATTCTCCTCGGCATTAAACCCGCGCCCGCACGTTTCAACGTCCAGCGGAGGAGTTTTAGATCGTTGTCGTTTTATCGTGCAACCGCGTGCAGCACCTGCGTAAATGCGAACGACGTCTCACGGTCGCTATGTGAGATCACTGTGAAATTACTTTGCCTTTGACGCGTTTTGCACCGTTGTCCGTCCGTTCGGCGCAATTCCTCGTTCCCTCTCTCTCTCTCTCTCTCTCTCTCTCTCTCTCTCTCTCTCTCTCTCTCTCTCTCTCTCTCTCTCTCTCTCTCTCTCTCTCTCCCTCTCCCTCTCTCTCTCTCCCTCTCTCTCTCTCTCTCTCTCTTATTGCTCATATCGACCCGATGGCAGTACTTTGAGGCGAAGAATTGTTGCGCAAAAAGGAAATATTCTCACATCTGTCAGGACGATCGCTCAGCCAGCAGGCAAGTAACAATATAAGTGACGCTAACAATATAAGTGAGACGCAGTCGCCATTCTGGCTCTCTTGCGATATTCTATTGAATCTAATCGATGATACGTTCTGGCGAGCGTTTGCCGGCCGATATATCGAACGGAAAAGAATCTGATGACGGATCTGATAACGCCGGACGATGGCACGGGAATTATTTAGACGCCAAGAGAGAACGAAGGAGGATCTCAATGCGCTCTCAAGCGAACGGAATTTTTCTCAACCTTAACGATCGACTTAGCGATCGCAGAGAGAGAGAGAGAGAGAGAGAGAGAGAGAGAGAGAGAGAGGTCTCCAAGATACCGCTTTTAAAGTCAAACTCGATGATACTTGAGCTCGTTGCGCAACGCACATCATACGCCGCCATCATACGGTTTTTATATATAAAAAAAGAAGAAAGGGCACACAGGGGTATTAAATGTGAAAATTCCTCCATGTGAAAATTCAGTCTCTTTGCCAAATATAAGGTTTGAAAAAACACGCAGAGCAAACGCACCGTGGTACCCGGAAACAATACGAGTAATCACGCTAAAACCTAGCGACTGTGTACAATATACTCGTCAAACATAACTTTGTGAAGAAATCGCTCGCAGGGGAATATTTAAAAAAGAGTTTTCCAAAACGTGAACGACGGCCAACAAATGACACGAGCGTGCAGCGACATTATAATGTGAGAGCTTTAGTTGAAATTTGAATCCCAACACATCGCTAATTAGCTGCTTTAAGTACCCGGATAAGGATTAACGGGGCAAAGTTGCAAGTTGCAAGGACATGTCAGGAATGTGCGCAAATACGCCTCGCGTGAGGTCGCCAAGTATTTGCCGTCGCGTCGCGATTAGCAACATTTATATATCAACTTTATGGTCGTACGACAGAAAATCGGAAGGGATTGAAGAATCTTCTTCTTTGAGCCAGACTCATCCCCGCAGTGTTATGGGGTCGAGCGAGCGATTTACCGCCGTTCCGTGCCCGTTATACAGGGTGTCGTCGAATCACCGTTAGCTAGGCGACACGATCGGTCTGCGTGTATACGGTAGTTTTATGCGCGCCGGCTCTACGAGGAGGCGGTACGTTAAGTCAGCTTTAACTGCTTTGCTGAAACAGCCTTTTCACTTTTATAAATTCCCCACAGTGCTCCACGGATTTAATGGTTTCGTCGATGCGGAGCGGACGAGCGCTGCGAGGAAGTCCTGACGCAGCGCGCGTCGGCAAAAGTAAAAAGATGAATGTTACGCGTGTGATGTCGCGTTTAATCGCGATGTCTCGGCGAGGCATTAGCAATTTTTATCCGTCCAAAACTCGCTCGAATGCACACGAGGCTTTTCATACTTTCGGCAAATGCGGCAAATGATGAAACATTATAGCGATTTTTAGCAAATAAAGTAATTATCAATCTGCTATCAACAAACGAGAAACTTTCCAGTAAACATTAATTCGCAAATTGTTCTCGCAATATTTAACTCGATTACACACAATGTGTGTGAGCAATCAATTGCAGCAGAGTTTCATATAAACACATTTGTTGGATATTATTTTTCCTTTGTATAATTTTGTACAAAAGATTAAATTAATTTCCAGAGATTTGAATACCATTTTCATCTATCAAAGACAAAAGTACGTCGCTCTATGACGTCCCAGGTTCGAATCGAGCTTTCTCAGTTTTCACTGTAGATTAGTTCTCGCTTGAGCTTGCAGACAATTGACATTTCCCAGCACGAGCATCCGCTTATACTTATCTTATTCTTATTTCAAGAAAAAATGATCTTACGTTCATTCCACGTAAGGAAATTGGAAAAGTTTTAGGATTTTCTTATTTGCGACGGAACCGTCACAGTGACGATATACAGGGAATTTTCAATGTTCAGTAACGAATACGCCTAGTCTTTCCATAATTGTGAGATATTTAAGATGACGACACGCAATAGTCATACAGAAGAATGTCATTTGTATAAGAAAAATTTCGACGAATTTGCACGAGTGATTTTCTGGGTCATCAAAAAAGTTTCCAATCTTATTACTCTCATAAAATTAAATTTTCACTTTAATGCCTCGATAATAAGTAGAATAAGATCATTAAAAGTTTCTTTCGTTGAAAATGTGTTTTGTTGAAGAAGTATGAAATAAAATTTAAATATTAAAGAGGAAAAAGCCATAACGCTCAACTGTTAAAAACAAGTTATTGGTTTTTGTAGAAGCCAAGGATCTCTCTCTCTCTCTCCCTCTCTCTCCCTCTCTCTCTCTCTCTCTCTCTCTCTCTCTCTCTCTCTCCAAAGTACGCGAGATGATGGCAATAACAAAGGAGAATGTACGTCTCTCTCTCCCTCTCTTCGCTCGTGATTATTTTTGAGGGAAAAAGCTTCAGACCAAACGAGTTTCCGGAAGACGATTTTTATGCTAAGTACTTATTCCGGAACTTTCTGCACACTCACGTCGTAATACAAGGGCCGCCTGTCTGTGGCTGGGAAAAGTTGTGGAAAGAAGTGAAATAAGAAAGAAAAAAAATACAACCTGCGAGCAAGAGTCGGAAGCAATCGATGAGGCGAAATCTCATCGTGTATCAACGGCGCTAAACAAACGTGAGCCGACTGGAATAAAGTAAAGAGGTATTCGGAATAGTTGGGGATCAAAATAGCCAAGACATTTCCTGCTTTATAGATAATTTGTACAAATTTGATATTGTATAAGCCTGATAGATATAGAAATTATATTATTGCTCAAAAAGACTTGAGGGGAGAGATGACGCTCAATCACGCGTCGAAACAACCCGCTCAGCGGAACTTTAATTCGAGCATTAATTGCCGCGAAATTTAACGTTGAACATCATCGTGTTCCTGCTCGTGTGTGTGTGATGGTACGAAAGCAAATTCCCGCTAAGGAAAGCACGACTCTGCATTCGTCAAGGAGTCTATAACTGCGAGTGCTCATGACTGTTAGCACACCCCGTATACAACAGGCGCGAATCTCGTACTTCCTAGCTATGGCCGTACTTGCAAGCCACGCATTCCTTCCATTCAGGAATTCATTAAGCGCGATTCTACAGCCGTGCAAATATAGCTTGTAGACATCAGCCAAATATCGGACGAGAATTTGGACGCCGGTTTAATCCGCAATTTACACGGAATTCGAATAACCATCCCTCCTGCTGAGAATCACCATTTTTCCTTTCCTTTTCTAGTTCGTAACGCGCGGAATATGAGAGCACCTGTGTGTAATCATCGAAAAAGGAACGTACGTTGCTAACGCTACGCCCATTGAAAAATAAGACAATACGTGCTTGAAAACGTGCGTATTAAGCGGATGAATCTTTAAACTGTACGTGCTGAAGTACACCATATCTGGCAAAAATGTAGCACGCACGTATAATATGTACAGCAGAATAATTACGCGTAGGTGATAATTTATTTATCAGTAGCCCGCTTAATAAATCGCGCGGAGTACAATCGCTGACAAATTCCCACGATTTCCCCACGGCTCACCCTGTACGTGTCTATTAAATCGAAAGTAAGAACGCGAGAAGCGATGGAGACTCGCGCGAGCGAACCGACGACAAAAGAATTTCCGCGTGCGACAAAGAGACAGAAAAAAGGGAAAAGTGCAGATCCATGACCCTTATCAATAGTCAATCCATGAAAGACCTTTATCTCCTTGGCCGTTATCTATCCGTATTCGCGCGCCTCACTCACGGCGCGCGAATTCAGGTCGTTTTCAACGAGCTGGAGGAGCCCGGGCCGCGAAATGCCTGATATTCAAGACGGTCGCGTATCCGCTAAATCTTACGCCGGGTGCAGAATCGACCGTAATGAATTCCCGAATGGGCGCGGTAATATATACGCGCGGAAGTAAGTTCAATTTGCGTGTATCTGCACGTGCATGACGCACGGATTCCGTATCGGGCAACGTCTGACAATAGACAAATGATTGCACGGCACATCTTGATGATGAACGACGTCCTCTCTCTCTCTCTCTCTCTCTCTCTCTCTCTCTCTCTCTATTCTCCAATCGCGAATGCGATGACTGTCGGAAAATATCGCGCAGGGCTCATTTACATTCAAATGTATGCGTAACATTACCGCGCGCAATACAGGGCGATAATATTGAATACGATTGAAATAATGTACGAATCTCCGATTTCGCTTGTTGCTTCACTCTTCGAGTCCGTGATCGCTCGTGACGTTCATCGAAAGAAATGATAGAAGGAAGGAAGGAGGGAGGGAGGGAGAGAGAATTAAGGCTTGATCGTAGTTAATTTACCGCGACACTTCCACTCGAAATTTCGATTGACAGACGGTTGAGTTCAGGATTTATTCCTTCGTCGCGCGCGACACCCTGTATAACATTGCTCTTATTGTAGCATTACGATGTGGTGGACGATGATGTATTACAGAAACTCCATCTTCTCGCGGGGGTAACGCGTCTTGAATAAAACATTCCGATATCTTTCGAATCGAGTTATGCATTGGAAGAATGCGAGAGCATAAATAAAACGTCGTGATAAAAATTCAATGATCATTTCTCATTTTTCACGAGGAGAGGAGGAAGAATCACTGTCAGATATAGCTTTTCTTTCCCGGGACAGGCGAAGTCATGTTTCAGTCCCTATCAGGTATCTCGCCAAGTAAAATCGTAACAATACGGCCGACGTCGGCGCGTTTGCATACGCCGGCGTAGCGTAACGGTTCGGCGTTAAAGCGCCGGCTAGATCGATAGCGGGCAGCGCGAAATTTGGCCTTATCGGGCCGACGGTGCAGACAGTAATGCCGACAAATAGAGATCCGGCTCGATAGAAATCGGTCAGAGCAGCGAGTTGGAGCGTTTAAGAAATACGCATTTGCATAATTCCAGTCTAACCGCGCGCGAGCCGACAGACAGCGTAGAGGCAATTAGCGAGCATACCGCGCGGAATTTCGACATAATGAACATCGGATTAGTTAGGCTCGATCACACTTCCGAATTCCACGACGATCGCGCGGCCGGCTGTTCAACCCGCAGCGCGAGTAATAACCATAGCGATTCTACTAATTACGAACGGCGACATTTGCTTAAATGTGGACTCGGAGTCCGCGCAAGTCCCACGCGCCGCGGATAATGTACCTCTCGGGATAATTACGCCCCCGCGATAATTGCGCCGAACTCGAACCGATATTTTACGCGCTCCACCGCGTCCTTTCGAAGGGAAGGAAGCGCGGCGAGAAAATGTTGCCGATCGCCGGCTGAAATATCGCGCCGAACGCGGCCGTAATAGCGACACGACGCCGCGACGGTGGCGGGTTAACAAATACGTAAATCCTAGCCTCGTAACACCTCGTAAATCTGCCGCTAATTTCTCCCCCTCCCTCCCCCCTCCACCCCCTTCACCCCGCCCCCTGAAATTGGCGGCCCGCCAAAACTGCAAAAAGTTCGGTCGCCTGAATAAAGTCAACGTCGTGCCGCGTCGCAGTAACGCGCGGCGCGGGAGAGGAGAGGAGAGAAGAGGAGAGGAGAGGAGAGGGAGGGAGGGAGGGAGAGAGAGATCGCGCGAATCGGTGGTAAGCATTTTCAGCGCGGTCGCGCGGGAACACGGCTTTCCGATCCCCGCGAATTCTCCAGAAGTAACAACAACGTTTTTCGATAAGAGGCCGCCCATAAATCACACCCCGTCCCTCCCCCGTCAAAGAGATTCGCAACGCGTTCGTCTCGTTCGATCGTGCTCTCAGGAGCGTCATCCGGCTCCCGTAATGACCCGGCGCGGCGGCGTGTTTCCACGCTCATCCTCTCGCGATTCGTTAAAATGCGCGCCGTCGCTCGATGCTTCATATCGCCGGGCGATCGTTAGCGCCGCGTTCTTACGCGTCGCATTTCGTTAAACGCTTTTTGATCGCGCGCACGCGCTCGCGGAAATTCAGCCGACCGGACGATAAATATCGCGCGTGCGCGCGCGCGCGCGAGCGACTGTAATCAGCTTAATTATATCGTCATAATCGCGCAATCAAAGGTATTTTATTGCGAGCTGACCAGTGCCGGCCAGCGTGATTCGACGTCAAGCGGCGTCAAGCCGACGTCAAACAACGCATACCGATCATTGCATGCGCTTCATTATTTATTAAACGACGCATGCAATAAATGCACTTTTATCAACGTGCTGCCATCAACACCGCGTCAGAACGCGGTCGCGATAACGCCAGAGCTTTTCCATTTCTTCGCGCTTGTTTTCATTTGCAATCAGCGATGGAACTGAAACCTGTATAAAAAAAAAGGTCTCCGCGATATCTTTTTCTTTCTTCTCCTTGAATTGACGTTCTTCTTATAGACGAATTGTCAATGTTCGCGATGCTGGCATCGCGGTATTTGTCTCAGATTTAAAAACACAAACAATGACGAAAAGAAATCGTGTCATTGAATAAAGAACGCGTGTTGATGAGATTACGGATTTGTTTTCAGTACCAAACGTTCTCGATATATCCTTTCTGTCTATTTTCGACGCATCATTGCAGCTTTGTTAAAACCGGATTAAATTTCATTTCGTTATTTTCTTGTCGCTTTCTCGCTAATTATTTCCGTCATTTCCATATTATAGTTTATATTTCAATATTACAGTGTTTTTCGCGCAGAACATGCCTCCCACCGCGTGGCTCGGCGATCGATATTGCAAAAGTCTATTAAAAACGAATTAATTCGCCCGCGCTGTAGTAGACTTTTAATTATCGACTTTCCAAAATTCCACAGTACTCGTGTATCGCGCGCGCGCGCGTGTGTGCGTCACTTCGTAATATTATAATATATTCAATAATAGGCTTTGTGTTACACGGGTGACGAAACGAGAATTCGCGAATAGTTGATGACGCGCAAGAACTCGAGGAGACTGATAACAACAACGGGCACCAGATTGGATTTCTTCGAGACGGAGGATTCGCCCTCTTGCACCCTCTTCAAGTTCCAGATGCACCTATCTACCTAGCTGGTAAACGAGAAGGCTCGGTGGACAAAAGTTCTCCACAAGTTTGAGCTTCGACGCAGGACGGGCGTCTTGGCGGGGCGTCGTTGGGGATTCAAAGTTATTATCTGTTGGTAGCAGAAGGCCGAGAGAGCTGCTTCTCTTTGACCCCTCCTCGTCTGACGAAGTATTTATTCCGCGTCTTGCAATGGCGACTGCTGTTGAAACCGATTCCACGCTAACTTACAATCGTTTTTAGCCCGCCGTACAGGGTAAATTGGTGGTGAAGTATCCTGTTGAGCATCGAATTGAGATAGTTGTGAATTTAGGAGGTACTCGCGCGTATAAAAATCACGTTTCCACCGTGCGAGTCACGAGTGACTGTGGATGATAAGAAAATTGGGATGGAAAAACGGGAGATAAATAATGGACGCGCGCGATATAATATACAGGGTGCTAAATTTCAAACGTAAACAGATAAAAAATCTCGAAAACTATGAAAGATATTAAAAAAACCAAAAACACGTGTTCCATGATTTCGAAGGGGAAAGAGAATGGCATTATCAGTTTTTTATTTGGAGGGCATTTTCAACGTTGGGCAGTTGAAGGTCAACTTAATTTTTTTAAATAGAAAGCCCAATTTTTTATTATGTCTTCTTTTTCTACCAATTAATTTTAACAACTTTTGTCTGAAACATTTTTTTATTTGCCTAATATTTTTTTAAATATTTAAGGGAAACTTGGTAACTTTTTCAATATTTAACTTACAATATCTCGCTAACTATTCGTCGAAAGGAAAAATAGTATTAGACTTTTTTATCTTATTTATTATAAAAAATATATTACTATAATAGTGCCCTAACTTTTGTTAACTTATCGACCTTTGGAAATTTCAAAATTATTGTTATTAACATCGCTGCGCGCGCGCGCGAGCCGGCGTCAACGTTGGTGGCGAAAATGAAAATATTCGGGAGATAAAGATGATGTAATAATTATTTCTTCATGAAATTGTGAATGGGTCCATTAATAAAAATGTATTCACATCACAATGAGCTGCGCAGGCGACGAATACATTACCCTTCGCGCTTATTCAAATTCTCTGCGCGGTATAATTTTGCGTGTAACAATTTGGAGCACCATTCTCCGCTGAACACGACACAGGCTACCGTACAGCGTAAAGTACGTTATGTTGCTGAGAATATTATGTGCATGACGGATCAGTGAAGATACGATCGACAGCATCAATCATCTCGCGCGGCGCAGGACGAATGTACCAAAGTAATGAGACAAAAACGATGATCTACGATGGTAATTAGTGGCTTCGCAGAGGGATGTCCCCCACCGCCCCCCCCCCCCGTCGCAAAGAGACGAGACAAATTTCGTGCGTCGGGGCTTCGATGAAACAGCCATCTAACTTCACGCCGTCCTTTTAATAATTGCAGCGCACCGGCACCGGCCGTGGGTGTCCCCTTGCACTCGGCATCCGATCGCATCGCGCTCCCCATCGGTATTGGTTTACAAAGCCGTAGACGACCGTGTCGTCGGCCATGCCTTTGACCTTTTGAACACACGGCGTGTCTCCTCCGATAATATCTCTTTCCGAATATAACGAAGAAGCAAAGATATCGCACTATTTTCGTGGCGTGTCCCTCGATAACAAGGGGCGGAGAAATTAAATTAATTACACGGGAGAGAGAGAGAGAGAGAGAGAGAGAGAGGTATATAATCGAGATGATTTCGTGAAATTAAGATGGGACGAACGATACCGTAGCCGTTGGGAAATGTCGAGTGAAAGGTGACGGGACACTGCGGGGACGGATCGCGCGAAGGAGCAGAAGTTGAATCGAATTTGTCGACAGATTGATCCGGAGCCCGTGCGTAAGGGTAAATAAATTAATAATGGGATGCCAGTTTCAGCGGCCAGATTTCCCAGGTGACGTTTCACGCGCGACGGTTATAAATACGCCTGCGATAATTATTATTGCAGCGGCTACGAATATATGTCCGTCCACGTAGCGGACGTTACGAATGGGCCGAGTGAAAGATTAATTAACCGTGGGCGAATGCAGCTGGGTCAAAGTCATCGAGGTGATGTAAGATATCGAGCGATGCGAGCCTCCTGGGGTCTCAACAGCAATCACACGACCGGGAATCGAAAAACGTGCCGGGCTGTGTGTCGAAAAGTTGAATCGAATTCAGAGGACTCGTCATCGTCATTGAGACCGAGACGACCACCTTATCGAACGAAATTCGTCGTTGAGATGAGACCGCGACTGATCGGAAGCAGAATCCGCTCTCGTCCGCGAAACGACGCGATAGCGAGAAGTCAGCTTGCGCTTATCGGACGAGGCGCAACATTGCTGTAAATCGGGGCGCGAGACGTCACGAATGCTAAAACAGCAATGAGATCTGCAGTTGTCGGCGGACTCGCACGGTGGAAACGTACCATGCGCGATACCGTAACGCGATAGCACCTCGCAAGCCGGAACGCCCTTAATCCGTCTTAATCACTTAACACGAGCCGGTCTCTGTCTTTTTTCGCTGACTGAATCTGCGAAGTTCTTCCTCTTCTCTTTCGTCTTCTTTCCCATTCTCGTGCTCTCTCACGGGTCATTTAACTCGGCTGCTATCTCTAACGTCTGATACATCCCTGCGCTATCACGCCGGCCCCGCTAATATCTCCGACTACACAGCGAACTATTTTCCATCGTAACGACGCGCGCCATCGCCTCTCCCAATCTGTACCCAATAAAACACCGAGGTCGTAAGAGCGAGCAACGGACGAATTTGCAATTCTCGCCGCTCTTGCCGTTGCGTAATTGATGCAAGAGCATCGTGACTCGTTCCGTTACCCTCGCTCGTCTCGTGCAGTACGACGAGTCTGTTTTTAATATCACACAGGTGGGCGGTAATATTGCATTACAGATATTGAATATATTTAAAAAATGCTTTTTCATGCACGGTCCCTCTCTCTCTCTCTCTCTCTCTCTCTCTCTCTCTCTCTCTCTCTCTCTCTCTCTCTCTCTCTCTCTCTCTCTCTCTCTCTGTCTCTTTCTAGAAGACTTGGCGAGAAACTAACCACTACAATTTTAAACGACATCCGTCCGTTTGTGTATTTTTCAATTCCGTTAAATGGAAATAGTGGAAACTCGCTATTACGCTTCTCGCGCGCGCCGGAAAGTCCGATAATACCATTATAGCGAAACCTTAGTGCTTCACTTTATCTCTTATTCTTTTCTTCTCAGGTAACAAGACGGCGCGGCATGTTTATCCTGACGTTCTTCGCACTTCGATCAGTTGTAACGAGGATTTATCGCCTTCTTTGCGAATGCAGCTCTCGCGCATAGAGCGCCAGAGTGAGAAAGAACGATAGATTAAAATGTGCAATTTCGCTGAGTGCTGCTTTCGCTCGTCTACGTAGTATCTCATCGCAGCAGGCCTTTCCGTGATCGTTGCAAATTTAAAGCTATCGCTTTGTTAAAGATCGAACCGGTTATTCAGCTGGCTCGGGATATTAATAAAACGTTCAATAAGAATAAAATGTGATGCTCGTCGGCGCAGCCGGAACGCGCCGGTCACAAGTTTTCTCTGCATCTGCAAACGCGTTAATGCAATCAAATATCTCTCCATTCGATTCCGACATATTTGTACACTCCCTTTAAACCGTAGCGCACACACGCGCATTTTATATAAAAATATTTAGAGGGGGCGAGAAAGAGAGAGAGAGAGAGAGAGAGAGAGAGAGAGAGAGAGAGAGAGAGAGAGAGAGAGAGAGGGAAAGAAGCGACGCTTCTCTCTATAAATATTTATGTTGCATAAATTGACCAAATGTCGTAGGGATATTTTCTCAAATCTTTTTCTGTGTCGGGCAACGAGCTTTCCTGCCGCGTTTATTGCATCCAATATGGCCGGAACATGGCAATTTTTTCACATTTCGCGCAGACTGCGCCGGTGCATTAAAAGAAACGTTAGTACGAAAAGTTCGTGTACACATGATACGGCAGCACAGAGACCACTTTTGCTGGCGTGTGTACGCCGCTCCG
This sequence comes from Harpegnathos saltator, assembly GCF_003227715.2. Lineage (NCBI taxonomy): Eukaryota > Metazoa > Arthropoda > Insecta > Hymenoptera > Formicidae > Harpegnathos > Harpegnathos saltator. The sequence continues at coordinate 1,182,580 of NW_020229988.1, forward strand.
AGATCAACTTTACGATCCTTTTTGTCAGTAAACATTACGTTTCTCCTGCGCGATTTTTGTGCGTGGTGTTTGCCGACGATGAAGCAATCTCGCAAAAAGTTCTCCGCGTGCTGCGCGTCAAGCTGCGTAATTAAATCTTGTCGGACTCCGCCTCTCGTCAAATATAGGCATTTCGTTTAAATTTTATCCTCTCTAATGAAACGTTTGTCAGATCTCCCTTTCTCCTCCTCCTCTATTTCTCGTTAATGAAGCCAATATCGCAAAACTCACAATATCACGTTTACATACAAGTAAAATGCCAAAAATTGCACTGCGTCGCGAAATCGTCGCAATCCGATATTTCTCGAATGATGGACACCCAATGAGAAGGGAAATTTAGGATATTTTCTGTATTCCTATTTCCTTTCGTTGTTTCCAGCAGTTAATGAACATTGGGTTGCAAAGATTCCGCAACGCGTTACACTTTTTCACATTCCACAAGTACACAGATATCGCAAATTTTACAACATCGGTCTCTTTCGACGTGTATGCAATTTGCGAATTTTTTAATTTAGTTTTGGTTTCTCGTCTGTAAAATGCAAAAGAGATATTGAGAATAAAGTACTTTCTGAAATCTAAGGAATCTTGGGAAGGTAAAAAATATTTAAAAAAATTGTTGAAACACTTTTCAACAGTCCACGGGCCAAATTTCAAATAAAAATTTGGTTACTGGTATGCCCGATGTCGAAAGTTGAAGAAGTCCATGGAAAGGATGTCGTCTCGTCAAATATTTATCAACGAAAAATGGAGTCAGGATTAGCCAAGGTATCCGCGCTTCAGCGAAGGCATCCGAGGCATCTTTTTTACACCGACACAGACCACGCGGATTATCGCACATATCAGGCTGCGTAATAAGTAATTTCGGTTGTTCCACGTATAATGAAGCGATTGCATTTTTATGTCGTTGTAACGTCATGAAACACAAAATACGCAAAGGATGGCAGAAGACCGCGGATGAAACTGGCGTATGCATTGTTTCATGAAATAATGATGACACGAAAGCGCGGCTGTTTCATTTCAGCGGAAAAATCGGAAATTACGTATTACTTATTACACAAGTTGACACACACACACACACACACACACACACACACACACACGAGAAATATGATCGGCAGGAATAGTAACGTCAGCCAAGCGCGGCGGCTTTGGTCGAGGGCGATTCGCGGAAGATCCGGCCGCGCGCTTTGCGCAAATGGCAGCCGGCGTAATCCTGCGCTGATTAGCGAACTTTTTCATGCACAGCCACAGTCGCGAGGCCGTCAGTCTCCGTGGAAATCTACAAGCGGATTCAACTTCCGCGCCGGAATAAGGCACAGATCGCTCTCGGGAAACGCGCAGCGCCGGCGTCCTCGAGTACGTCGTCGCACGCTCCGGGACTGCATTTCCCGGAACCCGGGCGCGGCTTTGCGCGACATGATGATACATCCATCGTGCGCTTGCCGGGGCGGCAAACAAGCCAGCAAGGGTTGATTCTCTCTCGGCCGTCGCTGTCGTCGACGATCGCCGGTACCGGCGCTGAATCCTCCACTAGACGGCATCTTGACCTCGGTGTTCGCGATGGTACGACGACGGCGGTGGCGGCAGCGAAGACTCAATTTCGAGTACTCCTCCCGGAGGCCCTTCGGCCTTTCAGCGGATCTCCTTGCGCTCTCGTCTTTACGCGCCTCTCTGAGCATCGTCGAGATGCTATCCGGAGGAAAACGCCATGTCGAAAGGCCGGACGCCGACGGCTGGGTCTCCGCTCGAATCTTCACCGGTCGAGCCGGTGCGCTGAAACCCACCCCTTTCGCCGTCGGATCTTATCGCCCGGGTCGTTCGTTTTCCGACCGACAAGCATCTTTCAATTAATTATATAGCTCTCTCGCTCGTTTATAAGCTCTTACCGTTAACGCGACGCGGGGGAAAGGAGTCTGCGGGAGGGAGGGCTCTCGGGTTTCTTTATGAATCAAACGCTAACAGATTTCTTTTTCGCTCAGCCGCGCTCGGCGTACTCGACATGCTGCGTAGAACAAAATACGTCTAGCCGAGGATAAGCGAGTCGAGTGGAGTCACGTGGATTGTGGTCCGGTGACGCTTAAAAAGCTAAGAGGCGAAAGTGACGAGGAGACCGAGCTTGCAATTATGAAATCGTAGAGGAGCAACCGTTAACGAGGCAGGAACATGCGTAACAATTACCCGCACAAATTATAGTTTCTAACGTAGCCGGCGGAATCTCGGCAATGAGCAGTCCCTGATCCGCCCAGGTAAGTAATGAAGTAACCTGCGCGTGCATATGAGCCGTAATTAACGACGGTATTAGCCGCGGCCGCCTTTGCGGTGTGTTTATGACAGCGGTATGCTGCAGGATTAGTTCTTCGGCATTTACATCTCGCGGCCCGTATGGATAGATGCAAAGTTACCGCGAGCCAAAGGCTGGCAACGATCGCTTGTAATCAGGGAATTTGCGGCCGAGCCTTATCTACCTGTACCCGCTGCCGCCGGTGAACGTAACTTGCTCGCTGCGCCGCGGTATCAACCTAAATGCATTTAAACGCTATTCCGGAAGATCCCGCACACTCTATCTCGGTCAGTGCGATGGCGACGGCGACGGCGACGAGGACGACCACGGAGGTGCGACGGGGGCGATTAGCGACGCTTATTTTGTAACGAGGTTCCATATTATTTAGTTTCACGTTAGAACGCCGAATTAATTACCGTCGCGGTCGCGTTTTGCCACTCGGTAAACATCGTATTGCGCGTGAAGATTATTTCCCCCCGTCGTATCATCGCCGACGACAATGGCGAGCTTGTGTAACCGGTCTTTTCGTCCCCGTGCGTGCGTAAACGCGAGCGAGCGCGAATATCGAATTGTTTTATTGAGTAATGCGAAGAACGTTAATTCCCCCCGCGAGCTAATTTGCCGGGGGGTATTCTACGGTATCGGCACGCGTGATTTATTTTCCGTTTGGTCGCTCGCTGAAACAATCAACCAAACAACTGACGCGGGAGCGCGCTCTTCCCCAGAAGCGGGGCGCGATGCAGTCGTATCGCGCGCGCGCCTCGTCCCGTGGCAACACATTGCGCGAGGGGGGGGGGAGGGCAGATAAAGAGCAAGAGACTCGAGAAATGAAAGTTAAAAGCGATCCCTCTCTACATCGACGCGGAATACCAGCTTGACTCTTGAATCGGTAAACGAGCCGACCGTGGATAAGACCCCTCGAGAATGAAACGAAAAGAGCCTCGACGGGAGAATCGAGTGGGAGGATATGAACCGTTGGAAACTTATTCAGAAATCACGGAACGGAGTAACGAAAGTTTTACGGTCGAGTTCTACGGCTAGCTGAAAATTAAATCCCGCGCCGAGGTGGGGGACGTTCGATCTTACAATGCGCTCGAGCCCGATAATAATTCTATAACCGACGGCTCGGGCTAATCCCGCCTCGGACCGTTCCGTGCGTGCGAGTGCGACGAAGCTTTCGAGCGAGCGAGTTGTCGGATTATACCGATATTTTCTACAGTTGCTCGACAGTTACTCGAACGCGAGTCAAGCAGCACGACACTTTTCGGTCAGCCTGTATTGTGCCGCTGTCCGGCTACTTCCAAGTTTCCGAAACTCCCAGCTACACAGCTCGCCTCCCTTGCGAGACACGTTAAAAAAAAAAGTCGAGACACGCAACTTCAATTTCCTTTGCTCCTTTCTTGCATCACGTCTCATCCCGCCTCATGGATTTCTGCAAAATTCGCATTTTCGCAATACTGCGATTTGCTGACGTGAAGGATACAGCGGCACGTTTGCAGCGCCGCGCCAGGTGCGCAATGCGTCACGCCAGAAGCGATTAGGTATTAAACGCGCCGCGCAGTTTGAAATTTAATGCTCGTCCGTGTCATGTAAATGCATACAACGGACAAACGCGCGCGCGATCAAATGGCGCATTCGGCAGAAAAATGTTGCGTTGAACAAAAAACCGCGCAGACACGCGTACCTGCGCGCGAGGTAAACGACCTCGCGTCTCTTTGTGCGCGCTCTGTACACGTTTGTTCGATACGCGCGCGCGCGCGCGTGCAAGTGTGTAAAATATCCCGCGTGCCCGTCTCATGAAAAGTTGAGCGCTTATTATCTGCGCGCGCTCCCCGGCACCGTCGAAACAATTGATGTAAATATTTGACGCTGAATTCTCCCGCCGTGTTGGCTGCATCTCTGACTTTAAATAGAGCTGCATAAAACACGGCTAAGACAGGCGCGAGAGATACCCGACACCTTTTCGCTCGGCCGCTAAATAAAACCGAGCGTGTCAAGTGCGGCGTAAGAAGCGACATGAGATGACACGCGGGGGAGAGCAACTCGCTGGAAACAGCAGCCTTTGGGCTGCCTTGGCGCGATGTGCGATGCGCATTGTTGGCCGTGACTCCGCCTTGTCACACGTGGATTTGCGCGAACAGAATGTGTCGGCGAATAATAGCTTCTCGGCCTTTCGACTTTTCGATCGAATTATCAGCGCGAGCCGGGTATGCTCGAGGCGAATGCCCCCCTCCCCCTCCCCCCCGCTCTCTTCTAGCAAACGGAATACATATTTACCCGTTAAATTTGCAAAAAGCAGAAACAGCCGGCGGGTATATAAATCTCGTTCAAAGGTGGACGCGCAACGCGCGCGTTAACGCGCGCGTGTGATCAAAGATATGCGTGCGCGATTAAAATAATCGCTTCAATCGCGGCATTTCCATAAAGTCGGATAAGCAAGAGGGGGAAGGGTGGGGGCAGGGAGGAGCCGCGGTATACACAGTAGCGGAATCACGCATCCTCGCGGTGTAACAGCCGAAAAATATTCCACGTCGCCGACGCATAATTCACGAGGCGACGCGGTCGTTCGCGCGAAGGCAAAATCGATCGTTAACGAATATTGCGAGCGGCCGCGGATAAAAACTGGTCGAAAGAGAAAATGAATCGGACAGGGAAACGCGACCGGCGGCGGCGGCGGCGGCGTCAACTATAAACCACAAATCATTGTTTTATGAATATTCAGGACCGGCCGCGAAAATAACGTCGGTTGCGGGAGATCGATCGGCATTTCCTTCCTTCCTCCATCCTTATGCCGTCGTTTTAAGCTCGCCTTATGCAAATGCACCCCCGCGTCCAGCTATTCATTCTTTCTCTCTCTCTCTCTCTCTCTCTCTCTCTCTCTCTCTCTCTCTCTCTCTCTCTCTCTCGCGTACACCCACAGCCGCACGACGATGTGCACGCGTGCGATTCCCAGCGGCCCTGGTGGCGAACGGATGAACAATGATGCCGGTGGCGTTTCCCCCTGCCCCCTTTTCTACCTTTCTTTCTCTCTGTTACTCGTCTTTCTCTTTTTCAGGAAACCGCAGGAGCGCGCGGTAAAGAGATCGGAAGAAAAATGGTGGGTAACAATCTTCCCTCGTGACCCGCCGAACGGAGCGAGAAACCTAGTAAGGTGCAGCCGGACGGAGGCGAGGCGGCAGGCGCTCCCGCGCTTTTTCCTCGAATTTACTCGCTACGGCCGGGAATGAAATTACCGAAGTCCATCGCAAACTTTTCAGACTGCAGGCGATAAATTCGTGTTGCCTTCCTCAAACCGTCCCGCCGGGAACGCTCGAAAATCCGCCGTCTGCGGCTAATACGCCCGGCGCGACTTTCTCGTGCGCGGCGGATGAACGGCCGTCAGCGGCGGCGACGTATTCGGCCGAGCGCATCAACGATTGCGAGAGCAGAAGTGGAGGGCCACGGCTGACCTGCATTTGGTGACCGGCTGATCGAGCAGTCCGTATGTATGCAACGTCAAATAAACGGACGATTGGATTTTCCGAATATTTACTAATTAAAACGCGCCGTCTCGGAGCGCGAGCTGGAAACCCGTCGGAAATTCGCTTACGTTCGTTTCCGCGAAATCCACACTAGCTGCGCGATAGCCGAACGACGACGGCAGTCGCGCTCGTAGGAAAAGCTGAAAAACCAGACGCAATTCTTATCCGTGATGTTCGCGCCACGAACTCGGTGAATTTTATTTCACGCCGCTATAATACGGGATCCCTTCCGCATATTTTCAACGGGCGCGCGCCGGCGAACGTTATTTAATTACCGCCACCGGGGCCAGCCTGATATTTGTGAATGCGAATAATTAAAAACCAGGCTCGCCATTTTTTCTCCGTTTCCGCCTCTCCTTTTTCTAATAACGCCCATAAAGCTGGTCCTCGCGTCTGGCGGACGATGGTGTGTTACGTCAGCGCGCTATTTTTCAACCTTACAGGCTGATTGGTATTCTCTGGACGAGCCGTAAAGCTTGAGAACTTATCCTGATATATTCTTGGCTTACTCGCAGTCGCGACAGACGGCTATACCATCGCGATGTCTCTCTTACAACGATGTAATTTCCGCGCTCGGAGGAACAGTGAATTTAAATTTAACTTAAGGGTATGCGGAAATGGAGATGACGAACACCGAAAGTATCGATAACGCAAAGGCGATATATTATATTGTGCGTTTTATTTTAATCTTTATATCTTTGTACTGTATTATGCGTTGTATTATTTTTATATTGCGTTGTACTGTAACATCGTTGTATTTTAAAATATATTTTATGCATCATATAGTACTACTGTATGTTGTTGTATTAAAAAACTATTAAAAATAAAAGTGTGTTTAAATAAGTAATAAGTCTCCTAATTTATTCCACCACTTTATTCTACATCCCTTATATCCAAACCCTGCGGAAATCTAACATTTTCCAAATATCCCGCCAAAATTTCATGCTACCTCTTTGCGCATTATATTCTCCTGATACGAAAACGCGAAAACTGAGGAATTGAGAAACTGAAAAATTTTGCGGATTTTTGGATTTCCCGCCAAAATTTCGTGCTACCTCTTCGCTCATTATATTCTCCGGATATGAAAACGCGAAAACTGAGGAATTGAGAAACTGAAAAATTTTGCGGATTTTTGGATTTCCCGCCAAAATTGTGTGCTACCTCTTCGCTCATTATATTCTCCGGATATGAAAACGCGAAAACTGAGGAATTGAGAAACTGAAAAATTTTGCGGATTTTGGATTTCCCGCCAAAATTTCGTGCTACCTCTTCGCTCATTATATTCTCCGGATATGAAAACGCGAAAACTGAGGAATTGAGAAACTGAAAAATTTTGCGGATTTTTGGATTTCCCGCCAAAATTGTGTGCTACCTCTTCGCTCATTATATTCTCCTGATATGAAAACGCGAAAACTGAGGAATTGAGAAACTGAAGAATTTTGCGGATTTTTGAATTTCCCGCCAAAATTTCGTGCTACCTCTTCGCTCATTATATTCTCCTGCTATGAAAACGCGAAAACTGAAGAATTGAAAAACTAAAAAATTTTGCAGATTTTTTAATTTCCCGCCAAAATTTCGTGCTACCTCTTCGTTCATTATATTCTCCTGATACGAAAACGCGAAAACTGAGAAATTAAGAAACTGAAAAATTTTGCGGATTTTTGAATTTCCCGCCAAAATTTCGTGCTACCTCTTCGCTCATTATATTCTCCTGATACGAAAACGCGAAAACTGAGAAATTGAGAAACTGAAAAATTTTGCGGATTTTTGAATTTCCCACCAAAATTTCGCGCAACCTCTTCGCTCATTATATTCTCCTGATAGGAAAATGTGAAATTTCCAAAAAATAAGAATTTCAGGGTTTAAATTTTTGGCAGATTTGTATCAGAAGAATATAATAAGTGAGAAAGTGGCAGGTCTTTAAAAAGCACTAAAGAGATTTAAGGAGGTTGCAATAAGATCACATAAGACAGTATTATATTTAAATAACATTTATTTTTTTTATATAAATGTACAAACAAAATAAGTATAATATATAATATAATATAATAGTTATATATGTACAAGTTATGTGGTATAAATTACACATTTACAGTCGAAGTCGCGATCGTTTTTGCCGATAGGAAGTTCTTGAGCCCGATGAACGAGGGTAGTTTCCAAAGATATGCAGAGGGTGGCAAATCTGTAATTAGAAAATTTAGAGGATTAGACTTGAAATTATATCGTTTTCCACGCTCGAGTCTGTCTGTGATGAAGAGTATTACAAAATCTCTTCGTTTGTTTGAGGTTTCCACGTTAGATTGTTTAAATAAAATCGATAGCCTTCATGTACGCACGATACGCCAGATGTCCGATTTTTTACAACCGATTTTTTGTAACTTTTAAGCTATCGTTGAAAAAGGCCAACTCGAAAATTCCCATCCGATCTGTCACGACGAGAGACACGTTAGAAACTAAATGTCCACTTTGCGCTGATCCTCGAACGTCTGAAACTTCCACTACACCAAACTCCGCCTGGACACTTGGATAGTCGCGGATTTTCGGATCTGTAACTGTTCATAGAACAAATACGCGAAGATCCCCGATAAAGTAATAGTTCTGCGGTAGTCGCGACGAAGAAAGGAGAAGCTCGCGGGGATATTCCACGAGAGTTTGCAGCTCCTTTGATCGCGCGAGGATCTCCGGGTCCGTCGGCGGGAAAGAAAACGCGAGTATCCGATCCCTTAAGTGTCCCTCGAGGCGGCGAACAAACTTATGATATTTTCCTGTCGGCGGGGATCATAGGTTAGGCAAATACCGCTCGGTATTTCGAACAAGCGAACACGAACGGGCTTCGAGCGTCGCGACTTCCTTATTCGCGCATCACTCACCTTCCTTCGGCTGAAGCAGCGAAGCAAACTCACACAAGTAAACTGCAACGTGTCGTCGTCTTTTCCCCAGGAACGTGAGAGTTGCCGTCAGCTTAGATAGATCGATTGATGCTTGAGCACGGATCTCAATGAAAACCCGTGTAAACGAAATTCCGAGGCTGCGAGCACTCGACAATTGGCGCGATTTGCGGGAGAGCGAAATAATTCGTTGCGAAATTTGAGCGCAGCGCCGTTCACTTTTAGATTGGCTTTGTTAAAGCACGCTTAAAAGTACGTTTCACGATACGCGAACGGACCATGTGTGTGTGTGTGTGTGTGTGTGTGTGTGTGTGTGTAATAATATAAATAAGATTTCCGTAACGTTATCACACTCGTGCGATATCTCAGCCGCAATTTGACAGGAGGCCGCGAAAATAATTAATTCGCCACGACGACCATAAATCCTGGATGCGCCTCTCATGTCCATGATAATACGGCGCTGTAGAATTAACGGAGTTTATAGCCGAACGTCGAGTTCGCAGTAAATTGTACGAGAGTGAAGCAGGTGAAATGTTTCCGACGAAAGCCACGCGGCATATATTCGCAGGGCAGAATACGCTCTAATTATACACCGTCGCAACGCAATTATCTCGGCTGTGATGAAGCTATTACTGACGGCAGAAATAACCGGTAGAAGTAATCTTCGCCGCTGATAAAACTTTTCCGTCGCGGCGAGTTTAATCCAAAATCGATTCGGAATGGACGGATGCGCCCCAAGTTGCGCTGCCCAAACTTTCCACCAATTCTCTCTATCGGGATTTTCGTTAAAAAGTTCCTCATAATGCATTTAAAATTTCGGACGCCCATCTGCCTGGCATTTCGTAAAAAAAGAAAAAAAAAACGCTAGACATTCGGCCACACTCGGCGGAGTAATGGTCGGATAAATAATTCGCTGACGAAATATCCGTCGTTTCGATACGAACGCGGCGAGTTTACGCGCGGTTGTTAACGGTACCTGTCACTAACGGAAGCTACTGCGGGCTTTTCAATTACAGTGTTAACTTTTGATTAAATTTGCCGGGGAATGCGCTAATTCTTCTCGAATCTAAACACTGTTTTCAACGGTGCTCGCTAATTCGCTCGAGCATTTTAAATGTCTACACACAAATGTACGAAAAATTTTCAGAGCTGCATTCAATAATGCTGAATCGTCAGAGTACATTTTAGGTGTTCATTTAATCACTGCCCTCTCGGGCGACGCGTCGAAAGATATTTGAAACGCGGTATCAAACTCTCATTCTCTCTCTCTCTCTCTCTCTCTCTCTCTCATCGTACTTGAAATATAAATACTACTAATTGTTACAAAGGAACGATTTGCCATCGACACAAAGAAGTACGCGCGTCAAATATTTGGCGGATCACACGTTTCGCGCGCGTTTAATCCGGCCGCAGAGAGCGTCCGTCACGTAATCAATAATTATATTCTCGCGACTCGGCAGCTTGTAATCGAGATCGGTCTGACAAAATTACGCGTTTTCCAGTGCGGCGACGGGAGATCTATGTTAAACCAAACGCGGACAATTAACGTAACTCAATCCCGCCCGGTGGCAACGAAATCTATCGGGTTGTAATAACGCAATTAATATGCTGAGTAATTTGTGAAACTATGGCGCGTTAACATTAACATTCCGGCCAGCGACCGTTTAATTCCGTGGAAACTGGATCCAGAGCAAATAAGGATGAAGGAAGGTGTCACGGGGAGAATGAAAACGCCTCGTGTGGAAAATAATGACGCGATGATTCGATGAATCCTTCAACTCTCCTCCGCCGAATTTTTCTACTTTGTCTCTCGTATTAAACGGCACCGTAAACTATGATTCATTCACCGTAAAAAACACACCCTTGTGTTATAGTTGCGTTATAGTTGGAAATTACACATCACGCATAACTAAAGTTTGCCGTGCTGTTGGCTAATGCAAATGCTGCTCAGCCTAATTTACGTTACGTCTCCATAAATTAGCATAATAAGTGTGCGACGCGTATATCTATGAAGTTGGCTCTGTCGGGTCGCAAACATCGCGTTGAAATAAAATTCACATACAATTCGCTAACGACAAATAAGAGAGACAAATATGAGATTTTGACGTTTCCTCGAACACGCAAAGTTCGCTAGCGCGACTCGCGATAGACTTTTTTTAGGGTCTGAGAAAATCACGTCGCGTGCATCTTCTCGCTCTCCCTCTTAAAAAAAAAAAAAAAGTAAATAAAAACGAAAAACAAGAAAACAAAAAGAAAAGAGGAACCTCGTAAGAGCAATCACTTTCCATTCTCCCAGCAGATGCACTTTTGCCCCGACTAACCGAGTGAGTGCATGCGCGTGCACGTACATGTCGCGTCTCGTATCTGCTGAGCGAAACAAAACGTCGTTAGACACGGGATCCGCATTAAGCTCAGGTGACTGAATGATCGCGACGTAATCCCAATTACGGCCGCGCGGATTGTGTAAAAAGCTTTCCTACGGCACGCGAGTGTGCGTTAGCTCGCGGACCGCTCTCTGAAAGCACGGAGAATGTGTCACGTCGCGTATTTCGTAGTCGCGGAGTGGTTTTGTTCGCGCGTCTCCTGGCGGTTCTTCATCCTCGTTTTTTTATTATCATTTATACCGACGCCCGTGTACGTCATATTACGCCGCGGACGAGGCATCGCCGAGCGTAACTGAAGAGGTGGAAAACGGAGAATAAACTCGGCGCTACGTAATTAAAAATGCTGTCGCATACTAACGAGACCGGGAGAGAAAGAGAGACAGAGACAGACAGACAGAGAGAGAGAGAAAGAGAGAGATTCGGCTTGCTCTTTCAGGCTGCACGCTCACGCTTAGGCACGCCTCGGCGAGATAAATCGATAAAGAAAGGGAAGAGGGGACGTTTCGCGTTCTTATCGAGTTAAACGCCGGCGGTGACGTTTCAATTGCACAGACGGTAATTAGCCGTACGTGGGGAAGGCGAGACGCGTCGAATTCTGAATTGACTCGAATTGGGGCGGCGCGGAATTATTTATACACAAACTCGACTCTCTACCTCCCGTCCTCTCGCTGCAAATTTTACCTAAGTCGCGCGCTACGCGCGAGATATGATTTATCGTAGCTTATCGACTTACCGCTCGTCGATTAGTAAAGATCGTAATCTCTCCTGTTGACGCAGATTACACCGATGCAACACACCGCGAGGCATCGTAATTTGTCCTGAAAACTTAAACATGTCAGGGGCATTACCGCGACGCGCCGTAATAAGAGGCTCAAGCCTCACAGGCGCAGAGACGAGTAAGATCTTAGCTCACGCTGATCCGGTAAAGCCAATGCTAAGAAACTTAAGTTTGAGATCCTTGTTTTATTCAAAGCCGGCGAGAAGATAATTCTCGCGTCGCGCGAATCCCGCCTTTTCGCCACAACAATACGCCGCATTTTTGCCCTTCGCGCTGCCACGGCTGAGCGCAAGCGCGACCAAAAGTTCTCGTCAAACGGAACAAGCGGAACTCTTCCCCCTTCCCCCTGCCCCCTCGGCGTGAACGGAGGAAATATTTTTCTGTCTCTCCCTTTCTTCCTCGCATCCTCGCGCCAATCTCGCAGCCGTCGTCGCGTTCGTCTGGATGTCGTCGGTCTCGCGCGACTACGGCGAATTTGCGAGTGTGTCTCGCAAGCTGACGCGTAAGGACCACGTCGTTCAAATACGCGGGATAATTTCATCGCGCCTCGCAAATGTGATTAAAGTTTGCGCTTCAACTTTAAAGCGCGGTAAACATCGTGTACCGGCATCCACGAAAAGCGCCGGCCCTGATCGATACATACAGGCATTGTCGTTCCGGATCGACAAACCACCGTCCCCTCGGGCGCTTTTTCCGTCCTTTTCGCTGCATCCGATCGTCGCAAAGCGACGACCGGGCTGTTCAAAGGAAGCCGGAGAACCATTAAACGATGCAAAGGGGCGACAATGGCCGTGCCGAGGCGACAAAGGCGATCGCGAGCGTTCTTCCTCCATCATTCCCTTCGCTAGTCTCTTCCTTCCTATTTCCCCCTTCCCTCATCCCTCTCTCTCTCTCTCTCTCTCTCTCTCTCGCTCTCTCTCGCTCTCTCTTTGTCTTTTTTCTTCTTTTTTCTCATCTCCTTCCGAGCGAGAGCGATGAGAGCGTGCGAAATAGGCGATCCAGGCGTTGTTAGGTCAGTCGTCAGATTTCCTTAATTTCTGCCATGGTCGATAAAATCGTTCCATGCCGCGAAGAGAGACTTGAAGCGGGTTTAACCGGGCAACGTCCCGTGCACCGGATCGCTCTGCGTACAAAGCTACGCTAAAATTAATTAACTGTTTACATGAGATACAAACTGATCTGCATCGGGCTGACATTAACGGATTGATGAACTGAACAGTATTAAACATACTCTCTCCGGGTATATTCCAACACATGTACATTTTGTTTCGCCCTTCGCTCTCCGCATGACAGACACACGCGTGTTCATCCGAGAGGATGAATCTAGTGGAGTTTTCACGCGTCCGTGCGTCAAAACGTGCGTAACTCGCGTCGGCGGAATTGTCAAAACCGCGCGCACGAGCGCAGCGAAGCAGGCAGAAACAGGAAGAAACTCACACAAGTTTCGGCGACTTTGCTGCTTCCCGGCCTCCCCCTTCCGCCGCAGCCACCGTTTTTCCTATTTCCTTCCTTTGAGCGTTTCTGTCGCTGAGTTAAGCCGAGGTAGAGGGCCGCTGGCAGGAGCCCGTTGACCGACTGAGGGTGAGTATCAATTACACGGGTACCTCCCGTTAGAGTTTTCCGGAAATTCGCGTAGTAAGTCAAGCCCGGGGACATTGGAACTCCGAAGGGCGAACAATGCCGGCGGCGGGCCGCGGGAGCTTTCGCATTTGCATATGAATTGGCCGAGTCCCCGTAGATCGGCGACGCCACCGCTGGCCTGCGGCACCTCCGACCGCCTCCTCCTCCGTCACCACCACCAACGCTGGCCGATGAGCAGGTGGTTAACGGCTCGGCTGCTGGATAGTTCGAATTAGCCCGAGGAGGCTGGATATTTGCGTCTGTCCACGGCGCTTCGGGCTCGCCGCCGGAAAAATAACAAGCCGCCACCTTCGAAAAAGGCACCTCCGCGCGTGCGTCGCCGCCGCGAAGATTTGCGATTTTACCGATTTCCCCTGCCGAATCCCTGCCCTGATTTGGCAAGTTTGCTGCTTCGGGGAATCCAGCGCGAAATTTGCTCGCTTCTCGCGCGTCCTTCTCGGCCAATCTATTTTTTCACGCGCGCGCGTACATGTGTGTGTGTGTGGGAGGGGACGCAAACGTGGTTCAACGAGAATCGAAATGACAAAAGTCGGCGTCGGAAGTAATCAAAGCGTTGATTACGACGGTAAGCGAAAAGAATATCGGCCTCGCGAATGGCGCTCCACAAAAGCATGCAGGCGACGATGCGAGTGAGTCGGTGACGAAGCTGGTTGAAAAAATGTCGAGCGGAGCCGAACTCGAGGCCGGTTATTCTATCTCCGCTCTGCACACCCCGCCGGCTACTGCAGCGTCCTTAAATTACATGCGGTTAATTAAAGCGCAATTACGATTCGGCCCGCACCGGGAATCGTCACGAAATTGCGTCTTGGGCACGCTCTCCCTCTCCACCTCTCTCTCTCTCTCTCTCTCTCTCTCTCTCTCTCTCTTCGGCCTGGCTGATCCTCCTCAGGGCGAAGGGCGGCTTTAGCTGCGACACGCGGGGGTGCGGGGCCAGGATGTTTGCGATTTCGTGAGCGTAAACCAATTACACGTTGCAGAGACGTGGACCTCGGAATAACCTCGGGAGCAACTCGCTGAGACACGCGGGCCCGATCGATTCGGGGATGCACCGACGTGTGTACGTAGGCGCGGGAGACGCGCGATTGATATTGCCTCGCGCGATGTATCCGCGGCAATCGAAGCAGCGCGCGCGGAGAATCCGATGGATGCTTCTTCACTCGAAAATGGGAATAATGCGTTCCATCGGCGTGATTACGTTGTCAGCGCTGAAGCGGGTATGCGGCCGCAATCAAACCTGCGCCGCTAATCGATAGATTTCGCGAGCAGTATATTATACGCGTCCCGCCGTCTGGAAATCATCGGCGAATTAGCGGCCGATTTTGCGAGATCCGAGTGCGAGGGACGCACCGGCAACGGCACTGGCAAAATTAACTTGGTTGTCGTAGTCTAACAATAGTATAAGAAGAGATTAACGGCATTTGTATACTAAGAGACACTTGTTTTTATCACTCAGTCCTGTATCGAAAACAATTTAAACTCAAACTACCTGTAGTTTGTATATATACATCTTTTCTCGATAATGTTCTTCGTTTTTAATATCGAGCAGGTCAAGATTCTTTGCTCCACCGTGGTCCAATTAGTCTTCCTACTCTGCTTTATTTTATTCGGTGTGTCCATTGAGAATAATTTTACCGTCACGAGTTAAAAAGAAGAAGAAGAAGAAGAAGAAGAAGAGTCTTAAAACGTGAACACGAGCCTCATCAAGAGTTGCGCTTTGATATTTCCCTGGTGATTGCATTTCATTGGCTACCAAGTACCAAAAGACAAATTTAAGACGATTAAAAGCAAGCATCCTGCTATGAATACCGCCCGAAGGGTTTAATTTCCTCAGTCCGGATACCAAACCGTTCCGGAAAAATGTTTCTGAATAACATGGCCTTCGTTGGTCCATGGATAGGCGCCATCGAAGGACATTGTCTCTGAATAGCATCCTATATTCCCAAACGCGTGTGTATACCCGCAGGACCAAGCCACAGCTCGAGTGTAAATTTTTGCCTCCTGCGGCTGCTGAAAGAATGCGCAAAGAAAGTTACGCGCGCGACTGAAACTAATAACACTCGCGTTGACATAATTTCGCGAAATTCAAATCGGTAACTTTGAAAGCCCGGCGGTAATTGCTGGAGCGTCGACTCCTCGTCGCTCGTGCATCTTCCATACAAGTTTTATTCTTCCAGCTCTGTTATTGGGTCAAATTGCAAAGTTGAGTAGCGCAAAATTGTGATAATTGATACAAGATAAGCTTCCTGCACAAACACTCGTGCATGCGCGAGATACTGTAAAGTTATAACGCGCGGGAGGGCCAGTTTGCTGATTTATAACGACATCAACATATTTATAGGAACTGATACGATAGATCGCAGCGATAGAAACCGCGGTAATCGCTCCACCCCCCCCCGCCCCCGCTGCTGAACAAAATATAAAAATATCTGTTTCTGTATATTTTGCCGAACAAAAAATATATTTACCGAACGATAAATTAACCAAAACATTCTCTCCCTCTCTCTCTCTCTCTCTCTCTCTTTCTCTGCTCCTTTTTTCTTGCTTTAAACACCGTCAGTGTGAAATTCGTTTATCTCGCGCATCTTGCCCGAAGAATGCGCGGCGGAGATCGGCAAACAATGGAATACCGCTTCGGGAATGCGCCGCATACGTAGAAGTCGGAGGGAAATTAGTTTCATTCTTGCCGCTACTTGTTTAAAAGGAATCCTAATTGCTCCCTCGTGTAACGGATCCCCAAACACACGGAACTTGTTGGAGCTTGCGGAATATGCGTGTATACACACACACACACACATATATATATACGAGTATATTCGGTTAGCCATGGCGCAGTCGAGGTTGGGGGTTGATGGATAAATATGTGGTTGCCGAAGGCTGTGCGCTCAAGTTCGCTCGTGCGTACTTTTTGGCGATTTTGTCGAGAATTCGCGATACACTTTAAAGACGACACATAGACACACACACACACACACACACATAGTCGCTCTGGAGGACACGGCGGTGTGGATGAGACGACCCGGGGCGGGCGAAGTGGAGGGGAACTTTGTCATTCATTATTCGGGCACGGTTGTATAATGTCTGAGAAATCCTGACGGTTATTACAGTAGCGTCGCCGGGACTCGCTCGTCCCGTCGGATTTTGAGATTCAGCGAATTACGGGAGCGGAATGGATTTACAATGTTTAATTTACTGCTCGGGCTATGGACGGGATTAAAGGCGCCGACGGAAAATTATTGGCGCATAAAGCGGGCGAAACGATGACACCGGGCCGCCGGCGCCCGGTTAAGTAGGCGCGAGCGTGCGCTGGCGGTTTAGTTACTCATGAAAATGAAATTCAAGTGCTCGAGCGACGGCCAAAGGGCGGCTAAGCGAGCGGCGCGCAATTTTTCATGGCGCGTCAAGAGACCCGCCGCGATTTCAGGTATCTCGATCGAGCTCCGAGTCAGCAGCGCGGGGCAATTTATTCGACGGCATATCGCCGAGTGAGACGTGCTCGTTCATGAATTCGCTCATATGTGCGTGTCTTCAGCGTGTCTCACTTGGGAGAACAAGCTTGAGTGTACAAGCAACGAGAGTATAACCAATTTCATCGCAACGTCGTTTCTCGAATTTGCCAAAGTAAATTTGCACGCGCGCGCACAAACGGCGCGCTTTGTTCGAATTTTGCTCCTCCCCCCCCGTCCCCCCTTCCGCCCGCGAAGCGCTCGATAAGCGCGCTCACGAGGTCGAGACTTGGCGCAGCGCGTCAAGTACGAGCGATAAATAAAGTCGCCAAGTGTAAATTAAAATAATCACGGCGCCCTTATCCGCGGCGCACGTGAGTAAATCATAAATTCAATCCCCGGTGCTAACGAAAGAAAATGCAAATTCGGTTCTGGCAATGCTCGGCCGGAGAGTGGCACCTCGCCGCTCGTCGATCAATCATGCCGGCGCTACCTCGCGCGGCCCACCCTAAGCACGTTACTCTGCTGAAAGTAATTAATATAAGAAACAGGCGCGGAGATAACGCGAACGGCAAACGACCTGCAATTAAGGCGGCACGATGCGAATCGGATAGCGCGCGCGCACAGCTCGAGTTCAGACGCCGCTACCTCGGAGAAGGTGCCTCGGCGAAGTATCAATGCCGGCCGTTGCCGCCAGCAGCGGCATGTATCAACCCTAACGCTATCGAATCGTAGCGAGAGAGAGAGAGAAAGAGAGAAAGAGAGAGAGAGAGAGAGAGAGAGAGAGAGAGAGAGAGAGAGCGCTGTTTACAACGGACGGTTAATCCACGACGGGTATTCCTAATCTAACTGAACTTCAGCGTCGCCTCGTGAAAACCAATTAACCCGGCGGACCCGGTGTGACCCCAAACGTGCCATCGAGCCGTAATCGAGACACTTGGAAAATTAGCGAGCTCCCCGGAAAATGTTTCTGGTCATTAGCGGCCGTAGACATCGCGAGACTGCACCGAGGAGACGAGATGGCTGCGCAAAAATCTCCCGCTCGCGATCCCATCACCACGCGACAGTTTGTTCTCTCCCCCTCTCCTTCCTACGCGCTCGCGGATCCGAACGTAGGAAGTAGGGGAGAAGATGCGCGCGAGAGAGACTGGAATTTGGATTTCCACTTGGTCAATATCATTACGAGAGAAATCGCGGCTCGTAATTATCCGGTATTACCCGTAATCGATCGATGTGTCGAGTGTCGCTATGTGAACGCCTCGCTGCCTTATCGCCTCCATTACGGACCGTGAAGTAAGTAATACCGGTGATTGCACTTTCGCGAAGCTCCGCGGATCATCGTGCGCTCCAATCTTGCAGTGGCTGATGATTCATGAACGTTGCCGGGCGAAAACTCCCTCCGGACAGACTTACACGCCGACGCACAGTGGAGCCAGATGACATTCTTTGGTTCAAAACTCTCCAGAGACCCGAACCTCCAACCGATCATCGACACCAATAGATAAGGGATTGATCCTGAACAAATTCCGAAGAGATCTGTTTTACCAAAATTAAAACAAAATTTTTCCTCGAATTACTAGCCCCAAAAGAGGAAAGATTATCGGTAAACGCGAGAAACTTGTGAAATACTCATTATTCGACACTTATTTCTATCTAATAGCGTATTCAGCGGATTGAAACTATGAAACCAATCAACAGACACCTCGAGATTTATCAATCTTGAAGCAGAAACCCATTAACCCAAAACTCATATGCTCAAAATACAAAAACATCAAATATAGACCCGTTAGGCACAAAACCGAAGGATTTTGAGTCTTGAGGGGACTGGAGGGTCAAATTGCTGAAAAATCGTACTTGTTTTTGCGTACAATAATTTGCGATGAACTGAATAAATGTGCAAAAATGAAAATTTTAGGAATATTTATACAGTATGTGAAGAGTAGAAAAATTTTATTTATTAACAAATACTTATATAAATATACAATATATATAGCTGAAATATATTCTCCTTTCTTTTTCCAGTTTTTTTGTAGTAATATCTCGGCTTTCGGTGGTCCGAACAGAGCGAATTTTAGCTAGAAATCATAAGGAGGCTTATCATTATCCGGTGAACTATAAAAGAAAATCGAACAAAATTAATGGCAGCTATTATTAGGAAAAAGTTAAAATATTTCAGTTCTCTTACAATAAAAAATTTAATATCTCGAAATGAAAGATCTTGACGGAGTTGTCCTCACCTGTTCACCTGAGAGCCAGATGAACAAATATTATTGCTTTAAAATTTCAAATTGATACGAAGCTCAGTTTCGGAGAAATCACCGCAAAAAGTTGAACAATAAAATTTCGAGAAAAACGCGTTTAAAATTTAAGTGGACGTATATTTATATGAATATTTGTTAATAAACAAAATTTTTCTACTGTTCATATGTTATATAAATATATCAAAAATTTTCATTCTTGTACATTTATTCAGTTTGTCACAAAATATTATCAAAAACAAGCACGATTTTTCAATAATCTGACTCTCCAGTCTCCTTAAGCCCATCAACCTAGGAATCTATCAATCCGAGAATTTTTTGTTGCTCGTGGATACATGAAGCCGTATATTACAATTAGGAGCCCCAAATAGTCCAAGAACCCAATCTAGCCGTAGCTCGAGAACCTAATAATACTCGACGTTGAATATTCAGCTATAAAACATTAAGTTCGAGCCTCGAAACTTTTAAGACAAACCCTAAACCCATGAACCCTGAACCGATAATTTTTTCAAAATTTCGGCTAGACAAATCTCTTTGGAATTTATTCAGGATCAACCTCATCCATTGGTGTCGATGATCGGTTGGAAATTCAGGTCTCTAGAGAATTTTGAACCAAAAATGTCATCTGGCCCCACTGTGCGACGTCTCGCAACTCGTGGCTTCCGGCTGCGCGAGGCGGCACAAATGCAGAGTCTCGTCGTGAGGTGCAATACAGGGTTTTTCAAAAAGGCTATTCATCTCTTTAAGGCAAACGAACAAGTTCGCAACGCTTAATTGAAAAGTTCATGCCGAGTCGGAGAAATTCGCTTCGATACTTGTCATCCGTTTTCTATGTTTCTGTGAAAGTTGCTCGTTGTCAATCGCGACTGAGTAAACAATTGTTTTCAATTGACGCCACACGGACAAAAGCGAATTTAAAAATTTAAATATTATTGTACACGTTGAAGTTTATTTTTCCAATGTTGACTGAACATGAATTTTTTAACCAAAGATTTAGCCAGGCATTATGTTTACCGGAACTTTTCCCGGCAAGAAGAATACAGTTTTTTTCAAAACACCCTGTATATACAAACAACATCCAGTTCTCTCTGCGCGACACGCAGGTAATTTGCGACGGCGCTTTGAATCCGCGCGCGCGCGTGTGTACGCGAGACGATGCGACTTCTTTCCGCGATATTTCCATTGAATTCCTCTCACTCTCTCTCTCTCTCTCTCTCTCTCTCTCTCTCTCTCTCTCTCCTCTCGCTCGCTCTTCAACATCCGCCCGCATCCGCGTAGATCGCCAACGCTTCCGCCCAACTTCGCGCGCTTCTATCTCCGCGCAATTATGCGAAAAGTTTCATGCGAATAACTCCGCGGCGCACAAGGATGCTTGAGTTGTTTTGGGATTCCGGGCCGCAAATGGGGGTCAAGGAGGTGTCCTGAGCCGCGCCGAGGCTCGGCGCACGCGCTGCATCGGGTTGCATCTTCGGTCTGATGCCGAGGCAAGATCGTGACCTATAAATGGCCGAGCATCCTCTCTCGAGGACGCGACGGAGACGACGATCTGTGAAGAGGGTCGCCGGCGGAGAGAACGGCTCGAAATTCGTGGGCAAACAGAACTATTCGTCTTTCTCTGGGCGGAACAATTTCCTTGGAATTTATCCCGATGGCACTCGACTGCAGTTGCACCGGCGTGTGGAATAGTTACGATGCCTTGGCGCGTGCGCGACCGCGCACGATAAAAGGAGGAATCTCGGCGTCGCGTTATGCGGACGACGAGCGCGACGCTAATCCGCGGGATTTCTCCCGAGGGAGTCTATCGCTGCTCCGTGCGTGCCATGTAACAACGGCGTGAATTCACCGGCCTCCGCATCGGCTCAGCCTTTGTCGTTTGCTCGACGAAAGCGCGCACGTGTGCGATCGAGACGCGTTGAGTATCATGAGAGAGAGAGAGAGAGAGAGCGATCGCGCGAGTCTTGAGAGGGGAATTACATTAAAGCCATTTTTACGAACTTTTTTTAATGATAAGATCAATGATCATTTGAAATTTTTACAGTGTATTCACTAATGTTCAAAATATAAAATAAATTTTATTGAATCACAACAACCGATCCAACTTGTAATTGTAAATAAAAATGCAGTCATCCGTTTGCGAGCTCTATGTTTGCTGTCGGCATAATTCCGGGCCTCTCATTATTCTGAAATAAAAAATGAGACAAATTTTTTAAATATACGGTTGCCATTAAGCCCGTTTTAAAATGAAGGCAGTGGAGTCAAGTTTGGAAAAATAATGACTGTACAAAGAAAAAGTATCGAAAATGAAATTTTCTTCAACTTGTAATCATGTTTAAAAAAATGAATAAAATGAAATATAACTGCGTTCGAGGTACGGGCGAAGATTACATGTCTACTGTACAATGTGTAAAAATTTCAAGTTATTCGGTTCAGTAGGTTTTGCGTAATCGTATCGATAGTTTCAGAAAATGGTGTTTCCAGATAAACGCGTTTAAAGTTTTATGTATACTTTCCATATAGATAACAAATTTATTTTTATTTTGTATTGGGTGAGTGCAAAAGTTCGTGCGGAGTTTGTGAGTAAAAGTCATACAGTGATTAGGCAAACAAAAATCTTTATTCAATCAATGATATATTCTCCATCGTTTTCTATAATCTTTTCCCAACGTTCTGGCAGCATACGGATGCCTCGATCATAAAAACTGCGCGGTTTAGATTCGAAGAACGAAGAGACGCCGTTTTTTAAGGCCTCCAAAGAGTCAAAGTTTTTTCCATTTAAATAATTTTGCAATGACCGGAACAAGTGATAATCAGATGGTGCGATATCAGGAGAATACGGTGGATGCGTTAAGACATCCCATTTCAGGCTCTTCAGTTTGCGCAGCGGTAAATACATTAACCAATACACTGTGAAAATTTCAAGTCCATTGATCCTGCCTCTTTTGTTAAAAAAATTCGTAAAAGCAATCTTGAAAACGGCCTGCTCCGCATGTAATTCCCCCCTTAAATTTCAGGAACGTTGCGAGTAACTTGGACTTGAGTTTCCTCGTGTTTTACTTTTAAAACAAGTCAAAATCAAGAAATGTTACATTTTTCTGTGCATTTAATTAAAAAACGATCACGTACGCTTCTCTCCCTTTTTCTAATGCTGGATTAATATATTCCTTTTCACAGCTCGTTGCAGAAGGACAGAGAGAGGAGAAACGGGACACGACGTCAATCGATTCGCAATTAATAATTTCATGTACAAAGTGCTGCCAATTTTGACAAATATAATTCATTCGTCTTCTGAAAGTTTCAACTCTAATTTATTTAAATCGTACGACGCTTGAAGTGCGTGTAAAATTTCTCGTACTTGAGTTCTCGCAGCTGAGGTGAGTCAGGAAATAGCAGGATGCATCGTGCGACGCCAAGCGGGGTTTAACGATGCGAACGTCGCTTGCGATTGATGAGACCATGCCCCAGATACCTCGGACATTTTCAAGATTATTAAAAAAAGATTGAAAAAAATTTATCTTCAACGTAATTTATGCGATACCCCGTGCGCGAGTCAACTAAACGCAGGCGTATGATAATTGCGAATAAATCAGAATGAAAGTTATGATAATTTTCGTAATTTCACGTAGCGCTGTGCTGCCTTCTCTCCTTGCGCACAGTAACATGCGCTGCGATTGCTATATCTCTCATGGCGATCGCAATTCTTTTCTATCTGCACTTTACGACGCGATAGTTATGTTAATCGATCGAAACTACGCGCCATTATATACTGATCTCGCGCTCGTTTCGACGTCGAGCACATTCATTAAAACATTATTAAAGCATTAATACCTGGTACTCGAGATTCCGTGCGCAGGCGAGCCGAATGCGGCGATGATCATTAATAACCCTGTCGATATCACTCGGCGGTTTATTAAAAAGCATTATAAAATTCAAATCGAGCCTCGCGCGAGCGGATAAAAGGATAGTTCGCTAAGTGAGCCGCGTCGAGGAGAATAGTTGTCGCGTAATGCATACGTATTCGATGCAAACCTGCTGTTAGCGAGAAAATGGAGAGGAAAGGAAAGAGAAAGGGAGAGAGAGAGAGAGAGAGAGAGAGAGAGAGAGAGAGAGAGAGAGAGAGAGAGAGAGAGAGAGAGAGAGAGAGAGAGAAAGAACAAGGGACGAGCGGAAATACGGGCGTACGAGCGATAGATTTTTCCGGGCGAGAAGGGGTGAAATAAAATGGAATATCGTGATTTATCGTCTAACGTACGCATCAGCCAATTTGTCTCGCTTCCACGCGTGAACTGTCCCGTGTCGTGAAAGCCTGTCCCGCAGGATGCAAACGAAAACACGAATTGCATTTCATAGAGTGGCCCCGATGACCCGCGTGATGCGAGCTCGAGCGCGTGTGCCGAAATTACAAAATTTCGTCCGGGGGATGTACGCGCGAGTGCGGCCGACGTCCCCCGCCAAGATGCGCCAATAATTGTCCGCAAAATGAAGTGACAATTTGCGCGTCCAGTGCGCGAGACCTTACGGATTTTGCGCGATGCTTGCGGGATCGTCGAATCACATCGTGTCGGTTCAGCCTGCGCAAGGCGCGAATTACCGTTGGAAATTGTCAGTGATGCGTCCGCCGCTCGTCGCTCGTCTCATAAATGCTATTTAATCAGACATAGTAGATTATATAATTTTGACAAAATGCGTGTTCTCGAATATGATCGGAGTGTCGCAAAGACAACGCTTCTCGTTGATATCAAAGCGGAACAAGAGAGTTTTTAAGCAATACACAAAATTGCTTTTACGTTTCTTACCTGTGTGTGTGTGTGTGTGTGTGTGTGCATGTGTGGGTGTGACCAGGTCATGCTTAGAGCGAATAAAAATTTATGGAAACACAAAACAAATGATTAATGCGCATTGTCGTGGAAAACGCACATACGAGGCCGACTCAGACGCAAACTGGCGCAATTTCCCTTTGGCGTTCCTCGTATTTTACGTCAGCAACAAATCATGTTTCCTACAATTTAATCTTGAGCCTGATTTATCGCCGTCACTTTCACGGTATAACTTCATAATTCCGAGAGACTATAAAACTCGAGAAACTATACACATAATTCGCAATCGCAAAGCTGCTGCAGCAAGTCGTGCCTCGACCTACAGTATTTATTCGCGCATTCCCGTGAGCGCACTCCGCTCCTTCGTTTCGCACGCCAAACGCACGGATTTGGGAATTTTCTCGCTTTCACCGCGAGGAACAAACGCAATCGATTACACATCGCTATAGGAATGATCGGTAATTAACACGTACAATTAACACTAATATATCGATATGCACAATGTACAAATCATTTGCGAACTGGGTTCGCAAAAACGCGAAACATGAAATAACAATTACAACGTAACATGCAACTCCAACAGCCTCTTTATACGATGCCAATCTTAATAATACCAAGCAATAACCATTATTATTGAAAACGAAATTACCACACTCTGACGACGTATGATAATTGCCAGAGAAATACAGCTAAAGAAAATAAATCGTTCGAAATGCAATATTCGACGCGGTCGTATTTCACTATACAATTGCTGTGCGACGAGACTGCTCTCCCTCTCTTTCTCTCTCTCTCTCTCTCTCTCTCTCTCTCTCTCTCTCTCTCTCTCTCTCTCTCTCTCTTTCTCTCATTAACTGGATATCGTTTACACATTATCACCGCCTTACAATTTATTCGATAAAGCTGGAGGAATAAACTTTGAGTGTAAAGGTTCATAAAAGGGAGCTTTATATGCCATCATTTGCTTTATACGCGGCGAGAGTCATCGCAGTAGATGAGAAATTGAGATCGAAACTGCTTGCTCGCTCGCTCGTTCGCTTGCTTGCTTGCTTGCTTGCTTGCTTGCCTGCCTGCTTGCTTGCTTGCTTGCTTGCTTGCTTGCTTGCTTGCTTGCTTGCTTGCTTGCTCGCTGCTGCTGCGCGCTCGCAATTAGGACGAAAGCGAAGACTCCAGGCTACTCATTAACTCCAGCGGTATGAACCGGCGAGCGAAGCGCATCAGCGGGCCGAAGTCGAAGAGGTAACAAGCTGGCATCCTCCAGTCTCCACGCCGTCGTCCAGCACGTTCCTTTTATTTCTCCGGAGTGTCGCCGGCAAATCTTATTTAAGGCAGATTTATCGCCGGCCCGCTCTGAGATCGAGGTAGGATATTATGCCGGACCCGGATGCGCCATTCACAATGCGACTTCTCGACTCAAAAAGTGTCATAACTCAAAACCTGAGCGCCTCTTCGAGCACTTCCGCCGCTCCAGCGCATCGTGTGCCAGAATTCGTCCTCTCGTCTCGTTCCTCGCTCTGTTCCATCCCCTGAACCACCCCCTCCTGAACCACCGCCCACCCTCTCCACTCTAAGACCCACCGTTCCGTTTCGTTCCGTTCTGTTCCACTATAAAGTGAGAGCAAATGGAGTCTTCCGCTTTTTGTTAATACACGGGAGGACCACTCGACGATGTCGTGCGAAATTTTCTGGCGTATCGCTACTTCAACGCGGCGAGCGGAGAGCCGGCGAGCGGAGAGCCGGAGAGCGGTTGCGCAAGAATTTTTCAACGTTACGGCAATCGTCCAAATTTTGTACAATTAACTCGCAATGTCAACGGAGACGGACGAGCGAGAAGATTAATTAACGGATTAGCGTAAGAGGGGTCAAATCGAGAGAGACCGAGATAATTACTCATTCACATCTATCTATCGAGCGATTGATTCACATGCTGCTATTACGGCCACTTTCCAAGCGGATTATGCAAAATGTGTCTGTCACAAAGTTTGTGGAGGTGTTTATGATGTGCTTGTGATGTGCAAAGTCGAACTTACAAACGAAAATGATGCCCAAAAATGCAGCGCCAAGGTGACGCATTAGACCGGCGTTTGGCTCTTATCTATCGTCCTTGTTTCGGTATACTTTTATTTTAATCGAAGGTCCTTAGGCAACCGCCGAGAGTTCGCACACAAACCCATTTCATTCTCATCCGTTTGCCGTCACCGAGCGAGTCGACAGTTCACAAAGTCGACAAAGTGTCCGCCGATCTAAAAACGATCACTGCGCTCGCAATCTCCTCTCTCGTTCCGTCTCGTCATCCACGTCGATCTAACTGCTCCCGGCATATCGGATCTAAGAAGAAGTCACATTAAGAAAAATGGACCACGGGAGTAGCAGTTTTTCGACGCACCGGAAGAAAAGCCAACATCGCAGGCGAACGTCGCGCGTCGCCGTGCGTGACGGCCGACGGCGAGGTGTTCGCGACGCTATCGATCGCGCGGTCCTGATCGATATGCACGTGTCGCGAGGCGAAAGAAACGGACGAGTCCGGCGATCTATTTTTTCGTCCCCCCTCCCGCCCCGCAACGAGCGGCCACCATTAGCCCGGGATTGGCCAATGTGCGCTTGAGCGAGCACCGCGGCGCTTTTTGCGCCGGCCGGGCCGGTTGAATAATTGTGTTTTGCAACGTCCGCGGGAGCGCTCAGCCCAACTGCCGGGCATGGATCCAAAGAAGAATTAAGCAAAGGGGGAACTTGAAAAGCGGACCTATAAAAGGAACAATGGCATCGGGCGAATCGCGCAGTTTTGGGGGCGAGTGCGGGTCACGCGGATTGATCGCGGGCGTGAAGGGAATCGGCATCATGATGACTTCCAAAGTGAGTGACCACGCCGCATGATTATCATCCCACCTGTCGTCTCCACCTCGCGAGCAAAGTGTGTGACGCTCGCGGTGAGACCGGGCGAATTTCGCCGCTGCTTCGAGTTCACGACCGGCGAGAGTCTGTTCCCCACTTTTCCATTTCCGCCGTGTCCGCAAAATCGCGCGAGCTGTCGGTCAGAAACGCGGTTCCGCCGCGTATCGAGTTGATGTTTCTCCGGCGAAATTCCAACGGGAGATCCCCGATCAGACGCTCGCGCTCGCGAGATTGAATCAACAATTACGCGCGGAGAGAGGAACGGCAGGGGAAACTAATTCCGTGCACATTTTGCGCGAGAAGAGATTGTGCCGTGATGTATGTAAAAGCCCCCCCTTTCGACGGTGTCAAACGAACATCCCGGCAAGCCCAGCTTCCCGTCAACACGGAGGACGCATCTTAATTAAAGTTTACCTTACGGTTCATTCGTACGTCGTCGTCGGGGCACTTTGAATATCGAAAAGAAGAGGACGCGTCCAACGCCGACTGCGTTCCGCTGAAATTCACGACAAAGGGCACTCATCCCCCCGTGAATTTCCTTATCTATATTATCTTTCTTTCTCATCCGGTCTAAGCCGCTTCCTTTGTTCCCCAGTAATTCACCTATCTCTCCCCCTCCCCCGCCCGTTCACCCTTTTCATCGCAAGACCCGTGAATTCTACAGCCGGCTTGTGTTTTGCTCTCTTCCACGTATCCTCCACTATCTTCCCTCCCCCTCCCTCCCCCGACACAATTCGCGCGCTTCCATGTTTTCCGTCAGCTAATACTCACCAGCCCGAGCGTCACGCTCGGCACGATTGAGAGCTCGCCCTGTAGTTGTTACGGTTCTTCCTGCGAGGAAGCCGTGCGCGCGTTCGAGGTGCTTTCGTCCTTCCTCTCGTTTGCTTAGCTACTACTCAGCTGCAGTCGCGCAGCTGATGTTTTTGTTTTCTAAATCGCATCCCGTGTCTCAGTACGAGCGTTTCATTCGCGCGGCCAGTCGATTAACGAGATCAAGGTGCTTCTTGCCAGCTCATCCTGTCCGTACTGCTGCTCGCAACCTTGCTCCTGGTTAACGCGAAGTCGGCTGGCCATGCGCACTCTTTCCAGCACTTCCACGGCCCGGTGATGGGCGACGACCAGGAGGTCATCTGGAGGGACGATGACGGCCGTCACCATGAGGACTACGTGGCTCATCCGCATTACGCCTTCTCGTACGGGGTCGAGGACCGGCGTACGGGCGATTATCACGGTCAAAAGGAATACAGAGACGGTAAGCTCGCGTAGTTTGAATGGAGATTAATCTCCTCCGTCTCGGGAGGATCCTTCTTGTCTTCTCGTACGTACTACGAACGAGGAGAATAAGAATAACCTACTTACGTACGCGGAATCGCGATGCCCCGGGAACTCGGAGAGAGAAAAAAGCTGACAAATGTAGCGAGGCGAACGTAGAATAGACTGATTGTGCGAATAAAAGTGGCAACGTGACCTTTGCTTGAGCAATTTTATAATGTTGCTCTTGGAATACCCAATGAATAGTCGCGACACGGTAATTCCTTCGACCTGGCTTACACGCCGCTCTCGCTCTCTCTCTCTCTCTCTCTCTCTCTCGCTCTCTCTCTCTCTCTCTCTCTCTCTCTCTCTCTCTCTCTCTCTCTCTCTCTGTCGCTCGCTCTCTTTCTCTCTCCGTTCGTGCCTCAAACGAACGGTCGATGACGTTGGGAATATTTTATTTAAGACGCTTGCGGGGTTCTGTGTTGTGTTGAGAACAATGTTGGAAGAGCGACAGCTTCTACGCGATCCGCATTTCTGCCGACAATTTGAATGCTGAAGAGTACTCCCCTACCCGCGGAAACACCAGGCTCAAGCCAACAACGACCGTTTTATTTACTTGAGGCACGCACTCGATAAATACTAATCTTAGCTTTATGCCCGGCTCGTCTCGTTTGAAGGTAATCGTAACGCGCGTACGCGTAACCTTCACGTCAGGATGAAACGAAATTTCCCATAACCCCGAGGCAAACATCATTTTCGATGGCCCAGTTTCTCATAATTTCCTAATGGTATTTCCACAAAGCGCGACTCTTTTTTATTTTCTACGTAAAACGAAGTCATCGAGCGTCGTCAAGTTTTAACTGGAGCGAGAGATTTCGTAGCAACGCGCCGAGAGAGAAGTTAGGAACGATAAAAGTGCTTCTAAAAAACCGCGCTTTGGCATTTCCGCCTTCAAAGGTAGATGTGCGCCGGCTGAAAAGTTCATAATCATATAACGCTTAGATAGCGGCTATTGATAAAAGCACCTCTCTCTCTCTCTCTCTCTCTCTCTCTCTCTCTTTCGAGCAACCGTGCCATGTCACTGCCGTCTTTTTCACTCGGTTAGAACAAAACTTTAGGCCGATTACACGTTCTGGTCATTATCGTTTTAAAATGAAACCGTAATTAATGTTTAACGGCAAACACTAAACACCCTACGGTTGTGTGCGTCAGTGAAATTTGTATATATTTGGATGCAACATACCGTAGAAATCCGTAATTTAATGGAGGTTGAACGAATACTTATCCGATTAAGTTGGGATTTATATATCCATTATTACACTCAATAAACAAATCTCGTTTAAATAATCGTATTTATTTAAGGTTTGATGAGAGATGACGTTTTTCATTAACGCGTATATAATAAAAGTATCAATTGCGATCGCTTGAGACCCGAAATGCAAAGCAAAATGAAAATCCAGATTTGATGAAAACCCGTGCAAATTATCTGCTTTAAGGGAAATTATTTATCCAACAGTTGCTTCGCTATACATATTACATATATTTGCCGATTTCGAAATCGACCAGGTTTAAATGAACGTTTTAACGAGCGGAAGGTATACAGCGTGCGAATAAACGTAATATCCCGATTCGTCGCGCGTTTTAATGAAACGTACAGCGAAACGTAAACAGGCCTTGCACTGTGCAATAGCTTGCTCACGCAATCTGTCGCTCTCGGATATCTCGGAACTTTTGCACGAGAAAAAATCGTGCAGCAGCGTCGAAGAGTGTAGGGCTTGCGCGAGCTGCAGCGGATTTCCGAAAAGAGCGGCACAGCGTTTTGTATTCCGTCGCGCTCCTGTAAATCTCAATTCGTCTTCATAAAAAAGAGAACGATAACGCGCGTCCCAAATGTGCCAGCTTTGCGTGGGGCAGCGAGCGCAAGATAAATAACTCCTACGTCGACGTTTTGCAGGTACGGAGGTGTTCGGCGAGTACACCGTGAAGGATGCAGATGGCAATATCAGAACGGTGAAGTATCGCGCGGGTAAAGACGGATTTCACGCCCAAGTGCACAACAGCCACCAAAGCGGCAATCCTGTTCAACAGCATTATAATTCTCCTCCTTCTCATCCTCCTCCTCCTTCTCCTCCTCATCATCATCATCATCATCATCATCATCAGCCTGAGGAATATCATTAGCCCGTGCGGCCAGGTGCCACCAGGTGCCACGTCGACGACGAAGCTGCACGGCGGGGCGGGGCGGCCGCACTCTGTTGTACAATCGCTGATCACCTCGTTAATGTTACGCTCATTAAAGGATCACTCGAGTAATATTGTCGTTTCTCTTTCCCCAACGAGAAGCGGACTCGCCTACTTTTACGGCGTTGCTTTCGCAACGCGCGGCGCCGTTATCACACGGCGGTCTTTCAATAACGCGAGCCGGTTTTCTTTCATCTCTTTTTCGTTTTCCTTTTTTCGAACCGTCGCGAGAGAGCGCAATAAGTTGGCCAATCACGCAATTATCGGGCAAAATTTCCGCGAAAGAAATAATCGGCGATATTGGATTGTTATTAGTCCAATTTCCGGCCAGGTCGTTTGAGGCCGCTCGAGGAACGGCCAACGACGACAATGCGCCGCGTGTCCTGCAATTTGTTTCTTCTACTTTCAGTTTCTCGAACATCGAACCGCCCCGTCAGTTAGGCTGTAAAACGCCATTAGAAGACGTTTAGAACCCGAGTAGAAAAATTAATAAGGCTCTGGTAAGGGCCTGATTATTTTTCCCTAACATTAATCAGGCCCTAACAAGGATAGAAAGATAAGGATTCTACAAGATGTGTAACAAATTGTTTAACGGGTTCTTATAAGGCAATATTAATAAGGCTTTATAAGGAAATATTTTTATTATAGTTTGAATAAAAATATTCGTTCTTTACATTCTAAGAAATTTAGACTATAATTTCCTTATTTCTTTATAACCTTGTTAGTATATGACAAAGTTTTTATTTTAAAAATATAGTGTACTTTACAATAAAATATAATATTCTTTATAAAATCATAAAAATGATTTTATAAAATAACACATAAAAATCCTGCTACTGTTTTTATTAAAGTGTGCTGCATTTCAAAACGAAGGCAATACTAGAAAAATCCTTGGAAGATACTAATAAATATGGCAACTAATGAACTAATAAAATTTGTCTTTGCGGTATATTTAAAAATTGCGGTATAATTAAAAAATCTTTAAAAGAACCAGATAAAGCGTACCTACTAAAATAATACTAAAATATGACAATTTTATCACACGCTTCAGATCTTATTAATTTTCTATAACAAAACTTGATTTTGTATATTTAAAGCATGCTTAAAAGATTCTTCTAAGGCTCATATCAGTTTTTCCTCTATCAAAGTCTTATTTATTAGATCAAGGCATCCCTAAAAAATCCTTCTAAGCTTTCTCTATCAAAGCCTTATTTCGTAAAATCTAAGGTATCCCTAAAAGATCCATCTCGAAGCTGACGTAATATGAGACCTGACGTAATATGAGACATCCCTTTTTAGAGCATCCTACTTTCAGCCTTGTCAGGGCCTTATGTTTCATGACGATGGTCTTAACAAACAATTTCTAGCTCGGGAAGATTGGAAAATCGCAAGAAGAACCTTCCGTTAAATGGACCATCTACCAACAGTCTTAATTCAGTTCTTCATTCGGCTTGACTTTTGCACATTTGCGCGTTTTGTCCGCGGCAGGGGGCGGGAGGGTAGCTGCACCTGCCAAAAGTCGAAAATTGAACACGCCTCACGCGGAGCGGAAAAGAGACTTTGGGGTGCATCCATTCGCCGCTCACTCGGCTACCCTCGTATACAACTCAAGCGGCACTCGTAAATGATTGCCACGTAACGTAGCGAAAGCATATCGTGATAGGCTTTCGGCAAATAAGCGCAATACTCGAAATTCAATTTGTTACATGGCCTATGCATGTCGGATATTGTCCGCTCCAAATTACTTCCCGTACTCGGCCGCTAAAAGGCCGAAATCGCAGAAATTCGCGACCGCAATCGAAAACCGATATGGGGAAACAGCCGAATGCCGATGAAATTTTAGGAGACGCCGCGCCGGGTTTCTCTCCTCTCGCCTTTTCTCTCTTCTCTTCTTCACAGCGGCCGTAACGTCCGCTGATTAACAATCTGATTAAGTGCGCCGCGCTGTGCAAATCTCGCGGCGGTGACATTATCAGGCCCCGTTCAGCGACACGCGCGCGTCCAGTTGTCAACTAATGTCTGTTAATCAATGCGCTTTGTTTAGCAAATTGATCGTTTAGCGATTCGCGATTTCGTCGCGACAGCTCTTCGCCGACGCGCAAAACGGCCGGCGGGAATAACGCGCCGGGAGGTAACAACAATTATCGTCATGCGAGACGTGCCAAAGTACATAACTGTAAAAATGTCGCGCGTAACGTGTCTAGTTCAGCGCAGTTCGCGGAAGCACATCGTCGAGATACATATGTAGTACTCCGCATTTCGCGTAACTTCTCGCGTGGATGGCGCAAGGATTATGATTACGAGACGTTCCCTCGCGAGATATAACGAAGGCCCGTGCGTGTCGATATTCTATTCCGGATGCACATCCGCGTGTAATTTACATTCGACGCATGGTCGGGCGATAAATCACCGCGGCTACGACCGAGAAGAACCGTGAGCCGCGGGGGGCGGGGAGGGGAATAAACACCTGATAACACGTATTTCGCATACACGCGCGATATCGCGGAAAATAGTCAACTTGCCGCTTGGCTTGTGCGCGCGCGTGTGTGTATATATTTTCGTTAATTGGCGAGATAGCGCGTTAAACATCATAAATCGATCTCCGGGCCGGTGAATGAATCCGACGAAATTGCGTTCCGGCACAATGGAGCACCCCGCAGCCGCGCGCGCGCGTTATTGTTGTCAACGGTTGCGCACTAGTTTCATTCCTGGGAAACTTATGACTCGTAATTTTCGCCCGAGGCTTTATTTAGATGTCATTGCTCGCGGTGTATGTCGCGTATATTATACGCGCGTGTCACGCGCGAGAGCGAGAGCGAGAATTCGACACCGATCAGCCGGCGGCGACTAAACAGCAGCCGTTGATGCGACGCGTTTCGAATATCGCGCGCAGTTTCATTCACCACGCTGCTCCCGAATTCCATCTTGTCTGGCGAGTCGTCTAAAAAAAAATATTTTTGCGTGGAAAAGCCGCGCGAGACCCGACGCCGCTCTCGTCCCCCCCCCTCCCCCCCGCGACAGGAAATAGATTTCTGATTACGAAACATGGACGCGATCTCGGTTATCTAGTCACGTAGTCGGGGCACAAAAAATCACGAGACAAAGGAGCTTTGATTAAGCGCTTTGTAACTCGTCCGCGACAGATGCTTCCGGGTCGGGCTTTGGCCGCAAAAAGCGGGCGATAAATAATCGTACTCGATAACAGCGTGCTTATGGAACATTGAAATCAGTTGGCGCTGTTCGGACAGCGTTTACCTTATCGATCGCTCGCCGCTGCGATTCCCTTTATAGAGTTCATCGCGCGCGCGGCGGCGGGGGACGCAGCGAGGACAAAGTTATCAAAGAATCTTTGGTAGCGTTTTCTGGAGCGAGGTAGAAAGCCAATGAGACAGAAAGATCTCGATGGGTAGAAAGGGAAGAGAGAAAGAGGCTGCAGCCGGGGCGAGGGCGGGGGGGAGGGGGAAAAGGGTCGGAAAGTAAGAGAAAAGCCGAGGAGAGAAACTCAGCGCGCGCGCGAGGGCTCTTATAAGCTATTAAAATTAAGACCGGAGAAACTAATTTCTCGCGCGGTACGTACAGAGTGCATCGTCCCTCATTATCGTCTCCCCTCCAGTAACTGCAGAGATCCGCGGAGAAATTGGTGACTCTCCAGTTCAACTCCAGTTCCAAACTCCAGTGGGTAAAGCCGGGGATACTCGATATATCGATATTACCGGTATTCCCGCCCCCTCCCCCCTTCGAGGTAAATATATAGAAAAGGGAAAAATACCTCACCGATTTTTTTCATCTTGAAATATGTTATAAAGGATGAAATTCCGAGTGACTTTTCCTAATACAATTATATAGGGGTCGCTTATAGTTTCTGAAATATTTGACTTTAAAGTTTTATAATCGTACGTTGAAGTACAATATTTGAAGTAGAGTAAATATTAGGTGTACAAATGAATAATCCAATTTTTTCAGCTACATTCAAGGTTTATTTTAAAAGAAAGTAAATTAAATTATTCAAAGTATTCGCCGTTGCTTTCTATAACTTTAAGCCACCTTTCAGGCAGCTGATGAATTCCATCTCGGAAAAATGTTACGTCTTTGGACACGATAAAGTCGTCAAGCCATTTTCGGATCTCATCCACTGATTGGAGGTACATATCGGACAAGGCGTGTTGCATCGACCGGAACAAGTGATAATCGGATGGAGCAATGCTGGTGAATACGCCGGGTGCTGCAAGACATTCCAATCAAGACTCATTATGGTGTCTTTTGTATTGGAAGCAATGTGTGGCCTGGCGTTGTTATGCAACAATTTCACTGGACGATCTCCTTTGCCAGTATACGGGCGTTTTCGTTCCAATTCTTGACTCAAGCAGATTAATTGACGTTGGTAGCAGTCCGCAGTAACTGTTTCAACCCGGTTTCAACAACTCATAATAAAGCACGCTCTTGATATCCCACCAAATGCAGAGAAGAACTTTCTTTCCGAAGCGATTTTGATGATTCGCCGGGATTTACCCATGACTTTCTGCGTTTCGGATTGTCATAGAGTATCCATTTCTCATCGCCCGTAACCATGTTCCACAAGAAAGATTTTCGACGCTGATTATTGAGAAGAGAAAGACACGCTGCCACTCGTTGATTTTTGTTGGTTTCAGCGAGTTCATGCGGAACCCATTTTCCTTCTTTCTGGATCTTTCCCATCTCATGTAGGCGTTTGGAAATCGTTTGCTGCGTTACTCCCAACTGTTCTGCAAGCTCTTTTTGTGTTTGTGCCGAATTCTCCGCGAGCGGTTGTTCCAAATCATCATTATCGCACTTCGGAGGGCCTCCAGGGCGTTGTTTGTCGATTAGACTGAAATTACCGCTTTTAAACCGCTTAAACCAAAATGCGCATACATCGTACGATACGATCACCTTCGCCGAGAAAGGAACAAATCGATTCGCATGCTCTTGCAGCATTTCTTCCTTGTTGGAATTCGTAAAGAATGCAGTGTCGGATATGCACCTTATCTGTTGCCATTTTCGACTGTACTGAACTGAATACTTTTGAAGGTTATGTTGGACCTTTCGCCAAACTATATGTTCTATTTAATAGCCTTTTTAATATGTCAACATTGCGTAATCACAAAAGAGCGGGAAAATCTATTCAATTTAAAATTGATTTCATAACTGCTTAAAATAATTTGAATTATTCATTTGTACACCTAATATATAGAAAGGGGTACACCTTACTGGTTTTTTTCATTTTGAAATATGTTATAAAGGATGAAATTCTGAGTAACTTCCTGATACAACTATATGAGGGTCGTTTATCCGAGGTAATTGATTTTAAAGTTTTGGAATTTTGATTACCCTGGAATTAAATTCCAGATATCATAAGCTGACGTTATTTACAGTACAATCCACAAACAGTTAATCCAAACATAATGTATACATAGAAACATAGGAAACAGTACATATAAGCGGGAGAGGGGCTCCGCCCCTCCCCGCACCCCCGCCCCAAATAAATCCTAACCTAACCTGACTTATTGTATCTTTATATATTGTTGGACGATGTTGAAAAGATCTCCTTAAAAGCCACAACACCTAATTATATGCAGATATTATAATAAGTTAAGTTGAGCCAAGTGATAGATCTTAAGAGAACTTTTTTCAACAATGTCCAAAAATATATAAAGATGCAATAAGTTAGGTTAGGTTAGGATTTGTTTGGGGATTTGTTTGGGGAGTGGGTGCGGGGGAAGGGCGGAGCCCCTCTCCCGCTTATATGTACTGTTTCCTACATTTAAAGTGAATGAAAACTGCTTGTCTACTTTAAATATACTTCAACGTACAATTATAAAACTTTAGAGTCAAATATCTCAGAAACTATAAGCGACCCCCACATAATTGTATTAGGAAAAGTCACTCAGAATTTCATCCTTCGTAACATATTTCAAAATGAAAAAAATGAAAAAAATGAGGTGTACCCTTTTCTATATATTTACCCCTCTCGATTCCGATGCTCTCCTGCGTACAATCTTGCGAAAATGCGCTCCCAAATGTTTCATCACGTCATTGTTGGAAGAATCCCGCTCGAAAGCGAACTGTTTGCGAATTCCTGCGCGACGGGTATTTAAATCCGAAAATCCGCTCGTCGCGGTAAAGCTGTATAATTTCCCATCCCGCGGACGGGCTACACGCGCGTCGATTTATATTCATAAATGCGACTCTGTGTCCGATTACTGAATCGCGAAAGTTAAATGGCGCTCTTCAGCGCGAGGAGCGTCGCCACGGAGCAACTTTCGCCTGCTTTATGATGTTTCCGGAGTTGAGTTACAGTATGGTTACAGGATCCGGGACCATAAAAACTCGCGATGTTACCGCGTGCTGTAAAGAGGGGGCGGAGGCGGGAGCGATACGACGAAGGGAACGTTTTTTTTTCTGGAGCGGAGAAGAAACTCCGAGCCCGCCGGCTTTCGTTACAAGATAAAATATTCAAGGAGAAGAAAATACGTAAAACGGTCGAGACGTTTTCATTTATGATTTATACGATTCTTTCATGAGCGTCTCGTCGCGGAACGAACTCCGCTGTACACGACTAGCGTCAACTTACATAAAACGAATCGGGTGGCTTCCGCGCGGACTCGCCGCGCAAAAGTAACGGTCCCGCTAAGATGCATCCCAGGTATGTATCAACGTGCTCTCCTCCTTTTTCGAGTGCCGCCGATCGTGATCGCACTGCGTAAAAGTGAGCCGCGGAGAGAGTCACGACGGCTTTCTACGACGCGACGGTAACCGCAAATTATGTTAGTAAACAAAATTCCCGCGCGGACGGCGAGTTGCCCAGCTGCGCGCGGGGAGCACGCTACAACTTCTACGCGATTGCGTTCCTTCCTCGAGCCCTTTTTCGTCCTTCGAGCCCGACCAGCTGCGGAAGATAAATCTTTGTTTAAAGTTTTCGGCGCGCGCGCGGGCGTTGCGCAGGTATTTTAAATGTTATCCGAACCGGCTTTCGCCTAGCCGAGGAAGAGGAGGAGAAAGAAAGAAGAGAGGAAGTATCTCAGTTTACTTTCCTCTCTTCGGTTCCTCCGGTGCTTGTGCTCCCGCTGAAAACAGCGGCTCAAAAAATTCTTCGTTAAAGCGCCGAGCAAATCTTTAGACAGCTAATAATGTAACTTACGCGCGCGCGCGCGCAGCCGCTCGACGCGGGAATACCCGCGGAGGCCTTCTCTTTCCCGCTCTCTGGTTAACTTATAAATGAAACGTTACTTTAGCGAGTAATTACGTATCGCGCGGTGAGGCGAATATTCTCGCGATATAACTCCGCTCATTTTACATCCGCGTGGTACATTCCGCAAGAAAATTCCGTCAGAAAAATATGATAATCAACGTTTCATTCGACCGGCCGCCATGCGGAAACGTCAGCAACATTTGACATTTTTAATCGCGTTTTAAATTTATTTTCCCCCGTGCGCTCTTTACGCGCGTTTGTTAATTCGATCAATGATCATCCGGCCGAATTGAAATGTCGCTTTTCAGGACACGGGCAGCGATGCGCGCGCTAAGCATCGTTTGCATCTGTCGGATCATTAAGCGAGTTTTTACGAGTGCCGGCAACGAGCGACAGTCTTTGTGCGAGCGAGGGCAAAAAGGACAAGAAATTTCGACTCGTCTGCTTTTTTACGGTCGAATCGATTGTACTAGTTGCCGAGACGCGCGCGAGTAGTCTCCCGGCATTAGGACGGAATTCACTCGTCGCAACGGTGTCGCTGGGTCGCGAGCGGCGACGTAGCGACAGCCCGTTGACGTTTACGCAAAGGAAATACAGCGCGAAAAGAGAAAGGAGCTCCACTTTCCAAAATTACTCTGTAGATCGCGAGGATTGTTTGCTCGAATTGTTTACGCGCCGGACCGGCATGTGTGTATGTGTGGGCGTGTGCACAGGCTCTTCCTCGCGATCAATCACGCCGGGTCGCGTAAATATACACGCGCAAACATCGTACGAAACTACTTACCCGAGTCGAAATTTCAATTCTACTTTGAGCCTGTAAATTCCGTAGGACTTGGAGGACTACTGAAGAATCTCCATATCTGGAGTCATATAGGATGTAGTACTCTTTTAATGCTACAAACTAAAACTTTGCGCTCCCTTAATGCTACAAATCGGTACTTATTGCCGTTTTTACCAACTTGAAGTTTAAGGGAGGACATACTGAAAGCCTCTGAAACGACTCCAGATCCTACGCCGCGCCTCCAGAATGGCTGCAGGACCTACGCTACTAGCATTTTTAGGAGATATGAAAAATTATTTAATATTCGATTACCTCTCTTATATATTCTACTTAAGATTTTAAATATAACATATTAAATTGTAGGAAGAATGTCAGACACTTGAATTATCAATAAATATGATAATTCAAGTTTCTAACATTCTTCCTGCAATTTAATATGTATTTAAAATCTTAAGTAGAATATATAAAAATTAATTGAATATTAAATAATTTTTCATATTTCCCAAAAATGTTTATAACATAGAGCATACGTCCGTTCTATATGAAAATTCGAAAATTTATATGGATTACAATTGTCTTTTGTTAATATCCATTAATTACGCTCACCCGATAATATCATGAAATTGGGATATTTTCATATTTTCTCCGATTATCACAATATAAAAATTTAAATGGTTTATTCTTAAAGTTTTGACACAGAACGGAATACTTTAAACACAAATTGCAATGGCCCATAAGCAGTTTATAAAATGGATTCGACTAACAGATGCCGTGCCTGGAGGATCAACTTGTACATTTTACTTGAGCATGAAACAAATGAAAATTATATAACAAGACAAATGTCAAAAATAATAATTTTTGATAAAATAAACATATCACAATAAATGTTCAAAATGATGGCCTTCCATTTCCAAACACTTGTTAATGCGATTAATAAAAGATCGATGCACCGATAATAAAGTCTCCAAAGTATAAACATGAGATACGGAACACTTGTAAACATGAGATTTTCATACATGTATGATTTTCTGATGAATCTACTTTTATACTTTTACCAATAATGGAGAAGTTAATCGGCATAATATGCATTATTGGTCAGATCAAAATGTTTAGAAATGGAAGGCCATCATTTTGAGCATTTATTGTGATACGTTTATTTTATTCGTTTCGAATAAAAATCGGAATTACTTCGTACGATATCTCCGAAAGTAATAACCAAATAAAAAAATTTTTCGAATAAAAATTGTTTTCTTACGTAGAATACGCTTCCGTCATAAAAAATATAAGTTTTCATTTGAAATATCAAAGTTGACCTTAAAATCACTTTGAGGACGTCCACTAAATGAAAAAGGAATCATGCCATTTTACTCGTCCTCGGAATTTGCTCGACACGTGTTTCAGCGATTTTTGTTTTTCTTCTTGGTTTTCGAATTATTATATTTCGATGTCTCAAGTTAAATGGGACACCCTATATATATATATAGGTCGAGGAAGAAACAAAACCGCAAAAGCGAGAATGAGAGCTAACACTTTTTATGGGACATCCGAC
This sequence comes from Harpegnathos saltator, assembly GCF_003227715.2. NCBI lineage: Eukaryota > Metazoa > Arthropoda > Insecta > Hymenoptera > Formicidae > Harpegnathos > Harpegnathos saltator. The sequence goes on from NW_020229988.1 coordinate 1,222,548, forward strand.
ATATCCTGGCGCATCGACGGATTTTGAAAGTGCTGTAACTCCGGACACTGCAAGGCGTGTGCGACTCGGAAGAAAGTAACGACCGATACGAAAGATGTTCTCTCCACTCGTTGCTTTACTTTGAGGTACCTCAAAGGACAGCAGAGTTAGCAATAAACTTGTTAATCCTTAGAAACTCCTGTCAAGGTTCCTCTCTTTCTCTTTGGGCGCGGATCGCTCGGCGAAGTCAACGGACGAAGGTGGAGCCAGCCAAATTTTTGTATTAAAGCACACAGGAAAAACACACTTGTTTTCGCTCATGCGTCTCGATTTGTCTTGGCTGTTCGCAAATATCGCCACGGAGAGGCAATGCGGCTCTCGGGTGTTACACAAAATGCTCTCATCGTCCCTCATAAGAAACTTTGCCGGTCATCTATCCCGGCCCCTCGAAACTCTCTCTCTCTCTCTCTCTCTCTCTCTCTCTCTCTCTCTCTCTCTCTCTCTCTCTCTCTCTCTCTCTCTCTCTCTCTCTCCCCGTATCGAGTCGCGGGCGAAACGCGGACCCGAAAGAAAAGTACATGGACTAGGCGAACTAATGGTGGGATCCAACTTGGCTCGAGAAGATTAAACGAAGACCGAAAGAGAGTCGGAAGTGGAACGAGAGTGGAAGCCTGCCCGCAAAGTGAAACAAATCGCCGTGAAGAAGGTCAGGCGTGCCAACATAGCCGTTGATTTTTCCTCTAATGCTACCATAAAAGGGACAGAGTCCTCAGCGACTTCTTCTAACTCGACCTCTCCGCTTCCACCGTCCGAGCTGTTATTTCAAAGAAGGAAATTCCGCCGGGGTGACTCGAAGTTTGTCGCGTCTTCCGATCCGCGCGTATCTGCGATCTGTGCAATTAGACACGTTGTATCATGTTCCGCTCGAGAGAGGCCAATGTGCTAAATCAAAATTATTTTCATACGTCGAAACGCGCAGCGAATAAAAGAAGGAGCGGGACGAATGCCTCGCTAAGTATCTCACGCGGAATGTAAATATTTGAGCAGCCACGGTACAAGAATTTAAATTCCTTTTTGCGCAAATTTTAATCCCCTTTTTAGATCTTGAAGTGTGTGCGCGATTTCGCGCGTAATTACTCCTGCATCATTAACGCACGCGCTAATCGTCTTATAACTCACGTTTAATGTCCGCTTATCGTCATGAGGATACTTCGTCGCTCACTACCCGGGACATTTTGCTCGGAGCGCAGTAAAATGTTTATCGCGTCACAAATTGGCCGGAATCGAGCAACCTATTATACATTCTTTATCTTCGCTCAGCTTCGCTCAGTAAGCGCCAGCGATTTGTTAGTCTCGTAAAACCCCTAATTACAGAATACTTTATCTTATGCTTACTGGCAGCTGGCATGGCCGGCACCTTTTCCTCCTCAGAAAGCAATTAAAAGTTTTCGGCGTGTTTTAATGTTTGTTGGAACGAATGAAAACTGTACACATTAAATTAAAGTTCGTAGAGTAAACCGGCCAGCGGAGGCGACGCGGTTAAACGTTTTAAATCACGTCGTGCGCCGCGCTTAAAGCGGCAGAAATTAATGTGATCCGCGGGCAACCCAATATTTGGACAATCAAACAATCTAATATTTGTTAGTATTAAATGACACGGCGGGGAGAGAGGGGGGAAATTAGGTCGCAATATGTGATTATAAATGTTTTATGACAACAACCAATGTGTGTTTACGTTATTCCTTAATCACCCTCCTGTTTAATTGAAACGAGATATACGCGCCATTAACAATGCTCAGCGGAACGCACTAAAAACAGACTAGAAACATCCAATGCAACATCCATTGTAACAAGAGCGAACGCGATCGGCGAGCTGTATGCAAATCTACGCGCGTAACTACTCACGGATTGCGGGCTTATTAACGGTCGGAAAATATTTATTTCGCCGCGAGATTTAATTCGGGGCTGTATGCAAAACGCGCGTGCAGGCCAAATGCGCGCACTAAAACGCATCGACGTATAAAAACGGCGATTAAAATTATTTATGTTCGGCGGCGACGCCGGCGCTCTGCGCGCCCGCGAAATTTGCATTTTATCGTTCGTCGCTTTTGTTCGTAGTATTATCGCGTACTGAACGCGTCGTGCCGATGTACTTTATTGCGATTTGCCGTAAATTCGACGACAGCCCTCTTGTACTTCCTGCCGCGCCCTTTCGTACGATTAATGGCGGATCGGAGGGCTCGGCGCGATAATTGACTAGAATATTATACAAGTGCGATATTATTAAACGATCGACGGTGTGGATGGTTTTCAGCGAAGATCAGTTCTTCCAAAAGTCCCATTTATTCAAGAGAGAAAAGGGAGAGAGAGCGAGAGAGAAATTGCGTCATTCTGTTCATTCTGTTCAATAAAATGTACGATGTCGCGAATGTTGAGTCACGCGATGAGAGAGCGCAAGGTTATAGTAAATATAATCATTCATCAGAGCGTGAGTAGCTGAGGAGAGCTATCGGCGAAATTTCAGGCAAACTGTGTGAATAAGAGCGCAATGATTCCGCGCAAATAGTCTACAATCTGCGGAAAAATGTTAGCAGTTTTGGAGGCGTGATATTGAGAAGGCAGAAATACACACACATCACACGACACCATGACGGCTTACAAAAAATATTGGGGTGTCTGCCGGTCGCGAAACAGGCGATCCTCGCATATTAACACGTGACCCAGTCAACGTTAATAAGCTTCGCAAAGTGGGACACGAACGGCTTCAACACGATTATATCCATCTTGCGGCGTGACAGCTTCCGTTCGGGGCGAATGTTCCGGTTGCATCGGAGAAGATCTGACCGTAAGACAGCAGCGATTATTCGACGGACGGCAACGGAAGCGGAAGTCGAGCCGTAGATCTTAATCTACCTTTAATATCCTGTGTCTGAGAGGACTGCCGGGCGAGAGACTGCGATCAGTGTTCGATTCGCCGGCCGAAGAAGAGCCGGACGCGCGTTTTTGGGCGCGCGCGCGCGCGCGCGCTGCTCTCTCGCGAATGGACGTCGCTCATTTTCTCACGGTGATCTCGCCGCTGCGGCAGAGCGGTCGCGCGGAAGCGGAGATTCCGGCGAGAAGAATCTCGTCAGACGGAAACGAAACGTCAGAGCGGAATGTGCTAAGAATTAACGAGTTTCCACGAGGGAGTTCTGCAGTCACGCCGAATCGAGAAAAATTGATCGCCTTCTCGACTCCGTGGCGATAATAGATCCGTTTCCGCCGACTGGATAGGTCTTTACCTAATCTCCTGGACGCGATGGAAACTGGAGATTGAGAGCGAGCGCTAAAATTTCGGCGAGTGCAAATTTCGATGCCACGGACGCGCGTCAGAGCCATCTCTTTGTACGTTTCACGTTCCGCGTTCTTCTCTCTCTCTCTCTCTCTCTCTCTCTCTCTCTCTCTCTCTCTCTCTCTCTCTCTCTCTCTCTCTCTTTCCTGTCCCCTCTTCTCTTCTCCCCTTGCGTTCTTTCCCCATAATGTCGGAAAGATGAATCCCACTAAAATTTTATATCATTTTCTCTGTCCTGCGAATAAAACTGTCACAAAGCTTAACAATTTCTCCCTTCGCTTTGCCGGCGCGCGAAGATTCGTGGCGTTGCGAGACCAGACTTTTCGATTTGTCCTCGTCGCGAATTTACTTCGTGAGCGCGGCTGAAATTCCCCTTGTCTCTTACTTGTCTCATTTGATTCATGGAGCTGTCCAGACGGATAAAAGACTAAGAAGAGGACGTAACGATGATGGAGAATCGATTCGAGTGGAACGGAAAGTTGGCCACCGCCATTATAATTACCTAATCTTCCTGACGTCGGTTTAAAGCGTTCAAGTCTGTTGTGTGATGAATCGATCGCTTACATGTTGATGCGAAACTAATTTATCAATTTCTCCGTTTTTTCTACAGCGTATATGTGTGTGTGTGTGTGTGTGTGTGTGTGTTTGTGTGTGTGTGTGTGTGTATGTGAGAGGTTAAAGGAATTTGCTTTGCAACATTACGAGCACGGCGCGAATGTATCGGGGTCAGCTTGCGCGGGACGTGTTCTAACGTGTAATGTAAGAGCAAAGTTTGCTAGAACAATATAAAAGGAATTACGCCATGTGTGAGATCTGGTTAGCTTCGAAAACACAGAAAACACGTACTTGGAATTTTAAAGCCACTTCTCGGACGGTTTTTAATTCCTAAAGCGCCTTAAACTGTCCCGGAGGCTATTTAAACTTGCAAATCCGTTCACCTGAGTTAGATCCCGATAGCGTTTGCTTCCCTTTAAAAACGCCCTCTCCTCCTCCCCGCCACTCGGAACAGTGCAACAGCGGGCTATTGCATTCCGTTAGCCGCTGCGATTAAAGCGCTTATTGATTTCCGCATTCGTATCGACCGACGCGAATTATTTGAAATATTAGCCGGTTATCCGAGAAATTCGCTGCGGTGATTATGCGCGGCTGCGCTCCCGAGGATTGACTGACAAAGCGAACGAAATTGCAGTGTTGCGCGTCATCGTGCCTCGGACGGAATAATCAGTTTATTAAATTGTTAATTGCCGTTAACGCGACTTACTTTATAAAACGATATTTCTCGTTCACCGGCCGCGCCAATTTATCCACCGCTAACTTACAGCTTGCGTTTCGCTCGAGCCGAGCGCGAAGCGCTTTGAAATCATTGACCGCAAATTGTTGCCCCCGTCGACTGATTAATACGCGCTCTCTCTCTCTCTCTCTCTCTCTCTCTCTCTCTCTCTCTCTCTCTCTCTCTCTCTCTCTCTCTCTCTCTCTCTCTCTCTCTCTCTCTCTTTCTCGTAACATAGCGCGCGCGTTCCGCAACGAACGAACGCCAGGAAATGCCTGCGTAGCGGCTGGCGGCTACTCGGAAAAGCGTGCGCGAGGAGAAAAGAAATCCGTCGCGAGAGGCCCGCGTCGTTTATACGCGCGAGAACTGGCGCAAATGAATATTATCCCCCGCACAATTAGCAATACCGCGCCGTTTCCCCGACGCGCGAGTCTCTAATTTCGATGCACCTAATTGTAGCTCGCGCGAATTGTAACACGCACGCGAGAGCCTTTTCGACGAAATGAGCAGCTGCGCGGCGTGTTTCGTATCGCGCAGACACGGCCAGGCCGGCGGCGCATCGGACGGCCTCTGGTCCCTCCGCGTTATCGAACACAATAACAATCGCATAGGCATATCGCGTCTATATCCGGGACACGCTACGTTTTTTTAACGACCGAGGGGCCATAGCGCGGCGCGGTCGTCAAACTACCCGCCAGCGGGTGAAATAAAAAGAGGAAAGGGGGGAAAAGAGGGCCGGAAAGAGAGTGGCCGTTTGAAAAAGCCGAGGGAAACAAGAACCCGGGGGTGTGCGCATACCTATCTCTATCTACCTACCTACCTACCTACCTACCTATCTACCTACCACGGCTGTTTTTCCGCCACTTTTTACTTCCGATGCCATCATCGCGAGACGCGCTCAAAGGGCGACACGGGAATTCGATACGCGCTACGAATGCCGGCACTTCCATCGCGAGCTCGCCTTCTTGTTTCGCGCGCCGCCAATTTACGTCGCTGTGCGAGCCATTGCTTCGTTACCGCGCTGGATCTGCATGCCAGCTAATGGAATAATCAACAAATTGTCCACCTGGCTGCCTGTCTCCCTCTGTCCCTCCTCCCCCCTCTCCCCCGCCTCTCTTCTAGCCCGCCGATACTTTTTCTTTAACCAACGTCCCTCGGCCGCTCGTACGCTTTTACGCTCGAAAAAATTACAGCCCGACCAGCAGAGGAGGAGGGACGGCAAGAATAATTTTCGCACTCTGCGCTCTTTTTAACGAAAGTTTTTTTCTCTCCCTCTCTCCCTCCCTTCCGGTCGCTGAAAAAAATTCACCAGGCAGAACACCGTGGAGGAATCAATCACTGACAAAGACTTGTCGAGGTCGAGGAGCATTTAACGATGGATGGGACTTGGTGTAAATTTCCTTCGAGAATATTCACGTGGTTTCACAGCTGCAGGCAAGAGTGCGTGGATGCTTTTTACGATACGACCGCGGTATTTTTCATTGGTCTGGCTCGATCCGCTTCGCGAAATAACAATATTTCCGGGCGAGGTCGCGAGCGACGAGTGCGCGAGCGGCAGGCAGGGAGAAAGAGATGCGAGGAGGGATAAAAGCGGAAAAGAATTCCAGTAGCCGGATCTCCGTGCGTCTTAATTCAATTTTCACCTGTGCAAATGCCTCCCGGGTACGCGATCCATAGGGAAATAGTCTTCCGTACTTGTGTTCTCGTTTGCTTTTTTTCCCGCAGGCCGATCACTTATCTAGGAGCATATGTTGTTGCTCGGTCTTGGTTGCATCCTCGATATACCGTTATTTCCGCTATAAAATATGCGGTGTACTGCGTTACACGCTGTTTGAAAATTACTGCCGCTGGAACGTTAGCTGGAAAATGCAAAGAAAGTGGAGGAAATATTTGTATATATCCGAGAGTTTTCCACGTAATCCAAGATTACTCGTCGCGTGCGAAATGTTTCTTTTTCAGGACGTTCTAAATTAACAGTTTTAAGATATGTAAATCACATGCTATAAAGTTATAAAAAATCTCTATAACATACGTATGATATTTCTTTTTAGACGGTTCTCTGCAAAGCTTTAAAACGCAATTCCCATCTTCCAAAAATACGAATTCGAGACAGTCCGAAAATAAATTTCTCATATATATATATATATATATGTGTGTCCAAGATATTAAAATATTATATTATACCGACTTTCGTATTTAATTAATAAATATTCAATATTTACATCGACAGCGAGACACGTTAAATAAATTTTCGATAAATATACTTGTCATCTCTTTCGCAAAGATAATTGTGCACTCAGAGAAGTGCATATACGAGGTATATAATTCTTTGAGTACATTTAGTTATTCGAGACTTTTTTGCGCGTGACGAGTGAACTTGTTGCATCCATATAACGTACCTTGATAGGATCAAGGCTCGCGTAATACCTTAAAAGACACCGTCAGACACGGTTACGGATACTGTCTGAATTAATCGACTCTCAGCTAAAAGACTCGTTATCCTCTTCTGGATCAAGTGCTTTCTAAAACCCGGATGAAAAAAGAAAATTTAGCTGAACTAGGTTAACGCTAAACCACGTCAGTAGTATCGGCCCTTAGCGGTGCATCGAGGATGCGAGACATGCAATATAGAGCCGCATTGATTACAAGGGCTAAAGGGGTTTGCGCTACGTCGATAGAATCGATATTCAGCGGATAATCGCGGCCTGAGCGAGGATCAATTAAAGCTACTTCGATAAATTGAATTAAGGACTCGTGCGGAAAAGTGAAATCTACAATTCAAGATAGGATAACTAGGTAAAATGAGGTAGCTGAAGCGAGCGAGCTGAAGAAGGCGAAAGTTTCGCCGATCAAAGAGTTTACGTAACAATGTTGACACCGTCATGTAATATTTGCATATTTAAGGTGTCACGCATACATTTTCATCGGAGGAGAGCGTCTGAAATTCATCAACAGGCCGTGCACATAAACCCGTGATAAACCCGAAATTTGAAACACCCTGTATGACAATAAGGCGAAAATATACGCGGAATAATAAGAGGAATGAAGAAAAGAAACGAGAGCACAACATTGATTTCCACCGCTGAATAATTTCGAAACATATCAGCGGCGCTGAATAATTCAAATATTCGTTTCGGTAATTATTACAGCGACACTTTGATATCTCCATTTTTCTACGAGCTCAGCGCAAACGGCGAGAGAAATTCCTTTCTCTTTTCCCCTCTCTCAATGAATCAGCGCGCATCGCCCTTATTATTGCCTGATGCAAGAGCCGTGTACGTAATTTCTCTCGCACTGAATCCGCGCAACTTCCACACCTGCGACCTCCTGGAAATCTTCGGAACGTCGGTTCAAGGATTTCGGCCAAGTTTTTCCGATTCCGTATTTCCATTGGTAATCGGAACCCTCGGCGTCGTCCCCGAACATGTCGATTTCGTTACAAAAGAGAGGAAAAAAAACCAAGCCAGTAGCTGTATGTGATAAACGCGCGAAATTATATGAGTTTTCACCGCCAATGATAACTTCACCGGCGACGTTTCGTGATTTCGAATTTAGCATGACGACCGAAAATATATTACGGACGTATATTGGCTGTTTATTTCGCACAATTCGATAAAGAGCGAAACACACAACTGTGTCGGGTGTCGAGAAGGCATGCTGATGGCGATCGCGATTTAAACGCTACTTCAATCGACAGTGCGTTTGATAAGCGGAGTTAACGACGTGCTTATCGCCGAACATAGATCGATAAATATCGAGGCTGCCTCGTTGCACCTCTTTCATCAACAGCCACCGCCGATATATCTCCCTCGATGGCTAGCATCATGAATTTCCAATTGATCGTTAATTCGCTGGATTTTATTTTATTTTAACGAAAGTACGCCCCGGAAATGCGATAAACAACCCATTCGCTTGCCCGATCTTGACGCACTTTTGGGGACCTCGTTGAGCGACCATGTTTCCCGCGAAATCATAAAACATCATTCAACAAACGAGTTCATAAACCTGCGCGCAAAGTGCCTCGGCTCTTCGACAGGATAATCGCGCTCTCTTTCTCTCGGGAGAAAAGTTTCTCCCGACCAAAGCCAAGTCGAGGGAACGGATGGTAGTCTTCGAGATGCGACAAATCATGAGAGGATTCGCAATATCCCCGAGTCCCAATGACCCTCGCGTGCATTCGCGTGTCCTGCGCGTATCTGCGCACGTGGCCGCAGCGGCCGTTTACAGAGGCGAAGATAAGATAAGCTTACGACGCAATAATACAAGCGATAAAGGCCGCCGAACAATGACGATCCGTCAATCATGCGCGTTATCGCCGCCATGGAAGTGGAGCAGATAATGCTACGACGGAGTGGGCGCAGGCGCGGGTGCGGCTAAAAATATGTCATACTCGTCCGTCATTCGGAGCGTTGACAACGAAAATGTTTCCACGGGGTCCTCTGCTGCCGCTGCTGCTCTGCTGCATCCTTTACTGCCGCTGCTATGCGCAAGCAACCGAGGTATGTGCACGTCGAACTCCGGCTGTAAAGTTCGGTTATCGCTGCGCGCGATAACTCCGCACGTTAAATTCCGCGGATTCTGCGAACGCTGACAACGCGCGCGCGCTCAGTCTTGATTTTTGCGCACTGCGGCTCGCTACGGCGTCGTTTAATTACGCTCGGAAGGAGGGAAAATGCATCGCGTCGAAAGACGCGAGAGTCTCCCCGGTCTGATCCTTGAAATCGGGTTTTACGCGGCGACTCGCTCGCACGTCACGCGTGCCAAGAGCGATTTCCAAACAAGCTCCAAGTTTGCGCTCATCTGAGCGATGAGCAACACAAGCGAAGGCTGAACTTTGCACTCGAGGTCTCCAACTAGTGATGGGCAAATATCGATCGATGAAACAAGCATCGATTCTTATTTTCTTGAAAAATCGATTATCAGACCGATATTTTTGGAGCCGATTATTCCCTAGATCGATTATTCCTTTCGTCGATTATATTACCAGATTTGTTACTAAATTTTTATCACTAGAGAATTTGTTTACTACTGTCAAGGCCCGTCTATAATAGCTGCAAAAATAAAGCTGTAGCAGTAAAAAATAAACCAACAACAGTCGACTATTATAAGAACAACCGACTTTAATTGGTTTATCTCTTGTAGCCTTATTCTTATATAAGCTTATGCTTGCAGCCATTGTAAAAGGGGTTTTAATAATATATTAATTTATTGTTGCAACTTATAACTCTTCACATTAATTTAAAGTAAACTAGGAAAACATCGATTATTATCGATATTTTTTAAGAAAATATCGATTATGCACAAACGATTTTTTTGATAAGCGATTAAATCGAAGACGATGCTTTTCTTTGACGAAACTCATCCCTACCTCCAACTCGCATAATTCTCCGTCAGACGTTTCATCTCGGCGAAGATCCCGCGGCGGAACGTCCGCTTGGTGGACGAAGCATTCCGAGTTCGCTGCGCATTACAATCAAATTCTCTTATCAGAGACGGTTGCGATTAAACGACGTTAACGGACATCGGCGACTCGAGCGGCAAATTCGCGCGCATTTTTCCGCGAGCAGCCTGTCGCGCTAAAGTTCGGCCCCGCAGCGGCCGCTCGCTCGTACAAAGCGCACGCTGTTGTCGCGCGATTAACCCGCTCGCATTTTCGGCTCGGCTCGAATAATGATAACGAGCCAAGTTAAACAATAAGCCGTTGCCCCGGAAAGGCGACGCCGCCGGCCAAAGTTTTAACGAGGATCGAAAGACGGGTCGTCCGCGCCCCGCGCCATCCCGCTCGCTCTGCCGCAGCGTCGATCTGATACGCATTGAATTTCGCGGGCAGCACGCGGGCGCCGGTAATTAGTTATGCTGAATACACTGGTAGATTAGACGGAGGAACGGACGAAAGTTTTCTCGATGTGACTGCGGCACGAATCGCACGCGCGGACATTTCTCTCTCTCTCTCTCTCTCTCTCTCTCTCTCTCTCTCTCTCTCTCGCTCTCTCTCGCTCTCTCTCTCTCTCTCTCTCTCTGCCTGAGCAGCGCGTTCATTTTCCGCTTCGATGAAAATTGCATGGCATTTTCCGACACCTCGGAGATCACGTACACGTCGAGCGAGCGAGATCTCGCATACCTTGCGCTTTTTTTCCTTCTTCTCCATCGCGCTCTCTGTACTATCTTTTGCGATAGCACGCAGGAGCGACACAACGATAAGTCGCGATAAGTCCCAATTAATTGTGCGCTCTTCAGGAGCAGAGGAGAAAAAAAAACGGACAAACACCGTTACACGCGCCGATAACTCCGCGCGTAATTCCGAATAAAACAATGTTTACTGAACCGCGAGCGACGATACCCGTCATCTCTCTCGACGAAATATGACGAATTGCCCGCGCGTGAAAGATACACTTGGGACGCGCGTTGATAAAACGCGGCGTTTTATCACTAAGAGATAATACCAAGCGGGTTTGCGCGTCTGTTATAAAGTAAGAGACCGTGTCAAGTCGAGCTGTAAAAATAACGTTACGAGACCTCGTCGTTTCCGGACGGCAAAGTCACACGTGACACACGTGCGCGAGTGGATCTCTCACGGGGTGCTTTCGCCAAGTCGAATTTTTTTCGCTTCTCCTGCTTGAATTGCTAAATAAAGCCGAATCGGGCTCTCTCGCGCTGTACAATCCAAGAAACTGCAATACTCGGGTAACGTATGATTTCTTGCGATAGAATAATACAATGTCGACGATCTCTGGACACGTTTACCCGTACGTATCCGTCTGCGCGGCTCTTATAGGCCTTTAAATTAATGAAATTAGCGTTATGCCGCACCGCCGACGTCTCGGTTCTCGAAGGGCGGCCGGCGAGCAATTCAGCCGACTCTGTAATTGAAAAAGTCAGAATTATGTATTAATCCGTGAGAGAAACGCCGAGTGATTCGTACAAACGGAGAGAAAAATGACAAATTAAAGGTTCCTCTTTGAGACGAGCCGTTCTCTCTCGCTTCTCCGGAGCGAGCCCGGCAAAAAGTGCATTAATTTCTTATTAAGAAGCTTTGATCCTCGATTGCGGTATCGCGGTTACATCTCGACGAGTCTCGTCGAGTCGGTGTAATGGGCACTTCGCACTCTCGTCTTTCATCTCGTCGTTTGTAATACTAACGAGGCCGTCTCCTCTCCGCGTCTTCTTCCCTGTAACTTAAAGAGCTCGCAGGCCGAGCGACCGTTTAAACACTCGGGCTAGGACGATTTAACTTTGTTCCCCTTAATTAATTCAGCGCTGATTTTTCGCAATGCCCGCCGAAGGCGGAGGACAGAAGCGGATCGGACTGTTTGCTCGAGCGTCCGCCTCGAATGGCGCGAGCGGCGTAACTTAACGCGCGTTTCCATCTTACCGAGCTGCTCGATAAGTTCGTGGGGACTTTTCCGACAAACTCCGGGCCGATACGGCTTAACGTAACTTAACGTAACTTTCTCGCTTTTTACGATCTTCTGTCGCCGAGGAAACGGTCAGCGCGCGCGTTATTGAATAAAACCACGCCTAACTGCGAAAACATCGAACTGTTTGCACAAATTCCTGGCAACTGATCGACATTCGTCGAGTTTCCCGTCGGTTCGATTGAACGAAACAAAGGACGAGAGACGCGCGACGAAGCCGCGACAGCGTGGAAAAAGGGAGGAGAGTAGGTCGCGGTCGGGAGAACACGCGCCGAAAACTGGATTATAAAGTTTCCTTGCGTTATCACTGCTTAAGGGATTAACGCTTTCTTGCGGGACGCGCACCGGGAATTCTAATCAGTCGCACGGGCTGCTTTGCTTGTGCGGAGTCGATGCGAACTAATTAGCGGCACGAAACATAATATAGCGGAGTTAGCTTTGTTTGAAGCTCGTGACGAGCTTCTTCTCTCTGTCGAGACTCTTCTGGAATCTTCTGCTTTTACAGGCAGGATTAAGCGCACTTCGCCCAACAGTTAGTACCTCGGACGCGCGTTAAGATCGCGAGGCGTTCTAGACGCGGAGCTGAATGCCTCGACTCGCGGCACGTATTCTTTGTGTTAACGATATGTCCGTGCTTCCTCGCAGGTCACGACAAAAGCCGCCATGTTAGAAGCCACAATGGACGAATCGGTGCTTTTATCGACTGTCATGGTCTGCAGCATGTTCGCCGTGGTGTTCGTCTTGGTTCCTACGGTGCTGTATTAGTAAGTGTCTTCTCTGTTCCTTGCGGAGACGCGACGTTATCGGAAACGGACGGCCGTCTGATCGATTTCACGTTGGACGCGTGCCGTACGCACGAGCTCGCCCCGATATCCATTTCGAGCGGAATTGCATTTCTATTTTACTCCGGCTTCCCCGAACAGACGGAGAGACATCTGCGGCATGATTTGCGAGACGGTTGCGCGCTGAAATCATTATCCAGCGGCGAGATTATACTGCACATCGATAAGCGACTAACGCGCGCCGGGATTTATCAGGAATTCCACAAAGTAGCTCCCGCGTGTAGTCCCACATGTCGCGCCGCTCAAGACCGCCAACAAGCGGACACTCCGGCTCGGTTTTCTGATCGAAGAAACGTGCGGGACGCGATCGCCGGTAAACACGGAAGAAAAATCGCCGGGCGGCGGCGATAACGCATCGCTGATAAGAGCGCGATGCAGCTCTTTTTCCGAGCGGCCGCAGCTAATAATTACCTGCCGGCGCACCTGCGCGCCGTGCATACCGCCGCATCCGAACGTGCTCGCAATTGAGAGCGACAGATGTTTTCGTCCATTAGACGTCGCGAGCGCAGCGCTCGCTGGCTCGCCGACTAATTAATATGCGCGCGAACGTTGCGACCGTTGCGAAAGAGTCGCGGTGTCATGCACTTAGCGTGCCCCCCGGCAGGAGGGAGAGGACGCTGATGCAAGCTCCGAGGAGCTCGGGCGCGGCAAGAAGCCACTCGGCGTATTTGCGCGAGCATTAGTAGCCACCGGCAGCGTTCGCCACACCATTTAATTCTTTAGCCGCGGGAATGCTGCCCGCGTAACAAAGAGACCGCTTAATCCTGTCACCGCGCGCGCGCGCGCTCTCGATTCCGCTCGCTCGCGAGTGTCGCACGCTTATCGATGTTTCCATTTTTTGGAATTCCGACTCTCTCCGTGCAGCTGCGAGCATCGACGTGAAATGCAACTTCGACAAATCGACGCAGGTGTCGGCGTCTTTCAGGATCGCCTCGGCGACGGGGGAGAGCCCGTCGATGAAACTCGCGCGATCGGGAGAACCGCGAGAGACGTTCCGCCTGAATTATACGCCTAGTTAACCCTTTAACGTCTACTGGTAACTATAGTTAGCAGAAACGCATTTAAGAATCCATAACTTAGTCAAGAAAGGAGATATTTTCGTTTCCTTTGCACCGCTGTAAAGGTGAATTCTTCTTCTAAAAAATGGTATATATGGTAGATTGTGTGTAGATTCGGTTTGGTCTGTTTTTAGCTCAGTTTTAATGATAACATGTTTCGTCAAATTCCAAGTAGGCATAGTTAATGCATTGTTAATGACATCTAGAAGTGCGCTATAAATGAATAGATTGGTATCTGTTGTAATTTTATACACTTGGAAGCTTTCTCAGATGCAAAATGTGAAATTAAAGGAATACAGAAATTCAAAATGGCGAATCCAATATGGTGGTCACGAAAATCAAGAAATCAACCTATTTTCTGGTGAAATCTGGTGACCTACAGTTTTTTATGCAGTGAAAAATGAAGGGACGATTGACTATCTAAATGGTGATCTATAAGATATTCTTCTGAAATAGTAAGCTTGACGCTCTGAATGATAAACTTCACTCACAAATATAGTAAAGTTTCAGCTCAAAAATGTCAAGCTGACTGTCAGAGTTATGTCGTACGTATAGATTACCCTTCATTTTTCACTGTATAGGTTGCTCATTTCGTATATGCTTTTAGGATCCAAGTCATATTTACCAATAAACAAAAAACAAACGATAAAAAACCAAACTAACGAAACGCGGAAACTTCATGCACTCATTTATTATATTCCATTCCGAGTAAATAAAGATCAAGATCAAGAATATGAGCTTTATGTTTCGAGGAATTTTTCCAACCATCAGGTGTGATATAAAATTATTGAAACTAAAAAAAAAATTTAACCGATCACTCATATTTTTCACTTCTGGGAGTAGTTTCTGCTTGGAAAGGTAGTTTTTCGTAGATATCAAATTCTGGTATATTACTTCTGGTTATCACTACTTATAATCTCAGTTCAAAAAAATTCAAATTTTATTCTTAAAACTCTTATAAAAAAGGGTCGGGCGTCAAAGGGTTAAGCCGCCGTTTTGCCGCAATAACTGAAGCGACTGTGCTTTCAACAGCAGGTACCGCTCGAACGAGACGGAGGAACAGTAACGCTCGGCCAAGACCAACGGTGATGTCGCTGATCCGCGCGATGAAACGCTCGTGCAAGGCCCAACGTTGCACCATCGAGCGCGAGTTTTTTTGCGTACGGCTCATCAGGAACACGAAGAGGAATTTTGCATCGCGCGGCGGCGATATCGCGCTGATCCGCGCGTTCATTCGGGAAATCTGCGCGAATTAACGGCGGCGGCGGCGGCGGCGGCCCGTGTCTCTCGGCGGGAGAGCTCGTATGAATTCGATAATTAATCCATCAATCCGGTTTTATAACTGCTTGTTAGCCAACAGACCGCCGCGTGTTAAAACACCGACTCGATCAAATATGAAGCACGACGAGGAGCCGCCGCATAGTCCGCGCGCCGTAAACGTAAACCCGCGTGAAGCGCGCATTGTGTCGCGCGATGTCCGCGCTCATCCGTTAACCGCTTGTTGTATCTGCGATATTTAATATCGTTCCCTCGACATTAATATTTTATCGGGAACAAAGTCGCGAACATTGCACAGCGGATATCGCCGTCGCGACACCGCACAGCGCCGATATGTGTTGCCCGTTATTATAAAAAACTTTCGACGCGCACCGCGCGGAACTAGCGTTTCCCCTCCCCCCCTCCTCGACTGCGCCACCTTCCTATGCCGCTTCCTCGTGTATGTGTGTGTGTGTGTATGTGTGAATACGCGAATGACACGTCTTATACGCGGTGAGAGCCGCGCTGATGTAACTTTTGCAACGAATGCTGCCATCTTGCACGAACTCGATACACTAGAATGTTTTATCGGTGCACGGCATCGGCTCTTTTTTTGTCTCGCGCGGATATATCGAGCGTTTCAATTTGCGTCAAAATTTGCGTCAAAATTTAACCCGCACGAAAAATTCGATACTAATCAGCCGGCGATTGGTGATCGAGACACTGATCAAGTCCTGCACATTGTGATGGTCGCACGTGTGTGTGTTTGAACTTTGGAATATCTCTGCGGACTTGAGGAGAGGGCGACTGATCGCAAAATATGCGCGCGTGTGCGCAAAATGTAAGCAGGGCGAAAGGTACACCGACTCTCGGCTGGAAATTCAAGTTACCGGCGAAACAGCTTGAGTGTGCACATTTGCGGCGCGTAAGCGTAAGCATCATAATTAGTTAATATAAATGCGCGCGCACACAGCCGCGGTGCCGATAATATCGATTGACGCTGAAGAAGGACACTGGCGAGAACGCGCTTGAATTCTGGGAGAGGACGAAAATTTCCGACGATGTTATTCAATCGATCGCTCGATCGACGCGTTTCGCAGTGGCCGGCGAGACCGAGTGCGAGATCGCAAACCACGGAGGCTCGGCCGGCCTCGCAACGAAACTCGCGCGAACGCCGACAGCTTTCAACTTGGAGCGCGCTCGCCGACGCCGAGCGATAATGGAATTGCGCCGCAGCGTGTTCGGCCGGGCGGCCTCGATAATTTCGCTGAAATGGAGTACGTCGACTTGAATAACCGCGCCGCTGCTGTGTTTGTCAACGCAGTTGCGCAATAATAATGCGGCGCAACAAAGTGCGCGACATAAGCGCACACACGGCGTGCGTGCATGCGTACGCTGCGACAAAAAGCGCGCGTGAAACGCGATACGATGCAGCCGCGCGCGCTGCATCCACAAAAGCGTCGTTGTGTCGCGCGGCTAAATAAATCGAACAAAGTTCGTCTCTCTCCTTCTCGCGTCCAATGTGACCTGCATATATATATATATGTATGCGCGAGACCTAAAAAAAAAAAAATATATATATATATTAGGTAAATCGGAAAGTTCCGTCCGTTTAGCGACAAGTAGCCATAGCTAGAACCGTCGTTAACCTGTAATGTCTAAACGAAGCTTAACAGTTTGTTTTGACATCTGTCAATAACATTCAGTACATAAAAGTATACGTTTGCATCAATAACGTTGTTTTTCACTGCATCGAAAATGTCGAAATTTGGGCCAAATAAGCGGCATTTGCGCGAAGTGTTAATCTTTTGCTTCAATTGGGAGAAAACTGCAGCTGAAGCTCATCGAATGCTTGTAGAAGTTTATAATGATAATGCTCCTTCCGATAAAACATGCAGAGAATGGTTCCGACGCTTTAAAATTGGTGATTTTGATGTAGAGGATAAAGAGCGTTCTGGACGGCCAAGAGTATTCGAAGACGAAGAATTGCAGGCATTGGTGGACGAAGACCCATATCAAACGCGAAAGTAACTTGCAGAAGCATTGAATTGTGCTCAATCGGTCATTTTCGATCGTTTGAAAGCCTTAGGAAAGGTTTACAAGGAAGGAAAATGGGTCCCGTATGAACTAAAGCCAAGAGACATTGAAAGGCGAAAAAACACCTGCGAAATTCTGCTCACTAGGCAACAAAGAAAGGAGTTTTCACATCGTATCATCACTGAGAATGAAAAATGGATTTATTTTGACAATCCTAAACGTCGGAAAACTATTTGTGATCCCGGTCAACCCTCTACATTGATGCCAAAGCGGAATATCCACGGAAAGAAGGCAATGCTCTGTGTTTGGTGGGATCAGAAGGGTGTGCTGTGCCATGAGCTGTTGAAAAGTGGTCAAACAGTCACAGGGGATCTCTACAGAGAACAAATGATCCGTTTGAGCCGAGCATTGCACGAAAAACGACGAGAATATGAAACGAGACAGTATAAAGTGATTTTGCTTCATGACAACGCTCAGCCTCACGTCACAAAATCTGTCAAGAAAAGAAGCACTTAGAAGCACTTAGAAGCACTTCGCTGGGAAGTGTTACCCCATGCGGCTTATTCAGCAGACTATGTCCCTTCCGACTACCACTTGTTTCGGTCGATGGCACACGCACTTGCTGAGGAATGCTTCAATTCTTATGAAAACGTCGAAAAATGGGTCTCTGACTGGATAGCTTCCAAAGATGAGTCATTCTTTCGCCGCGAAATTCGCTTGCTGACCGAAAGATGGGAAAAAGTCACCGCTAACGACGGACAATACTTTGATTGATGTACTTTTTCATTTTGTTTCTTAAATAAAGCCATACGTTTTGCAAAAAAACGGACGGAACTTTCCGATTGACCTAATATGTGTAATGAAGGCTATTGCTTTTTTAAGCATGCTTGACCTGAAATAAAAAAAGGGATTGGTTGAATCGGCAATCAATCAAACGCCGATCGATTGTTGCGGGAATTACAGCAGGTCGTTTGGAAACTAAGAATCGATCGGCTGTCGGATGGAATGTTCCGGCGGAAATTGATCAGCGTTCAATTTTCATACGTTTTCGCATGACGCCGCTCGAATTTCAATACTCGTCGAGGTGAGGCGCCAGCTTTTACGTTCCTTCGTCGTAAAGAAGCGGCGTCGCTCCCTCGACTGGTCCATCGACGCGACGATGTGTTCGATCACCCAGCATCCACGAGTCCAAACTCAGCACCGGCCGATTATTACTTGTCTCTTCGCCCGGAGCAACTTGCAACGATGTAGCATTTTGAAGCGGATGAGAAAATGAAAACAGCTGCAGCGACAGCAACGTTCTTCGACGAGATGGTAAGGAAGCTAGAGTCGCTCCGCGGCGACGATGTCTTCGTTCCAGCGGCGGCCGCTCGAAAAGGCAGCGTTGAAATTTAATGAGGGAATTATATGCGAAGCAGACCGTTTTCAAGGTTATTTCTTTACGAATTTTTTTAACAGAAACGGTAGGATCAATGGACTTGAAATCTTCACAGTGCATTCATCAATGTTCAAAGTATAAAATAAATTTGTCACTATCTATATGGAAAGTAAACATAAAACTTTAAACGCGTTTATCTGGAAATACCATTTTCTTAAACAGTCAACACGATTACGCAAAACTACTGAACCGAATAACTTGAAATTTTTACACAATATACAGTAGACAGTTATATTTTATTTTATTCATTTTTTTTAAACATGATTACAAGTTGAGAAAAGTTTCATTTTCGATACTTTTCTTTGGTACAGTCATTGTTTATCCAAACTTGGCTTCACTGCCTTCATTTTGGTACGAGTTATAATGGCAACCGTATATTTTAAAAATCTTTCTCATTTTCTGGTTTTAGAGTAGTGAGAGGTCCGAAATTATGTCGATAGCAAACATAGAGCTCGCAAACCGATGACTGCATTTTTATCTACAATTACAAATTGGATCGGTTCTTGTGATTCAATAAAATTTATTTTATATTTTGAACATTGATGAATACACTGTGAAAATTTAAAGTTCATTAATCTTACTGTCTCTGTTAAAAAACAATTCGTGAAAATAACCTTGAAAACAGCTTTCCGCATGTATTTCTTCTCTTAACGAAAAGACATATACTGATAGAAAAATATAGTTGAATTAACTATAATCTCACTATATTTTATAGCTCATTTTAGCGTCAACCATATTTTTATAGTTCGTGGAACCTGCAAAATATTGTAGAATAAACACAAATATGTAGTCAATGATTGTCTTAAATAATTGTTCAGTTACTTTTACCACATATATGGTAATTTCTCATTCACAAATATAGTGAGATTTAATATTCATATAGTTACATCTGTCATTATTTAGCAAATATTCTGGTAATATTGACTATATAACAAGAGTTACCTAGCATTTTATATTTGTATCCATACAATAATTTTAGTTTAACTTACTATAATTCTTAGTAAAATTATTATATGGTTGGTTATACTATGCCTATATCGTAATTATTACCGATATTATGGTAAATACTTACTATAAATATGATATTTTGCACTATAATTTAGTTACTATATCATTATAATTCCAAATATCATATACTTTTTTCTCAGTGTATTTTCTCGTACTGATCGCATTCGCTTCTTTTTTGTCTTGTTTTTTTCACTATGGCCAATCAGCCCTTAGTTCCCGGCACGTCCCTCGCACACGTGAACAATGTACATAAAAAGTCGTTTATAAAAGTCTCGTGTTATTACACCGGCCGAAAGCAATCGAAACTAACGGGATCGCTGGTCGTATGAACCAAAATGTAATCGGTGATAAAGCCTCTCATCGATTGTATCGGAGAACGCTATGCGATAGACGCGTTTCAAATATTCGCCGAAATTGACTTTTAACCGGAGGCCAAATAAAATTTTTAATTACAACTGCGTTCGATAACAGAGTTTGCCCATCAAATAACTGTCTGGGCGCAGTTTGGGGCATCAAAACCTTTCAACGATAATCCTCTTTTGCACGTTTAACACTGAAAACCAGCAATCTTCGGATCCCAGGACCTCTCTGATCCTTGGAGTTCGCAGCGAATAATACTTGCGGCACACAGGCCGAGTATAAAATATTTCTACAAGTGCAGAATATCCGCGACAAGGGAAAGACTGACGCCCTTCGTTGTGCGATACCGGCAAAATTAGAAATCCAATCCCAGTCGGTGGTCTCGATGCTAAAACGAAACTCCGCAGTGGCGGTCAGGTGGCAATGATAAAGCTGTAGTCACGGTGCAGTCGAAAGAAAGAAAGCAGAAAAAAGAAGAAAGGAAGATTCAGCGCGTCCTGACCGTAACGAAACGTCGCCCGTAAATTCGTGTCGCAACGTGGACGCGAAGCAGTATAAAGCCATGTATAAGGCTCCTCCTCTCGGCGAACGGCAATATAAAGTTTAATACGGTCTCGAACTTTCACGGGTTATGATCAGAAATGCTCGGCGCACCAAACCAACGTTCACACCCGCGCGCGAGACGAACGACGCTCTCTCAGTGCATTGCAAATTCGGAACGCTTCTTTAAGGCATGAGGCAGTCGGGTTTTACGTTCTGCGAAAGAGCTTACTGGGGAATTTCGAGGGCACTCGTCGCGCGAATCCATTACGCCCGCGTCGTAAGTTGGAGCGGCGGCGGCGCCCGGAATGAAATCACAACGGGATAGTACACGGTAGCGAGACGACGCACTAATTAGTAGGACTCGTTATGAGTCGAAGTTGCGGAAGCTGGGAGTACTTTGTCGTTCGCACGCGCGCGCGCGCGGGAGAAGAGAAGATGGTGCATCGCGTTAAGATTCGCGCTTGCATTAGCAGACTAACCGCCACGTCAGTTGCAAACTCGGCAACGTGTTTTCGGAACTTTTGCCACCGAAAGCTCGTGAATCGTCGCGGATTAGCCGAGAATGGTTGGGACAATGCGAATTAATTATCAAACGCAAATATTAATTATCCCAGCACTCGCTCGATTCACTCTCGATCGGTCGCAGGGTAAAAGGCCGCGATAACTTGCCGGCCGTTCTCGTATAATCCGTCGTATGTGTGGCACCTGTTGCAGAACAAATAATGTTTTCGGGTATGAAAAACATTTTAACAGTTGCTTTTGTCAAATTATCATGTTGCGATGCGAGTGCGGTGACAAGTCGCTTTTGACGATCGGGTGATTGTGATACTGCGATAGTTATCAGTTTGTTTTCCATTGTTAGAAATCAACGCGTGGATTGCACGATATCCGACGTATTAACTGATGATAAGATTGATAACGCTTTATCATAAGGCTGCATCGGACTACCGTAACTCGCAGCGGATAGTAGTGAATGGTTATTCGTTGTAATTCTCGGGAATATTTAAATATAAGCACTATTGTACAGTAAGCATATTTCGATAACAAATTAATACATTAAACATTATTAAAAAATGCTCGCTGGATAGTTAGCTGCTTTTTATGTTACCGAGTAAACAAATTACGTGTGAGAACTTTGCGACACACATCGTGATGCGCAAAATCGCGATTTGTACATTTTAAAGGAATATAGAAAAAGTAATATCGTGTTGAGTAATATGTTAAGTTGCATCTTGCAGTATTATTAGTAGATTTAAAACAGTAAAAAAAATAAAAAAAAAACTACGTAGCAGAAGACACGTTTTCCATATAAATAAGACAAAAGTTAGGACTTGTAAACGTTAACCAAACGTCTTGGTTAACCTTAAGGTATCTCCAGTGACGAAGTTCGACGAGAATATTTTAAACCTTAAATCATAAGATTAATTTCTACATATCCAACTACAAATGTCTAATAAAATTCGTATCTTGCGTGCGCATGAATTACAGGAAAATGTTATCTTCACTTCATAATTATTGCCTCACAAGGTTTCAGTTTACCGTAAAACCTTCCGTCGGCAAGCAAGAGCTACCGGCTAGCGATAATATTACAATTATTATGTTTAAATTCTGAAACGTCGGCTAAATTATTCATTGCTCCACTTAATTTTATACTATAGACCGTATGAGTGTACGACTATGGGGAGAAATTTTACATCTCAAAGGGGAACGTGTATTAAGCAACATAATGAGTAACGATTGTAGTCTTTCCGCGCTTTCACTCATTGTTTACTTGTAATGATACTCCAAGAGGACAGTTCCCAACATGTAAGAAAAATTTAGAAGACAATGCATGGTAAAATTTGTCGAGTAAAACAGTGCTGTACGACGCATTCAGTTCCGACATTTTGCCGCGGTTGTTATCGGCAAAATTTCGACCGCTAAACGAGGAATTTCGACAAATAACGAACATTTATGACTTCATAGAATGCATTAGAAAACATAAGAAAATTACTCGAATAAATCATTATTACATGCATCTTTAACACAATCAACAGAGACCGCCAATAAAACTATAATTGCAGTTTGCATCTCATTCAATAATTTCCGAAATCAAATTCCGCACATTTTCTAATTGTGTAATGTAATGCAATATTTTGTAGTTAGGTAATGTAATTCTCTGAATATGCGAAACAAGTAACTCTTAGTCTTTTTGCAACTGGCCGTCTGTGCTCGCTACTGTTAGCTTAATCATATGCGACCTCATTTGCATTATAGCGAGCATAATTCGGTAGTATCTTTTGTAAATGTCCTAATTATAATGGCGTATGATCAAAATGTTATGTGAGAAATATGTAAAAAGCAAGCTACGAAACATTTAAATATTAACGGAAAAATCGTAATACCGAATTTTTCTGAGTGAATTACACATAAATATGTTAAAACGATGAGATCAACACTCGCGAGCACATTATCATTTTATATAGCTCTACTCTTTAATTAATTATAATAAGTACGCGACACACGATATACCTGATTATTATATTAACTATTCGACTTTTATTACAAATTCATTATCAATATTAAAATTTACTTTGGCAGCGAACATAATGGTTCTTAGTGCTTCTATAAATAATACGTTGCTGTATAATAATCATTGTGAAAACGATAAAAAATGTATATATTTGTTTAAATACGAGGGTTACCATTAACATTAAAAATACATAAGAAATTTTTGGCAGATATTTATTTAGGCATGAGTGCATTGTTTAAAATATTTATGTATGCGCAGCCAGTTGAACTTTGATTTACATTATAAGTATACCGAAAACGAATAAATTACAATGCGATTATCTGTATCCTTAAATTATTACGCGATTATGAGTCCTTACTCGACAGATTTTTCACTTCACGTAAACCCACGTGCCATTTTTTCGTCTGTTTAAAAACCTCATTTTCTCATACATATTATATATAAAATAGAAAATGACAAAAATATATCGAATAGAATAAATGAGACAGCTGATAAATATATTAAATACGTAGAAAAAAGCTATTTTTCTGCAAGACATGATTAATATTTCAGTATCTTTCAACTATAACCTCTTACTTCACCATGTTACGCACAATGTTCGAATGAAAAAAATAATTGATAAGGTTTTAACGAGAAAAAGCTCTTTACATTCTAATAAGGTATTCCATGTCGAAATGAAAAAGAAAAAATAAAAATGTAGAAGCTTGTAATTAGAATTTAGTTTCAAAAATTAAAATCATCATGCACAATAATTGAACAGATTATCCGTTTAAACACAACAAAATATTTGTAGCAAAACCATCAGCAAATTTCGTATTATATAAACTTACGCAATACACACTGTGGGTGTAAAAACGAGTTGAAAGAAATATCTTCCTCACCTTCCACTCATCTCTACAATATTCCGGTTGGCGATAGAATGGCTTACTATTCAGTGTGTACCTTCTGAAACGATAACTTAACAGTTACAGATTATCTTGAAATAATGTCAGATAAATTATTCACCTCTCTTCATTCCCTGCATTCAGACTATACACTATGAATGGCGTTGAGAATTCTATATTATGAGAGCTATCTTATGTTACTTGGACTAACGTTTTATATTTCAGCAAGATTGCAAAAGCATACATTAATTTAATTCGTCACAACTCACGCGTACGGTCCGACTTATACCAACGAGAGAAGCGGAATAATAAATATTAACTCTAGACCTTTCAAGCTCCCATTTTCATCGTATATTTTATACAAATATTATCTACACTGTATATCCAGCATCGAATAAAAATTTATGGCACGATGTGTAGAGTTTCTCGAGTAAAACCACGTTGTATCGTGTATTCAATTCTGATGATATTTTTCTCATCGCAAATTCTTGCATCGTTGATTGTCCGCACACAATGCGAAAAATAATTCCTGATAAACAGTAGTAGTCTACGATACTATTGTGCATCGACTCAGCGTAATCATGCAAGCGAAAGTAACGTTGAAAAGGGTGATTGACATCGTGAAATTGAGTCTATTTGTAATATGGTTTTGGCCGTTGCCACAGAACGTTAGTACATGCAAGATGCGGTGTATGAAGTTGTATCAGTTCGTCTCTGCGACACTCACCGTGTCCGTGATATCATCAATATTATATGCTCTGGTGAAAAATCTAAATGACCCAAATCTCGCTGTACAATCTGCTCTGGGTCTATTCCCTTGCAGCCACGTTCTTTGGAATATTTTGTGCCACGTAATTATTTATCAACGCTTACAAGTAACTAACATAAATATTGTTTTTTTAAATATATAAAAGTTGTTGTCCTCTCCTTTTCTCTCATTCTCTCTTCCTTTTCTTCTTCTTTGACTTCTTCAAACATCTTCAGTCAATACGACTTTATTTTAATGCTTTGACGGATTGCAGTGCGTTACGTCCGAAATGGAGAACTTTTGCTCGCTAATCGAGCCTCACGAAGAAGCGATTGTTCAGCGAAATTACATCGATAAATATGCTAGCTTTTACGGCCTTTGCATAGCTTCGTTCTACATGACTCTTTTTGCTCTGTTCGCGGGGCCTATTGTGTTGGACCAGCCACTCCCAGTACTTGCCGATTTTCCGTTCGACGCGTCTCGTCAACCGCTGAGAGCTATTACATACGTACATCAAATTGTCGTGGGGTTGCAAATAGCCGCGCAGTTGTCAGTCAACGCTTTCATGGCACTGCTGCTCTGGCTGACATCTGCGAGATTTAAATTGTTGACCGAGGATATACGAGCAATCACGAATATCTACGATTTCATAAAGTGCATCGAGAAACATCAACATTTACTTAAGTATGATGTCGTTACTTTTACACTTAGGGGGCCAAGGTGATTCTGACTGATTACATTACGCTCGCCCGCTACTATATTTATATTTTCAGTATATTTATATTATATTTATATTATATATAATATATTTATTATATTTATGTATTTTCAGAGGAAAAGATTGATATATTTTCGTGGAGAGTATCAGTCATCGTGAAAAAATTTTATATATAAATTAAAAATAGCTTTTATATATAAATTTCAAGAGGTCTGTGACAACGTGATGATAAGATAATCTGATGATGTGATAATAAATATCTGAGTCTATCACGTAAGCTTTGTTTCTCACTGTGACTGACACCATCTCCCAGAGTTCCAATCTCTTCTTCATTTAAACCAGTAACATTTCGCTAGTTTCTCAAATTTCCTAGCATATATACAAATATATAGTTATATTTTTGGCGCTTTGTATTAGACATTTCACCGCATTGACAGGAATGCTGTTTTCAGTATTTTATTATGTTACAAATGTATACGTATATTTTCTACGTTTCATTCGTGTAAATTTATGAAAGCTGGATATCATTTACTATAATAACATGCTCGTTGAGAAGCTTCATATGCAAAGTATTCAGTTAACGTTTTTGCCCATAAGTGCCCATAACTAAACATAGCCCGCAAATAACAGCATACACGTGAAACAAAATACCAAATTATGAAACAATAATATAAATAACAATATCTTAGATACGCAAGGGAAATTGCTCTTACAGTCCGTCCTTTTGCATTGGGAACTGTGTTTTTTAGTACCGTGTCGTTGATAGTATTTGGTCTTATTATGATTGCAGTAAGTACAATTTCGTAGATTTATCTAGCGTTTCTGTATATTCCCGATATCGAGAAGAGAAATTGTCATTCAGAATTGTAATATAATTACTTATCATATCTGTGCGTCTAAACAGGGAGCATCGTTACCACTGAAAATTCAATTTATCTTCTTAGCCTTCAGCGCATTATCGGAGGTATTTATGTATGCGTGGCCAGCCGAACATTTAATTCACATAGTGAGTCCGTTATTTGTAAACAATGTATTATAATGTCATTATTTCATAACATCTTTTTTTAGAGCAGTGACATAGCGCAAGCAGCATTTGAAATGAACTGGTACGATGAATCAGATAATTTCAGGAAGAACGTGCAAATAATTATATTAAGAAGCCAGAAACCAATAATTGTTGCGTTGCCATGTGGTCTACCTTCGCTATCTTTACATTATTACGCATCGGTGAGTTATTGCGTGACTTCGACAACTGATTTCTCGATAATTTGCCAACATTTGCATTTTATATATTGCAACAAAGATAAATGCACACATAATAATTATTTAGCGAAAAAAAATATATTTCTTTAATATCATAAATGTTTCAGTATTTATCAACTATATTTTCCTACTTCACTACAATGCGAATGATGTTCGAAGAGCAAAACGATCAAGTTTAAACAAAAGAGTGTAGTTTCGATAAGTTTTGATGAAGAAGAGTTTTTTCTGCACTGTATCATATAAATTATTAAATTATTGTATTAGTAGCTTATAAATAGGTAGCTTATTTAGATTAAATATTACCGTAAAAATTCTCTAGTAAGATCTCGTAACTTGATAAGGTATATATAGATTATGCCAGCAAATTTCGTATTGTACCAGGTCTGTAAATATGAAACCGGAATTTGCCCATAAATGGCCCTAGCTGTCAATGTAGTTACCGTCAAACCGCGTCATTGGCGCCATTTCCATTTGTTGACATCTGATAAAGATTTTCAACTCACAACAATACAAGTTTCATACAACAGCATAGTTTGTAATAGCGTTGAACATGTCGAATTTTGTGCCTGGAAGCTACGATTTGCGGACAGCATTGATTTTCTGTTACCATTTGAAGAAAACTGCTGCAGAATCGCATCGAATGCTTGTCGAAGCTTACGGTGAGCATGCTCTTGATAAATCACAGTGCTTTGAGTGGTCTAAAAAATTCAAACGTGGCGATTTTGACGTGAGAAACGAAGAACGTGGAAGACCACCGGAAAAGTTTGAAGACAGCGAATTGCAAGCATTGTTGGATGAGGATAACGCTCAAACGCAACAACAACTCGCGGATCAATTAAATGTGACACGAGAAGCCGTCTCCATACGTTTGAAAGCCATGAGAAAGATCCAGAAGATGGGAAAATGGGTTCCACATGAACTGAATGAAAGACAGCAGGAAAACCGAAAAACCACTTGAGAAATGCTGCTCGCTAGGTACAAAAGAAAGTCATTTCTCCATCGAATTGTGACTGGCGATGAAAAGTGGATATATTTTGAGAATCCTAAGCGTAAAAGATCATGGGTGGATGGTTCCAGGCGAACCATCGACATCGACTGCAAGGCTAAATCGCTATGGACGGAAGACAATACTCTGTGTTTGGTGGGATCAGAAGGGTGTGATCTATTATGAGCTGCTAAAACCTGGCGAAACCGTTCATACTGAACGCTACCGACAACAAATGATCGATTTGAATCAAGCTTTGCGTGAAAAACGACCAGAATATCAAAAAAGACAACACAAAGTGATTTTGCTTCATGATAATGCACCATCACACACAGCAAAACTGGTCAAGGAAACGATTGAGGCGTTTAGTTGGGAAATACTTTCGCATGCGGCTTACTCACCAGACTTGGCTCCGTCCGATTACTACTTATTTGCATCGATGGGACACGCACTTGCTGAGCAGCGCTTCACTTCTTACGAAAATGTACGAAAATGGCTCGATGACGGGTTTGCCTCAAAAGAGCAACAGTTTTTTGGCGTGGCATCCACAAATTGTCAGACAGGGTGGGAAAAATATATAGCTGGCGATGGGCAATACTTCGAATAAAATATTTTTTATCATTTTCATACAATAAACATGTATTTTCTATACAAAAATTCCGATTTCATATTTACAAACCTGGTATAAGCTTGCGCAATACACATTGTGGGTGTAAACACGAGATGAAGGAAATATCTTTCTCACCTTCCACTCATCTCTACAATATTCAGGTTGGCGATAGATGTCTTACTATTCAGTGTGTACCTTCTGAAACAATAATTTAACAAGTGCAAATTATCTCCAAATAACGTCGGCTAAATTATTCACCTCTCTTGTCGCTTGCATTCAGACTATAGATTATAAGTGGTGTTGAAAATTCTACACTATCAGAGCTATCTTGTGTTCGACTGACGTTTTACATTTCAGCATGTCTGTAAAAGCATACATTAATTTAATTCGTTATAACTCACGCTGTCTGACTTATATCAAGGGGAAATAGGATAGTAAATATTAACTCTAGACCTTTCAAGCTTCCATTTTCATCGCACATTTTGCACGAATATTATCTACGCTATATATCCAGCGTCGAATAAAAATTTATGACACGATGTATAGAGCTTCTCGAATGAAATAAAACCTCGCTGTATCGTGTATTCAATTCGTATTTCTCATCGCAAATTCTTCTATTGTCGATTATCCGCACACAATGAGGAAAATGATTCCTGATAAACATTAGTCATCTACGATACTATTGTACAACGATTCAGCGTAACTATGCAACTGAAAGTAACACTGAAGAAGGTGATTGCCATCGTAAAGTTGAGTCTATTTCTCATATGGTTTTGGCCGCTGCCAAAGAACGCTAGTACAGGCAAGATGCTGTGCATGAAGTTATATCAGCTCATCTCTATGATATTCATCGTGACCGGGATGGCATCAATGTTGTACGCTGTTGTGAATAATCTGTATGACCTTAATCTCTTTGTAAAATCAGTTCTGGGTGTATTCCCTTGCATCCACATTATTTGGAATATTTTGTGCCACGTAATTATTTATCGACGCTTACAAGTAACTAACATGGATATTGTTTCTTAAAGATATATAAAAGATGTCTCCCTCTCTTTTTCCCTCTTTCACAATTCCTTTTTTTTTCCTTGTCTTCTTCACACATCCTCAGTCAATACGACTTTGTTTTAATGTTTCGACGAATTGCAGTGCGTTACGTACGAAATGGAGAACTTTTGTTCGCTAATCGAGCCTCACGAAGAAGCGATTATCCAGCGAAATTACATCGATAAATATGCCAGCTTTTACGGTTTTTGCATAGTTTCGTTGTATGTGGCTCTTTTTGCTTTGATAATGGGACCTATTGTGCAGGACCAATCACTCCCAACACCTGCCGATTTTCCGTTCGATGAGTCTCGTCAACCGCTGAGAGTTATTACATATGTACATCAAATTATCATAATCCTGCAATTAGCCGGGCATTTCTCGGTCAATGTTTTCATGGCACTGCTGCTCTGGCTGGCATCTGCGAGATTCAGATTGTTGACTGAGAATTTGCGAACAATAACAAACATCTACGATTTCGTTAAGTGCATCGAGAAACATCAACATTTACTCGAGTATGATGTCGTTACTTTTACACTTAGAGTCAAGATAATTCTGACTGACTATGTTTACGCTCGCGCGTCACATATATTTTTAGTGGAAAAGATTGACATATTTTCGAGAAAAGTATCAGTCATTGTGAAAAAATTTTATATATAAATTAAAAATAGCTTTTATATATACATTTCAATAGCTCTGTGACAACATGATGATGAGATAATCTGATGATGTGACAATAAAGTCTGAATAACGCCTATCACATATCACGTTGCTTCACACTGTGACTGATATTATCTCCCAGAGTTTTAATCCTTTCTTCATTTAAGCCAGTAACCGGCCGGTATAAGCCCAGGAATAACAGCATACACGTGAAACAAATTATAAATTATGAAATAATAATATAAATAACAATATTCTAGATACACAACGGAAATTGCTCTAACAGTTCGTCCTTTTGCATTGGGAACTGTATTTTTTACTACTTTATCGTTGATAACAATCGGCCTTATTATCATTGCAGTAAGTACAATTTCGTAAATCCGCTTAGCGTTTCTGCATACTCCTCATATGGAGAAGAGAAATTCAGAATTGTAATATAATTATTTATCTGTGTGTCTAAACAGGGAACATCGTTATTATTGACAATTCAATTTGTCTTCTTAGCCTTCAACGGATTAATGGAGGTATTTATGTATACGTGGCCAGCCGAACATTTAATTCATACAGTGAGTCCATTATTTATAAAAAATGACGTAACTGAATGTCCTTATTTCATGACATCTTTTTTTAGAGCAGCGGCATGGCGCAAGCAGCATTTGAAATGGACTGGTACGAAGAATCAAATCATTTCAGGAAAAGCGTGCAAATGGTTATCTTAAGAAGCCAGAAACCAATTATTGTTGCGTTGCCCTGCGGTCTACCTACGCTATCTTTACATTATTACGCATCGGTGAGATATAGAGTAGCTTCAACAATCGCTAAGATTTCTCGATAATTTGCCAAAATGCATTTGCAATATACATATTGCAACAAAGATAAATGCACATATAATAATTATTTGGCGAAAATAAAAATATATTTCTTTGATATCATAAATGTTTCAGTATCTGTCAACTATATTCTCCTACTTAACTGCAATGCGAGTAATGTTCGATGACTAAAGCGATCAAGTTTAAACAAGACAGTGTAGTTTCGGCGAGTTTTGATAAAGAAGAGTTCTCTGCACTGTATCATATAAATTACTAAATTATTATATTAACAGCTTATTTAGATTAAATACTATCTTAAAATCTCCCCCAAGTGATCTCGTAATTTGGTAAGATATACTCGCATATAGATTATGCCACTAACATCGCGCGACTTTTTAATGACAGATTTTGTTAAATGTTCAAGCTATTTTAAAGTCACTATAATAGCTGTAATTCGGTATGATACAATAACGTAAAGGCGCAAGCATATTCAGGGTGTTCCATTTTAATGTCCCACCCCAAATAACTCTTCAGTATTGAAGTTTCAAGGAAAATAATCTCAATAAAAGTTGTAGGGATTTAAATTAGCTACCTTATGATAACCTTGATTTTGATCTTGATCTCTATTTTCAAAGTCATTTGAAGGTCAAATTGCGTTTTTTAAATGGGAACCTTTATTTTTTATTACACTGTTTTTTTCTACTAGTTAATTTTTGTCTAAAACATTTTTTTATTTGTCTAATATTTTTCGAGATGTTTGAGGAAAACTTGATAACTTTTTCAATATTTAACTTACGATATCTCGCTAATTATTTGTCGGAAGAAAAGTTCTGATTTTATTTTTGATATTTTAATTTCCAAAAATATGTTAACAAAGCGGCCTTTAACATATTCTTGAACTTAACAGAAAGTTTAGTAATTTCTTCCAAAATATTACAGATATCGTAAATTAAATACTGAAAAAGTTATCAAGTTTTCCTCAAATATCTCCAAAAATATTAGATAAATAAAAAAATATTTTAGACAAAAGTTGTTCAAATTAACTAATAGAAGAAAACAGTGTAATAAAAAAGAAGGGTTCCCATTAAAAAAACGCAAGTTGACCTTCAAATGACCTTGAAAATAGAGGTCAAGGTCAAAGTCAAGGTCATTATAAGGTAGCTCACTTTAATTCCTACAACTTTTATTCAGATCATTTTCCTTGAAACTTCAATACTGAAGAGTTATTTGGGGTAGGACATTAAAATAGGACACCCTGTGTACGTCATTTTCGTATTTTCAGTAATTTCATCTTGATATTTTAATATATAGAAAAACTTAAAATTCTTTTCAATGATTCGAACAATTTACTTTGATATAAGGTTCAATAACAATAAAATATTAATTGATATAATAATTAAAAAATATATCTTCACATTATATATATATATATATATATATATATATATATATGTAATATGCTATAATGTGTGCTGGGAAGTTTCCATTTTACGGTGAAATCCTTCCCGATGGGCGGCGGTGAATACCACGGGAAAGAATATCGCAATTACTGTCTGTACTGAAACGTCATTTAAATTATTCATCTATTCTTACCCGTTAATTTTCTTTCATAGGCGATACGCTACAGACGATAGAGAAAGCTTTTATATATTTTAAAGAAGCATATACCAAACAAAATAACATGTAATGATTATAGTCTTTGTGCTCTTTCACATGCGCTCCTCGTTTAATAAAATTAATAGCGATGAAAAACTGATAAAAAACAGATAGAAAATCTGCATATGGTTAAAATTTAAATAGACTTCTCAAAAAAATTAACATCTGCGTATAGAAAACATCTATATAATCGATATATAAATAAATTATTTGAAAACTCTGATTTGCTAAGGGTGTGGTTCTCTTATTTGCAAATATTTTCTGCAAAATATTCGTAACACATTATTTGGGAAATGAATTTCCCAAATATTCCACACGTTGTTTGAGGGGAATGAATTATGTAGGCAATATATATACTTTATACATTTTTTATATTATGGTATTATAAATTTATAAAAATATTCGATATAAAAGCATAATAGCATAAAAGCATAAAAGCATAATAATAAAATGTGTATGTACAATAATGTAGAAAGAACAAATTTGTACTATATTATGTAGAGATTCTAAAGATTAAAATGAACTATAACTTTCCTTTTACATAAAGTCGTATAATTGCATGAATGGACGGCTGTGCGATATTTATTAACTTTCTTTTTGTAAAAATACTTATTTAATAATACTTACACATATAATAGCTATAGCATATTAAGCTTAATGTTTAATGCAATCTTATATAACATACGTTATACATATAGTTATTTTATATGTATTTTATTATTTTTCACCTATTATATTAATGGACGGCTGTGCGATGTGTAATAATCTCTTTTTAGAAAATACTATGTATATGTTAACATATAAATTTATACGATTCTATGTAAGTGTATATTAACATTTCGGATGCGGAATGTCCCAAACCTAAACAATTGTTGAGGACTGAATACCTTGTATTGTCGTAAATTAATTGATAAAAGAAAAATAATTTTTCAAAGATCGAAAGCATCATCAGCTAAGCCAAATGAAATGTTTCTTGTTACAGTCATTGATATATGCATCACAATTGATGTGTGTCGAAAGTATAAGTAGAAGAAATTTATAGAGAACATATATGCATCCATAGCACTTAGAAAGTTAATAATATTGAAGTGCATTATGTACAATTAACGTGAGTTAAAATATATATTTATAAAACAATAGACTATATATAGGTTAAATATATTGTATTATTATAACGTGTATAAATATTCAGTATATTAAAATTCTAAAATTGTTGTGAATTTTGAACATAAGTTATATTAAATTAAGTTTTTTGACATCGTTTCTGACATTATCAGATCTTGTGTATGTTTTCAATGTTTATGTAAGTTTTAGTCATTTAAAGATAAATTAATATATCCCTATATGTTCATATATAATCTAAAATTATATACTATAATCAATAAAATTGATATACCAAATAGTTAATTTTTTATTGGCATATCAATAAAATTATATATGAACATATAGGGATATATTCATTTATCTTTAAATGACTAAAACTTACATAAACATTGAAAACATACACAAGATCTGGTAATATCAGAAACGATGTCAAAAAACTTATGTTCAAAATTCACAATTTTAGAATTTTGATATACTGAATTTTATACTAGTTATATTAATACAAAATATTTAATCTATATATAGTCTATTATCTTATATGTATTTTAACTCATGTTAATTGTACATAATGCACTTCAATATTATTAACTTTTTAAGTGCTATAGATGCATGTTCTTTATAATCAAAATTATAACAGATCTATAAGTTCATATATAATCTAAATCAATAAAATTGATATGCCAAATAGTTAATTTTAATTCTACATAAGTATAAAAAGTAAATATGAGATTCTGCAAGAGATATTTGGCGAAAATTGTTTGAAATTCATTTTCAAGATGTAAAATAGTACGTAAGAGTTCCTAGAAATACAAGTAGCATCGAAACAGCAATATTCCCTGCGCTATTACATCTGTGATCAAAATAACAGAAACACCATGTAACCTCATCGTAATAATCACGGTGAATATCTAACTGGTGAATGGTGTTATTGACATAATGCCCCAATCGCACATCTTTAGCAGCAGGTCTACAACCTTCATAATGATCAGCAGGAATATCTGTTCTGAAGCTACGTACAGAACTCAAACATTCACGTGTAATGACTGTCTCAGCTGAAAAAGTTTAGTTATATGTTGATATAATTTTAAAGGAATCAATCAAAGATGTTGAAAAATAATCATTGTACACAACATGAGTCATTACCTCCTTTACGCTCGATTATCTTTACACACTTGTCATCATACTCTGGACAAGTCTCTCCCCAATACCATAACCAATTTAAAGGTGTCCCGCAGCCGGGATGATTACTGTTACATCTATAACAGTACAAAGTGTTTCCTGCAATTTGAATGTTGTTAAACCAAAGCAGCAAACACGTTTCAGCCACGCCCTGTTGCATCAAGATAAAACATTATACCTTGGCACACTAAAATACTCCAAACGAAAATTGTGAGATATAACATTCTCGTTATTATAATGAAATATTTACAGAGAGTTTTCTATTGAATATACTTTTGTTTATCCTCGTATGACACAAAATTATCCGGAGATTCCAAGCTACAATGCTGTAGACAGTATAGACACTGATGACATATTAACAAAGACTGTTGGTCTTACCATCTTGCTTTACATTAGCGCCCTCTTACGAGTATCATGGCTAGAATATGAAGTTGCAGCTTGAAATAAGCATAAATGGTAACAGATATGGAATACCTCGTCGGTAATACAACTAAACGCACTATCTGGCAGTGTCACAGAAAGATTTCTTGCTCCAAACGGGTTCGAATCTCGGTTAGATGAAGTTAGATGGAGTTTGAGTCAGTGGAAAACGATTCAAGTTTTGAATAGGTATCTAGATTCAAGCCTCAGCTCGGTAACTTGGTAGTTTCAGTAATTCCCTGCTACGAGTCGCCACCAGCTGCAACGAGAGGACGTGGTCGTGATACAAGCGATTAGAAAAACCCTTTCTACTCTCTGACTGTGCTTCGAACAGGACCGCGCGCGATATACTCGACAGGTAATTTCTCGCTTTTATTTACCAATAAGAAATAAAAGTTCTTTTAACCAACAAACTGCGCGCCAACATCGATCTGAAAAGAAGTACGCACGTATAAAGGATGCATTTCGTTTAACAGGTCGGTTAACAGGTCAGTTCGATTATTTTAACGAACGCTCCTCTTTCCAACATATCGTACGGGACAACGAGGTACAATCAACCACAGAAATAACACAACTTCCTCTGCAAATACGAAACAGGTCAGAATTAAGAAAACTTGTCTGTTTGAAACGTGTTGCTTCTGAACATTTGCATTTGAATGAAAATGCGGTGAATAATTGGCGATATCTGAAACATGGGCTTATCGATGCGCACTTACATAATGACGCAATATTTATCCATGCCAAAATTTCAATGCTGCAACCGGACAAAATATTAAAAAAAAAAAATCGGTGCGTGTGAAATTTATTCTTCCGCGTCCTTCGACAACGCTGGGAATTAGCCCCGACGTGAAAACATCGATTGTGATCCTTGCCGAACACGGTTATGTTTATTTCATAATCGTGCAAAAAATTGACACACGAAAGTTGCATTCAATTAGCAGCTGCAATTCCTCGCAACATAAATACCCGCGATGAATATTCACATTGAATTTATAAACGGTCCCAGTTATTTCCGCGCGGCAATCAATTCGCAGTAATTATACCCGTTACAGCGCGCGCGTGCACCATCCTCTCCCTTTTGAGCTTTTGAACTTTCGCTTCGATATCGTCGTGCGTTATGCAGATTATCGTCAAAACATTTAAACGCGTTAACGCCGGAGCTTTGCGCGGTAGCGCGCAACCGTTTATCGCATCATTCTCGCGACGGCGAAACTTTATGCTCGCCGGTTTTTAGCGTAGATTGAACCGAGAGTTGTGTTTTTCAATTTAGCCTAGCCGTCCCTCGCCGCCACTACGGCTGCCCTTGCTGCCGCCGCTATGTGAGGTGATTACGAAATTACACGAATGCGTGCATCGCATTTCGATTAAAACGGACACGGTTCTTTCGGGACGGTACTTTCATCGGAAAATCCGACGACGGCTGCCGCGAATATTGGCGATAATATCATTCGCGCAGCCGTACGATCGATATGCGTACGTAGCGATAAATACTTTTCGCGCCGCTCGCGCCCGCGCTCTTGTGTATTTTTTACTCGCGCGCGCATTCCGGTCGGTTAAGAATTAAGAAACAGTGAAACGTAACCGGGAAGAAATACGTCGGAATCTACGTGCTGTCACTTACATTTTTCGTAAGAACGCGGCGATACGGCTCGCGACGATTCTTCTTCGCAAATGTCCTGTCGATTCTGCCCGACCGCAACTGCGGAATGTAGTTGTAACCGCACGAGCACACGTTCCTTTCCCCCATTGTAAACCTTCTGAAAAATTTCAACCTGGTTTTCTTTCACAACGAGTTTTAACAGGGTTGCTCGATACTGTTCTCGACGTTTGAGAAGTAATAATTCAAAATATGGACATTTTATCCCATAAAGATTTTTTTCTTCGAATTTTGTATTTCTTTACGACCAAGCTTTAATTCAAGTTTTAATCAACGAGCTTTGAGCAGTAACGATAAAATTGCCATTAATAATAACTCGGGGATTTCCCACCGACGGGAGCTGCCAATTGTCAGCTTTTATTTATCCCACGCATCGAAATAAAAAAAAAAAATCGTCTCGCCCACGTCACACAGAGATACGGGATGGAGGGAGATACGAGAAGAAACATAATTCGGCATTAACATGCGCGCAAACGAAGTTGGGGCATCTCTAGGAAGATATCGCAAATTCCACCATAATATCCCAGAACGTATAGATCGATATCTACGCATCGATGCCGCAATAGATAACGTCGCCGATATTTACTGCAGCAACTTAGGGTCGTTCGCGATATCTTACGGCAATTCTCGGCGGCGAAATTGGCGGCAGTATATTACCCGACGGTGAGATATCGAATAGAGAAGTCTTCATTGTCACCGCGCGAGATCTCGGATTTCGTTCTTATCCTCGGACACAAGCGGCGAAAACTTTCCACGATAAACTCGCTCGGCGACGTTCCCGAAACGTTTCCGGCTTTCCCGTAGACCCGGATTCGCGTGCGCACGCCGAAAACGCGATTTCGTAATCTCGCAGAAAGTATATAGTTATATAGCCTTCTTCTTCCTCCTTACGTCTTTCGAGATACCGAGAGATATAGATGCGAAATGGGGCAGGGATTGGACCGGGACAAGGGGAAAATAAGGGGGAACGGGGCGCGGGCGGGTAAGGTAGGGGCAGCGCGCGCGGTTGGGGAAGGATTTGGGATATCTCATGGATTCAGAGAGTAGCCGCCGGAGGCGTTCAACCAATTAGCTAACTCCACGGCACTTCGCCCTCGAAACCGCTAACGAAGAACCTAAGCGAACGAAGAAAACCGGGCGGTAGGGCGGAAATCCACCTACTCCTATAAGGACGCCATCGCTCGCGGCGTGGGTTCGCTCCGAGGTATTTCTCGGCGTTTCTGCTCGATCCTCCGAGGACGTATGGTACATATAAATTATGCTTAGCCCGTAGCGTATCGGGATTTGACATCTGAAACCAAAACTCCTCACATTTTCTTTGGTATACATGTAGCGGGGAAGATGGAGATTTTCCTTTTCTCTTCTCTCTCTCCCTCCCTCTCTCTCTCTCTCTCTCTCTCTCTCTCTCTCTCTCTCTCTCTCTCTCTCTCTCTCTCTCTATCTCTCTTTTTCATTTACACGGTCTGGCCGCGACGATTGAGGGCAACATTTCTTTCTCTCGAGATTATCGTATACATGGAATTTATTACATCTCGTGATACTGAGAAACCGTAAATGATACACTGGGAGTGAGAGAAAAGCGATCGAAAGAAACTCTTGGAATGAAACGGTATCCCATCGAAAATATGATCGCGAAAGAAAAAGTAAGCGATGACGATAAAAATAATAAACTTCTATAAAAGAAAAGGTACTGTTATTACAATTTGATCGTTGCCAGTCACAATAAAAAAGATAACAGAAGAAAAAGAAGACAAAGGACGCGATTCGAGTGAAAAATGCAATATCAAGGTATCACTTTCAGTCTTTGTGGAGCAAATTGAAAAGTGCTATTGGAGAAGAAATTAAAAAATTGAAGAGATTTCAATTTAAAGTGAAAACTATCAGCACGCGCGCTTGACTATTCTTGTTTTTCTCGAAACCCTATTTGCTGTTTTATCAATGTCGAATCCCCGTGTATGATTTCGAGTTTCTCGTAAAGATCGGGTCGAGCAGGAAATAAAAGCGTCACTTTACCGGAAAGTAAACGCTTTTTTTTTTTTATACTCGAGTGAAATTGCCGTTTGCCTCGTTCACCGTTCAAACTGACTCGACTTTTATCAAGCAGAAAGACTTTAATAACGTTCAAGTACAGCTCTGTTTGGATTACGAGTGAGAGAATGACGCAGCGTGTTGCATTTCTCTTTCATGTCGAACGCATTAAATTCTCATTAGATAATTTCGTTATTAAATTGCTGCCGATAAAACGAAAAATGATAATTGCGCCGATAACAGATTAAAGTCTGTTACGCGAGCATTTGAAGAATATTACAAAGGGAGAAATATAAAAATATCAATTACAAGAAGATGAGTGGAAGAAATTTAAGCTTGTAAATCAACGACTCTTTTTTGAATTGTTTTCATATTAATTTGGAAAGAGAAGGGAGAAAAAAATGTTTGGCCGGATGAGCCAATTTCCTGATGCAATATGAACGATTCATAAATTCCAACTGAAAACACCAGGATGCTCTGTTTAAGTTGATCTTGAAGAAATCTTAACGATTTAGATCGACTTCTGGTAACTTCAGCCGAAATTTTCGAAACGTTCGTACTTCAGCAGAAAATTGTTTCATTCACACAAATATTTTTCTCCGTGAGGAAATTTATGAGAAACGTTGATCAATGTGTAGGTTTCACTTATCTAGCTATTGCCAATACAACGGGAGAACGTCGCCAATGCGTCAGGAGAGAAAACGCTCGCTATTTAAAAAAGTGAACTGGTGTACACACGGAATTGATTTGTCCCTGTCTGTGTGCTTTCTGCACACGCGTAATAAGGGAGAGAGAAGATCTTTGATCTTATCCTTAAAGGACAAGAGCATACAGTCGTGCATATAATCCGCAATTCACGTCACGTTCAATTTCTTGTTTATCGATTCGAAGCGAATTAACCCGGAACGCGCGGCAGTCTACGACTGCGAAGAGATTTATCGTTATTTCGAGTCTCGTGGACTCTCCTTCGCGACAAGCATCAGAAACTGAACCGATACTCGCACGCTTCCCCCCCCCCGCTCTCTCTCTCTCTCTCTCTCTCTCACACTCTCTCCTCTCTCTCTTTTTTACGCCTCGTACGTCTATTCCTGCGCCCGACATGATGGCGTAACTTTGCATAGCTCGATATGAGCCACCCGCACGTCATCCGTATGTACAAAACCTTCCAGTCGAATCTTGCGATCGAGAGAAGGCGTACGAGAACGCGGAACACGGAGAGCCGGAGCACGATTCGTCGTTCGCATCGCAAGATAAGCTACGAGGCGAATACGAAAGTCCCCCTTTGCAAATACATAGGAAACACCGTCCCTTGCACTCTGCGCCTCGCACTCGGCAGGACAAGTGCACCGATGGCCATTTTATACAAGTATACCATTTGTTGGCCATTTGTCGTTATTTTTTATACTAAACATAGGAAACTTCGACCCCCATTGCCAGACAGATTGCTGATTATGTATGTACGCATGCTCGAAGGGATTGTTACTTTCGTCAAATATCATTCTAACAGATCCGGATTAGGCTTTCCTCCTCTTTAATGCATCCTGCTGCTCTTATTTATTTGTATCGGAAATTCGCTCCCGCGATTAATCACGTCTATCATACAATTTTTTTTCTTGTAAGCACCGATGAAAAAGTCTGTTAGAAAAAGTCTGATAAAAAAGTCTATCAGACGTTGACGTTTCAACGTGAAACGGCTGTTTTAGAGTCATTTTAGAATTATCTTGCTCGACAATAGAAAGATGAACGATGCTATTAATAGGCATATAGCAAACTCCAGGTGAATTCTGGCGTCTTGGAACGCAGACTGTGGCTCGATGAAAAATTTGGCAAGCAAATTTATCGTTGCCAGTTGCATCTACGAGCTGACTAGAAGATATATCAGAACGCGTCGAACATGTGTCGCGTTTGAGAGGAGAGAAGTGTAGAGACAGAAAAGGAGAGGGAGAGAGAGAGGGGGGAGGGGAGAGAGAGAGAGAGAGCAAAACGTACACGATTGATTTTAATATCTGAAATATTAATTGTGCGTTGGTAAAATCGTTTTCGCATCTGCACGTCGCATCTTCGTCGTATCGCGGCTAGCAATTATGACCGAGACCGTAAAAAGATATGTACCTGCGCGAATACTACGTATTATCCGTGGATTACTTTTGACTGGTTGAGTTTATCAAGTGACCGACACGTCAATATCATGTCCGTGTACACGTTCGAGCTTTTCACACATGCCGGCGGTACACACACCTATATACTCATCTTTTGAATACAGCGATAACGACAGTACGAAGGAAATTGAACGTCATGGCGAGTGAAACGCCGTTAGAAAGAAAAGCCGATTGACCCGATTCGACGTTCTGTCAACGATTAAAAATGAAATACCGTGTGGCGATACATATAAAAGAATGTCCGAGACGGAAATACGACACCGTCGGACATCTGATTTTATTCTCGCGTAAAAATCATCGGCAAGATAAAACGGTAATTACGCGGAGCTGGCGTGCGCTGCGCTCGCGGAGAGAATATGCAGTATTTTTTCCTCCCGTAGCATAAATTCCACGTGCATTTTTGTGTATCTCCCCCCTCCCCCTCTCCGTCTCATATTCCGTTTCGATGTGCTTCTCGCGTGTGCGGCACGCCGATCAAGATCGATTTGATACTCTATAATGTTTGATATCGCAATTGTTAGTCTAACTCTGACTGCTCGCCTGACATAATCAACTGACACTAGCAACATTGGACGTCAGCATTGAAAAGGAAGGAAGTACAGCAACAGCAATAAAATGTCATAAAAGCTAAAACATCCCGCGCGAAACACACGGTCCGCTCTCCTCCTCTTCACCGCGGTTTATTACTTTAACTTCAATAGCGATTGTTACAAATTCTCTGGTCCCTCAATAGCGATCACAAACTCTGTTGCGAATACTTTACTATCTCCGGACTGCGCGCGAGAAGAGGAAATGCAGCTCACACACTGTCGTTTATTTCGCGCTACATACGGTTGGTTTGCAACGTATAAAAAAGCTCTTTAGCCTCTCTGCAGTCGAATTTGGTTTCAGTTGCAGCACACGCACGCACACGCACACACGCATACACACACACACACACACACACACACACACACACACAGCCGTGTCCGTTTGTATACGAACGAAGCTGGATATCGCCATCGAATACGATGTTCGCATGCACTCTCTACCGGTCCAACACTTTCTGCTCCCTCCTACGCAACGCCCAGAGATAGAATTTCGATTTGCTGCACATATATATATATATATATATATAACCGTGAGAAAAAGCACACGAATTGTGCCACTGGACCAATAGTCCGTTTTCGATGGCTCGTATCTCCCCCCTCCCCTCCCCGCGCTGCTGTAGCGTACCTTTTTTTATAACGTATCATCGTCAAACTGCCGCCGCGTTGTCCGTCGTGCCATTATGCGGCAGGTTGAAATTCATCGATCTGATCCACAAATAACCAAATGATCAATCGGAACTCCCCCCTCCTCTTCTTCCTCACGACTTTTTCCTCTTTAACGAACATTCGTTTGAAAAAGAGAAAAGTTGCCGTTTCAAGAATACGTATTAGTCTCGGCGACGAGGCCGATGAAGGGACGAGCGTTGCGACAACCGGAGATAAAGCGATATTTAATTCAGGAATTGGATACGATAGTTTGCGCTTTTTGTCTGCTAAAAACGCGGGTCGGCTGTAATATTTCGCGCGTGATACATAAATTCGCGAAATAAGCGCTTATCCGCTAAGCGCGATTACGAGGGAGTTCGTATCATTATAAAAATTCAATTATCACGATGGTGATTTTGCCCCCCCCCCCGCTCGCACGATGCACGCTGAAAATAAATCTTTCTGTTTCGACACCATTTGCCCTCGTATTGCGCCTCGCGAATTAGCCAGATTAATTAATTCGGATTCGTTGTCGGAACGTACGTAATCCTTTTGGGAAACATAATGCGCACTGAGATTCGACGCGAAATTGTGTATCAGTGATTTCCGAATAATTGCCCCTCCCTGTATTTTCCTCTCGCGCTTGCATTCCGGCAGTTTTACTCCTGATTATCACGCTGAAATCTTAGCGGCAGCGAAATTATGG
The DNA here is from genome assembly GCF_003227715.2 of Harpegnathos saltator. Taxonomy (NCBI): domain Eukaryota; kingdom Metazoa; phylum Arthropoda; class Insecta; order Hymenoptera; family Formicidae; genus Harpegnathos; species Harpegnathos saltator. Next base: position 1,265,460 of record NW_020229988.1, read on the forward strand.
CACGTAATACTGCACGCGTTACACATACCGTCGCAGCGCGCTACTGACACGCGCGCGCGCACCATCGGTAGTAAAAAAATTGACAGAATGCACTGGTCCTTGCGTAATTATAACGCCATTACGTAAAATTATTTCACGTAATTAAATGGACAAAATTGCAGTCAAAGGGAAGTATTTTATTATATTTTTCTACATGATGAACTTTTTTAAATTGAGGTTAATGCGGTATGGATCAGGGTGCTTTTTAAAAAAAATATTTCGTTTCACATTCGACGGAATGTGAATGTAAGTCAATGCGCGCACACTTCTTGTATGTCGTCGTCTCTATTCTTCATTTCGTTCCTTTCGAATAGATTTAACGCTGCACCGATATTACATTGTCTCGTATCACGAGGCAAAATGAATCACTTAAACGCGCCTCGTCCCTCCATTTTAATAGCGACTACCTTTCTTCCTTCATTTTCAATCGCGCCGCGGAGCAATCGTTGTTTCGAAATCGTTGTGGCGGCATAAATTATCGCGGATTTAAAGCAATTAATTATCGCGCGTCGAATTACGTAAACGTGTAAATTAGAAATCCGCGACTAATTGTATGCGCACGTCGTTGTAGAGCGGTTCATGCATTCTGCATATTTTTCGTTGCTTTCCAAGCACCCATTTCTGCCTTTGTTACGATGCAACTTGTCATTAAAACTTTCATTACACTTGCGCGCGCGCGCGCGTAACGCTCCGCATATTAAATCACGAAATTATCAGTAAATCGTAAGGCAATCGTTGTCTATTGACGTTGACTTTCTTATTTCAGACTGCCCGGAGTACTTTACGTACATACGTTCATTCGTCACACGCATTTTCTTTTTTAATTAATGTCTTGATAATTAAAAGGCTAGAGGGATGAACGAAAAAAGCTTTTTAACAAAGTCTGATACTCTGCACCTACACATGGTTGATGTCATTGAATTAAAATACTCTGAATTACGATTTATAAATATCGGAGATGTCATAAATTATTCCTTTACTTCGATCCGCAGTAACAATATTAATTCCACCACTATTAAAATAGATGTAATTAAAAAGAAAGTCTGAAATGATTTTATCGCGAATATGAGGAAGAGAATACTTTGATCAATCACGATGCTCATCTCTTCCCTAACGTTTCTGCAACATAAAAAACAGTATAGACGCGTGCGGGAGCGTAGCAAAGCATTGTTTTTTTATTTCACGTCGCTACGTTGACTCATTAACAAATTACAGCTGCTTGAAATCGCGGCATCGACAGCAGGTGTTGGCTCGGCGCTACAGTCAGTGCGAGCGAGAGCCAAACACTCTTCTCTCTCTCGCGCGCACACGCGCACGTTTGTTTTCGCGCTGTCCTCGTCTAGCCGAGTGAGCGACCGCGTTGCCATAGCGACCGCGTGGCCGCGGCGGCCATAATCGTCGAGGCCGCGGAGTGGGAGCAAGGCCGCGCTGGGGTCTGCGTGCCGTCACGTACACAGCATGGGAAACGACTTCCTAATATGGTACTGCGGAATGCGGCTATTGTTTTTCGCGCGTACATTGTGTCGCGCCGCACGTGGCCGCTCCGAGACGTCGCGCCGGGCTGATCGAGCGCGCGGATCGATAGAAAAATCGATAACTCTGCTTCCACGCGTCGTAGCGACTTGGGACAAAAACTGTTGGACGGGGAAAATTACCGCGCTTCCGATGGGCATGACATCGTTTTTCTATAGAAAAGGGATTAATTATCATAACGATTTAAACGCAAAAGACATCGATTTTTGCGTTTGCATTAAAGTGCAAATCAATCTGTGTTAAAAATCAATAGGAGCCACCAAGTTGAACTTGTAATGCAGAGCGTCAATTTTGTGTTTTCAATAAATACAAAGTGCAACTTTAAAGAGAATAAGAATAATATGATAACGAAGGAATCCCGATATATTTGGGAATAAATTTGTCAACGACGTTTTAAATATTAATGCTGCACGGAAGTATACAGGAAAAAATAATGCAAATAATGTAAACATTGTTATATATACATACATGTATATAAGAATTAAATTTTGTCGCTCGAATCGACTTTTACTTATCTCAGTATACCCTTGTGATTAAACGCCACATCTTTTCATGCGCATTAAATTTACAATTACAAATGTGTAATTTTGTTTCATTGACACTGTCTATTTTCGAAGTTAAATAATGAATCGAAATAATATTTCTTTTTCACTACATTCCGGCACGTAAACGCGCCACAACTTGCCGTTGAAAATTATATCCTTTTGCACCCCTTGCATCGTGTCGTAACATATCCGGCTGATTGCGTCTAAATGACACACACGTGTTTTCTGGCGCATTCAAGTGTTATGTTTGCGGGTGTACAATTACCCGCGCATACACATGCGCGCATGCATAGTTTTGTATCTATATACAGATGCCTATTTTAATTAATTCCGAGGCGGTGACGAAACATAAGTTACTTTGCAGTGACGGACACGCAAGCACGGTTCTCGGTGTCCTCTGCGGCGCAGTGATATGAATACATTCCGGATTATGTTTCAATTTATTTGGCGCCTATACACACGTTGTATTTTACAATTTATTTTGTTCGCACTCTTTATTATTCTTGCGCCAAAAAAAATTGGGAAATATCAAAACCTTACTTGACAGGCAGGTGTGCGAGAAGTAGGCGATATTTTATCCACCGGCAAAAATGTATCTGATTTTACAAATATGTACGACTCTTCAGTTTATAATATAAATACTCCATCATACGTATGCATCTGTCAGCGAGACAGAGGAAGGAGGATGTCAACATGCATAATACAACTTTTAGTTGTTGAACAGACATTTTATTATCGAAGCTTCAGAGTTTTCGTCTCTTACGGTTAACATATTCGCTTATTAGGAAAGACACCAAAGTGACTTTTACCGAATTTGATGGATGCCGAATATATCGCGCGATAGCGCGGGACAGAGAGAGAAGCATATTTTTTTTATCTGGCACATTCGCAAGTAATACCGTGAAGCTAACCCGGCATCTTGAATTATGAGCGATTACTTTTGAAGCTATAAAATATGAAAAGGGAAGATTGATGAAGTATATTTCAGTATATTTCATATTCGTGCAATTCTATCTTTTAAAAACAGTATTTTTTAATATATTCCGTTCTCTAAATATTTTTTAACATATTCCGTACTCTAAATATGATTTTTACGAATTTGAAAAATTTAGTCACTGGAGACTAAACTTCAAGAATATTTTGTGGCAAACTTCTTTGTCGCGTTCCCGGCTCAATTTTTCTTTTCAAGAAAATTTTGATACCGTTTATATTCTCAATTATTCTATTTTTTACCAACAGCATTAAACTAATTAGAGATAATCAGATTGCACGCGTCGAACCGTCTTGACGCGTATTTCGAGAATTAACTGTAAAATTTTGATACACAAATGTGACAATGATGTTATAAGCGATTGCAGTCGATCAATGCGATCGCGCAGAATTCGTCCGCACAGACCTGCGGACAGACAATCGTGCGTACACGCGTACCGATCACTCATCTGTTATTGATTTTCACAGCTCAGCTGGTACTGATTGTCACAGTTCAGTTAATATTGATTCTTTCAGAAACAAAAATATCAATAATAAATAAATTCGCTCGTAACAATGAAAGTTCGCCAACAATGGTCAACTTGTAAGACCAACCGTGTAATTGTTTTTCGTCCACACAATATTTGGACGCACAACACAACGAAAAGGTCAGTTTGCCGGGAAAAGTCAGCTAAACTTGGCAAATCGATAACACAAATAAGTGATTCGTACGAATGTGCGTATAATCGCGAGATGCATGTCGCAGCTTTGATCATTTTAACCGCTTACAACCAATTTGAATCGCTTATAACGCGGGAATTAATGTGACCGCGACATTTACGCGTTAAGATTCTTGACTCTAATTAATTCTCTAGATTACACGCCATTAAAATATCTCACGGTAGTTGTGAAACAACTTGTATACAAGAATATAGCGCGGGTACTTTGTGAGAGTTCCGTATTAAATTAAAAAAGTCTATTTACTTTACTTCGTAAACTATATATACCGCATTAAACTGAAAAACATTAAAGAGGCGTTACGCGAGATGAATGAAAAAAGGATAAAGTTGGAAGCATTAGTTAAAATCGCTTCTTATAAATGTATCATCGCGTAATTTCGACAAACGCGATAAATCTCGTGTAAATATCAAATATTGTGCGTTTTGAGCGCTTCGTCGAACGAGCACGATAAATTTTATATTCGAGGAAAATACGTGCACGCGCGATCGCGCGCGCTTTTGTCCAGTTGCATTCACGCCGAGACATAAAAGTGTGACAAATAAGTCGCCAATTATTGACCGTTGCATAAATAATCGCATACATAATCAGGCATCAATGACTGACGTACTGTCGTCCCGAAAGTTGTAGCATCTACCACGAGTATCCAAACTTGAAAAGAATTGAACGAGATGGCACGCGAGACCAAAGTAACCTGCGAAACTATATTATATAATTTACGCATATTTTCTCTGCTCAGTTTCGCGAAAATTGCTGTGTAATTGCTGTGAATAATGTGCGTGTAATCGCACATTTTTCGACTATTCTCTTAGACGATCTCGCGTATTTTGCCAGTATTATTTGGTGGCGTGCAAACGCAGATTGATTGATACGGGCATGTAGGATAAGCTCCATTTATTAAATTTACGTGTTGCGATCTAGCTATAGCTGGGACAGGTAAAAACGTTCGCATACCTGGCAGCAATGCCGACGCGTGTCGTTGAATCGGATCAGATTGATATCGAGTTGGGAGACGGACCTGCACTGTTATGCATTATCGATTAACACATACAGATTTTTTTATCGTATACTGACGTATAAAACAATCGTCGGTGGGAACATACGGAATATATGGCTGGCGTGATATAGAGATGTTAGCCGTAGGCTACGCGCCGCCGGTGGCAGGGCGCATGTTACACTCGCTCTTCACTCTCATTTATCGCGCAATTTTCTTCGTTCATTTATCTATATATGCCTCGACTGCATGTTTCAAGTGCGCAAAATTACCTTGGCCACTCGGCGCGACTCGAGCAGTCGTGTGTTTGAAATAGCGCGCGCGCGCGTTTACGAATATTACATCCAGGACGACGGCGGAGCTGAAAAAATGTACATGTCGATAAAGTTTTCGCGCGAACGCCGTAAACATACGCGTGTACTTTGCCGGATGCAAAGCGAGTCGTATTTGATGCGAAATGCAAAATTATAAAATACGAATATGAATTATGCATCATTATCACCGGTGACAAGATGTTCGATACTACGGGAAGGATTACACGTTATTCGCCGTGACGCAACACATCGGTCTAAAGATTCGTATTACGTATTAATAACACCTGCATGTACTCGCGATCGCGTGTCCCGCGATGACAGCGGTCGTACACTCTCGTATCGCTGATCGAAAAATTGGGGAGGTACTATTGGCGCGCCTTCCTATACATACCGAATATGATACGTTCGAACGAATTTTCGTCTAGCGTTACATCACCACGTCAATTTTTAGGTGCGGGTCCATTATATTCGCGTGAAAAAAATCACACCGCGAAATTTTCGTGGTTCCCGTCCACCATTTTCGGTGCATGCAAATGAACGCGGCTACGTGTGCGATCGCTGCTGTGAGATTGGCGGAACATTTGTTGTGGAGGGTACGCTCAAATAGAGGCGGGTGTCAATGCTGACCACAATTCACTAATTGTTTTTCGAATTCACTACAGGCGACGCGCCGCGCCGCGGTCGCAGTCGGCGATTTGTTAGCGTGTAGATATGTGTGTACCGACGGTACAAAATCTTTCGTTCGCTTCGTTTCTCCCCGCGGCCTCGCCCCGAGTTTTCTCATCTTTTTCCCCAAGACGTATCATCCGTTGCGTGAATCGCGGATAAACTTTCGGAAAGCACCCACCCGCGCCTCATTGCCGTAAATTTCATCCGCCAAATGTACTCAAATAACATTACGTTATTAGTGCATCACGCTGCTTTCTCAGATTTATCAGTGCACTGCGATTTCGTATTTATGTGATAATAATTGATTGAATGAATATTTGATCCGACCCGATGCAATGTAGCTGTGCCAATCTTGCAATTTAAACGCAATTAAACGCTTTTGCGCGAAAAGATGAGTCATCTGGGAATACGGTGAATGTTATCAGCGTTATATAAGATTGTTTAAATCTTTCTGCCATTAAATTTTCTTGCCGGTACACAAATCTATTTGTATGAAACATTCGCGTTTGAAGTTGTTTGAAGTATCTGCACCAAAACTCGTGGCAACAAAGCGTGAGTAGTTTTTGAAAGTTCATTCTGGATCGTTAATTTCCCTTTATATAAATTCTTAAGTAATTAACATGTAAACACACGCGCATAAAACTAGGCAGTCGAGCGATTTCATTGCGTATTTTTACCTCCTTCATCTTTTATGAAAAATCATCTCTCCGCTGCCGATCGCGTCAGCAAGTCAGCAAGTCTTCATAGGAAGCCTTTATACGATTGATTCTGTACTCGGAATAGAAGAGTATAGAATAGATTTCATACTCGGAAATTATTCGAAGCCGGAAATTCTAAAATCCAATTTGGGAGTACGATCGTGTCGCACTGACAATCGTAAATTCAAACTCCGCGTTAATATTCAATAGAAATCTATTACGAATTCACTAGATTCATACTTGAACAGCATGCAGCGCTGACCTACACACAATTCTGCAAGCGGGATATGTAGTTGAATTAAGTACACACGCATCTATCAGTTTGTTAGATAATTAGTCCATAGGACGAGCAATTGCATTCGTTTATTTCATATTCGCGCTATTATATGATCGAAAGGGATACAGAAACGCAAACAAGAGGATCAGTGCTGACGCGAAATGTGTATTTCGCATCCTTCCGCAGCATGTTAAATCGCCGACAAATCGGGTATAATTTCCACACGGGCCGCCATGCTAATCAGAAAGGGCATTTTGCTTTGCCCGTGGCGATCCTCGCGAATACTCCGTTCAACGTGCTGCGCCAAATTATCCTTCGTCAGTTAGCCACGTCCGCGTATGACCGAGAAACAATAGCTAATTTATAACATAATGCCTCGGTATACGGGTAAGCGATGTACCATTTTGTTTGCATTAATCTTCATTTCGGCTCTATCTTGCGCTAATTGTATCTTGCGATTTTCAAATGCGCCTACGTAGGCTCTCGTTTCACCAGCGCGTTTCTCCGCGATAAGGATCTTTCTTTCGATGAAAACGATCATTTGTGTAAAAAGTATGCAAGTACAAAAGAAGAATGAGTCGACAATTATCGTACAGATTGATCTCTCGACTTGCCACCCTTTGGAGTATTTTTTCATTAGCGCTGCACGTCCACGTGAAATATTGGGTTGGCAACTAAGTGATTGCGGGTTTGCGGTCGACAGATGGATTTTACACTTTCTTTTGTTTCGTTAACGTGTTCAAAGTACCTAACCTATATATTTTTCTTATTGTTTGGACTTCTACCTTTCATTTAGTACAAAAATTATATCGATTAGTTCTTTAGTTTTGTTTTTATCCCAATTTAAAAATGGAAGAGCAAGACGTGCACTTCAGACATATTTTATTGTATTATTTCCGAAAAGGCAAGAACGCATCGCAAGCACACAAGAAGTTATGTGCCGTATATGGGAATGAAGCCTTGAAAGAAAGGCAGTATCAAAATTGATTTGCCAGATTTCGTTCTGGTGATTTTTCATTGAAAAATGCTCAACGATCTGGCCGTCCAGTTGAAGTCGATGAGACCCATATCAAGGCCATTATCGATTCAGATCGTCATAGCACAACACGTGATATTGCAGAGAAGCTCAATGTATCGCATACATGCGTTGAAAAAAATTTAAAAAAGCAAATTAAAAATTTTGAATTTTCATTCTTATTTAAAATCACTTAGTTGCCAACCCAATATAATAACAATTATGACGATTGTATAGTTTTTGCGAGCAAAGTTTCTTGTTTATTCCGTTTTGAGAAAGAAAAAGTCAGTCGTGTACGCACGAGTATGTGTGTGTGTGTGTGTGTGTGTGGACGCAGACATGCGAGAGAGAGAGTTGATGATAGATCTCCCGCGTGTTACACTCCTTTTCACGTGAGATTAATCATCTACAAAAAGCCGACGAATGCTTATTAAAACGGATTCGTCCAAATAGAGCGGATGAAAATAACGAAAACAAAAAAAATAAATAAAAATGAGAGAACGTATTTGTACAATCCCTGCCGCGCCTTTCACGGAAAGCCGTAAATCTCATCGATTCAGGCAATGATGCAGCGTTTTGAAGCACAGTATAAAATCGTAGAAATATTTAAATCCGCTTTCTGGCCAAAATTGAGTTTGGCTAGCATCGCGCTCGCGGTATCACGTTTTTACGGTGCTTCTCCAGATTTAACGAATATTATTTGTACCTTTTTCCATTTTGCCGGCAATATCGTGAGTAATGGATGTACCCTTTCGAGAAGCCGAGAAACGTGATGATGTTCCGCGCGTTATCAATGCGACGTCGAGCGATCCAAAGTTCGCCTCGAGGAAAAAAGCAGAGAGGGAAATCTTAACGAAGATCAGGCCATCTCCTTAAACGCCGGCTCGTTTTTCATTCATCCCTCCGGTGACTCCAATATTCCCTCGTACGGCCAACTTTCCACATTTGGATTTCGTGGGGGCGCAAGAGTTCATACTTGTTTCCCGGCATAAATAAGAATGTTCGATAAGTGAATTCTACGCGGAATATAATTCCGAGAAGGATGCACTATTGCACTACATATATACGCGAGCGTACACGCGCCGAAATATAACGTTGGCCTACCAACACACTCGCGCGACGGCATTTTTTGCGGATGCATTATGAATCAGAAAAATCACATTAGAATATCCCACACATACATATGAGTGCATTAAGGGCACAGATGGCGATATAGATTCTTTTAGCATAGTTTAATATCCGCGGCCGGTTCGATTTATCCGTTGATCGTGGCCAGAGCACGGACATTGCGTAACGTGAATTCCGACGATTCCGCCTTTGTACATATATATATATATATATAATACTAATGATCGCGTGTATGTGTAATACAGTAATTCCCGCGATTCACGAGGTAGTTCACAGCCGTTTGCAGGAACGCTTCGTATTTTCGTCGCGCCCATTAAGAGGAATATCTTTCAAATCATGACATGTCCAATTATGTCCAATTGTGTCTGGTAATATCTCCGGAATCCATAACGCCTGAATCCACCGCGCCTGAAACGCGCGTGATTCTGCTCAATGAGATGTTAACGTAACATCTCGTCTGTTGACCTTTCGTCAATTTTTAAAAAGCTGCTATCAAGCTGCAGCTTGCCGATCGCGCGATGATATTATGATCATACGAATGCTCGACACTGGGCTCTGAATTGGTTTCAACACAATATTCTCTAATATTATCCGTAATCGAGTAAATAAGACTGTCACATGTGTACGCGTGTCCGTATATTATGTACGGCCGACGTGGCCGCCGGTGGAGCGAGTACACATGTCGCCGGTATACGAGCGGCATACACGGCAGCGGCGACTCGTTAACGCGGTGATTTCGAGCCCACAACTTTGTAACGAATCGAACAGCCCGGACGAGTTATTCGGTTAATTCGAGATAACGCAGGAATCCACCGCGATCGGACGCGACGCCCCGCGCGTTTTTCTTCTTATTCTCAAATTTTCCCGATAGACGGAAGGCAGCACGACGTCTAGCAGTCACGAAAGGGACAGGTTCGAACTCTCAATCGCCGTTGAAAGTTGTGTGTAACCCGACGTTGGGACGAGAGAGCTGCGCGGAGATTGGCTTTACAAGCTGTTCTAATGAGATAAGTTCGCCCATCGTGCCTTACTTTTAATATCTCTTCCACTTCCTCCTCCCGTCTTTCCTCGGTGCGCAGCGCGGCCCTTAACGAGCGAAATATTGTCTGACGTCGCTTCCGGCAATTTTACTCGTCACCAGCCTTGGATCTCGCTTGAGCGAGGATCGATTGCCTCGATCGAGACGCGACGTCCCCGCGACTCCCGCCGGTGCCGACGCCCGCCGTTTTTTCCCCCCTCCACGCAAAATTTTTGCGATCCGACGTAGCCGAGGACGGTCAATACATTAGCGGCTTGAGTCAGCCATCAGCAACACCTGTACGGGACATTAAAGGGCCGAAGCCACGGCGACGACCTTCCCTATGCTCGTCTTGAATTAATTACATTCATAGTGGATTATTCGCCGTACGTTGGCCCGCGATTACGCAGCTCGGTGAAAAGTTGGAAAAGCCTCGGCGGTGAAGCGATACCCGCCTCGGGTGCGTTAGCCTTTAATTGGCTATCGTTCGATCGACTCGCAGCTGCGTATCGCTCGTTTGCATGTTTCAATTTTATTAAATTAATTCCAATTATTTATCGCGTTTATTGATAGACAAGATACGTAAACACGGTCGAGTGTATTTATAATCGATATTAATATGTTGGCATAATAAATAATAGCGATTAAATGGAAGCGATATCGCATGCGAGTCACTCGTGGCGTAACATTTGTTGACGAACCGCAGAGTGTCTTCGAATGAAATGTGAAACGTACGTTTTACGTTGTGAAAGTTAAGGGACACGTGACGAAGGAAAGGGTCCGAATTTTCGCGTGCGATGTTTTTCACGAATTGATGGCTACTTTACTGAGATTTGCACTAGATGTTGTCTGAGAAAATAGTTCGCCAAGAGTCAGACGATAAAACAAAATAACGCGTCTTCATGCGTAAAGCGCACCGTTCGTAGTTTTTTAATTAATTGCGAGGTAATAAACGAAGTGTGCAGAATCGCGTCGCGCCAGTTTGACGAATATCGATCGATTTTATGAATTAGTTTTGGCCAATATTTGTTTGCAAGTATGCTCTCTTCGTGTGGTTAAGAGCATTTACTAAATTGAAAAACCGTTTGCGCAAAGGGAATACATTTATACGGAATACAATACGCTGCGGTTTTCAGCAATATTTTGCCTTCCATATATGAAAAAAAAAAAATACGTACAGAGAAATGCGTATCTACAAGAACAATCCGGAAAAAATATAGAAACAAAACGAATAACATACTTTACTTTTATGCGTTGTACGAGTTATATTTCAATGCGTGTAAAGGCGATGTGTTGCGCGTAGGTGAACACGCGATAGGTTTTTCAAAAATTCCACACCACGCATGCACACCACGTATCACAATTAAGAGAAATAGAAAAATTTAAGGGAAAGATTGTTTCGATAGAAAGGAAGAGAAAAAAACGGAAAAACAAGGTTTACAGAGCACATATAATCGCGCTTCGGAATAAGAGTGGCTCGCAAAAATGTGGCTGCAAGACACCAAATAAAAGTGCACGAGTAATGCGTGTTTTATTTTCTCATATCGCCCGGGGCGCCCATTCGATTGCTCCAGCAGCAATGTATAATGACCGAATAATCGCACGCGTTCTGGTTACGCGTTGCGCACCGAAGAAAAGCGGCCGATAGTTTTAGGCAAAATAGAAACGGGTTAACGACCTTCGGAATGTCCGATAATTATCCCACAGCCCGAGGAAGCGAAGGTGAATTGTATCCGGGATATTTTGCGCAGCTTGCACCACGTGTCGCAAAATATCAGCTTAAAAGCACGCGTTTATTTTTTGATAAATTACCCCGTTAATCGGCTCTAGTCGAGGCTGGCAACTCTGCTGCCCCCAGGAGAGATGAAATCTGTGAAGCAGATTTCTCTCCTTTACCATCCTTACGCCACACCATCGGTCGGCCTCGCTCTCGCCCCCCCTCTCTCTTTTTTTTTTACTCCCTCTCCTTCCTCCTTGCTCTTTCTCTCTTCGTTCATCATTTATTCCGCGCCTTTCTCTATCCACGTATATATTTCGCAAATGGGAATTTTACACGCTTCCGTTATTCCTTTTTTCATCCGCTGCCCGCATGCACGCACCGTTGAGTCTTTGCGATCTGTGAAGTATTAGAAAACTAAGTTATTACCGGTATAGTGAATGCAGCGCACCGCCGAGGGTAACTGAATTTAAAAGCAATCCTACCGGCTTGTCTCTTTTCCGTTGCAAGCCCCCTTTTTTCGCGTCGTGTTAATGGTTTGTCGCGTTCGCGATTTCGAGCCGTTCGATACGCGCTCGACCGTATCTATTAATGGATCTTGTAGAATAATTATTGTTAATCCATCGATAAATCTTGCGTGTCCGATAAAATGTAAATCAATCTATTTCGATTCCGTTGTGGAAACACTGCGGACGTGGTAAGCAAGCCGTGACAATAAATATGACGCGGTATACATATATTAAAGATGAGCTCGCGTTACGCGTTGCGATGCGTTCCGACGATTGTTTGACTGTTTCGGAAATTATAAGATATCCAATTCCCCCGGCCGCGAGAATACTCGTCCACGCGACTGATGCGATCGTAATTCTGATCGAAATGAATTTTTGCGATAACGACGCAGGCAGCTCGTCCAGAAATGGATCTTGTAAAATTAGCCTCTCTTGAGCAGTTTCAACCATTCGCAGTTCTAATTCGCATTGCTGCGAATGTAATCGAAGTAATGCATTAATTTGTACGTAGTTGATAACGAAAAAAAAAATTCTTTTCCATGATCGAGGGCGATATTTGTCGCCGGTTTGAACGCGCCGAGAGATCCGCGCGCGCGTGAAAACCTACGAAATGACATCTCGTTTGTTTTCTCGTCGCGACATGCGCATCGGACTTATTTTATTTGCAGCGATTTGCGCTCGTCTTAAAATTATACCTACTATCGCACACTATAAATATTTGGCAACAAATACGCGCGCAAAACGCTTTCGATCTGTACATAAAATTTGACGGAATATTCAATACGCTTACATTTCTGCACTGTCGATAAATGAAGTATTATTAATTAATTGTTCAGCGAGAAAAATGGCATTCTACAAATTTTATCCTTGTAATTCGCTCGCTTTCGACGAGCGTTACATTCCTCGCGTATGTTATCGGACGATATTAATCATCGCATGAAATCGAACCACTCGATATTTAATCGACTTCCAGGCCTGGATATGAAATATGTTTGAAAATGATTGGAAATGAGTCTGCTCGTGGCAGCTGCTTCGCATTGGCACTACGTTTTAGTCTATTTCGCCGGTAGTCAAAAACAATGTCGTGCGCAAAGTATGCGTTTTAGGGGTGGCTTTGTGACACGTCACCAACAATAATCGCAGAGCGGCCGATAGGAAAGAGCCTCTAATAATAATCGCGGCTAATTTTCCAGCGTTTCGCACGTCGACGCTAAAATGCGTCGTGATTTTGTTTTCGCGATGTAACGCGCGTCGGTCTCCAAAATATAATCCGACAAGGACCGTCGACCGTTCAGAGAGCGACTCTTCTCCGAGATTTTGAGTCGCGCAAGGCAACACTACAGACACGTGTGCGCACCTAAGATTTTCCTATTCTAACCTATTTCACGCGCGGACGTGTGCGTAAAATCGCAGTCGCTCCGGCGATCTGGCCGGCGCGGCGAGAGCCGCAGTTGACTGCGTAAGGGGGACGACGGCTTGTATTATTTTTGTTAATATTCAAGCCGCCCAACGCACAAACCGCCCAACGCACAAACACGCATGGTCGTCGGGCCGTGCGTCAGGCGCGCGCGCTTCATTTCCTCGCTGGGAAATTGCGTTTCAAAAATCCATTTTCAATCTTCATACGCGAACTCTTTCTAACGGCTACAGGGGCCACGCGCGCGCTCCTGCGCACACGCGCGCGAATTCACGCTCGAATATACGCGATCTACGTAGCGTGCAAGTACGTGGCAGCCGGTGAATTTACGTTTCTTTCGGTAACTACATGTCCCGCTGAACGATAAAAGCAGCGAACAAATCTGTGCGCTATTGCAGCTACGCACGGTTTCCCTTTCGTCCGCTAATGTCTCGTGAACGATTTTATGCATGCGCGAATATCACCCTCCCACTTTTGCTACATTTAATCAATTTTCTTAACATCCTTAGTGCACCGTTAAATGTTTCATACCCATTTAATCTTTCTACTATCGGATTTTCGCACACCACACGGAGCGGCTAGAAGGAAATTATAAATTTGATATTAAAGGAGATGATATAAAATGCAGTTTTATCTGTGTGCTCGTAGTACACTTCACTACCGCGGAAGTATCCTGCTCGTTTTCAAGATTTCTTTTTTTTTCTTTTTTTTATGAATATAAAGAAGGCACTTCTCGCGAGAACTTCGATTGTGCCGAGGAAGAAACTACTCAAATACAGCGAGACTGCGATTATTATCGTTCGTTGAGAACGCTCGCTGGAAATGAATTGTTCGCCAAGTATTTTAGGGCCCGTCACCCATATTGCAAAACGTGATGCAGCATACGAGAGACGATATCGTACTCGTGCTGGCTCTGTTCTCTCTCTCTCTCTCTCTCTCTCTCTCTCTCTCTCTCTCTCTCTCTCTCTCTCTTGCTCTTTTCCTCCTTACTACGTGACAAAAGACCGTATATAAAACTCTGTCAAACTATTTTCAAATATCGGTAGAATACCGACGTACACATAGCCCAAAAAGCTATCGGCCGCTCAAGAATTAAAAAAGAAAATGCAGAATATTCGAGCCGTGTATACGCGAGCACGGCACTGAGGAGCACGCAAGGAAATCGCGTCGTTCAGAAAAAGAAAGAGAAAAACGTCGCAGCAAAGAATTAACCCTCGCACTCGGGACGCCTCGGGACGGTACTTCATACATGACGTGTGTTGAAAAGAATACTGCGGATCTCGATTTAATGCAGTGTACGCGCGATAAACTTTCGCTCGCTCGCGAGAGAACGATATCGCGATGAAAGTCAACATTTCTGCATTTTTCATTATATTATTGTGCGCATGACTCGATCCGAGAGAGAGAGAGAGAGAGAGAGAGAGAGAGAGAGAGTACGTGGATGAATGGAACGTAACATTTTCCACGCGTTAGCTCGGCACTCGAAACGCCGGTGCGGGTTCAGGCAAGACATTCTTGTTATTTGGTAATGCAGTAAGCATAGGCACTACAGCACGCTTGGAGAGGAGGCCTCTTCGTCCGAACTTTGAGGCCCCTCCACAAGTCGGCTCACAAATTGGACTCGCAGTTGGTTAAAGTATAATTGGCATTCGTTTCTGATAACGAAGCGCCACCGTCTGCCTCGCCACCGACGGCTGTCACGCTACACACACCATGTGTGCAGGTGTGTTGACTCGAGAATTCAGCGCGTTGTCGCGCGTTTGCGGTGCTATTAGAGACAAGGCGAGGACAAAATGAACGCCTGAGTAATGTAAATCGAAGGAAATAATTGTGGCGAATGTTTGAGAGAGAGAGAGAGAGAGAGAGAGAGAGAGAGAGAGAGAGAGAGAGAGAGAGAGAGAGAGAGAGAGAGAGAGCTGCGGAAAAGTAAACTGGGATAGATGGATGACTAATTTCTTTGAAATTTAAGATAAGTGACAGATTTTTCTAGACAAACTGGGCTGTCGTTTCGCTTTATTCTCGGCGAGAAAAATTCACCGAGTCTCGACTCTTCTGGCGAAAATATTTGCAAGGAAGTGCCGTACAAGTGCGGGGATAGCCAATTGCGAAATATTCTATCGCGTATTTTCCCTCTTATCTCGCTTCTGTTGGTTAATGTCGGAAGGGCTGCGACGCGAGAGCATGAGCAGATTGATACTCGCGGATGCATTTCCGTTGTTTCCGATTAATTCTCACATCCGTGCATCTTACGTGCGCACGAATCCCCCGATGGGATCGATCATTCGGGACGGGGTATGAGTGAAGAACTGCGGAGCGCAACTGGAGCGGAACGCATACGACAGGATCGTTATGCCGCTGTTTTCCCAAAAAGGAGGAAAAAACCCAATATCAGAGCGTCGCGGCGCCGAGACGCGGAGGCACAGCGGAGCGGTAGCAAGTCGCGAGGACGACGTGTCTAGCGCGCGAGAGAGCTGGCCGCGAAAAATGACTCAGCTCTTTAAGCACTCGGGTGGATCGGTGGGAATGGAACAGGGGGGGGAGGTGCACTCGCGGAAATCGTCGAGAGCGAGACGTGACGCGACGCGACGCGACGCGGCGCGACGCGGATGTTGCGCGTACACGCGGTAATCTCGCATATCCGCATCCGTGTAACGTCGTCGGGCTTCCGTTATACTACGTCGCGAAAGTTCGCGGAAGGATAGGAAGCCGAATGCGCGTACGGGGGCCAAGCCAGCGGTGAGTATATATATCGAGACGTGCGCGAGGCATGTTCCTGTCGGGAGTCATCTCGATGGGGATCGGGGCCGCGCTGCGCCTGACTGTTTCATATTTAAAGTATATTTTCGTCGATGGCACATTTATTGACGTGGACGCGGATACATCTCTTAACACGGCGATTGACAATATATTCCCGGTACCAAGGAGGGAAGCATCATTTCCGGTGGCTTCTCCGATGAAGAAACCTGCCAGTCAGAGCCAGCCCTCCTCTCCGGCCTGCTTCGGCTTACAGCTTACTTACGGCTTGCTTCATGCCTCTCTACACCTGGCTGGATGTGTATAGGCATCGAATACCGACAGGCCGCGCTCGCGTTCGCTTCTCGTCTCTCTCTCTCTCTCTCTCTCTCTGCCTCTTACCTTCTTCCTTTTCCTTGTTACCCACCTCCTTCTCGTTCTGTCCTCCCCTTCGACGTCGTGCGCCAGTGCCTCCTCGTCTCTTCAAAATCTTCTGCCAGTTCCTTGCGAAACTTGCGACCTGATCGATCGAATTGCTTCTTCTTCCTCCTCCCCCCGCCACCCCCCTTCCTCTTCCTCTTCCCCTTCGCCGCACGCCTTCTGCCTTTTTCTCTTTCTCTCTTTCTCCCCCCGTCTTCTACCTTCCTCCCTCTCCCTCTATCCCCCTTTTTACATCTGCCCGAGAGATCTCCGTTCTTCCCTCGCACTCTCATCCATTCGATGAGCTGTGCGATATTGTAACATCCGCCGGTGCGTCATCGGTCTATCTCCAGATTTGGGTTACGATTCAATTACAAGCCGAGGCGATGAAAAGAGCGCGTCTTCGGAATCGACAGGTTTCTAAATATTTCCCGTAACGTCAGCCAGATTTTACACGCGACCGTGCTATTCGAACGCATTCGGATGCATTTGCCGCGGATTGATGGCCGCATTCAACGAATCGGCTGACACGTATCCCGATTACAATATATGAAATCGATTTGAACAAAATCTAGTCGCAAAGCCACGTCGACTTGCCTTTATAGGCGCGAGCTGTTTCGAGGCGAGATAGATCGAGTTGTTCAAGCGTCGCACAGTGGAATGTTTGGCCTGAAAAGCTAGCCAAAAGTCGACTTTCTTAAAATCATTCCTGCTCTACATGAATGACTGTCTTAGACATCTGATTGAATATCTAGATTGAATATCTGTGGAATAATGGGCCGCTATGCTTTTGGCCGCGATAACAAGAAGCGGTTTGATTAGTCGGAATTTGGACATTATTCGTTTTGCACGCATCAATTCTCAGCGCTTTATAACACTAAATACGATCTTTGATCAGAATTTTAAGGTTCTTAGAAGTGGCAGCGCAAAATTTTTCGTTATGGATTGTTTCGAGAAAGATACGTGAAAAAACGTTTTAGACTATATTTATTACAATTGAATTGTTATTCACGTAGATATATGATTTTGAAAATAGCATTCAATAATGTATCTTTTTGCATCTTCGATCCTTCAAACTCGAAGGATTTAGTTATACTTCAGAGTCTATCCCTGTTACGTTTCTTGGATGAAATGAAAGAGTAATCTTCCCGGATAAAATATCAGAAAGAATTAGCCGTGGAAAACCGCGGATGTAGTTTTAGTAATTACTCTTGTTTCCCTAAACATACGTTAGGTTTCGTCCAAAGGTTATTTGAACATTTTTGTTTCTTTTCTTGTTTTCTTTTGCAATATGGACATCAACAGACTTCTACTAAGTTCTGACTCGTTACTAACAAATATGAGACTCGTACCAAGAAAGAAATCTAAACCATTTTTAAGGGAAACATTGGATATGCTTCTTCTCGCTGACACCACACCAAGAAGAGGAGATATTTCAATAGATGAGAATGACGTTGATTCTGAGGATGGAATATATTCATTAGATGAAGAGATTGGAGTTTGTCTAGTTGAATACTTATTCACGTGCAATATTATGCTTTCTCAATTATTAAAATATTTTTACATATATATTTGCACGTTGTTTCATGAATACTTAAACGAAATCTGTATAATGATCATATATATAATTAGTAACACGTTTTAAACCGAAATTCGTCAAAAGATAATTTTGGCCCACGTTTTGGTACAAATATCCCACTGTGCGTCGCGGCAATTTTTAAGTTCCACCTTTAGACCTGCGTGTTAAATGTTTTAAATTTTGGAAAACGCGGAGAGCTGAGGGCCACTTTTGATATCCGCCATACTTTTGGGACGTGGCTTAAATTATTGCGCAACTGTCGTGCAATTCAATTGCATTAAAAGAGCCTTTATTATTACATCGGAACCGTCCGCGCAATAATTTGCGACATGACGGAAGATTTGCGATTCCGCACGAACGCACACAATACGCACACGCACGCGCGCGCGTGTATACAGCGCACGTCCAATCGATCGCGCGGGCGTTTATTCTAATGATGACTATTTTAATCGCTTTTGGAGATATAAAAAAAGAATATTTGCCAGAGGCATCGCACGATTCGAGTTGGCAAATATAATCATCTAAAAATTGGCTATGACGTGAATTTTCGTCCAACATGTTCATATTGAAACACCGCTCTTATTCTTCTCAATGGAATCATGTGTTGCTTTTTACGTGTATAAATCAAGCATTTCCGCAAATATATTTGCCGTCGAATGTTACGTACACGTATGTGTGTGTGTGTGTGTGTGTGTGTAGCCTTACACGCGCTTCGAGGAGCCAAGAGCTTTGCGCGCCAAGACTTTGGCCGTGCAATCCGCGGGCGGAATACTAACTCACCTAATACAATCAATTATTTCTCGCGGAACGTTCTCTCCTTCTGCTTTACTTCCAGATTCCGTTGTGGTCTCTCTCTACGCCCTATCTCAGTCTCTTTACCGATCTCTATATCCTTAACCATCGTGCCGTCCGCGTAGTTCCCCCAGTGCCTTTCGCGTGTGTGAATGCTGACACGTGTGAGGGTTCGACTAACACGCTTACAATCACTATCATTCTACTTAATATATATATGTGTATGTGTGTGGTGCGTGTGTGCACGCACACGTACACGCTCACTGACACAGACACTTATGTACGTGTAACATACATGTAGTTTGATCTAAATCTTTTCTCTCAATACAGACATAACTGAGAGCCGAAAGTGGATCCTCCCGGCTTCCCTCTCCCATGGTACCCTTTCTTTTCTAAGAGTTTGATATTAGTTTGGAATTCGTGGTCGGTGTTGGTGGTGTCGGCGCTGCTGGTTGTTCGGATCGTTCGACCGCGCGACTACAGAGGAGAGTATAAGAGGTGGCAGCTGCCGAACAGGGTAGCCACCCCCGTTCGTGGGGTGGTCTACCTCATTGTTTCAGCGTAATTGTCGGACAAAAGCAAACTTGTTTCATTCAATGCTTTCATCAGCCGCCGTCGGCGTCGTGGCTCGGATTCACGTATCTCTTCAACATCGCTATTTACATTCTGGTAAGACTCGCGGAAGACTACAGTTTGTGTAGTATTGACCGAAAGGAGGAGGGGCGATTAATTTCGCGACGTATACGTGTTACATAATGGAAAATAAATTGATCGATGGCTTGCGAAATGTGAGCGAATGCGAATCTAATTGCACACGAGCGCGACGATTGTTCGCGCATGAAAGTGTCGAGTGAAGCAAAACATCTTGGATGTCAAACGGTGAATAAAAAAAAAATCAGACGCAAAGACGAGCTGAAAGAAAGCGCACTGCAAATTTTATCTCACTCGCTTGGCGGTCTAAAAAGATCTTCCTCATCGTGGAACGCGATACGAATGTGATTCAAATCTGTACGTGAAATAACCACTCTAATTAATTCAATTAACTTCACCGTTTCTCCATGCTAAAACATCAAGACAATGAGAGCGGAAAAGGAACAAGAGTCTCCTCCATCATGTGGAAATCGAGCGATGTGCCGAGCGAAAAGTTGCGACGTTAAGCATTACGAACGATCGATCACCATTCTTTCGCGATACGACGACTCATGTAGATGCAGCGACTAAATCGTCCACCTTGCCGTACAGATTCCGGTTTTCTTCAACACGTCGGTCCCCGAGATACACGGGTCGGAGAAGCGATTTACATGCGCGCGCGTATATATCAATCCATTCCCCCGCGAGGGGAACGAGTGCATTATCCGCAATCATTTGATAATTCGTTTAACCCACCGTATCTATCGATCGAATAACTCGAGCGCTTTCAGCTATTGTATCAAAAAGCGAAATATGCCGGGTGAAGCGGAACGATAAATCAAAACTTCCTTCGTATACGCAAGAATCCCCAGTGGGTGGGCGTATTCGTGGCATGAGTACCGGGAACGGAGATTGCGTTCGATGTATTCCACATAATTACTTTCGTCTGCTCGATCTCTCGGATATATCGTCGGTGGCTGCCGCGGACTTGCTGCAGCTGTTACTTCTTGTTACGCTTGCGAAACTAGGTACGCGCGTTAAGTTCCGCAGTTGCAGGGAGGTTTTAGAAGGGTCTGAGAAGGAGGGGATGAAAGGGTGGATGTTGAAGGAGAGAGGAGCGGTCGAGGTTGGCTGGTACGGAAGGTAACTGGGAGAGGGCCGAACGAACAAGCACGTACGTCATTAGGTTTGCACCGTTGAGGAGAAACTGCTTAAATTCCCCTCTGTCCCGCATCATACACACTCGCGCGCGCGTCTACCGTATAAACGGTGCGGTGGACATCGGGGGGGAAATAAAATATAGGAAACGAGAAGAGATAACTAAGCGTTTTTGAAAAGTTCCGCGTGTTGAGGGGTCGAGTCGAGTGATGCGCCATTAAGGGAGAGATGGTAGTTTGGGTTATTAAATGAATCAAATTTGCTTCGGGATAACGAGGCGAGTTATATATGGCCGCAGGGCAGGCGACAAATTTTGCCGGATAAAAGTACATTTGGTTTATATATATTTAGACGGAATATACCACGCGTAACTCCCATCCCCCCCCCTCTCCCTGCGCGCGATCCGTCTCGCAATATTTTTCGCCAGTGCTATCGATATAAGCTTGCGTGGCTCCGAGAGAGGTCCCGAGATATTTAATTCTTAAATCTACGGCCAAATAATTGGAATTTATGCAAATCTAGATTAAATCTGGAGTCTTAACGGTAAGGAAAGATCTTCAAACTTGATGAAATGTGACGTATATGCGCGCTCACCACGTACGATATTTTTTTATTTTTATGCATTTCATTCAAACGCGAAAGAATGTTTCGTGTAATTGATAGTTTCGATTCTTTCGTTTACGCACACCTGAACGAGCGATCGTTCGCGAAAATGTGATTTACTAAAGTGTTTACTCGGGAGAGTAATAATAATAATTATCATCGTTATCATTAATTATTATGAATTCTCTCTACCACTTACTCGTTGTCTCTTTTATTGGTTATCGGTCTTTCTTGGCGATGTTGCCCTCAGGTTACGCTTCTGAATCGCAGATTCGTAATGCGCCATTTCATGAGCCGTCCCCCTCCCTTTCGATTTTACGGCAACTTGAACTTCCTTCGATTTCTCCAAGAAATAAAAGTTCGGGAAGCAGACTAAAAAGACGTTTCCTGTTCTCGTACACTCTTTCGGCGATACTATGGTCGGATTGTATCGAAGAGAGGTGGGAGGACATCGTGTGTTGGGCAGTCGGGCAGTGTTGTACGCGGGAGAGAGCGAGAGAAAGAGAGGGAAAGGGAGAGAAAGAGAGAGAGAGAGAGAGAGAAGAGAAACGAGAAAAAATATATATATATACGAACCATAAAGGGTTCGTGGCAAAAAGCAGAGTGCCAGCGTCAAAGCTGTTCCCGACTGCTGCTTCAAATCAATCGAGATCGAGACACGACGACGCATAATCGATGCGTTTCGTTCAGTCTGACGGAAATAAAGCAGCCGGTGCATATACAAGCGGGTATGTACGCACTTGCCGCATGAGCACACACACACACACGTACATACTCGCACCTACATCGCGACACACACTCGCGCTGAAGAT
Source organism: Harpegnathos saltator (assembly GCF_003227715.2). Taxonomy (NCBI): domain Eukaryota; kingdom Metazoa; phylum Arthropoda; class Insecta; order Hymenoptera; family Formicidae; genus Harpegnathos; species Harpegnathos saltator. Next base: position 1,287,767 of record NW_020229988.1, read on the forward strand.
TCACACCCCAATCAACGGTAGGACGCCTAATATTTACGAGCGAAGTCATGACTCCACTCGTTTTTCCTCGGGAAGACTTACTTGTTCGCTCCTCCCTTCCCCCTGTCCTCCTCCTCAATGTCTCCCGGTGTAATTCGCGGCAACCAGGTACTTCGCGATATCGGATGATATTTGCACGATTCACCTGTCGATCGTACGTTTCGGGCTCAACGTGATCACTTGTAATCTCCGAGAGGTCAGAGGCCGCCGGAGAATTACGTCCAACGGACAATCTCCGAGAACATCCAATGTTTCCCGCTACCCTCGCAATCGCTTGTCAGTGCGACTTGTATCGGAATGTAAATAAAAGCAGCAAAGTCCTTTAGACGACGATGTGACCAATCAGAAACGTCATATTCAATGTCGATCTTATTTGTAAGCGAGCTCTCCCGTCGCCCCGTCGTTAACCGCGGCGAAAGAAGCCGCGTCTTGGTCCTTGACTTGGTCCTTGAATCGATTTTTGTCGCCGAGTGTTGTAACGTCGTGGACCTAACAATCGTGAGACAAATTTTGCACGAGCGTCTCACGCTAATCACGGACGCGTCTAATCTGCATTCAACACAAGTCGTGTGACAGTTGCGGCTTTTCTTTCGTCTTATTAATCGTAGCACACACGCACACAACGACGCGAATGCTAACTCGAGCGCTCTCCTTCCGTCTCCTTCCGAGGCGTGTCTCTCTCTCTCTCTCTCTCTCTCTCTCTCTCTCTCTCTCTCTCTCTCTCTCTCTCTCTCTCTCTCTCTTTCTCTCTCAGACTAAGTGTGAACGTGCAAGATCGGCCTGGCACGCAACTTTCCTGCGATCTTGATTTCATCAACGTGTCTCCTTTTATTGTTGCCAGCTTAACGCGATCTTAAATATTTTGCCATCTCGACACGAGCAGTCGGCGCTCGCTCGCGGGACAATACATTTGCCCGCACGCTGGGCCAATCAAGCAGCTATGAAAGATCACGTCCAACCCCAACCCCGTAGTCATCTCCGCAACCTTCGAGCTCACCGCCGGCCATCCTTTACTCCAGACCGTAGCTTTCTCTCTATGTGGTGGGATAGGTAGGATAGATAGGTAGCCCCTGAACGGGTAGGTTGGTAACCGTTACGGCTTGCTTATATCCGCAACGCTCCCGTACCTCGTGTATTTTAGACCCGTTCCACTCTGCTAAAGTTAATCTACGGTGGCAGCATCGCCTCTGTCAGCACATTCTCCAGCCCGAGTCCATCTATTCGCGTAAAAATCTCAGCACACTGACTCCTTTCAATCGGCACAGCGACCCATACGGTAAACCGATAATACCCGGGAGTATACGTATGTTATAACGGGGACGAGTGGCGAGAGCGCGCGTGTCGAGAATCTTTAGTAAGTCTTCGTAGAAAGAGAGAAAAAGAGAGAGAGAGAGAGAGAGAGAGCTCCGAATGATGACGCACGGCGACTCGAACCTGAGGCCTCGCTCTCTTCTAATCGCCATTAGTCGCAGGCGAATGCGCGCGCGTTTACGCGTTTGCGGATGCCGGTGCCTCGACACGTTGCGTCAAAGCTTTACGGATGATACATACGTTATTGTTATTAACGCCGTTACTAACTGCTGACAGTTCAGCTCGCACGCAGGGATAGGTTTCACATGTAGCTTGATTAGCAGCGAGCTCAAAGGCGGCCGATTCGAACCACCGTGTCGGAGGATGTGCCGCGCGGCGACATTTCCGGCAAACACCAGCACTCGTGCGTGCGGTATCCAGATACGAGAACACGGTAATTTCGTAATTTTGACATGCTCGTTGGGACATGGATTTCGTCGAGTCGGCAATCTCATCTTTTCGTCCTTCAGAAATACGAGAGTGGCGCGTGCGCGCGCGCGTGGAACATTCGTGACTTTACTCGATGATATCCGCTCTCCTGTAGATTTCTCGGACTCAGCTTTCCTATAAACGCGACAGAGACTGTAATTCCTTTAAGGTCTTCACGCCGCCGAGACGGCGGCGGCGGCGGCGGCCCTGTGAGCTGAGTCAAAAATTAAATCGTTCCAACTAAAAATGCTGTTATCCTGCACACCCGGTGGATAATAATAATCGGCGGATCGGCGTTGCGAAAATGAAGGACGTGTGCGCTACAACAGCACTTGACGTTAATAAACGTACAACTAGCTAACGGCTAGCGGATAGAAAATACAGGATGCGGCGGGATCGCTGGTACGAGCGAGCGAGTTTTATTCGTCGTCGAAGAGTGAACCGAAAATGCAGAGGAAAATACTGTCGCTTTCATAAAGAACGAAATGTGTTTATTTCCCGAGAAACGATCAGTTTCATACGATCAGTTTCAACGATCAATTCTACCGTTTTTCCATACGGCTAAACAATATCTGGAGAGGTGTCGCCTCGACGGTTTCTTCTCGATCCGCTGGTCGGATTTTGGAAAACATGTTTTATGAAAAAGATAAAAGTATCATTAATCTTTCGCGCGCGCAACTTTTACAGCAATTTATATCACTTTAATTATTTTTTACACGACATGTCATATTAGTTTATTCATTTTTTAATCGCCGCTGTCGGGGCGAATTTAACGGCGTGTGATACAAAATTTTTTTCGGGCCATTAAAATCTAAAAAAGATAAAAGCTATTGTATCAATTTTCTTCAATGTGCGAGAATCAATTTTCGCGGAATTTTTAAATTTACAGGGAAGAAGATTTCACCTCCCGTACTTTCGGCTTACTTTTATACACGAGAAATTAGCGTATGTACGCGTGATCGCAGTATTACCGATTCCGCCTCGCACTCTATTTGTATGAGAGATAAATGCAATGCATGAGGGCGAGGGAGAGGCACGTTTATAGTGTCGGTATCATCGTGATAAATCGTGCTAACGGAATTAGCAATCTAGTTTTGTCAGCTTGTATGAATTTCTAGGATACGATAAATAATGGATTAAGTAAACGTGTGTGTCAGACGTGACATCTTACGGTAACCGGCGACGCATTACTAAATCTCATCGTGATCCTCTTGAGGGGAGCCTGTGAAAATCTTATGATAATACTGTATTCCGAGCACTTTCCGCTTACACACACACACACACTCTATACGTCTTAAGTAACTATTTTCGTTAATGTTACGTAATCAAACGTACACCTGTATAATCCGCGCGCGTATTTGCCGACGCGAAGATGGAATTAAAGTAAGGGCGGGCGCGGGCGTTCGCGCGCTTTCAAATTTGTCACGAGATCCGATTTCAAGCGTCATTCTCGCGTGCCGACAACGATGTCGCATATAAATTGCGCCTTAAATTTGCATTCTTCGGCCTTTCATCCCGCGACCAAAGGAGAAGAGTAAAAGAAGCCGTAATTGCGCAGGAAGCGCGACACGGCTCCGAATCCGTATCGATATCGAGGCTGCATTTTGTAGATTCAGGATGTAAACTCTGGCGCGCGACAATAAGTTTCGTCCTACGTACTCGTAAGTGTACGACACGCGCGCGCGCACACACACACACACACACACACACACACACACACGAGTGCGCGCGAAGGCCGCTGTGGATAGACACGCACGCACGCGCCTCTACACGAGAAACGATGCAAAGGTTCCATGGACGTGTTATTGAAGGGGAGAGGAAGACGACAGTTCCGTGCGTCGAGTATGGATGGTAAAGGCTAGGGGGGTGTTGGTAGTTTGGTATTCCGCTGACGATCTGGGCTGCATTGCATCACGTATGCCGCGCCTTGGCTACAACATAGGCCGTAGGTTTACACGTATATGGATATATTCGATGGCGGAGGATCAGCGATACCCGCGCAGATGCGCTCATCAAGCTATCTCGACCACCGTTAAATTGGAAGACACTTTGAGAGCGCGCGCGCTTGCTTACTTTGTAACTTGGGAACGCCGTGTAACTCGGTTATCCGGCTTGCGTCGCGCCGCTTGTTCGCCATTGATCCCACATTATAAATTGCATCGCAATTACAATGGAATAAATTACTTTCTAGCGCTGCACGTTTTTCGAATAATTAATACGTACGCGAGCGAGAGCTGTTGTCGAGTGAAATAGCGGTGGTGTAAGTCGGCAGAAATAAAAGCCCGACGTATTCCACCTTCCGAATGAAAATGTGCCATTCATTACGGTGATATGCGTAAAGAAAATCGATGCTTTGTGCGCACCCCCGGGACACCTTTCCGCATCGAGTATCGATTGCGCGCTAATTCCAGAAAACTGATTGCCAATTAAAGCAAAATCAATCGTCATGCAAATATTAATTATGAAATCATTTATAATTGCATTATAATCCCTTGCTGTATCTTGAACTATGCATGTTGAATATACGGCAAATTACGAGAGAGAGAGAGAGAGAGGAGAGAGAGAGAGAGAGAGAGAGAGAGAGAGAGAGAGAGAGAGAGAGGAGAGAGAGAGAGAGAGTGACTCACAGACGACGTACGACGAGTGTCAAACGCGGCACAACAAAGGAAACGCGAAAAGCGATTACGCGAGATCTCTCAAAGATATAAAACGCTAAAAGCCACGCGGAAAAGACACATTGACGCGAAACCACAGCAAGACGCGAAAAGAAAAAGATTATCGAGTTTGGGCTGATTTTTCAATCGTGGTTTAAACTAAAGATTATCTGATCCTTTCTTGATCCATAAACCTAGTTTTACATCTTGTATTTTTTCAAGCATACGCTGAAGACAATTCAGATAAACTTTTGTTATTCTTAAATTGGCAACGAAAAGTCATCGCTGTGCGGCTCACTTTTAGACACATGGATATTTAATTCTAATATGAGTGCTGGGGCACCAACACAACGTGGAAATCTTGCAATATTAAGTAAAACTCTTCATAAAGTCTTTGAATATCTTCTTCTGTATTCGGAAATTTTGCATACGCAGGTCTAAGTTGAGCAATTGCCCTTGAAATTTTATTAATTATTTTACTTGCTGTACTTTTATGAATACCAACAAAATCACCTACGCTTGTCAAAAAAGATCCATTAGCATAAAATCTTGTTAGTAATATCATTTCACACATACTGAAAGAGCCTGATTTCTATAAAAATAAAAAAAATACAATATAAATAAATTTTATATTATTCGTATAATATTCATTATTAATAAACACCATATTTTGCAACTAGTTAATTAGTTAAAAATAATACAATTGAAAAATATTCTATACATGTCATTTAATTTATATGACATATATTAATACCTTTCAGTTGGTGATTAAAGAGAGTCTTGAATTTTTTCTATTAACATATGAACTGTAACTTTGGATAAGCGAAATCTTTGAAGAAATTCCTTTTCATCCCAAATTTCAAAATGATTTGGCATTTGCCTTACAACACGATTTTTTCTCATGTTGATATGTTTTATACATCCTAAAATATCCTCATCTCTTCATTACTCTCTTCATAATATTCTTCATTCAAACATCGTAACAAACATTTTATACTTTTACAAATATTTAACGATATGCTTTTAAATATAATAATAGAGACACTGTATTGTGACGACGGTTATTAATTCATTAAACGACGTTTAAACAGTCATCTCATTCACAGTTTAGTTAAATTATACTTTAAACTACGTTTTATTCTGATCCATCCATCGAAAAACAGTCTAATACTTTTGAACAGAGTTCAAACTTCGATCCAAGTTTAAACCATTATTGAAAAACCGGCCCTTAGTCTCACACCTCGAGCTAAACGCAATCGACTCGTTTCAGTCAGTTCAGATCGGAAGTGAACACGACGCGGCGATCAAAGTATCAAACCCCTAATGAGACAACCGCATCGACGAAATCGCATGCTGAAAAAAAAGATCCCATCGAGCAATGTGAAAACGCATTTGCGTTGTCGGTCACGTCTCAGACATATCCCGACGTATCGTCTGGTGTAAAGTTTCGCACACGTCGCTACATGCGCCCGTGTATCGGTCGATCAATCCGATCGACATATCCGCAGATTCGTTTCTTCTGTAAGAAGAGAAAAGAAGAGAAGGCGCGCGCGCGCATGTGACTCGGGGCCGGCAGCGCGATAGGCCGGTTTATACATCTAGGAATTCCGTCCGTGCCACGAACGATCCGGTTTCCGTAATGTTCGTCGGCGCGATCGGATTTTTCTATACATAAATGTGGCAAGCTTCCAACGTCGCACGTCCAGCGTACTTAGGGCGTCGCTGCTACCTTTACACCGTGTCTTCTCTGTGTATATACGTCTGGTGTCCTGTCCAGTGAGCCGCGTGACAGCTAATATCCGACCAGGAAACTAACACCTCACTAGCACTGCCACGTCGTCGTCGCGCCTCCCTCCCTTTGACTCTCCCTTACGCTACTTCAGCCACCGCTCGCCACCTACGTTCCGTCCTGCCAACGCGCGCTCTCTCGTGACTGTTGACTGTCCTGTCGGGGGATAACATTAGAATGACGGAGTTCACTGCATCGGATAATTCCACTCTTGTCTGCTTGAGAGTAATAACGGTGAGATGACGACGCGCCACGATCGATGGACTACATGCGGCGATATGTAATTTCGCTTGAAAAACTCGACTTTCCAAAAGATCGCTTCCCTTCGGAACGGTAATGGTGAGAGAGAGAGAGAGAGAGAGAGAGAGAGAGAGAGAGAGAGAGAGAGAGAGAGAGAGGGAGGGGGGAATCGGTGATTTGGATCGACCAAACGCCGCTCTCAACACTTTCATCTCCATTAAAGTCTCATTGATATTTATTCCTTCCGCGAAACGAGCGATCGCTTGATTGAAATTGTGAAATAGAGACGGGAAACGCGAATAATTCACAAAGCACGCTAACTGAGCGTAAGCTGAGCTAGCTAGCTACGCATAATCTCAATATGGTAGAAAAACTAGCTACATTTTATATATCATCGCGTAACTAAAGATCTCTATGATAAATCACCAAACTGACTTGGCTCTTTCTTCTTTATCTCCTCGGCCTGCAATCGCACTTATCGCACCATTTATCTCGCGCCGGTATTAAAGTAAGAAACTCCGTTATAATATTAGCTAATCTATTTTTGTCCCGTCGCCGCATTCTCTCTCTCTCTCTCTCTCTCTCTCTCTCTCTCTCTCTCTCTCTCTCTCTCTCTCTTTCTCTTTCACCGTTTCTCTCTAGGTCTGGCATATCGATCATGGAATTTTGGAAGGTGCGGCCTGATCAGTATTGACAGTTTATTAAGATAAAAGTAATGGAGTTAACTGCCTGTGCCGCGGGCGCTTCAGCTAGATTACTCGTAACGAAACTTCTCCCTTATTTCTGCTATTTCACGTTGAAGGGACGATCGTCCGTTGGGAATATTTGATAATTTTCATCGTGTATATAAAGCATTTTCCTTGTGCATGTCAGTAGTATTGGCACAACAAGGAATTTATTATCGGCGATGACAAATTGTGACGAATCTCAACAAAGGGCTCCGTTTTTTAAATGAAATCTTCGTCACTCATTATATCGCGTGAATGAGTTTAATTAAAGCAAGCAAAACGGCCATCTTTGCGTAAGCAGATAAAATCATTAGTGGCCCGGTAATTGTTACATCGCGCGTTGCACGGGATGAAAATATTTATTTTGAAATCCAATACGATACACGCGCGTGAACATCGCAGCCATATTAATAGATACTCGTTTCTGAATGAGCAACGTGTTGCGTAGTAAAGTTAAATTCCATTATGAGGACTCGCATGTGTAATATTCTATTAAAGCTTTTTCGATTTCATCTATACGCCGTTAATGATATTGTTGAAAATTCATAATGCCGCATTATATCACGCGCAACACACACACGTTATAATCACAATCGACAGACGAATAAACTTACGTCTTACGAACGTTAATTCACAATTACGTCCGCCATCCATGCTCTGATGCGTTTTTCCATAAACGCCAAAATGCGGTTAATCGGATAAATTAACATCTCGCGCGTGTAAATGCCTGGTATTAAAGTCCACATTAAATATTAATCACCATGTTTCACAGTTCGTAGAGTTTACGCTTCGCGGCAGCTTTCTAATGGCTCTTGTCTATCGATCGTTTTGTAAAACACACATCGTTGTTGCAACGCGCGATGTCTGAATTTTTCACCAGATCTCGCTCCATCGTTTCTGCCAATCCGTTTCTTTCCTTTCAGTATTTCCGTAGAATCCGATGTCTTGTCTTGATGTCAAAAAGCGCGACACATTATCATAAACACACAATGTAAATTTTACATTGCGCGCAAAGGAATCGAGCAATCGTCATTCATGCGTGTGTTTGCACTAGCAGAGCGAAATCGATTTTCCGCGGCCAGTTTGTTACGTGCAGATAAATCGAAGAAGCGCGTGGAATTGGGCGTGGGCCGAAGAAGTAATAACCGAATCCAATATTCGTCCCTTTCATGCGACCGTTCGTTGACAGAAAGTGAAATTTGCCTGTGAAGACAGGGCTGTCAGTGGCAGCTTTACTGTACAGATGTACTCACACATTGCCTCACACTATTTTCCCCTCATCTCCCCCCCCTCTCTTTCTCTATATCTCTCTCTCTCTCTACCTTTCCCACTCCCAGTGGATTTCCTCGATAATTATTATATATTATCGAAAGCGTATTATCGTTATAAATCTGTCAGTTTGATACAATCGACTCGAAAAAATCTCCATTTCGCTCTGCTTCTCCGCGTATAAGCCATATGTTTTCAATGAATATCGCATTTGTTGTGTGTAATTTATGGTTAATTAGCCGGCGCTTAATATCGCAGAATGTAATAACACGGCGCGCGAGCGACAATGTTTTTTTTTTTCACGATTGTGTCACGCGTACACGTCAATTATCGCGGTTGTTCTCGATCTAGCTACAGGGATTGTTATTGTTGGGCACGTTGGCACGTTCACGCGGCACATACGCGCCAGGGTTTTGATTTATGGAAAAGTCACGATGTAACGTCGACGTTTATATCGGCAGATATTTATCGGTCGCCCCTTCGTTTACACTGGTTTAATCGAATCGATCGGCCGCCTCGTTCATTAATCAATTTTGAGGGCCGCTTCGCGCCCAGTCGCCACCCATCGTGCTGAAGTCTTCATAAATCGTGCTGCGGGAAACGCTACAGAGGCTATATCTTGGCACGAATTATACGTAGCGAAATCTGCTGGGACATCCTGTGATTTTTATTACACGTCTCTCGGCCTCGGATAATAAAAATATACTTTATACACGCAGCGCGCGCTTCGTAACGGTGTCGTTAAGGCAGCGCTTAGGGAAACGATTTAAAAGAAAAGACTCGGGACGACGTTTTTGCGAATGTACCCGGCTCCCGGCTCGAACGAATCAAGAGGAACGCGAAAAGATTCGCCGCGATGCACGACGGGAATATCAAAGAAATCGCTGTATCGATGTAAACGAGAAGTCTCGGCGAAGGAGTATTTTTGAGAATGTGAGCGAGAGAGTCGTCTCGTCTCAAGAGTGCCTTCCCTGCTTCCTAATTCAATCCGATCGAACGGCAGAGACGACGGCAGAGGCGATGCGGGCGAGAGGAACGCTATTAGCATAGGCCGAGAAGGGGGGGAAGATACGTGCATCATCATGAGCATGATATTTTTATTTGTTTGCCGCGCACGGTCAGAGACATTCCCTTATTTGCGCATTTTTCTCGGCCGCCGGCCGACGGCAGCTGGATCAATTTTAAGAGAGCAACATGTGTGCGACAAATTCGTTTTACTCCGCGAGGACGCAGGACGTCCAACGGGAACAACGCATGCCGATAACCGGACGATACATACCTGCCTACATTCGTTTGCATTCGGTACAACGACTCGAAAACAAGCAGCACGCTCGCAGCCTGCTTGTTGTGCGCCGAGCTCGAAGTGCGTAACGGTTAATGTGTGTCGGTGACAGATTTTAAAAGCTCGAAGCTCAAAAGCTCAAAACGCGTTGATGCGTCGATAGCACGCTGCTGTCCCTGTGCGCCCCGTGTCACGAAACCGGGAGGAACATTTTGTTTCTCTCTCTCTCTCTCTCTCTCACTCTCCCTCCCCCTCGCCCCCCTTCTTTGACGCCTGCTAGATATATCTGCTTTTCTCACTGTCTCTCTATTTTGTTTCGTTTTTACTCCTCTTTTTTCCGTGGTGATACTCAGTCGCGCCGGGAGTGTGGGTGCGTGTGTTTCCCCTCCCTCCCTCCCTCCCTCTCTCTCTCACTCTCTTTTTTTTTGTTTATTTGCAATCCGACTCCACGAGTCGCTCTGCCTGCAACAACGCCGGTAGCGCTGGCGAATGGCTCGCGCGCGTCCGTGCTCGTGCTCTATCTCTCTGTTTCTGGGCTTCGTTGGGCTTCTCACATATCTAGTTACGATAGGCATCGTTCTCGTCAACACTTTAAGAGGTGCGCGCGCGCTCTCTCTCGAGCCCTGCATTTTTATCCCGTTAAACAAACAATTTTATTACCTCGTCGAAGCCGGATCGAGTCGCGCTTGTCTTTTACACCCCGCGCGCGCGCGCGCGCTGCTGCTTTTTTTTGTCGCCCGCGGAAACACGCAGCCGTGAGCATCGATCGTGCGTTCGCTGCTTTAAAGTTATTCGGGAAATATATCGAACCTTTTAGCGCGCGGACACCTTACTTCTTAGGCGAGATAAAAATCGGGCGCGGGGATGACACGGGGAATTTTATTATCTCACCGCTCGCGAGAGCGCAGCCTTTGTTACTTGGGAGATGATTTGTACTTGACTTATTTATAGCCATTTACCTATCCACGACACGCACGAGCGCGCGTACCCGTGTATCTACATACTTTCTACTTCTGCATGCAATAATTAGGCCGATTCTGTTTGCTTGTTCTAAATTCATTCGCATTGATTAATAAAACCAATCGAACAGGCTGCTGATCCAAATTACTGGCAGGTTTAAATAACAATACGTCGAAAACAATAATTAATTAGTTATCAGTTTTCGTTGCGTACTCAAATTACTTTGCTTAAGAATGCAGTCGATTCGGCTGATACGCGCGTGTTGAGTACGTGAAGTATAACGATGATCGAATTGCGAACAAGTCAACAATCTTGAAACGCAAACGGTATCACTCAAACGAGCACATCTCTCGCCGACAATTTTCGCGTTATATATTATCCTCTCAATATCGGGTGAAATGAAAAAATTGTTTTAAATGGCTTTAAACGGCCCTGTCCGATTGTTTCGGAAAGAACAAACGAAATGAGAGAAATTTAGTGCAAACTTGTTCATTATGTACGTATATCTTTAGCACAGTTTTCATTGTTCGGGTTCATTACGAGATTGCTAATTAAACTCTTGCCGCTGCGTTCCGATAATAATATTTGTCTTTTATAATTACAAGCAGCTGCAATGATTTTGATTTTGTCCCCCTCTCTCTCTCTCTCTCTCTCTCTCTCTCTCTCTCTCTCTTTGCGCTCTCCCGGCCGGAAATCACGATAGTCATTAATCGCACTCGCGAAATACTTGCGCGATTTAAGATCGTAATTAGATGTTCCTCCAAATGACCGCATCGAATCCTCCCTCTCTCATCACGCCCTTCTCACACGGGAGCAAGGTATCGCGAATGAAAGGGGTGGGGGGGGGACTGGGGATGGAATGAAAGGGGAAGGGAGAAGGGGAAAGGGGAGCGGTAAGAGAAGAAAGGAGATGTGAGAGAGACAGAGAGGGAGAGAGAGGACGCGAGAGGAAAAGAAATTTAAACTTTCAGAATTGGCGCTCGCGGACTCTCGGTAAGAAGATTTCTATGAGACAAAAGCGGTCCGAGATGGAAGGTGGAAGTGAAAGGACGTAGGTGCACGGTGGCGGGCTTCGGAAAATGAATTGGTATTCAGCGGGATCGGGCGACGCAATTACATTCCGATTGTCTCATCGTTTAAATAGTCGCCTATCGATTGTATTGAATCTTAATTGGCTGTAGAACACTCCCGGTCTCTCGAAACTATAATTGTCTATCACTTACCGAGTTTTGTTTGCAGAAGGGGAACCAGCCTGGTCGAGCGGAGATAATATTATTTTGCGGATTAAGACCGATCCGTTGAAACATCTCGTCCCGCGATTGGTGGGATCGAGCGAATACCGCGCGTACAGCTATTCGAAAAGATGCTCCTCCCGTTTGTGATCCCGGCGAAATATTTCGCGATATTTGTCCCAATTAAAAAGATCAACAACAATTTTTAACAGCGTCTTCGTGAAATGAGCTTCGTGAACGTTCGAGTCCGATCGATAATAATTTTCTCTCGTTATTAGTCGCAAAGTCCTACAGATGCTGGGCGTATTTTTACTACTCGTCAATGCACATAACGCAACAGCTTGTTCCACGTGCAAGCTGTTACGCCATATTGCGAGGTGGAGACATGTTGTTACATTATCTACATGAGATCAGCATGTCGCGATATATTACCGTTGTGGAGATATACAATCGTTTTAGTATGCACGTAAGCTTCTGCAAACTTTTATTTACCAAACATTGTACCAAACATTGTACTTAGTACTCTGACGAGAACACGATTGGCAATTTGGAAAATAACAATACAGGTGCCGATCAAATGTGCAGGTACAGGTTAAATAACTTTACGTTATTCAACAAGACGAAAAAACGTACATATATATTCCCTTTCCGTTCGAGAAGAAATTGTAATCGCATCTCCGCCCTGTTCGAAAGTGTCAAGAATATTTGCACTCTTCGACTCTTGGAAACGTTCGTGTGCGAGAATAGCGGGAAGAACGCGGAGATTACTGGAAGCGGCAGCGGCGCACAGAAGCGCCAGCCCCTAAAGATTGTCACTTAATCGAGAATTATTTTATCACGCGAAGGATGTCATTCAACTTTACGAATTGATAAGGAGAGCGCTAGGGAAGGTGATGTGCTCGGAGAGACGGCATGTGCGCGGGGTTCTTCAGTTAGCGGTAGGAAAGAAATCATTTGACGGAGAAAATGGAAATAAGAGACCAGATGTGTCCCGGACAAAAACTCGCCTCTGATTGTCACATCATTTTCTTTTTCTCCGTTCGCCCCTTTCTCTTCGGATTCAATACCCAGCCGAACCATTTGCGGCCTTATACCGAATGCCACGGTATATATATGCACATTTTTTCAGCCGTGATAATCAGCCGCGCAACGGCGTTATTATACATATTGCATTCACAGTTGTCGCGCGGGATCTTTCTTGTAATAAGTAAACGCAAATATAACGTAACAAAAAGTATTTCAAAAATATCTCGACAAAGTCGACTATCGCTCCTCAAAGAGCGAGTTTAATTGTGCCGCTTGTTCAAACTTCATTTGCGGTAATGTAATTGCAATTAATCATCGTACTCTCGCAAAATTACAATACATTCGAAACTTTCTTCAGCTTACTTGTTGCAGCAACATCATTGCGCACTGTGCATCTGTGCGCACGAGAGATGATAACATAAGCCATTTTTTACATGCTATACGTGGAAATTTGTTGTTTTCGTGTACCATCGTTCGCATGCGATAATACCGATCGGTAAAATATAACGAGACTTCTGTCATTTTGTTTCGCGTATTAATAAATACCTATAAATCTCGATAAAAAAAGAAAAGAAAAAAAAATAGGGAATTGCAGATGGAATTATACATCCGTTTGATAATGCAGAAAACAAAAGAGAGAAAAAGTTTGTGGTATATTTTGCCAGTATGCACTATCGAGCGTAAACATTTGGCGTACAAAGAAACGCGTTTATTTCGATGTACAATGCGAGGAAAAAATTCACTCGATTTCTCGCTTCCGCTCCGATCTGATGTAATTGCGATTAGCAATCGCAAGGGCCTCGAAAACTGCATTCTCTTTGTTGATCGCTAGATCGATTCGAGATCGTCGCGAGTATCTCACCCGAGAAAGCTCCGCGATTTTCGTATTACAGGTATTAGTGAAATCTCATGCTTATTATCCAAGCCCCTTCATGACCTTGTAACAGTAACAAAGATATCACCACGGCGAGCCAGTTCTCGCGTAAGCGCGGAAGTTTCGCTTAACGACGAAAGTACCAAACTCGCAGTACGAGTCGATAGATACGGTTAATTATTCTCGAGGAAAATTCCTCGGACGAGATAACCGAGATGCCGATCTCGGCTCTCGGTTGCCGAGTAAGATGAGATAAACAACATAATACCGACGAGAATATATCGCGAATATTAGGCGAGAGCCGGGAAAAGCGTTGTTTTTAACGAACGACTGCACGTCCTTGTTTTCTGTGTTGTTAACGATAGAACGATACAATTATCTTGTTTCTGCTTGACGATATGCATCTGACTTATGCATTCGTCACGAGCCTGTCTATGTTCCGTTTCATCTGTTATTCGCACGATTCCTCGTTATTTTTATATAATTGTTCACAGGCTGTTTCCCTGCACAGTGCTCGTTGACAGGAGCTTCAACGAATACCTGGACGAACGTCACAAGGATAATTTCAGTTTTAAAAACGTGCTTAATTGTCTAAGACTAATCCGACCAGTGCCAGTGTTTCTCATCATTTCGAAACTACTTTATTTATCGCCGTTGAGAAATTATTCGCATCATACGAGCGACGATACTCGGCGAGCAACACGATTTACTTCGCAATGATTGAGGAGGATGCTCAATCCTAAATGAATCAAGTGCCGCGATCAAATTATGGGCAATCGAATGAAATGCCGATAAGTCCGTTGGTGAATCGAAGATAATCTCAATAAGGGCGAAATATAATCTCAAGCAGAACGTAATTGTCATGTTTAATCCTAATCTTCGTGTAATATAATCCTAAAATGACTATAGAGAAGTCTGTAAAGCGTATGCGATTGAAGTAAAATTCTAGTGCCTCAGTAACAGCAAGATGCTAAGATAAGCAAGATAAGAAGATAGCAAGATGCAAGATAAGAAAAATCAAGTTTCTCTCTTGTTATCGCATAAACTCTCGTGATGCAGAGGCATACGGGGTGTTTGATGTAAACATGTGTAACTCTAGTGTAAATTAGGTGAAATTGAAGGAAAAATTCCTCCACATATCTTGCAAAAAAAAAAAACACGTAAAATTCTGAGTTATTAATCAAAGAGTATTTGCGAATAATTGCGCGCGATTATGTGCCAATCTTCTCTGATTAATAACTCGAAATTTTACGCGCTTGGTCGCAAAATGGTGGAGGAATTTTTTCTCCAGTTTCACCCAACCTACACGTACACGAGAGCTTTGCACGTATCGTCGGACATTCTGCATATTACTATTATTTGTCAAGCTAAAAAAGCTAAAATTAGAATTAACATGAAAATGTGAAATTTATCCCAATAAAACGCGTTTATTTGTCTTACGTACACTAGCATCGTCGTCAAATCCAATCTGCCATAGAGGCAAAAATTACATTAGAATGCCATCGGTAAAATTTGAATTTAAATTACTTCTTGCATACATTCTTGTTAAAAAAAAAAAAAAAAAAAAAAAAAAGATAAAAAAGATAGAAAAGCAAATGTTTGTGCGAGACGTGACATACCTTTGATTGGTCGTCGTGAAATCATCGACTTCATCAGCAAGCTATTCACGAGCCTATAATCTCACTTAGACCCGTCCAAACGCATTTTATTCCTCGGCCTCCGCAAGACGCGGTGGAGGAGAATTCTGACGAAAAGACAATCAATAATCGCGCCGCTGAAACGACCCGCACATTCGAAAGAATTTTTACGCGAATTTACGTCCAGGTTCCTCGCCGCTATTATTCCTGCGTATTATTCCTGCATATCGTCCGCGGAATATCGCACTTGGACATTTTCGAGCGGCGCGCGCTTTTCGAGTCGCGAAACCCGAAAGAGTACGTCTAAACTCATCCCGCTAGTTTTACGCTCTATTTCGTACGGGCAAATTCGCCTGCGATTTTTCACGAGAATTAAATGTCACGTGAAATGAGCGCACGGCGCATCTCCGACTTGCTTCTTGATAAAGAATGGATGATATTATTCTAATGGTGCTGCAGCCGCATCCTACATGATTCCACCATCAACCGTACTCATCAGTCTTGCACGTCGTACGTTTCGTTCCGCGATGTTACCCTTCGGTAAGCGCGGACTGTATATTTCTATTAGCCCGTTTTTGCGCGCCGCTCTTGTTATTCAATAAAAGAAACTTAATAGGTCTCGGGTCGCGAGAACCGCGCGTTTCCAGTCAACCTTCCTCTCGCCCGGAAGCTCGCACTTGATAATCGCGAGCCGCGAGCAAGGCGAGCGAGTGATAAACGCTCGCTGGAACGCGTCGTGCTTAATACTTTCCGGCACTCGCTCTTTCGATATTATTTTAATCAGCGTCTATTTCATGCGCGCGAAGGGTAAAATCAATTGCCGTTTATCCGCGCGTTACGTTTATGCGAATAAATTGAAATTCCCCCCGCGCGACAGGGGAAAGGTTGTAAAATTAATATCCGTTGCATACTCTTTCGCGGTATTAGCGTAATACCGCTCCATCGCGTATGTATACAAAATACTCTGCGGATGACGCTGCGAAGTAATTGGAGCAGATATCGGGGCTCATTACCACACGCGCGCGCGCGCGCGCGTGCAAAGTAGAAACAAAAATGTACCTTTACCGCGTCTAAAGCCACACGAAGAGAGAGAGAGAGAGAGAGAGAGAGAGAGAGAAAGAGCAGCGCTGTCATTAACCGAGCCTCCGTCTCGGCGAGACGGAGGAAAGCCCAACGACTCGGCGGCCAGTTCCGAAACTCTCGAATACTTGCGTTTCCAGGCCGTAAAGAGCACAGGACGAATTACCCGTGTGTCCGTGTGTATCCCCAGCGTGGCTCGCTGCTCCTCGGGGGTGCAGTAAGCACGTCGCGGTCGAAATGCAAAATAATTATAAAGAAAAGAAGAAGGAAAAGAGACAAAAAGCTTCGCTCGCGGGGGTAGCAACGCGCGGGGCGACGCGACGCGACGCGACGCGGCGCGGCGCGCGAAAGAGAAAGAGTGCGTGTTGAGGGTGCGAGGCCGGGGATGGGCAGAGGGTGAAGGAGAACAGACAGATAGCTAGACCGAGGTAGACCGGACTAAGAAAAGTCGAAAATCTTAATTCGGGAGCGGTGCCGCCCCTGCAACACGATGGGCGGTGACTCGCAAGCGCCGATTGGCCTGATTCAGGAAAGGGTGAGAGGGTCTTGTGCGGGGGTGGCAGAGATCTGCGCCGTGACGCCGGGCGCCGGGACAGCGGCGTGTGCCGTCGACCGGTTCTACTGGTCTCCTCTATGAACGTCAGTCGACGCCGGGCGTCCTAAGCGTGCAGATGTTGGAGCTGTTGCCGTTTCGTTCCAAGCCGAGCACACGTAACTGACTCTCCGTGATCGTCCGACGAGTATCAAATCTCGGTGCCACACGCGTGTTACACACAAACGACACACGGCGAGGCGGAGGGAAGCCGAGCTCTCGGCAATTTCGCCGACTCGTCTCGAAAATCGAGTGTGTTCGCCGAGGAGCACTCGACAAGTAGCAGCCTCGCAGCACACGTACACAACGCACACAAAATACACACGCACCCCCCCCCCCCCCCCGTCGCTCGATCTTCCGCTCTTTGGACGCGCACCGTCTAGGATGTATCGGACGGACATAATTTTTTACAAAATTCTCACGTAGGCTAGGCCGGTCTGCCCCGATGAGAGATCTCGCCGGACGTTGTTCCGGGCGACGTGACAGCTGCCCCACCACCACTTGTCCATCTCGTTGGGTATCTAAAGAACGGAGCGAGTGTCTCGGGATAGTTGCCAGTGATCGGAGGAACTACTGCTACGTTGGTGAACTGATAGCATGCGAATGTGGATCTTGCGCGGATGATACTCGTGCCGTGGGATTTGTTAATCGGGTACCGGTGATGCGGCTACATGTTGCAAGGAAGAAGGGGATGACCGTTGGTTTTCTACCGAGGATGCTGACGGTCTTTGTTTTCGCTTGCCTTCTATTGCTGAATAGTCGGCCGACATTCGCAGCATTTACTACTGGTAACGTTCAAATTCCTTTATTGATTAGATATGCTCCGGAAAAAAGGAACACGCATGACGGACGGATAGTGTGGACGGCTAGATAGTCGCGCGGCTGTTAATGTGCCGCCGTTTGTGGCCGTTTGATTGATTGCTAATTCTGCCTCATGCGACAGTTTGAGGAGAGTTTTACTCGAGCGTTTGCGAAACGGCGATTCTGAAAATTGCGCGAGATAGGCGCGGAAACATGTCTTGCCTCGAGAGAGACGCGACATCGACGCTTCTGTTTGTTAACAGCAGAAGGCACAATGCTGTCTGTGCTCGGTTTTCGGTACTGTAAAAAAAAGTATCGCAGCTTTTGACTTGATTCTCCTTCAAATACCGTATCTCAAACTTTAAGGGGCATATATATTTCTACAATCGCCTGTTTTAAGATTTGAAGATAAAATTCGAAACCGACATGACACGTTTGATTCTGAGCAAATATCGACAAAATTAATAAATATCTGGAAAAGTATCTTAAACAAAAATGTTATGGTTGATGAGCTCTTTGTAATCCCATTTCGAGAGAGAGAGAGAGAGAGAGAGAGAGAGAGAGAGAGAGAGAGAGAGAGGGAGAGAAAACGTTCCGGAAACGTAATATTGTTCAAATAATTTCTGTCGTTATTTTTTTGAAATTCTTAACTTTCTGTAAGGATAAAAATTAAAAAGTACATGAAACGTCTGTGTACTGCAATGTAAATGTGTTTTTTCTGTATTTACTAAAATGCGAACAATATAAAACTTATTAACGTCTTCAAAGGTAAGTATTTAATATCTTTTCTAGCTTGCGCGAGAAATATCACGTATGAGGGACGTGATTCCAACGCTGAAAGTTATATACAACGACCTTTTGAACCAGCACGATAACTTTGCTATCGTAACTCGTATATCCTTTGATAACCTAGTGTTGCAAACTCTATTCGTCTCAATTAAAAGTATTATTGGACAAAATAAGAGTATGTGCATGTGTGTGTGTGTGTATATACATACATATATACGTATATGTATAAATTTATATACATAATTTATTTTTTAACGCGAAATACGTAAATACACAATAGGCGCTCGCCAATTAAATGTGAGTGGTTGAAACAATTTTTTCTAAAATATTATTTTTCCGGTATTTGTAACGAATGGTAATGCAAAATTCCGCTACCAAGGTGCCGAGTGAAACAAACGCGGTCATAGACGCGGTATTTTCATTTGTGATGTTACCACCAGTTTATTTTCCAGAGATGTCGTTTCGCAAGACAACATTGTTGCATGCGGGTGATTTTATCATTAAACGCTTTTCAATTTTCATCACTACGCAAATTGCGAAATTTGCAAATGTAATCACGGACGTCAGTTGTCTTTCAAAAAATATATTTCTGATAAAACTGAATGCACGCTTGTAATGTTATATTATTACTTATCGTCAAATATTATGAAATTTTTTTAAAACATTTTTCGCGCATATCTGTTTCGACAATTTATATTCAAAATTAAACAAGTCAAGTTAGCTGCGAGAAGTTGTTTCACTTCCTTGCGCGTCTCACAAAATAAATATATATAAAAAGATATTATATCAAATAGATTTTCATGTTCAAAAATTTATTCCAGACGACTATAATGTGTTCTTCAACAGTCAGATTGTTTATTACGTGAAATGCTTATCTTCATTGGTATGTATGTATATATGTGTGCGCATTGTGCGCGCGTGAATTTCTGCTTTAGAAAAACAGAATATTTTACGTTCCATCACTTTTACAAAAATATTGTAAAATTGCTGTTCTAGAAAGGATAACAATAATATCTTATTTTTTCTGATATAAAAGTGTTGCTTGAAATTTATAGTCTAGAGGCCCATTTCAACGGGCCTCTAGACTATAAATCGTATCGTAAATTGGCATCTTGATAGAGCTTTTAATGGAGATGATTGATGACTCGTTGACGACATTGTTGTGTAACTGTCTTACGCTATAGATAGAATATTATCCATTCATTCTGCAGGATAACGATGGCGATGCTTTGTGTGTGATTTTACCATTAACTATACAGCCCGCGATTCTCTATAGTCAATCAGCGGCCGCACATGTTGCCAGAGCTCGTAACAATCCACGTATAAACTGTCCATCTCCGTTGATATCCCTTACATTTGTTTGTGCGTCAATTTAAATGGACGATTTGGATCAGTGCGTAGTAGTCTCGGGTTCAATTTTGGTCACATTAAATTTGCCGCAGAGAATAGCGTAGCGCGTATAATGCTCCCCTACGTTACATAATATCACCTACGACTCGTCGCTTATCCGCCCAAGGATCAATCTACTATATTTTGTACCTAGCCATGATTTTATCGGATTTCTATGCGAAAATTTGATTTCATTTATCCATTGATCCTTGCTCCAAGATAAGAATGAAGACTCTTTTCGAACGGTTCGAGGTAGAAATTTTTAAACTTTATATTTGATCGGTTCGATCTGGCCGTTCGATTCTCAATATTTAAGGATTCGACTCTCTCGACAATTTGGAAAAAAATTCCAAAAGAGACGATACTTGTTGCGAGCCAAATGATAAACAATTCGCGCAAAATGCATCGCTGAATTTTATAAAATACCACGTCTCGTGTGTAAACCGCGGTGCAATCCGCGAGCATTTCGAGGCATAAAGCCAGGCGCAGAAAGGGACCGATAATGTAATTTAAGACGAAAGGGTCGAGTGTGTCTCACACGCTGTTATGCAATGTCATATTTCATACGACACGTTGCGCAAGAGCGGTACACGCGTGACATTCATTCATCGTCCGCCCGAGCAATTGGGGCGATCATCGTTCCGAATGACACGTCTTTTCGTTCTCCCTCGTAAGCACTATAAAAGCTGCTCGAGGGCTTCTAATACCGAGCTTGCTGAAATTACGCTTCAATGGCGAAATTGCGCTAGGAATGAGCTACGTCCTGTGCGCGTGCTTCACATGCATAATTCATAAGCGAGGCGTCATGGTGAAACCTTGGGCGATAAATATTTTTTGAGGACGGAAGGATGTAAAAGTGCATGCAAATGAATCTGGCTGTAATGCAGTGGCTACTACTTACACAGCATTAAGCCCCACGGCCCCGACACTTTCTTCTCCCGCGCCTTTTACTTTTCCGCCTTTTGCTCCCACTTTATTATTTTGCGTATAACACGGCTAAACGGCGAGTGAATACAATTTTCGAAGGCCGCCGCCGAGAGTACGACGAAGAAGAGCGGATGCAGATTAATGCTCCTCACGGTGTCATTTACATCGGTACTGCGCATCGCTCATCCTGAAAACGTACGAAAGCGCGCGCGCCTTTCGCTCATCCTCATTCTTCGCCTTCTTTATGAAAATTTTTTATAGAGAACGTATTGTGTGTGTCGCGCGCGCGCGCACGCGTGTTTTAAATTACCGTGTTTGGAAAAACATCTTAAAAATACATAAATTCGTCTCGTCCGCGAATAGTAATAATTTTCAGATATCGATAATAATTTATGTGAACCTGTTTGAGAATCCGATGTCTCGAAGGGGAGCAGCAGTTTAATTCTGTCGCCGGGACCTTGCGGCACTTAACAAGAGAAGTAATTTGATACGTTGTGTTAATCTTTACATGAAAATTAAAATCGTTCCCATTATGAAATATCCATATATGTATTTCTCGATCCTCCGCGCGACAGCTTTGGATCGCGCGTAAAACATTCACATGAACAACTTGCGATCCCAGAAATAGTCGCCAGGGAAGCAATTTCCGAGATTTCGCGGCGAAGTAGGAAGAATCTGGTAAGAACGGTACGTATTAGATCCCCTTTCGGGCCGCCTACGACGGCACTCGGTGGGTTAAGATAAAGCTTGTCGGGACGCGTCTCGGATATTTCAAAGAAATTGCGATCGACCATCATTCGAATCTACTACTAAAACAATGTACATACATTGAGGCCCCTTTCAGGAGGCGGGGTGGTCGAACGGTGATCTCCAAATCCAATCGTCTTTACGAGCACCCACGGCGCGGATTGCCGGTCTTGAAATCGGGATAGAGAGAGGCCATTATCATCGTGGTGGCGGTCGCTAGTGGATGCGAATTTTATACGGTGGTCATTCAATTCGCGTGTTACTGCCCTTGAATGCAATCTCTTAGGTAGCGAGTCCTGCCGACTCTAAAGATAGATAGATCCCGGAGTGCACAATTGAGAATATGGAGGGTCCTCTCATTGTCTCGATATCTGATCGCAGTGAGCGACGAATAAAACCGCTTTAGTCGGTTACTGCCGATTGCCTCACCGTCGTTACGTTTAATACGTACTTCGTGTACGAGCTTGGGTGTATCTACCCCGCCGCCGCCACCGCCGCCGCAGCGCGCACGCGCTTATCTAATTTCAATGAATTATCGAAGAAATTTCGGATAACGAATGTTGGCTCGCAAATTGGCACGCGCGCGCGTTCGCCACGCATTTTCCTTCCTTGCATGTGCACCGTTCGTGTGCAACTCCCACATTTCTAGCTTGCATTCGTACTCCCCCCTCCCTCTCTCGCTCTCTTCCAGCCTCTCCATCCCTCCAGCCCCACCCCCCCCCGCTCTTTCCCTCTCTCTTTGCTCTCTCGCTTGTACCACGGGCCGCGGTACTTTCCCAACTGTTCTTCGCAAAATTATCTCGTAGCCTAAGGGCTGCCATCTGTTTCGTTGGGGGAAGCCACCCCTAATTACGTACGGCGACAGTTGTAAGGGCGTTCGATCTAATATCTAACGTCCAAGCACGGCCTGGGCCGGCTTATACGTGTCGAAAATACGTACGATTTTCATGCGTCTCGGTCGCTCGTTTTATCCCGTAAAAAACGGGCTTATTGCCCTGCGTAGCATGAATAATTGTAGCCATAGTACACACCAGGCGAACAGGAACAAACGCCCCTCCCTGTTTCCCCCCCTCCCCCTTTCCGAATATCTCTTCTTTTATAAGAGCTATAAGTCGTATTAGTTTACCCGCTGTAACGCGCGCGCGAGCATGGCCACAGCATTATAGTGAGCATACAAAGACTATTTGCACTATTGCACGCCTCATTTTTTCCGGGATGATCTTGCAGGTAAAAAAAGGGGGAGGAGGGGGGAGGGGACGTTTCTTTCGCGCAAATTTACCGCAAGAAGAACGAGGTGCGCGCAAATACTCTCGATTGTTTCGTATAACGCGGTTGTTTGTCAATAGCATGGTTGCACCGCGCACACAGTGCAAAAGTGTCGACACAATTTATTGAAAATAAATAAGGAGAAGCTTTCGCTGTTTATTTGTCATCTCGCGAGATTTGTCGGCAAAAGTACTCGCGGATCCCCGGGCGTTCATGATTTATGGGACGTCGTCGCCGAGGAAATTTGTTTGAAAAACGGTTCGCGGGCCGTGCATGTTTCAAGAGGTGGCGAAAGAAACGCGGGGAGGAGGGAGGGGGGGAGTCGCGTCGCCATGTTTGACGGGTAATTATCCTGGCGCCGAGTCTCTGTAACAAAGAGTTCCCCGATTGTTGCTCGCCGATCCGACTTTGCCGTTTTATCGTCGCGAGATCGCGCGGTACAAAATGCACAAGGCGCACGCGTACGTGCGTATGCGGCGAACGTGTGCCATCTGCTTTTAAGTGGGGTAAGTGGGTGGATGGGAGTCGCTCCTGAACGTGCACACGTACGAGTACACGTGTGCAGGTGGGGAGGAAAGGTTTCACGTACCGCGCACCCCTGGGATTCTCGCTTCATGCATTTTATATTTCGGCAGACTTTGATTCCTAGACGGGCCGCGCGCGCGCGGCTCACGGGAGTAATCCTTAATCTTTCATCGGAAATTATCTTTGATCATGGTTCAGTCATTGGACGCTCTTTTTCCACCCTCTTCTTATCTTTCCGTATCCCTCGGGCCGAGTACCTATACGTTTACGGCGGACACGACCGCGCCTTCGCTCGAGAGAGAGAGAGAGAGAGAGAGAGAGAGAGAGAGAGAGAAACTTCACGTGGAAACAAAGAGGAAAAGGCGAAGAGGAAACTCGAAATACAACTTTCCAAGAACGAGCACGGCGTTTGATCTCTTCCACGATAATTAGATACAGATGTACATTTCAAGGTGTACGTTTGCATTCCTCGTCGAGATGAAACACAAACTGTCCGTCGCAGATGTGGCCCTCAATAAGGCGTCACATTCCGTGTCTAATCTGATTTATTACACGAGACGCTCCGTTCATTGTAATCCCATCGGCCGAAATACTTTCATTGCCTTTAGAAGATGGTACAGAGGGAACTAATGAAGGATGTGCGGGGGGAGGGGGAGGGGAATAAACGAAAGAATAATTAACATGTAATTAGTTGGCTTTGATGTGACCTTCAACAAAAGGAATTTCAAGGAGGAAGAGAGAGAGAGAGAGAGAGAGAGGAGAGAGAGAGAGAGAGAGAGAGAGCGAGGGTGAGAAAGGGAAAAAAGAAGGAAGAAAGGGAGGGACAGCAGAGGCAGAAAGAAAAAGGAAGATTGTAAAGGTGAGGAAAGGAGGGTATGTTTCTCAAGAAGAAATCCTCTCTTGAGCGATCTCGACTCGGCTTACCAAGTTGGCGAAATACTCGAAGCTCTCTCATCCTCTTGTTTTCTCTCCTCTCTTCCATTCTTCTCACCAGCTCGAGTCAACTTCGCACCTTCACCGTCTCTGCTTTCTAACTCGTCCTTCCGTGCTTTTTTTTCTCTCTCTCTCTCTCTCTCTCTCTCTCTCTCTCTCTCTCTCTCTCTACGTACTGCGTACGTGTGGAAGAAAAGCTTTCTCTCTTCCATGTCTCTCTCTCCTCTCAAACACCGCGGCCTCCGCCAACAATTTCCATCTTCCATAATCTCGCGATACGCGCCACGTCCGTTTCCGCGTTTCGCGAATTATTATTAATTATTAATTCCTCCGTCTGCACTATGCGTAAAGTAATTAATTTCGCCGAGCAGCCGCGCACGCTCGGCCCGAAGTGCGGAACACGATTTTGCTGACGTCCGAACTTTATGCTTCCGCCATTTTTCAACACAATCACGCCTCCCATATGAGATTACCTTCTTGACGTCTTCGTCTTCACTCACAGTCCGCTAATCAACAGCGACTATATTTCCTCGGACCTTCGCTGAGGAATTTTCATCGCCCTTCTCTCCTCTTGGCTTTTTTTCCCGTTTTTCACTCGACGATTCGACGATTGTCTCAAAAGAATATGTTAAGTCGGTAGAAGTCGCAGTATATATACGTGGAGCATTAATATTTGAGATTGCCGCAACCGGCTTCCGTATCCGCTGGCAAGCTAAAGCTTCTGTGGCTACGCGGTTACACAGTGATACCGTGCGACCGAGAAGTCCGTAAGGGGATTACAAATCTAGCCTTCGAGAGGTGAGTGGCGATTTATTGGCTTTGAAACGTTCCGAGCGAAGAGCCGTTATTAACTCCAAGGTGCTAAAACAATGAAAAATTCATTCGTCGCCCCTTCCCTTCCTGTCGACCGTTTACACCGTTACGATCTCCATTAAATTTGTTTTATCATAAATTGCAGTCGCGCGACATGCATTAGAACGCGTGTCGCTCCGCAAACTGTTATTCCAGTGAAAATTTTCCAAACAATTTGCCGCTGATTTCCGCTTCCAACGTTCAACCGTCATCGAGTCATCGGTCATCGGAGATAATTGATATCGCTACGTCCTCAATTTTGGAAATTTGTTCGTTTTATTTGTTTGATATTTAACGTTGTAAATATTCCTAACTGAACAGATTCGAGACGAAAATTCGGTCAAAATCGATTCCCGCCCGGAATTGACTGAAAATATGAATTTGCCTTTTATTCGACCTCCTCTGAAATTTAGTTGGCGCGAAAGAACTTTCCTTCTGAATTGTTCGTAACTCGGCAACACTCTAGGTGTCTCGGCACTTGAAATTAAAGTCGAGCATTGCTCCGATGCGTCTCCGTGCATCTCATTTCACCAATTTATCGCGAGCGATGTAACTTATCATAATGCACGGGACAGGAGAAATGAGACAGACGAAAGAGCGTTACTGTATGAAAAATATTAAAAATTGAAGATGTACGATCTTGCCTCGCGCTGCCTGCTCGTGTCGCCGCGTTTGTTAGCCTCGGCGATACCGCCGGCCCCGAAACTCGCGAATTTCTTTGATACTCATGATTACCGGACTACGGAATAGCTTCCAATTGCACGCTATTTGTTGGCTGTTCAAGCGGATTCGCCGAGAGGGGCTAAATTGGTGGCGGCAAAAGTCGCGATCCAGCGTTTCCGCCAATCTGCGTCAGAAGCGTCGTCCAACGATATTATACCGGCCGAGGATATAATTCTTATTACGTCGTCGCGAAGAACGTCTGCCTTTGAGGATTGCCGCCTTTTGCAATAGCTGCACTCTAACAAGGCAAAAAAGTACATTAATTGCGCGCTGTGTTGCGGTATTATTAAATTCTTATGGAAATGCAGGTACTGGGCCCATCTCATAAAGTTGGCTATTGTGTTATAAAATCTAAATAATTTCAAGTTCTCCAGTGGCGGCGGCGGCAGCGGCATCGGACGAGCGGGGGAGAGGGTTTCGACGAGGGTATCCACCCGTTACTTTCTTCCCGTCTGTTTTTCTGACGAATGAGAATACCGAGCACGCGATATGAGATAAAACGAGGAGATCGACAGGAAGGCAGGAAGGAAATGACGGGAGACGAGGAGGCAGGGTTAAAGCGCGAGCGGATACAACGAAACTTAATGCCACCAGCAATCAGATATTCAAATTATGTTTACTGAATCAGCCCTCTTTGCGGGGATTTTCCTCTTCTTGCTCTTCCTTTTTTGCTTTTTTCACTACCCCTCCCCCCCTACCCTCCCCCCTCTCTCTCTCTCTTTCTCCCTTTTTACTCGGTACCATTCGCCATACGTTCTCCTCTTTCGTTTCACAACCGCCCGCTTCGTTCGTTCGGTCGCTCGCCCACTCGCTCGTTCGCTCGCTCGATCCAGTCTTCCAGCAAGAAGTTAACGGACAAGTTTGTTCCTGTCCGACTGCTGCCGAGTTAACAATTCGGTTAAGAAGTTAGGGTCCTTTCCATCCCACCTCCCCGGCCTCCCATCTCTTTCCAGCCCGCCCCTGCCGTTACCTCGGCATCTAACGTTACTCCCTCTACGACCTTTTTGGCGACGGCCAGTTCGATGGTCTTCTACCCGAAAGAGCTTGACTCCTCGTTACGCAGCAGACGTCGGGCTTCGTGCTAGGAGTGAAAATCAGTAAATTCGTCGAACGTCCGTTACTCCCGGAATAACAGAATCCAAGAGTCCGAGAAAGCGCGCGCGCGGAAAGTGGCGCACTGCATTGCGGAAGATGTAAGTTTCGCGGGGTGAGAGTTGGAACTTTGTGGAAAATCTCGCAATATGTTTTGGACGATATTTTGCGTTTTTCTTTTTTCTTCCGACTCTCTGACGGATGAAACGGCGCTATCAACCGCCAATCTCATTCGATCGCGCGCCTCGTTTGTGCGCGCGCGCGATGCTCTCGCACCATTTTGCACAACTGATACCAAATGTTCTCGCATGGGTCAGGTATTAAAAACAAGGGCCTCTTGTCGATCGTGAAATTTCAACGAGCGCGGAATGTTCGCGTCGTGATTAATTTTTACGCGCTACTTTGTACGCGTTTAGGTGTACGTACACACATACACACACACACACACAGAGAAAGAGAGAGAGAGAGAGAGAGAGAGAGAGAGAGAGAGAGAAAGAGAGAGAGAGAGAGAGAGAGATAGAGATAATAGTACCGCTTAATGTCGCCTCTTCGGGGGACGAAATTGAGCAATCCGGAGACATAAATCACAGGCACCGCTCTCCCTCGCTCTTTATTAACAAAAATTATCTTCTGATTAATCTGGTATTCGTCCGTAGGGACGGGCGGATATATAGGTACTTATTTGTGCCTGAAAACTTATGTACAGCGGCAGAAGGGATCTTTCCCTTTTTGGAAAATGTTTGCACCCTCTGCTCGCGGTCGAGGGTCCCGCGAGCGGAATGAGTTTAGTCGGTCGTTTAACTTCGTTCCGACAAAAGTAAAAGTCTGCCGCTGAAGCTGAAGGCGCGTTCTTCACGCGAAACTAAGATCGCAGATCCTGGAGAGTCGGGTCCTCTCATCAATGCGCGCGCTCTCTCGCTGCCCCTTGTAAATAACGTCGCACGCGCGACTACAATTGTCTCTCTGTGACTAACATACGCCGCGAGAGATGCACTTTGACGTACATTTTCCGAGAGAGCTGGTCGTTCAACCGTCGCGGCGCGGCGTTCGCTGAACTTATGGACTCGCTCGACAAGCGGCAATTACTTTCGCTATGATTTATTCAACTGCAACGTGACTCGTACCGCGCGTCACTATTCCGCATGCGGGAAAGATACGAGATCAAAGGAACAATTAAGATAATTAAGGCCACCGCGCGCGCGCCTGGCCGAGAGCAGAAAATAGTATTCCCGCGATAAAGTGGATACTTGCTGCAAGACGGTTAAGAAATTACGGCACCTAAGTATTCCCGTGAAAGTCGCCGAGAGCGCGCCCGGTGCACGTTCGCATCCGCGGCGCATTCGTCATTTATTCACTTTATTTACCGCCGACGGCCGACGTGCTCTTCCTTACCGTACGGAAAAGGAGCTTGTCGGTGATGGTGCGCTTCGTTAACATACCCGATTCACACCTTGATGCCGCCGTGACATCCCCGGCGCGTCACGTCGGATGGCTTTCGTCTGCCGCGCCAAGTCCATTCCCGGCTTTTTCACGCCCCTGCGAGTCGACCGAGTTATAAATATGATAATACGCGTGGAGCAAGCAGCAGTCACGAAATAACCCCTTTCGATACGCCCTTAACTCCGCCGCCAGCTCCCCTCCTCCTGCCCGCCCTGCGCGTCCGCCCAGCTCGTCCGCAGCTCGACGCTTCTCTGTCGGCTCTCGAGAGGAGAACTTGTCCTTATCGACCATCATGTATTACTCGTCGTCGTCTTTCTTCGATGCTTTACACGGTATTGGAAATCCGAAAACACGAATTAAAGTCCCACCGTCGCGCGGCTGGCTGCCGGCACGTTGACGCGGCAACGCCTGCGAGACGGGAAACTACGTGCGCCCCTAACCCCCCCCCCCCGCCCCCCGCCGCCCCCGGCTACCCCGGCTCCGCGCGACATTGCGGCGGACACACTACACTCGCAGGACGAAAAAGGAGGGAAAAAAAGGAAAGGCGGAATAAAATATGCGTAATGTGCAAATCGATCGATTCAATGTCGCTTTCATCGCGAGAGCGTCGCATTTCAATCCGGGCGCATCCGATTCTGATATCCTTCGGATCGAAAGCAGACTTCCATTCGACGCACGCATGCACAATTTTTCAATTAGACTCGCGGATCCTTCATAACGCTCCAAGGAGATCCCGCTATCCTGCGAGCTATTCACTCGCGGTTCTCTCGTCGTTTTCCAATCCTCCCGAAGCAACTGTTACGCGCGACTGTGACTATAAAGGAAGCAGTCGTGGAAACAAGTAATTTTTTGTACGACAAGTAATCGCGCATCGTGTACAACGTAATGTAACCAATTTCAACACCTTCGCGCATCGTTGTGCGACGCTTCGCGCTGCTTTTTTATATAAATGGAATAAAAATGAAAAACTGATTGCGCGCGATTCACCCGGCGGACGCGGTAGAGACAAATTAAATTTTCCGCATTGGGAATCGGCGAAACAATCGTTTGAGAAAAAATTCCACAAATCTATTCGTTATAAATTGCCGAAATTAAATGCATCAACCACCGCATGGAAATGTTTCATAGAACAGAAGGAAAAATTTAGTGATTATGTTTAACGTGTAAACATGGGAAAAAAATTGGATTGATATCGTGCAATATTTTTCATCTCGTAATTATGTGGGGAGAAACGAATAGCAGTCAGAGGAATGTCGATGAAGAAACACGAGGACAAGGCTACATTTGTATAAAACCGATGTACACGCACATAACGAAAATATTCAGACCGATATGTAAACCGAGCCCAAAATTCACGCTTCATGTACTTCATCGCGAGCTGAATTTTCACGCCTGCCAATTTGCTCGCACAGCAATTTGTCTGCACATCTCGTTGAAAAGTTACGTTCGGGCGAATCTTGAAAATATTGCTCGCGCATAATAATGAAAATACTGACACATGCAATTACGTCACTTTTGACGCTTCTCAAACTTGTGGGCAAAAATGTTTTTTTTTTTTTTTTTTTTTTATATAGTTTAAGTGAGCCTTCGGGCTGATGCAGGCTTAATTGGAATCGAAATCGGCGACGGCGAAACTGTCAGAGCGCGGGGACAGGAAATTCGATGCTTCTTCTTCACATCAATATTGTCGATATCGCGTCAATCTCGATGGGGACCGACGGTCACAATGTGTGTTATGTCGCTTTTGCGGAGGAAAACGTAGATGCGCACTCGAGCGTCCATAGAGGCCGGTGCCGATCCTTTGAATGCGCCATTTACACGTTAAATACAAACACCGTAGCCCATTAGACTAATTAGTCTTGCCGTATAGCACTGTAGCGTTTAGTGTGCATGGCGCATACCGCCATCGACTTGCAATTAATCCGACTTTACAGCGACTTCTTCGCTCAGTTGCCGAGTTTCGCGAGGGTGCGTGCTCGTTTTTTTACCTCCTCCGGCATTTTTTTTTTTCTCCCGCGGAAACTTCTCGCGCGTGCTTCCGTCGAATCGCGCGCTGTAACGAAAGCCGCGGCGGACTTGCTTTTCATATTCAACTGCTGACAAAGCATGAATCATCAATTGCCTCGCGAAGAACGACGACGTAGTTAGTCACTCTCGTTTAATTGAATTCGCAGAGCAAATTTGACAAGAATTCAGTTTATGAAGGTGCAGTCACCGGGATATCCATTTCTTCGTGAATACATATTTGGGTAAACCAAAATCGCGCGGCGTAGAGAGATTGCGCGGGTCTGCGCAGCTGGTGATTCGTGAAATATGCAACAGAGTTCGCGGACGGATGCAGCGACGTCTTGGCTATTCGCTCGTTTATTTTGAATTATTGTCCCGACATATTTCGAAGGAATCGCGAGCGAATGTTAGCTTTGGAATGGAATCGATCTTTCATCGGAGACCCGAGAGCAACGCGACATTGATGCGACTTGTCGTAATTCTCCAACATTTGAGAACTGACACGATGTAACATTTTTTGCACAACGATCGCAAATCAACTCAACTGTCGCAAAGATAATAATTCCATATGAAAAATTAAGTCGAAAAGACGGCAAACTTTTTTTGTTACAGCAATCTGCCTTCCATGACATCGATCTCACGTTGCACTAAAAATTACGTAAGAAATGCCGCCGGTTTATCATCTCTCGATCGCTGTGGAACAAAATTACATTTTCTACTCGTGCGTGCGCGCAAAAATCAAAGGACCATTTGCAAGCAGAATTTGCAATAACTTGTCGTAAAGTTCCCAGCTTTCGGAATCGAAGCCTCGCGCGGAGAAATATTACCTTACGCTCTCGACATAATTTCCACGCCGCGCGCGTGCAATCGTTCCTTTCCCGATTGTGCAGCCAGTCACGAGACGTTTCTCGTATTGCTCGAGTAAATATCGCGATCCGCGAGCCCGTAAGGTCAAAGGCAAATTTTTAATTTCGCCGTAATGGATTCATGGAGTAAGAAGTTAATTTGCGAAAAGTTTTCTTGCTTTTCCGTGCGTAACGTTTCGCCGCTCGTCGAGCGGTTTCTCGTCGTCGCGGGGTATTCATCCGTCGTACAGCAGAAGCTGCTAATCCATGCTTTGCCATTCATTTTAATTTCATTAAACGAGCTTATACGTATATGCTCGCGGACCCGGTCGTTCGTAATATCTTCCGCAGCCCGGAATACCTAGGTCCCCACTCTATTTATTCATCCGCGTAATTCACAACCGGAAGGTGCTCACCGACCGGAAACGCATACACGGATGTGGCCATTGTTATTCGGCTTCGTGCCGGCGGAGAGTACCACCCTCGATCCCTGCTCGTCGTCCACCGATCACCCCCGCGGATTTTGCCCTGGCCTTTCTTTCAGAAAGCGTTAGAAATACGGCTCTGCCTCTGCGCGGAGAAAGAGAGAAAGAGAGAGAGAGAGAGAGAGAGAGAGAGTCGGCCAGCTTCGATTTTGAGATCGGGCGAAATCGAAGGCTTTGGATTCCCGGCGCGGCGGTTTCAATCTCGCGGAGAAATCGCTCGCGATCCCGACCAGGCTGACAATGAGCCGAGAGATTTGCAAAGACGCGCGGCGATAATGTAGCTCGATCTTATATCTCGTATATCGAAGACATTGCGGGTAAAAAGCGGCGAGATTCTATCGGGTGATACAGTTTGGCGACTCGATATTTCGACGCCCGATATGCGTGAGAATGTATTCGATATTTATTTAAAACACGGAGAACGGTGTAGCTGGCACATGCGGATACCTCTTTTCTATTCACAGCGTCTTCGAATTATATCGTTTGTCCTAATCGCTGACGGAAACTCCTCATATGTTAATACGTGTATTGACATGCACGAGCTGAAACGACAAGGTCGGCGTTATGTCGGGACGTTAATGCCTCAGATAATGATTTATGCGTCTATTGTCGCCAGACGCGAGATAAACGTCGTTGACGCGCTTCATACGGAAATACAAACTCGACGATGTTGCGTATATAATTTATCGCCGCAAATATAAACCGGCGGGTCCTTGTACGACTATTATTTTTAAAAATATCGCTCTCTCTCTCTCTCTCTCTCTCTCTGTCTCTCTCTCTCTCTCTCTCTCTCTCTCTCTGCCGATTCGTCGCCGTTCAATTACGTTAATTGATTCTGCTTCATCGCCATCCCCCCGACCTATATAATCACGGCCATACACACGCACACAGGCATATATATCTCATATCGATTGTAGCCCGTTGAAAGCATCGTCTCAATCTCCCGTTATTCTATCTGCGTATCTAACGCGCGGGGAATACTTACAGAGAAACGCGATAGAACGCATGCGTTACATATAATTATATTCGCCTTATTCGACGTCGGCGAATCGCTCGCCAATCACAATTCTCGTCGAGCTATTCCGGTAAATAGGAGAACTTCAATCGCGCGCGCGCTCGCGCACACACACACACAGAGAGAGAGAGAGAGAGAGAGAGAGAGAGATAGAGAGAGTGCACACACGCGATGTCTTCGTTTTCGCAACTAATCATTTCCGAATTGAACGCATCGCACACGGCCGTTTGTGCATCACGGAGTTTCGTCCGCCGGCGATCCGACGGCTGTGAGAGAGCTCGGCGCGTGCGTTCGATGCGCGCAAAAGAGTCAAACGTCGAATTAGAATGCGAATAACACCGTCCGCTCGCTCGTGATGTAATCAACGGGCTCACCCCAGCCCCTCCTCCCTCGCCCTCTGACGTCTTAAACGCGACGTATGAATATTTCAACGGGATCCCACCGGAATCCCGGCGCTGTTGCTCGAGAGAAACTCTTTTCCCCATTGCGCTGTTTTCGATACGACTCGGTTCGCATTTCCCTCGCCGGCGAAAAAATCATTCGCGACGGCGCGCAAAAAAAGCCGCTCGCCCCCGGAATTCCCGCGGAGCCGAGAACCGAGAACCGAGCGATTCTCGCTCTCGCCGCCGCGTTCAACTTCAAAATCGCAGCGCGAAATCCGGCGAAAATCCACGCGCGCGCGCGCGCGGCCGCGGAATCAAACGCGAGGAATAACGCGCGTAATTGCATAATGTAATGTTCCATCGACATCATGTGTGCCGTCTAACAATCACGGTATCGACCATCGTATCGCGCCCGGTACATGTCCCCCCCTCTCGCCCGCCACCGTCCCACCGGCCGGGACTGTTTTTAGGAAACAGTGTGCGCGCGCCGCAGCGAGTCGCGCCGCGTGGAATCCTTATTTGCGTACGTTTGTTACGAGAGTGAATCCCGTTCGAGGCTCGAACTCTTTGTTTGCAGTGCTCTCCGGATATTGACGCGCGCGCCGCGCGACAGCTGGATGACGCCGCCGCGATTATGCTACCGTGCGCCGGGGCTGCGTTTTCGGAGCCGCCGAGGGAGCGCAGCTTTGAGAGCGGCTTAGGTAATCGGCGCGAGAATACGCGACGATTACAACAACGCGATCGCGTTGCCGCGACGCGCGCCGATGAAATAATCGGCGAGACGAACTCGAGGCAAAAACAGCCGCCGCGACGGACGCGACACCGGATTCCACTTCCGGGGAATACACGGCGCGCATTGACATTTGTGTATCAGCGTCGAGCTCTCGCCCGCGGCTCAACGCGTTAATTAGAGTTCTTTTGTCGGGAAGCGAGTCACTCGCGAGAGCCCGCCCGCCGTCCGGCGCGCCTTGGCGGCCTAAAATGCTCGGTAATTATCGCCGCGAATTACTACGAATACGTATTCTATATCCCGGTTTCATTAGAGCCGCGCAGGATCCGGGAGAAGAGCGCGAGATCATTTGTCAAACGCTCGCACACAATATCTGGCTATTTAAGTGCGCAACGGCACTATATCGCGCGCTCCTTTATTCGGCCGGCTTCATAACAGCCAGTTTTCATCTGCAATGTCCAGGAGGTCATCGGTATAAGTCACAATGATTCGTTAAGATTAAGCGCTTAATATAATTGCAGAGAGTGAAAGAGATGGAGATAGAAATGCGCGAGCGAGGAAGCGAGCAATGTGAAGGAAGTAAAACGGCGTCACGTCGAATCCGAATGCAACGAGCGGATTGTGGACGAAGCCATCTCCGCGCGATTTTAATCCGAACTTTGCACTTGCCGGAGACTTTTCACATTCTTCGTTTTCAGCATTTTTGTCGCAAACGCGTCTCACGATGAGAGCACACGCGACGATTTTATAAGCGTCCCGCTCGAGACGCCGAGGAAAATAGCGTTTGTCCCATGCTCGTGCGTCCATTTCTCGCCGTGATACGAAGGTTCAGAATTTGCAACCCTTGCAAGCGATGTCCAGCCCTTTGCCGTCCATCGGCGGCACGCGCCTAACGTTGTTGCTGGGCCTCGGTGCCCGTCAAACGATTCGCCGCTTGCGAATATCTCCGTGTAGGAGAATCATAGCGACGTGGAATAAATTGCACTCGAAAGCTAAGATGGTTCCACTTTCGACGAGAAGGATACAATTGTGTGTCTGATTCTACTAATCGAGATATTGAGCGATCTTTCGCCTCCGGTCGAACAATTATATGCGGGAGGCCGTTCTCAAGGCTACCTTTACGAAGTTCTCAACAGAAACGGTAAGATCAGTGGGCTTGAAAATTTCACAGTGTATTCATCAATGTTCAAAATATAAAATAAATTTTATTGAATCACAAGAACCGATCCAATTTGTAATTGTAGATAAAAATGCAGTCATCGGTTTGCGAGCTCTATGTTTGCTATCGACATAATTCCGGACCTCTCACTATTCTAAAACCAGAAAATGAGAAAGATTTTTAAAATATACGGTTGCCATTATAACTCGTACCAAAATGAAGGCAGTGAAGCCAAGTTTGGATAAACAATAACTGTACCAAAAAAAAGTATCGAAAATGAAACTTTTCTCAACTTGTAATCATGTGAAAAAAAAATGAATAAAATAAAATATAACGAGGTGTTCGAGGTAAGAGCGAAAACATGTTTACTGTATAATGTGTAAAAATTTCAAGTTATTCGATTCAGTAGTTTTTGCGTAATCGTGTCGACAGTTTAAGAAAACAATGCTTTCAGATAAACGCGTTTAGAGTTTCGTGTGTCCTTTCTATATAGACAATATAGTGACAAATTTATTTTATATTTCGAACATTAATGAATACCCTGTGAAAATTTCAAATCCATTGATCCTACCGTTTTTGTTAGAAAAATTCGTAAAAATAACCTTGAAAACGATCTGCTTCGCACGTAATTCTCCCCTTAAAAGTGCGTCTTTCATTTTCGTCTCAACGCGGGTATTAATTATTCCCACGTCCCATATTGGGCAACACCGATCAATTAGCATCTTGGCCGGTCGCGGGCGCGCTCATTAAGGCGGCTCTCCCGAAAAACGAAAAACTGCCTTCGCAGCGAAACATAAAACGCACAGAGTCGCGTGTTCATCAAGGCCCGTCTTTTTACATTCGAGGCGCGAGAAAGCGCTGCAAATTTTGGCACTGCTTCAGACTGATTCTGTGAGAGACACGCTTCGACCATAAATATCTTTCGATCCGTCCGCCTTTCAATCAGTCGCGCCATTGTGCTGCCGATTTGATCGATAAACGATCGGGCGAGCGGCGCGCGTCTTGCCGCCGCGATATCGCGGCCGCCAGCAAATCGCCGGGGAATTATCAATTAATAGCTATGCGTGAATGTAAAAGGGAACATGAATATCCGGGCACCGAGAGCCTGCAATCAGAAAGCTTTCGCCTTCACTTCTTCCAGCTGCCGGTGTGTTTACTCTATGTCGTACAAACAATAGATGTGCCTCTTTTATTTCTCTGTTCCTGCAACACGGGGAGAGCAAACGCGAGAGAGAGCGAGAGAGAGAGAGAGAGAGAGAGAGAGAGAGAAAGTGAGAGAGAGGAGAGATAAGAGGAGCCGTAGGAGCGGTTGGGCGGTGGGGCTAGAGGGGAAAGGGACACCGCAGTGGCACGGCAAATATAACGGGTGGGCGAACACTCTGCGAGAATTGTCGGACGATTTCGCAGGATTTCGTAATTGAAACGCTCCTACGAGGTAGAACCAGTAAGAAACACGACAGACAAACGCCGTTTTCCTTCCCCGTCGGCGACCCTTTATTCTCCGTCTCGAGTAGCTGCAGAAAGCCAAGTTAACGGAATGTCCGGCTATTTCGGTAGCGTATATTTGCTCTTTTTCTTCATCAGTATCTACCTCGTCCTCTTCTGTCTCCCTCCATTTCCATTTCTCTCTTTCTCACCTCCATTAGATTCCTCGGCGTTTGCGTGTCATTCTTTCGCACGCCTTCTTTCTGCCCTTCGCTGCATGTTATTCGCTCGCCTGCACCTGCCCTCCTCCCCCCCCCCGCCCCCCGCTTCCTTCACCTAGCTTTCTTTAATTCGGCCCGCGCCTGCGGGACCGCCGAAATTGTTTCGCTTTCATTTGCGCGCCAAAGACTCGCGTAGCGAAGATTGCGGACCTAATTTATTGAGCATATCACACGCGCAATCCCGAGTACTCACCAAGAGACACTAGTCGAAACTTAATTTTCACTCGATAACGAAAATCATACGTTTGTATAAATTTTTCCGAGCGTTTTCCAATGTTGACTCTAAGCCCGAACTGTGTGTCCCGCCGAAAACCCGCTGAACGAAAAATATTGTGTATTTTTATAGAAAACGAATTCCTCTACCATCTGTCCGCCATGTTTAACAATGTGATATTCATTACGTAATTGTGGATATACGTGGCAAAAAGGTTGAACATTGAGAAAGTATCGCGAGAGAATGAAATTAAATTAAAACCAGCATATTTTCTCGTTAAGAATTTCTGCTCCACTGTGATTAATGGACGTACATCCAGTTGTAACGATGCCAAAATGTGTACGCGCGCGCGCGCGCGCGTGTGTATGTGTGTGTGTGTATGTCTGCTGAAATAGCGCTTAATTAGATTGAAATAAACCAGTCATTTGTCCATCCCGATCCATATTCTCGCTCCGCAGCTGCGCGGCCGTCTCCTCTCCGCGACCGCTTCTTTGCTTTTGTTTTAATTCCCCTACGAAGTTTCTATATTCTCTCTTCTGCGCCCTCCTCCTCTTGTCTCTTTTCTATCTTATGCCCTCACACTGGCGTTAAGCTCTCAACAGAGGGGGACAGCGCGGCGAACAAAGACCGAGCGTTTCTTGGCACGGAGTCACATGGCGTCTGTTAATGAACAGTCTTCGCCAATTTTAGACATTGAACACGAGGCAGCGAGAAGCGAGAAGATGCGTCCCGAGTGTATAATCCGGCATTTTACACAACAGGATAATTTCGTCAATTTATGTTGTACTTTGTTTACCGCTGCCGGTGCAGATTCAGCAATGTCACGAAAAAATTGTTAAATATCGAAATTTGAAAAGGCGGACAATATTCGATATTTGTTATACATATAATACAGATTGGAACGTAAAATATCTTATCCTTGCGCCTTCGGTGACGCAAAGTCGTAGAATAATAGTTCCTTTTCCTTGTCACAAGGCAGCGAGTTAAGGGAAGAATTACATGCAGAAGGTCGTTTTCAAGACTATTTTTTCAATGAATTTTTTCAACAGAAACGGTAGGATTAATGGACTTGAAATTTTCACAGTGTATTCATTAATGTCCAAAGTATAAAATAAATTTTATTGAATCGTAAAAACCGATCCAATTTCTAATTATAGATAAAAATACAGTCATTCGTTTGCGAGCTCTATGTTTGCTGTCGACATAATTCCGGGCCCCTCACTATTCAGAAATCAAAAACTAAGAAGGATTTGTAAAACATA
This sequence comes from Harpegnathos saltator, assembly GCF_003227715.2. Classification (NCBI taxonomy): domain Eukaryota; kingdom Metazoa; phylum Arthropoda; class Insecta; order Hymenoptera; family Formicidae; genus Harpegnathos; species Harpegnathos saltator. Next base: position 1,326,238 of record NW_020229988.1, read on the forward strand.
TGGTTGCCATTATAGGCCGTACCAAAATTAAGGCAGTGAAGCCAAGTATGGAAAAATAATGACTGTACAAAAAAAAAGTATCGGAAATGAAACTTTTCTCAAATTGTACTCATGTTTAAAGAAAATAAATAAAATAAAATATAACTGTGTTTGAGATAGGGACGAAAACTACATGTTTACTGTACATTGTGTAAAAATTTCAAGTTATTCAGCTCAGCAATTTTTGCGTAACCGTGTCGACGATTGAAGAAAAGGTGTTTCCATGAAGTTACTTTTAAAGTCTTTATGTGTACTTTCCATATAGATAGTAACAAATTTATTTCATACTTTAAACATTAATGGATACATTGTGAATATTTCAAGTCCACTGATTCTACCGTTTCTATTAAAAAAAAATTCGTAAAGATAGCCTTAAAAACGGCCTGCTCCGCATGTAATTCCCTCCTTAACTTTAATTCTCGAGACAGAATCGTGTGGCAATTCTGTCACACAAGTCGAATGTACCGTGTATTGCTGAGCGACAAAGTCATCAGAAAATGCATACCTTACGAGGCACACTTTGTGCTTTTTTAGCCCGACGTCAAAATCGCGCGTGTCGCGATCGACGAGCCCTCTCAAGAGCCAGCGCAATCGTATCCCGCGCATTAGGAGCCGCGCGCGACTTAAAATTAACTCTCCATAATTAAACACGCGCACGGTAAATTAAAGCAATAAATATCAAGCGGCGCACTGCGGAGAAGGGAAAAAAGAGTGAGTGAGGATTTGTCGAGCGAGCAGCGCATTTTTCCCAGGCAGAACACGCACACACGCACGCACGCATGCACGCACGCGCGCACGCCCGACGTTTACGGAGATACCTTCAGCTTCGCTTCCACAATTAGGCATTTCCAGGTCGAACGCTGTCCTGATATTTGCGCGTCATGACTCGGAGTTGTGTGTCTGGCAGTTTGACAGACGTGTAAGTGTTTGACGTTATGTCGTGCGTTAAAGACCGAGCGCGCCATGTTAAAGACTGAGCAGCGCCGCGCGCACGAGCGGAGACGGGAAGAAACGATCTCGCGTTTCGTATTTTAGGTTACGATTCAATTAATACGCGAGGTTATTTCGCGGATTTTCGTCCGTACACGCGATGCGTTCGCGATGCGAGAGAGAGAGAGAGAGAGAGAGAGAGAGAGAGAGAGACAGCGGTTGTCGAAGAGCAAGTAAATTCGCTCGGCTCTGATTTTTGCGCGGCGCTCGACTCCACGCGAGTGCACGCGTGCGAAAAACGAGCGACGAATTGAATACATCGCGCGTAGAATGCGACGATAATAACGGAATAATGCGAATAAATCGCTCGGATAAAATGTTGCCTTAATTCAATACTTTCGTCCGCGTGACACGCGGAAACTTTTTGCCCCGGACAATGCGCTATTCTTTGCCCCGCGAATGAAACTTCATTAGTCATTCGTTATTTGCTATTCGCATACAAATTTGCCGCGGCGGCGGGCGCCGGCGAGAGTTGTACCGGCCCGAATACATTCGCCGCGTTAATCCCGCAAATAATAATGCGATAGATCGTATCCTTTTGTGCAAGGCACTAGCGCCAAATATTTGCTAACGCGACATCGTCATGTTACGCTTTTCATTCAATTATCGACTCGCATACTTGAGCGAATAGATGCGCACAAACAGTCGTTTTGTCCTGCGATAATGCGCGATATATATCCGCGCTCGGATTCCAATGTGAGCGCTGCACTTTGTCAGAGATTTGAGATTCTGCGAGCTGCCCTCCCTCCCCCTCCCGCCACCCACCCTATGTCCCCTCCCCGTTCGGCGCGCTGTATTATTGTGCCGCTGTGTAAATTTCTCCCGATGCTGCCGGTGAATTTTATTGCATTAGCCGATCGTATCGCCAGTGCATTTTGTCCTATTAGCAATCATTTCGACGATTCGTTATTGCGTTTAAATATCCATCGACGTATCGCCATGGCGATTCGCCGTAAAATTTACTTCATTTGACAGGCTGCGTCACGAGGACAAAGTCCCGCGTAAAGCCGCGCGTATTTCAGAGACCGATCTTTCATCTTATTCTTCCTCTTCTCGTCATAATTCCACGAGTATAAAGTGATTTGTAATTTCCGACGCAATCATCGTTGCGCAAGCCAAACCGTTCTCGCAATTAGAAGGCCGCGAGAACGGTCGCGTGATCCTGTTAATCTTAACGAATGACGAGAAGCGAGCGATTGACCGCGCGCGCGTATGGCTAGTCCGATTTTTCTTTACAATGAGTTTTAAACATTTTTCCGCGACCGTGTATACGCATGTATTTACGTTTGTGTACACAATACTTTACGCGTATACTTCTTTTCCTACGTAGGGATTAAGCAAAAAATCGGTAAAACGGCAGTGCAAATAAAATAAATTTGTTTATCGTTATACTACATTTAGTACGAATGAATTTTTTGCAGATATTTGTTTGCAATGCCATAGGAAGCTTCCAATTTAATTCGCAGCATTGTACGTGCTGGATCTATATTACTTCGAAATTGATTTATTGTTACACCGTATTTCAACAAAAACGGACTTTTATAGATATTTGTTTGCGATGTCGCAGGAAGCATCCAATTTAATTTTAACCATAACACATACGGCACCCTTTGTCGTAATAATATTTTGCCTCAAATACACACACACACACACACACATACACACACACACACACACACACACACACATATATATATACACATAAAATGATATAAAAATTTTGGGTTTTGCGATAGCAAATTGCGAGACCAGAGAATTTTATTTAAAAGCTTAGAAAAAATATTAAAAACAAAATTGCCGAATTTATTCATTCCACCCGTAGCAGTCGCCGTTGTCTTCTCTCGGGCCGTTTGTCGCACCACACGCGTCCGCGCACATGCTGCAAAAAAATTGGACCAATCACCACACCCTCGAGAAACTCCCAGCAAGACTCTCGCGCTCGCCCATCGCGGAGACCAATGCAACTCCCTTCGACCTTATTCTCGCATGACGAACGATGAGGCGCGCACGTGCGCGCACACACACACACACACACACACACACACACACACACATACACATACAAAGACACACGCGCAGCCCGTTCATTCGTTGTGCTTTCGGCTAAAAGGGCAAAATTCCATCTACGCGTACGCATCGCGCAGCATCGCGAGTCACGCGTCCTGCGGCGCGTTGCAACGCGAATTCTGACTACGCTGACGGCGGCGGCGGCGGCCGCGATTCGAGCGGGTGCGCCAACGGGTCCAGCATCGTCCAGCTAGCCAGCCAGCCCGGCCCTCCTCGCCCACCTCGTCCCTTTGTCCCCTATCGCCGGCCAGCCCGTCCCCCGGCCCTTTAAAATACGGCGGCGTGCTACCGCTCGTACATAGTAGCAGCCTCCGCGCGCGCTGTGCTTTCGCTATTAACTTCTCGCGCATCGGTCGATAGGATCGATAGCGCGCGGTGTACCCACCGTACCGGCGATGCGATGCGATGCGATGCATCGGCGTTATCTTCTCGCTAGGCTGCATTAATGCACCTCCAGTTATTGAGGAGGGTTGGACAAAATGGTTTAGAGCCGCCCGGCGAAATGCTACCATCGAGCGATATGCGCGTCTGGAAGATGCACGGGGCTGCACGACGATCGCGGTTTGCCGCGATTTCATCGGACGCGCGATTCGAGCGACGTCTCTCGAAGGACTTCGAGGAGTCCAAGGACTCGTGGTATTTATCGCTGGCTACTCTCGCACGAATCGAAGTTGTAACCTGCGGCGGAAACGAATGTTTCTCTCCGCTTTCCTCCTCCTCTGATATTTTCTGTTTTTTTTTTTTAAGTGCATGTGTAAGGATTTTGTGCAGGATGCCGAGATGCATAGCTCATGTAATTAACACGAAACAAAAGAACATATATATATTGAAAAAAAAAAAGAAACTGCGGTGATCATATATATTACAAGTATGATCGCCGTTTCGATATCTCTTCTACTCTCTCAACCATGCTCCCTTTTCCTCTATCCTTCCATCTCTCTATCTTTTCTTTTCAGCCTTTTTCCCTCTCTCTTTCTCGATACTCTTTCTCTGTCTACCTTCCTCTGTCTGCTCTCTCTCTCTCTCTCTCTCTCTCCGTCTGTCTCTGCCTCTGCTCTCTGCTCTCGCAGCACCTTAAAACGACGCCCCTCTTGTCTTTAATCACTCCCCTCTCTACAGCTCTGATACATCTCTCTTTCTAATACATCTCTCTCTTTCTACCTATTCGAATTTACAATATCTTACACATGTATTCCAACGCGTATGTCACCGAGTAAAGTGCGCATTCTCCCCGGCACTTTGCCGTCTCGCGGCCTTTGAGGCCTTTAAGAAACTTCCATCGGATTATTCAACGCGGATTTCGAGGGACGGAGGATGCGAGGCAGAGCCGAAGGGATCGGAAGGAGAGGAGCAATTTACGAAGGTACATATCCACGGAAGTCCACAGGGCAAAGAGCATTCCGGGATACAATCAGCGCGCGATATGGGGTAATTATTAATTGTCACCGGAAGTAATGGACGCCGCACGAGCCTAGTCATACCGGATACCGTTCGCGCGCGCACCTCTCCCTCTGCCTCGCCCTCCTGTTCTCACCCGCGCTCGCGTTATCCTACCACGATGAATCGACGAATTTGCGCTCCTAGAATCCGCGTGTACGCGCACATGCAGTCATTACGCGCGGGCACATAAACAGCCGCCGCGGCGAATCTCGTTGATACGAAACGTTAAATGCGACGTAAAAATACTGCCGGACGAACCAGCGAACGAGCAGGCGAGCGAACAACAGACAGAAAACACACACACACACAGAGAGAGAGAAAGAGAGAGAGAGAGAAAGGGGGGATGAGAGGACGCGAGAGATTTCGCGGATTAGTTAATCGTGACAAATATATTCTTTCCTAATAAAGCCGCGACACCTGCTGCTCCGAGAGCAGCTAGACTAGACGTTAAATCGCGAGCGCAATTTTCGGACTAATTTATCCAGCGCCGCGAGACGCCGTGTATACATCTGCATCGCGCGCGTCCCCGCACGCACGGCACGCCACGTTTATCCGTTATTATCTTTCTACGCGTATTCGCATTATCGCCGCGCGCGCACATGCAGCCGCGCGACGACTGCCGCGATTGTGAAATATGTGTCATTTTCGACAACGGCTCGCGAAAGGACAACGCGCGAGCCACGTGCGCGCCCGCGGAGGCTGCGTGCGTATCGGCGCGCACACGTGCGAACGAGTGCGTATAAGCCGCCGCGATACGACTCGTAACTAAGCTTGCCAACTGTCCGGTTTTGACCCGGACTGTTAGGTTTTCAAAAGTCTTGTCCAGTGTCCAGTGTCCGGTTAATAAGTCAAACCGGACGTCATATGTCCGGTTTTTAAATTATATCCAATCAATGGAATGAGAGTTCAGATTTTAGCAAGGTTTCTTCACTTCAAGCGCCTACAAACGATCGCGAGCGCCACGAAAAGCCATCTAGTGGATGATCTGCCGATCCATCATTCTATATATATTAAAAAAGTAATAGTTTATTATTTTAATCAATCAAATTTTGTTTATAAAATTGTTTGGAAATTAATTATAAAATTGTAAATAAATTCTTGTCATATCTTGTATTCAATGTAACGTTATGATTATTATTTCTGTCCGGTTTAGTCCGCTTTGGGTTTGTTACTAAAGAAGAAATGCCCGGTAATTTTAACTTTTGGATTTGGCAACTCTACACTAGGAAAGAAAATTTAGTATTTCTAATAAAACTGTTTAGTTGAGGCATTTTTTAGTAGCAACCAAATATCTTGTTTTATATAACAAAATATTTAGTTGTTTCAACTAAATATAATTTTCTACTTTGTTCTCTGGACCGAATGATTTTGTTCTTAGACTTCATATATAAAAATTAAGCATTTTAGTTATCTTATCCATAAAAATTACATAATAACGAAATATTATTTTACATAAACCAAAATAATGCCCGATACTATTTTGTCTTTCTGTGCACTAAAATTTAGATTTTACATATTAAGAAAAATTATAGTATTTTTAACAAAATTCATATAATTAAAGTTCTTTGGTTGCTATAACAAAAGTATTACGTTATATACGAACAAACCAAACAAGATATTTGTTTACAGGAATTAAACAGTTTCGTTGGGCATATTTTAATCAAATTATTTTGCTGTTACAAGAAAATTTTGGTTCACGCAAACGTAACTCGTAACGCGTGTCCGATTCGTCGGATTGCGTTAGCGCGCGAGGAGCGCTCGCATCTTGCTCGTGTGCGCACGTGTGCGCACCTGCAGCGCCGATGCGACCTGTGCCACGTGTAGCGCCGCAGATAGCGCGAACGGACAATAGCAGTGTGTGTACGCACGTGCGTGAGAGGCCGCAGCAGCCCGACGGATACACGCGCGACGCGCGGACGCTCTTCGCGTGCGCGCGCGCGCGCGCCTCTCGAGAGATTCTGTTCAAAATTAATACACGTAATGCGATATTATAACAATCATTGTTGTGCGTAATAACGAAACAATGGCGTTGGCGAATGCAAGCGCGTATAATGTACCTACACGATATCTCTATCTTTTTCCTTTTCTGTTCCGACCATATTTCGGGCTGGCGAGAAGACGGGGGATGTATCGCGTTGTGCAATTATACGGAGGTCATTAATTGCGATTGATATTAATGTAAATTAATCCGATTCAATGGGAAGGCAACGATAAGCTAATTGGGGACGAGCGAGCACGGCCCTGTTTTTCACGTCACACGTCGCTCTCACGTGTCGGCCGTATCGTCGGTCCGCGGTGGCTAATTTCTCTCACTCGTTGGATTAGTAACTTCCGAGCCATTGCTTCATCGATGTGACACCGGCGGACGAAAATATTTGATACCGACGACGCGACGGCACAGCACGCCGCGTAATAACGCCGTCGCACGTGTGCATCAAGAGCGGCGGCAAGAAGCGCGGCCGTATCCAGCCGACAGCTGGATAATTTCGGGATAGACACGCGCGACTAGTCACGCGCTTGACAAATATCGGCTGACAACGGAATACCGATAAAGTTTCGTAACGATAAAAGTAATGATAAAACGACGAGTTTTCAATAAACGTCGCCGGGGAGGTCGCGGCCCGAGCGATGTTAGAAGCTACGCCGCGAGCTACGACTGTAAGAAACATTTAACTTTCAGGCGGTAAACGCGTGAGAGCACAACGAAGCAAACATAACTAGGATTGCCAACTGTCCGGTTTTGACCCGGACTGTTCAAGTTTACACGAAGTCTTGTCCGGTGTTCGATTAACAAGTCAAACCGGACGTTATATATCCGGTTTTTAAGTTATATTCGATCAATGGAATGAGAGTTCAGATTTTTTAGCAACGTTTCTCCGTTTCAAACGCCTACAAACGATCAAGCACCACGAAAACATCGCTAGAACATTGTTTAGTTTCGTATTCAATAATAAAATGTATTATATATTAAAAAAGTAACAGTTAATTATTTTATTGGATTTGGCAACCCTAAACATAACCGACAGTCAGGCTTATTAGATCTAGATTTGAGTAAACAGAAGAAGAAAAAAAAAAGAGTGTCTGATGGAGAGAAGGATGTGATAAAAGAAGCGGAGACAAAAGGATGACTCTCTTTGGTTCCGACTCGTTTACGTGGAAAAACCAATTAGTTTTTATTCGGCAAGCTTCAGCAATTCGTTAGCATATTTCGGATAAGCTACGCGTTTGCCCCGCAGGCAATTAGAATCTCCGCGTTTAGGCTGAGTCGTTTTGTATCTGCCTACATGTGTCTTAATGTAGAGTAATTTGTTTAGAAAATTATAATTTTATCATCTTTGAGGGCGTCTTTATAATTCTTTTGCCCATTGATATCAAAAGTTCCTACATGACTTAGTGATCTATAATACGCCCGAATATCCCGGAAAGCAGTCACGTGCCGACACAAAAATGACCACTCCGCCGAGATCCCACTCGACAATTTATTTGCGGCATTACAAAGCGACAACGTGCGCGCTGCATCTCGCGATTCTGTCGCGGCAGCGTTCCCTCAAATCGTCCCGACTAGAAATTTATCCCATGGTCATCATCAGGTTAACCTCATTGGACATCAGGTCCTAATAAGGTAATACTATCGGGTCCTAGTAAGTCATGTAATGCAACGTGGGTGTCAAGATCTTAGTAAGGATTCATAGTCAGGTCCTTATTGATTTACCTTATGAAATGCTTATTACGTTTTTTTTTTAAATTATGGCTCCTGATTACTCGCCACGGCTATATTGACGGATGATGACATTAGAAATAAGAAATGACACGCTGAGAATTCTTTCATGCCATTTCCAAATAAAAAGATATTTGCATGAAATAATATTTTAGGTCGCTTGAGCATACTTGTAAAATGTTTCGGACAAGAAATATAAAATGAATATCATAAGATCATAAAGTATCACAAGGTGACAAGACATAAAGTAGTGTTAAAGAGAAAAGTTGCATGACACATCAATTTTACAACTATTTATTGACTGCTAAAGAAAGGATAGTTCCTATAGCATTTCACAAATATATTCAAGTGATCTAAAGTGTTTTTTCAATGCAAACATCTTTATATTTGATGAAATGACAGCCAAAAATTGTTTTGTTAAAACTTGATAATGCAAATCATATTAAATACAATAAATAAGATCCCGACAAGGACCTGATTAACTGAACCATATTATATCATACACTAGGTTGGTGGTACACTTACCTAGGTCCTAATGTGGACCCAATCATTGTAACCTTATAAAGGTCTTTCTTACTCATTTGTCGTTGGGACATTATAAGGACTGACTTACTTAAGATTATCTTTCATTCACTCTATTAGGTTCTTATCAATGTTAGGTGAACCTGATCAAAATTTCTAATCGGGGCTTTCCTCAAAGCGTGCGCGCGTTATCTCCCAAGCCGCGGAGAGCGCATTGGATTTCGAGTCCGAGGACCGATTATCCTCGTCGCGACGCGGCATTTCTTTCCTCTAATCGCGCCCTTAACGGTCACCTTTAACGGCGAGCTGTAGGCGTCTCTCGTTAACGATTACAAAGTGCGTCGGAAGAACTTTTGCTTTCCCCGAGAAAGTTTGCGATTAGCCTCTAACCCGACGAACGAAGCAACATTTCCGGAGCGGGCGATTGCCGAGTCTGGAAACAAATGCCGGTAATACGAAGGAACTGGAGGGGATTAATAGGCGATCAAGTCGCGCATATCCGCGACGCGTCGCTTGATCCGCGGCGAATTTTCTCCGGCGAAAACGCGCACCGGCAGATGCGCACCGCCGATCGGTTGATCCAAGTTTGTAACCGGCGAAATTGGACAATTGAATCCGTCTAATTGATTTAATCCTTGTCCTTTGATTCGGCTTCACAGATATTTAGACACTCGAGCCCGTAGCAACTAAGGGCTCGAATAATCGCGGATGTTACAATCGAGCCCCGGCTCCCCTACATATGGCGGCATTGCGCGCAAATAGGCACGTAGCAGGCTGCATCATCAGTTTCGTGATATTGCTCTGTCGATGTTTATCTCTTATTAACTAACTTGGATCATTAAGTGAACGATCGCGCTATTAATCGACCGGTCCATTATTTATGCATCGGACGTCAACTCGTTAACCGTGCACGTAGCTAATACTATTCGTACGCTACAATTGCACAGGAGCATAAACCTGCACGGCATAATATGCCTGCGCGGCAACATTGCGCGAAATATTCAGAATCGATGATCACTAACGTCGCGAACAACCGCGTTATTCGCGTTATAAACAATTTAAACGAGCAAATTGGGATAACCGTCCCCTTGCAGCCGATCGATCGTTTATCAAGCGGGGCTTTCCTTGACGAATTTGGAATGAAGTTTGGGGGAGGGAAGGGGAGGGGGCGCATTGAATTCCACAAAACATCACCGGACTCGTGGAAAATTTCACTCTTTTCCGCGCCGAATATTTTTTATGGCTATCTCTTCACGATCCGCCTGCGAATCGCGATTACGCTGATTCACGCGATTGCACTGAAAATGTACCACGGCATAAAAACGCCAAAAACACACAATTAGCGGGGAGAGTAGCCGAGATAAGGAAAGAAAAATAGAGGGGAGAAGGTAGGAAGGGGGAGAAAGAGAAAGAGAACGAGAAGAGAAGAGAAATTAAAGAAGAAGAGGGGAATGGGACAATCGATCGGGCCAGAGTCGATTAGAAGGATAAATATTCATAGCCGAATTAAAAGCGATTTGAAGGCTACTGAGACCGGATGCAACGACAGTTTAACGACGCAGAATCTAGAGTCGACCAAGACGGAGGTAATAACGCTAGACGGGTCGCAGAGACGCCGAGATTACCGAGTCACGCGTGCTGGCACACGTACGTTCTAAACTAACGAAATGCATTAATCGCGAGTATAACGAACAACGTTATTCCGAATATGCACGCACCGGCGACAATTCGTACTTGAACTTCTTGTCACTCGTTATTCGCGAATGTCTCGCGACCTAACCTCGGTCGGCATCATCCGCAGGAACAGCGTTATATCGAGATGAAAAATCATAATTTTTTATCCCGATATAACGTCTGGTAACATTTCAACGATGTAATTACGACTCTCTGCGCGAATGTAGCCGCAAGAAGAACCTCTACTTTTTCCCTCACTCCCGTTTACTCTCATTCCCTCCTTCCTCCCTTCGCGACTGCGTGAGCAAGACAAATATTTCTTTCCCGGCGGCCGATTCGAGACGCTAAAATCTAAGTGTAACTTCTGCGGCGACTGTTCGCGATGCGCGCGCGCGCGCGCGCGTGCTGTGTAAATTTTATTAAATAAAATATTTCGCGGGGGAGAGAGAGAGAGAGAGAGGTGTTGGCAGCAGCCGCGGAAGCACTCCCGCGGCCGATAACTTTGGACAGTTAAACTATATCGATAAATAAAACAAAGCAAATCTCCGCAACTCGGGACGGTAACTAAATAAATATCCCGCTATTTTCATGCAACGCATATGCAACGAGATCAAAATATTAGAGCGATAGCTGAGCGTATCAATTGTGGGGCGAGTGAGTCAATATGTAAAGGTATCTATCTATTCTCAACATTTCGATACTCGATGACTGCATGCGAGACACGCGGATTCGCCTGGCTCCGCGTCGCGCGGAGGAAAAAGGAGAAAGTCATGCGTGACATGTTATACGCGGTATAAAATTCCCACGGGAATATTTCATACATCATATTAGAGGAGACGGCACGTAGAACGGTGTGTCGTATAGCGTAACGTACGATCGTGTAATAGCGATTTCATGCAGAATTTGCGTAATCGCAGAATTAACGTACAGCCTATCCATTATTATTAAAATTACCATTCAATTGTAGCGGCGAGTTTGCCGAAGCTCGGCAAAGTAATATCCGCAGCGAGAGACGGTACGACGCGCGATGATAAACGGGCGATTAAAAGTGAGCACCGCGCGCGCGCGCGTTGTCTCTGCAGAGCCGCTTTATTGCCGGGAATCCGTATGTACGTACGTACGCTGCACGCTCGTCCCGCGAGAAGAAAAAAAGTAGCAGCGGGTAGCATTGCCAGGACCATACTTGCGGCGATATAAAAAACAGATGAGATACGCCACGATATTTCGCAATTCTTTCAAGTTTGCGCGCGCGCGAGCTGCCGCACGGGGGGGTGTATGTGTACTAACGCTCTCTTTCTCTCCTCCCTCCCCCCTTCTCCCTATGTCTCTCGCATGCGAGCTTCCTAAAAGGATAAACTCGCCCCAATAATCTCATAAGAGCTCGCGTTACATCCTCTCTGCCCGTGATCTGGCCCGCGATATATTTGAATAAAAGTGCAAATTGGCGCGAAGGGGATTCCGCGGCACCTTTGTCGCACCTCTCTCAGTGCGATCGCGAAGTAACGCTTAATAATCGGCAATCTGTGTGAAATGAACTCGCGCGCACAGGCGAGAAGACAAGGCGGGGGCAATCGCGAAACGCTTCCGATCCCGCGGTCCAGCTGGGAGAGACGCAAAAGTTACATCATCGTTCCTCCGTCGGCCATACGCGCGCGCGCGTCATTTGCGCGATCGTAATAGCACAGGGACGATTGCCAAGTAAGCGTTTTGAATTCGCCGAAAGAAACAGCAGTCAGCAGAGCTAGAGAGCGGCTCCTGGCGGTGGTAGCAGCCGAGAGATGACGTCGAAAAGGAAACCCGACGCCGGAGGCACGGTCATTACCCGGACAATACCGCATTAATGGTTTAAATCGAATTTAACGGCCTACGAAGCTCATCCCCCCGCTCCGCTCCTGCCCTCGCCCGCCTACCCTCCGTACGACCCCGGCCGTAGCACCCCTCACACCGATGCGCAACCAACACGTCGGTAACGATACCGCGGAGAATTTGATTGCTTTACGGGTTACCCGTGATTAGGTAATCTGCCTGTCTCATCCGGTGCACTCCTCCCCTTCGTGCCGATGTTGTACGTGTATCCCGGGCGAGGGAGTGTATTGTCGTGGATTTAACGAAACAGTCGTGCACGAGGAGGGATGGGTTTATCTCTGGATTCTTATCGTTGTGTATCGCGACCTGTGCTGTGATGCGCGAGACGAATCGACGAGCATCTGCCGATTTGCAATCGAGAGAGGCGAGACGAGTCCCAAGCGCGAGGTCGTTTCTTATCGTATTTGACGCTGGGTTACGCGTCCTCGAGTAGAAAAATTAATATGGCTCTGATTATTTTCCCCTAACATTGATCGGGCGCCTTGATAGGAATAGAAAGACAAGGAGCCTACGAGATGTATAACGAATGGTTTAATGGGTTTTTACGAGGCAATATCATAAGGATCTTATAAGACATTATCAACAGAGTCTTTCAAGTCAATATTAATAGGGCTTTATGAGGAAATATTTTTATTATTGTTTGAGTAAAAATATTTATTCTTTATATTTCAAGAAATTCAGACTGTAATTTCCTTATTTCTTTATAACTTTGTTAGTATACAACACAAATTTTTTTTATTTTAAAAATATAACATATTTTACAATAAAATATAGCATTCTCTACACATAAAAATCTTGCTATTATTTTTATTAAAGTTTATTGCATTTCAAAATGAAGGCAATACTAGAAAAATCCTTGGAAGAGACTAACGAATGTGGCAACTAATAAAATTAATAAACTTTATTTTTAATTGCGGTGTAATTAAAAAATCTTTAAAAGAATCAGATGGAGCGTAACCTACTAAAACAACACTAAACTAGGACAATTTTATTACACGCTTCTTATTAATTTTCACACGATCTTATTAATTTTCTGTGTCAAAACTTGATTTTGTATTGTCTAAAGCGTCCTCTCTTAAAAAATCCTTCCAAGGCCCATATCAAAGTCTTATTTATTAGATCTAAGACATTCCTAAAAATCCTCCCAAGGCCCCTTATCAGTTTTCCTTATCGAAGTAATCCTTATTCTGTAAAATCTAAGGTATCCCTGAAAGATCATCCATCTCGGGGCCTGATGTGGTAATAATGAGGCATCCCTTTTTAGGGCATTCTACTTTCAGCCTTATCGGGGCCTTATGCTTCATGAGGCTCTAACAACTTTTTGCTCGGGTCCCTCCCTCTCGATCATCGAGTTTACACCGTTGTTGCGACGCAACGTGAAAAGTGTCGCTGACTTTCTCTCGGCCCTTTGAAATTTCCGCCATTTTTTCCCTTCGCTCGTCGCTCGTCGCGAGACGAGTTTAATATTTCGCAACGATTACGCATCACGTCAATACGGAAATCTATTAAACAGATGAAACCGAGAATGATTGGTTGCTAGAAAAATATGGATACCTCGCGAGTCGATACGAGCCGGGAGGCGCGGCTGTTCGCGCGTAAGTAATTCCTTCGTTATTCTTTTGTGTACGAGATCGTTTCTCGCGAGATGTTTCAAGCCCTCGAGGATCGCTCGGGTCCTCTCCAGCCCGAGAGAGTGCAACCACGAGAGCTCAACTTCTACGTAGCAACAAAAGAATAAGCTGCGCGCGAACGTCTGCGCCTTTTAGCTCGTCTTGGCTCGATTTACAAGTTACTTAATCAAGCCTCATTCAATCCACCCAGCGCGTGTAGTACGTGTGCGCGCGAAGAAAGCGAGCAACCACGGAAGACAGGATTGCATAAAACACGTGTAAATCACAGAATAAACAATTCTTACGGACGAACTTGTCGTTAGATTCTCCCCGTCGCGTCGTGATTATATTCGCATGGCGCGACGAAATTCGTGCGGACGCAAACAGCCCCTCTCGAGCGAAAGTTTCTTCTCAACCTTCGCGACCTTATCACGGTCTTCCTATATCGTGGAACCCTCGTCGGAGCACGTCAAGCTCCTCGGGGTTAGGTTGCCGCTCGAATCATTAAGAAATTAACTGGAAGCGGGAACGGTACGACCTCGCCACGGCTGCAACGGCGCGCATCGCACTCGTCGAGCTCGTCGAGCGTTCCTCGGGCGAGTGATATCGAGCCGACATCATCGCGAGCGCGTCTTCGCAACAAAAATATCGAAAAGACTAAGCGGCTTGCGACCTGCGTTCCCGCGTTCGCTCACGTAACATGCGCACGCACGCACGCGCACACGCACGCACGCACGCACGCACGCACGCACGCACGTGCGCCCACCGCGCAACGGTATCCACCTGCACATAACTGCGAGGCACACTCGCGTAAACGGGATACATGTATGCACCGTATGGAACATATGATATACCTGAGAGCTTGATATTACCAAGCCCCGCGCCGAGGGACAGCAATGCATACTGAATAGCCATTAGCCTTTTCCCTATTACACGGTCACCTAGCGTATATAGAATATCAGATTCGCGAGTAATAACGAAACTATCGCTGGCTCTCGCATAAACGAGGAAGCATCCTCGAGCCGAGGCTCGCGGGGCTCCCCCCGGCTCGACGCGCGGCGCGGCGAACGGGAGCAAACAAAGAAACTGGATAAGCACCGGGTCGCCGGCCCTTTTTCTTCGCCCTGTCCTGTCCTCGCCTTGCCCCGCCATCGTCCTTCCCTTTAACGTTAACGCGCGCGACTGTATGACGTGGCGCATGCCTCGTAATGAAATTATTAAAGAGGCGAGAAATACACCGGAGCGGCAAAATGCGTGCGCGATGAGTCGTTGTTGCCAGGTCGCATTGTTTATGCATAGCAGCCGCGCGCGCGCGCGCGCGCGAGTACGAAGTCACACAACGAGCAGCTCATACAAAAGTCACGCGACCGTGCGGGGCATTTTTTGGCCCCTTCCTGTAAACGGAGCCTTAGGGCAGCCGGCGCGCGCTGCGGGGCCGCTTAATCTTCGAAATCTTGGAAATGAGGCCGGATGCGAGTCACGTAGTTCGCCTTGGCGGGGAAATTTGGAATTTGTTGTTGCGCGGGACGTTTTGTCGTTTTGTTGCTTATTAATCGACGGGAACGGAAGAGCGAGGATAATGCAATTATCGTTGCGAAAAATAACGGAAATTCTTCCGCGAGATGCGAGAATTCAGGAGAGATCGGAAAGTTTATAATTCGTTGTTAAAAAGCATAGTGGAGCCTGACCTCCGGGGAAATCAGACGAAGCGTCTGGCGATACGTTGCCTTGCAATCGCAAACGTCACATGAAACATAAACTCTATGCATTCGCGAATGGCACATCGATAGAGAATACTAATGATCAGACGGATTTCCCACGTGTCGCTTCCAGCCAAGCACGCGTCATATATCTCTCCTTATACAGTTTTAACAGCGTCTTTGTTCCGTTTGTTCGAGAGGGTCAACTTTTCGAAACGAAAGATGACGAAACTGAAAGAACGATCGCAGAAGCGAAGACGAAACGCGAAACAGCCACGTAATAAACTGTTGGATCTTTTTTTCCCAAATGCGAGAACAAACTTTCTAAATTAGCGCCTGGGGTCAAATGCCGTCCGCAGCGGGTCGATCAAGCTTGTCTCGCGTGGAAATTGTGCTCCGTCTCGTTTCGGGAAAATCAATTGAAGCAAAAGAGGCCAAAAGTACACGCGAGGGAAAACGACGCGAAGGCACTGTTGTTCTCTTTCGGACGCGAGCTTCCCTCGAAGCAGTTTTGGGACTTACAGCTGAGATGCGCCCGTGATTATCGTACGTCAGAATTATACTCTGCTTTTATCATCATTACGAGCACGCTGCAGTCTGTTACTCGAGCCAGACGCGAAACTCACTCTCTCTCTCTCTCTCTCTCTCTCTCCTCTCTCTCTCTCTCTCTCTCTCTCTCTCTCTCTCTCTCTCTCTCTCTGTGTCTCTCTCTCTCTCTCTCTCTCTCTCTCTCTCTCTCTCTCTCTCTCCGGCAGATACCCTCCGCAAATCGAGTGGCAGTCGAACACACAAATCTGGCACGACGAATCGACTATTTGCCCGTCGAGCGCATCGTCCGGAGTCGTCTGGATAGCCCTAAAAACGTCGCCGGAAGGCATGTAACATCGTTTATACAACTCGGACCCCTGCTGTTCAGCGGGATAGAATTTAATAAAAACCTGCGAGGCATTTTTACGCCCTCGTAACAAACGCGCTCGTAAAGCAAAGAAAACGCCGAACTCCTTTATATGCCTTTAGATGCGCGATTCTTTTCCCGCTGTCCCGAATGTGTGCGTGCATGTGATCGGGGAACGATAATTGCGGAACGGTTAAAAGCGGTTTTACTGCGGCGACGACGGCGGAGGGGGAGGGGGGAGGGGGAGCTCCAAGAGACCGTCCGACGAGTATCGTCCTCGGCATTTGTGCATCGCGAACGCATTGTACCGTCCGCGTTTTCCTCTCTCAAAGGTATTTAGAAAAACACAGCGTCTCATTGGCGAAAGAATAAAAAGAATCGGGAAAGAAGCTCGTCAGAGCTCGTTCGCCGAAAACAATCAAAAACGGAGATCGAACGTTCTGTCGATTCGCTCGACTTTGGCGAGCATAAAGCACGAATCCTTAAGAGCCAAATAATTTATAGATAAAGCGGCGAGCGTGCAGGAGAGGGAAACTGCAATATCGCGAATCAGCAGGGTATCATTACGGATTCACCGCGGTGCGCGAATAATACTGTATCGACAGACTTTAGTACCGAAAATAATTGTATGAATATGTACGCCGTCTAAGCACGCCGCGTCGGTGTGTGCGCGAAGCAACATTTTACGCGCGCGCGCTCGACGAAAGATAATTACAAGGATAAAACTCGCCGCGTGTTAAATCAAGACGAATGCGCGACGGCGAACGCCGAGGAAACCGTTCCACAGTGTATCTTTATACTGTCGTAAATCTCATCGTTTGAATATCAAGCGCGATACGTACGTGTAGATATGTATATCGGCGAAATCGCCCAGTGTAAGGGAATGTCAAGGAATGCTAATAATATTTGCATTTTATGAGAATTCTAGCGTATTGAGCCCGGGCACAAAAGCGTCGCCGGTGTTTCCATAAGCAGCGTATGTATCGGCGTTATCTCAGAATTCATTGTTGAGTTATACGTCGCGCACCCCTGCAAATAATTTTCGCCGAATCTTTGCGCGATCGACTCTCTCTCTCTCTCTCTCTCTCTCTCTCTCTCTCTCTCTCTCTCTCTCTCTCTCTCTCTCTGTAGTTTGCTATTCTTCTTTTCTTTCTTGTATTTGAGGATTCAGAGAAGAGTTTTCGTGCATTACGTAATCGACGTGACGTTATTAAGGAGAAGGCGATTATCAAATAATTGAAAAAGAAGAATATGTAATATCTCCTGTTTTGATTAAACTCGGATAAACGATGGCTCAAAGTACGAGAGAAAAATGCAGCATCTCTCTTTAGGAAAAAGATAATTAATTTTGTATCCAGATTTATTCGAGCTTAAGAGAGAGAGAGAGAGAGAGAGAGAGAGAGAGAGAGAGAGAGAGAGAGAGAGAAACGACAATACTGATTTTAAAAATTCCAAAAAATTGATCTTCTCGAAACTCTAGACGAAGAAAAAAACTTTTCATTCGACGTCTATATTCTTTGTGTTTGTTCGTGTAGAACTTTGTCTTTTCAATCACAATTACTCTTGGCGCATACCACTTCAATTATGTAATCGCATATTTGCCAAAAAGTTTTTTTTTTCAATTTTATCGTCGTCTCAAGAACTCAATTCCAACTGGATTTCAATTTTGCGGTAACGTAATTCCGAACGGAAAGTATTTCAACGTGTACCGACGGTCGACGCTAAAATTGAATTTATCGACGAACATTTTCGAACTGTTTACACGTGAAAACGATCTTTTATTCGCTCTTACGATAATTAAAGGTAAATTCCGGCGGCTGAGTCGTGTTCGTACGTACGCGTGTGAGTGCTTGTTCGCTCGGTTAGACGGTATGTAGCAACGTTGTTTGGAGAGCTTCTTACAAATTAGCCGTGAATATTCATGTGAGAGAGGTAGGGTAAAACCGCAGAGCACGTACTATCTTTGCGGAAAACATTTTGAGGGGATATTTCTACAAGGAGCAAAACCCGAACTTTTTATCGGTCGGTCCAGTTTGTTCGTAACACGCCTGCTAAAGATACATCGATCGCGCAACGCGGATAAACAAACCTATATTTAACCACGTGGCTAATATCCGTCACGTTTCAATATTTGCAGACAATTAAATGATTTATAGCTAATGGCTATATTAAGACTGTCGATTATCGTAGTCACGACTGAAGGGGGTTATCACAACTCCCTGACTGACAAGCCGACTTTTGTGAAATATGCTGGCAAAAGTTTGCAAAGAATAAGTTTTCAAAAGTTGAACAATGTCGTTAAAATGTTGTATCTAGGGGTTTTGTAGTTCACTGTTTACGAAGATCAGAACGATCTAAGCTCAAAATAGTAGGCCCAATATGGCGATTGAAATCATAATTTTATTTCATCAAAATCAAACTGTTAGCATCATATATAAATCAAGATAAAACTTGTTGAAAATAATTAAATGGTGGAAATATACAAAATGTTTGTCATCCGTATTAATTTGAGAACTCGCCATTCGAAAAGAACGACTTTAAAAGCCCTAAAACGCAACATTTTAAAATGTTTGCAAAGCCTTTACATTTTTCTTTTCAGTTTTACATCGGCCATATTACATCCAGAATCTTGAATCTGGAACTTTGAAGCTCACTACTGAATAGAGCAGCCCGAAAATCTGTGAATAGCAAGTTTGAAAAATATCAAACTACCCAGAAACATCAAAACACAGTGTTGCGTTTCCGCCAATTTGTATCACTTTGTGTGCGTACTGCGTGTGTGTGTGTGTGCGAACGCAATATTTCCGCTATTGAAAGAGTTGATATAACTTATATGCGTCTGTCAATCCGAGCCCGTCGAAATTATATCAACGTCGATATCGATAGCATCGATATTCCGATCTCGCAGAGCTACGCGAAATTTTACGTGAGAATTTTACGACTCCGCGACTTACGACTCGGACAGCCTTCTCGACTACACGCGATTATGCAACTGATAATTACGTCACGCGATGCTTTATCACAACCGAGGGAACGTCCATCGATCGTTACGTCGAATTGCGGCCGATAGTATTGCTGGACTTTGACACAGATATAAGCGCTTGGAGGGTTCTTATGAAGTCTAGAGGATCCGCGATCTCTCCGGTGGGAGAAGCAGGCCAACGACCGCAGTAAAGCATTACTTACGGAGGACGTGGTTTCACGCATCGTACACCATCGCGGACGACAAGAGGATACGGAGGGGACGGGGGATGGAATTTACTTCAATTTGCAAAAACTCCCGCTGTGAAGCCGTAATACTAGCTTATTATCCTCGTAAAGCTGCCACGTCCTACGTCGTACTAGAAATCGGGACAGATTGCGATAGTTCCAGCGCGGACCGGTTTCTTTGTATAATTTCGCAGCGCGCGAATGATACTCATTCGACAACCGAGACTGCCACGGCGGTAAAACACTCCCGAATTACTCGTATATTCTAGAATTTAGAACGCGGGTAAAAATATCAGTCCACGTTGTGCTCAATCAAGACCATCCCACGCGAGTGTTTTTAACAAAATATAACGCATATTTCATTTCACTCTAATATATAATGTTAAACCGCGCGAAATGACTCTCCGGTCATTTGTCCTGTAAAACTTTGAACAATGCTCCGATGAATAATTCAGGTGCCACGCGAACGTCGCGAATTGTATGAATGTCAAATAAACCGCGGGGATTCGGATAAACTTTGAAAAAAAAAAAAAAAAAAACAAAAGAAACGCTGTGATCAAAGTTGTGTCATGTTTTGCGATGCAATTCTGCGACGTAGTGATTTGACACGCAAGACGTACATAATTGATTATTCTCAAACTTTCTTCACATTGTTTTGCAACAAACTTCATCTACGAAAGACTCACGTTAGAAAGCTGCCGCGCATCTTGTTCCGTCGTCAAATAATAATCTCATTTATCCTACGTGGGTGATGATTCGAAGGCTCAAGTGATTTAGAAAAAAAAAGAGATCTGATGCGATCCGCTGACCGCCACGATGAATTTTGCGAAAGTACTTTAGGGATATGCGGAATTTTGTGTTAAAATACAGGCGCAACGTGTTTACAATTTGGCACGGCTGAAATGCTTGTGTCAATATATCGTTTATTGCTCAATATAATTCGTATACGCTGCGAAAGATAATTCGGGAAGTAACTCGAGCGTAACACAAGATAATTTGGGCGTAAAACGCGATAATCCTCCAATTAAAATAATAATCAAAAATATTTGAGGGCAAAGCTGAATTTTATATCGCGACGTGACGCGACGCGATCGCGCGTACGCAGTTTTAATAGTTTATTCTGCATCGCATATTTATTCAAATAACGCGCGTTGTCACTTTATGCTCAAGATTTCTCATTAGACATGCATAAACTCTGCAATAACAAAGCGGCACACACGTGCCCGCCAGCGAAAGGTGTTGAAATTACCAAGTTGACAAACTATTGTCGTACAGCACGTGAGTGAATAAGACTTTTTCTGCGTAAGATCGCGCTTTGAATATATTACATTTCTATCAATATATTCGAAAGAGCATAATTATTATGTATATATATATATATATAATTTCATATGACGTTACACGCATCTGTTACCTCCTCCTTCGCGTTACCGTTTCAATGCGTCCATTTGCGCTCCAAGTGCATTATGGATGAAACAATTATCCGAAAAACTGCTTTGTTTCCGACGAGATAAATTATCACGCATCATTAATGCGCAAGAAGCTTCAATTCCGAGCAATTAAAAATACACACTCTGAGCCGCACGTCTCGCATAAAATATCATCAAAGAGAGAACGCGAGTGTGTATGTACACGCGCGATCGCAGCAAAGATCTCTTTCGTCTTTCGGTAACTCATCTTGCCTACCGATAAGTTAACATTAACCGCAAATTATAATTAATCCGAATTAAAACGCGCAGTTGACGTATGCGGACGTAAAAAGACACGGTGGGCCAAGGAGGGAGCAGGAGAGCGAGGGAGCGCGAGAGAGAGAGAGAGAGAGAGAGAGAGAGCAACGTTGGGGGTGCAGCGCGTCGTTTTTCATTTCGCCCATTGTTCGCCACACAATTCAGGAGCCTATTATGGTTGTTATTCTTTCGGTTCTCGACAGCTTCGCCTGCGGTGTATATGTGCCGCGACAGACAGCCGCACTGACATTTGTGCACCGATACGTTATTGCGTTTCGTTGCGGTGCAACAAGCGGTGCAATATACCGTCCGATGTCGCCTCCCGCCCGAGCCCTGCAAATCCCGATGCCGAAATCTATTCTTGTTTATTTACGTGCTTCTCTTTCATTTCGCGATTCCCAAACGCCGATTCCTTCTTTCACGCCGCCGTCGGCCGCCGCGGCCGACAGTTGTGAGATTAAGTGGCCAATTAACGACGGTGAAATCGTTTACATCGATAAACATTACATCGCTCGTCGCGATTTCATTCACGATCAAACGGGTCACCCGCAATAAGCTCTTTCCAGCACTGAATTTATTGGTTATTTAACGAGAGTGCCGAACGAGGACGAAAAAAGAAAACGTTAGAGTAAAAGAGAAGACGAAGAGAGAAAAAAGAAACATCAATAAATCGGAAACCACTTGGACTCTACTATCACATGGACATGTACAAATGTATCATAAATGAGCCAAATATAAATTAATCAAGTTCGAATATATCATTGAACACGCAGTTGAGGATCGCACATCAATGAGAAAACCGCAGACTTTGCTAATTTCAGTTGCTAGTTTCAGAGAAAATAACAAGGCCGTCCAACGAAAGTTTTCTTTCTTAAATTTTTGATAAAGTTCTCAAAAAGACGAGCGAGAGAAGGGGAGAATGCGCAAAGGGGGGACGAAGTAGAGGTAGAAAGAAGGGGGAGAGGGATTTAACATCACCTCGGAAACTTGCTCTGTTCCACCGCTTTTATCCCTCATCCTCTGCATTCTATTCCTCGTCGATTCAACTGGATGTTTGGTATACTCAGCCATCGGCCACGACAAGCATGTTGTATCGGTGTATAAGCGTTCGTCGTTCTCCATGGTATACGAGGAGGCTCGGAATGGGTGAGATTTACGAGCTATGCGGGGGCCGATATGTGCACAGTTACGCACGCGAAACACACGAACGAACGAACGAACGAACGAACGAACGAACGAACGAACGAACGAACGAACGAACGAACGAGCGACGACGACGACGACGACGAGACGACGGCGACGGCGACGGCGACGGCGGAGGCGACGCGCACCACTGCGGGCACTACGCTTTTTCTATAGTTGGGTGATTAAACAGTTTAATATCGCAAATACCAAGCCGGACAATGCTACACGTAGTTTGAGGCGCCGAGACCTCCGCGAACAAGGCGATCCTTTATCGCCCTAATTCGCGCGCCGTTGTCCCGTCACTTCCCGCAACTTGGCTGTCGCGAAACTTTCGGATTTAAGGGCGGATTTATTTTTCTCCTCTTCATCACCGCTACGCGATATTTGCGCGCTCGGCGGTATTTTATTTTTCATGCTAGTTGTCCAGAAGAGAATAGAATACAAGAGAAAGTAGAATTATCGGCAATAGAATAATCGAGTCGTATTCTGATCTCTTCTGCGAGAAAGACGTGGTTCTGGCTGCGCG
Source organism: Harpegnathos saltator (assembly GCF_003227715.2). NCBI lineage: Eukaryota > Metazoa > Arthropoda > Insecta > Hymenoptera > Formicidae > Harpegnathos > Harpegnathos saltator. Next base: position 1,349,407 of record NW_020229988.1, read on the forward strand.
CGAGGATGTTGCGTTGTTTTGAAAAAGAAAATAACATGTCACTAGCTACTGCGATGAAAATATATGCGACATGAGATTTTTTTTAATTTTGATATTCATTGATTTTTCTGTAAGTTGTAGTCTGTAAGTTGACTAAAGTAATTGCGTGTTACATTTTCTAAAAAAAAAAAAAAGTTTCTAGAACGGACGTAATTGTGTGGTATTGACAAATCTATCTTCACCTCAGTATCATTCGCTGTGCCTGCAAGTATAAAAGTAGTCGCGTTACGAATTGCAGGAACGTCTATCGCAAGAAAAAATATTGGCAAACAGAAAACAACCTCCATCGGTACGTTATTTTCGTATCACTTTTTTCTAGTTGCTTTTTTGTCCATTTTGGACTCTTTTAAGTCTCTTTTGACCTAAAAAGTGATGTTGGGGCCCGATTAATGTCGTGATATCTGTGAGATGGTAGACATCCTCCTACTCTCCTTCCGCGCCCAATTCTTGTCAAAGAGGTCTAATCATCAAATACACAAAACGCCCGTAGCTGCCTCGAGCTATTTTTGCACTTGTCGTGAAACGAGCATAGACGCAGTGAAACTAAGCCGCCGGCAAGTCTCGTCAAGTATATTACCGAACGCAGTGAAAAACGGAAAAATGTTATCGTAGCATTTTGAGCGCGCGCCTGACGGGTCGAACAACACGAGGTGAAAAATCGTCAAGAGTTTTCAACCAAGCCACGAGGACTTTTCCTTGCAGTCCGCGCTCTTGGTTTCACCGTGCCGTATTTGCACGCACATTTGCAGATTTACAGACGAAAAACTTGACGTTTATAACAAGTCTCGCTTTTTCCCCTTTTTTTTTTCATGATCAATATTGCAACAATTTGTCACAATTACGATGGGAGAGACGATGGGCTCGGAAATTCAATGCAACGCAATAACATTTTATGTGCGGGCGGCGTAAGGATCATCCGCGAACACTCGCTCGCTTCCTCCTCGGGTAATTTTAAGGAGCCGGATCGCCGTGATCACGACACAAGTTTGCTTTAAATTAGAGTGACCGCGATACGCGGCGAGTGATTGCTGAAACGAGAACGAGCGAGAAGAGAAAGAGCGAGAGGAAGGAAAGAAATAAAAAGAGATGAAACCAGTGACCACCTCCAATCAGCCGCTATTGCCAGCGGATCGATTTTCGTAATGAATTGTGGCTCGGTAACTCCCACCGTCGAACCAATATTGCTTCTTCAGGTTTACAAGTTCCTTCCTCGGCTCCAACCTAAAATCTAAAACACGATCGCCTCTAGTCCACGATTAAAGCCGTAATACTTTGACGTTGAAATGTTTTTTCAGCGAGGAATTCTCGCGAGATTTTCGAAAGTGTATTTCAATGGCATTCCGAAAATTGGAGCGTGTGAAAGCTTAATTATCAAGGCGATACGACCGCGGCACAGATGTTGTTTTTCAACAAAAAAAAAATACGTTTCCGAGAGGGAGAAAGAGGAATGATTTTCGGATGATAATGGTAAAATGAGGAGCGGACAATTTTCTTTTCCGTACAAGAAAACGCAAATCGGGCACGATATTATTTCACGTCAAGTGTCCCACTTGAGAGTACACCGTTTTACACACTTGATAAAAATCTAATCGCGTTGACCGAAGGCGAACAATATCTCGAGAGGGAAACCTGATCTCTCTCTCTCTCTCTCTCTCGCTCGCGCGCGCGCATATTTAATAAACTGCGGTATTAACAATACCGGTATTTGGAAACTACACTCTCTATTTAGAATAGTTTATTTGATTGAGCTTAACCGTCGGCTGTGGAGGATACGCCGGAGTGGCTGAAAATACAGTGGTGTTCTTTACGCAAGGCGATGAGTCATGCGTCAAATGCGAACCCTCCTGAGTGGAATTCCTGAAATATGCGAAATATCCGTGGAACGGCACGTTTATAATGTGTTCCGCCAGCCAGCTTGGCGAGCTTTCGCGTCGTGATTTAGGTGCGATCCTCCTTGGAAAAATTTTTTCCTCCGAGCGAACAGCGCGATCTACGTCTCTCCGCCTAAAGATATAATCGCTGAAAATCCTAATCGATACTCCGAGCCGAGCTCTATTATTAGGAGAGGCGAATATTCCGAGACGCCCCGCTCTTGACTCCCATAAGCGGAGTCCATTACAGTTTCCTCGTTCCAACTTTGTCGGGATATCGAGATTGATGTTACCGCCTTGAAATCGGACAAACGCAGCGCTGCACCGAAAAATGAATGAAAGGCTAGAAGATTCACCGAGGGAAAAGCCACGGTTGATAGCTCCGATCTTTTTCAAATATTTTCTTGCGCGCGATACGGCGACGGCGAAAAGCCGTTGCGGTGAAACCGTCCCGGGTAAAACGCACTATTACACCCGGGAGGTGTCGCAAGGTATCAAGCCCGATCGCTCGTTACGCTTCGTAATTAAGTTTATTATCTGATCTCGTTCGGTGGGCTGCGCGCGATACGATTCCGGCGCGTATGAAACAATCGGTCGGGCCAGCGGCCGGCCGCGAAATCAGCGCTCGTATGCATCTGCACGGGTTTGCACAGATTTTGGCCAAGTTGGCGCAGTCGATTGTCACTCACGGTCTATCAGTGTGCGATGGAGCACACGTTTCGGATGATGGCACGAAAGAGCGAAAGCACGGGACAGGGAAACAGAAGAGTAGCGGCGCGCGCGAGTGCGAGTTGCGAGACTGGAGGCCGCCGCCGCCGCCGCTGCCGTTCCATGTGACCACTAGATTAGTTTTGTTCGAGGCAATTTGAATTTAGATTAGTTGTCGCAAATTGCCGCAGCCGATCGCCACGCACGACTATAACGCGTTTCCCGTCACCGTTATTTCTCTGAAGCGTCTATTTCGCTACTCGGCGCATGCTCGTGTCGTCCGTCTATTATAGATGACCAATCTATAACGCCGACTGAGTTTCAGGAGCCAGCGCAGCGCTCGTAAGTCCAGAAACGAGTCTACGCACAGTCGGCAATTTTCTTGTCACGTTTCTCTCTTCTTTTTTTTTTTGCAAAAGAATCGGCGAGACCGGCGACGACTCAAATTTCCCGGCGCGCGCGCGGTGGCTGAATTTTGGGGAAAAAATTTTTTCACTCGGCGCGGCCTCTAATCTGACCAATTTACACGCGCGTTCACGTACACACGCGTGCAGCTATATTATTGATAGTTGCGACGCTCGGCTGTATAATCCGTTACGTGGTTCAGTCCACCGTTGTCGCTCGTTTGGTCAATTTGCAAATGTACGCGTAGTCGAGAAGAAAACGAGTTTCCCCAGAGAGGACGCGCGGATGAAAACGCGACGTAATCTCTCTCTCTCTCTCTCTCTCTCTCTCTCTCTCTCTCTCTCTCTCTCTCTCTCTCTCTCTCTCTCTCTCTCTCTCTCTTCGGCAAGTCCGTCCGCGAGATGTACGTAGCCAGGCTCTTTTGTAGATTTGCGATAATTCGATGAGACTATCAAATCACTATTCGATAGATAATAGAAATTCGCCGATAGCGTGAATGAATCGGCCGTCTCTCTCCTCGAGGGTGAATCCATTTTCCGTGATACACGCGGATAATATCGTTGTTATACTCGGGTAAACAGCAAAGAGTGCAATCTTCAGTTGTTCTGTTATCGACGTTTACATTCGCGAGAAAAATACCTCAAGCTTTTTCTCACCGAAGACGGCCGGTCAAATGGATTTACTTCAGCGATTCGTATTATTTGCCGAGACACCGCGATAACAGATCGGGATCTTTGCGAGGTGGCCGTGACACCAAGATAGTAGCGATAAAAAGTAGCGCCGTTCTCATCCGAAACCGCGCGAGAGCGCGTGAGCGAACGCACGCGTTCTCGCGCGCGCGGCGAGGGGAGAGAAAAGAGGGTAGAGACGAGAGAAAAGAATGATGATAATTATCGTTTAGCGGGGCTTAGCGCGATCGTTCGGTCTCGATCGGCCGCTTCGAGAAATGAATGCCGCGCAGTCCGAGACGCACGAACGAGAGACGTCTCTCGCTTTGCGCGCGGCGCGGCGCGGCGCGGCGCGACCAAACTATCGTTTTACGTAATAACCCGCACACAACGGCGACAATTAGATTATCGCTGTCGGTCGCGATCGATCGCTCGTTGTCGTCAAACGCGCCCCCGCGCGAATCTTCGCCCATCGCGCAATGGGCGGTGGGCGCGCGGTATTCGTTCGTTTGGCTCTTTACGCCCGAAATAACGGCGCGTATATCAGCCCGGCCGGCCTGCCCAAGTGTTGTATTGCTTTTCGAATTTTCGTGATTCGGCCCGCGGGTCGACTCGTTTCGTATCGACGATGTGTGCGGTTAACCACGTTCGGTATTTTCTGCAATTGAGTGATATTGGACGGATAAATGGACATACGGCCGGGCTCGCGGAGGAGCGAGAGAAAAAAAAGTGTGTAGCGCGCAAACTTCGGGGCGGCGGTAACGAGGGAAATGCGCGCGCGGACGGACCGCGGCGCATCATTTTCATGGAATATATTCGCGTCACTCGTCTAGATGCAATTTCGAATAATCGCTGGGTACCGTCGCGCGCCCGCGCTCGCGCCATGTTCCACATTCGAAAAATATTTTATTTTTATTCGTATTTTCGCTGCGTGTCTCGCGGCCAACCTCTCCCGTTGGCCACTTCATTTTTAACGTTCCACTGCGATCGCAACCGCGCGATTCAACCAATTACTTATTCGATCTATTTGCACTCGCGCGTGTTGTCGCCTCGTGATGCGCGACTCGTAGCTCGACATAAATGCATTATCGGTCGAAATCGACGAGCGAGCTCTCCGCTTGTCTTTCGCATCGCGCGTTTCACATTCGTGTCGTCGTCTCCGCGTCGTCGCGACGCGGTGCAAAACTTGGACTTGGAGCAGAGTGTCCAGTCCTCATCTCCAGTGACTTTTACACTCGTCGGCTTTGCGCTCACCTGCGCGTCTCACGGAGGAGTCCTGCGCCACGGAATGAGACGCGACTCTTTCACTCGGGGCTTTTAGACCGCGCAAGCACGTGTGCACAGCGCGAGTCCACTCGAGGGTTCGGATCGATGACGAGCCCTCAAAGCGTCAGGGTGTCCGTGTGAAAATGAAATTTCGCCAGTCAAAGTAATTCCTCACACGTACTCGAATCCCGAATTACCGTTGGATCGCGGTAGAGGAGGAAAATATAGTGATAGCGTTCCCAATAGTTAAGATTAGAAAGACGCATCGCGAGGCGCATCTCCCTCGCCGCCGCCGCTCGTCCCATACGTCAGAAATATCGCGGAATATCAGCGGAATAAGAAAATCCTCCACTGCGTGTCTCGTCAAATTGATCCGACTCACTTCCGAGTATTCTTCCGCGTATGTATTTTGTGCATGGAGATTCGCCTCACGTTGCGCTTTCGCGCCGAGGATAAGCATCCTCCGGAACTTGAATTCAATCTAGTGAAGAAACGTAGCAAACGAACAGACCCGACAATCGGATTGAATACGTGAATTTCTAAATGTGTCACTTAAAAAAAGAAATACACACACACACACACACACACACATACACATACGTATAAAACGGAAAAGCCGATGGCGTGTTCTTCGAACAGTCACCGTCAAACACTGAAGCTTTAAGGAAGGAATTACATGCGCAAGGCTGTTTTCAAAGCTATCTTTACGAATTTTTTTAACAAAAACGGTAACATCAATGGACTTGAAATTTTCACAGTGAATTCATTAATGTTCAAAGTTTAAAATATATTTTATTGAATCACAAGAACCACCCGAATTCAATTTGCAATTATAGATAAAAATGCAGTCATTCGTTTGCGAGCTCTATGTTTGCTGTCGACATAATTCTGAGCCTCTCACATTACTCTGAAACCAAAAGATGAGAAAGATTTTTAAAATATACAGCTGCCATTATAGCCCGTACCAAAATGAAGGCACAGCGAAGCCAAGTTTGGAAAAATAATGATTGTACAACAAAAAGATATCGAAAATGAAACTTTTTTTAACTTGTAATCATGTTTAAAAAAATGAATAAAATAAAATATAACTATGTCCGAGGTAGGGGCGAAAATTATGTGTCTATTATATATTGTGTAAAAATTTCAAGTTATTCGGTTCAGTAGTTTTTGCGTAATCGTGTCGACAGTTTAGAAAATGGTGTTTCCAGATAGACGCGTTTAAAGTTTTATGTGTACTTTCCATATAAATAGTAACAAATTTATTTTCTACTTTGAATATTAATGAATACACTGTGAAAATTTCAAATCCATTAATTCTACCTACTGTTAACAAAAAAGAATTCGTAAAAATAGCCTTAAAAACAGCCTGCTCCGCATGTAATTCCTCCCTTAAGGGGACTGGAGAATCAAATTGCTGAAAAATCGTACTTGTTTTTGATAATATTTTGTGACGAACTGAATAAATGTGCAAGAATAAAAGTTTTAGATATATTTATACAACATATGAAGAGCAGAAAAATTTTGTTTATTAACAAATACTCATATAAATATACGATATATATAGCTGAAATATACTCTCCTTTTTTTTCAAGTTGTTTTTGCAGTAATATCTCGGCTCTCGATGGTCCGATCAGAGCGAATTTTAGCTAGAAATCTTGAACAGACTTATCATTATCCAATGAAACCACTACAAAAAACAATCGAACGAAATTAACAAAATAGCAGCTATTATTACGAAAAAATCCAAATTTTTCAGTTCTTTTACAATAAAAAAATTCATATCTTGAAATGAAATATTTTGACGTAATTGTCCATAGTTCATCTGAGAGCCAGATGAGCCAGATGAACAAATATTATTGCTTTAAAATTTCAAATCGATACGAAGCTCAGTTTCGGAGAAATCATTGCAAACAGTTGAACAATAAAATTTTGCGAAAAACGCGTTTAAAATTTAAGTGGACGTATATTTATATGAGTATCTGTTAATAAACAAAACTTTTCTACTCTTCATATATTATATAAATATATCTAAAATTTTCATTCTTGCACTTTATACAGTCATTTATTCAGTCCGTCACCAAATATTATCAAAAGCAAGCACGATTTTTCTAAGTAATCTGACCCTCCAGTCCCCTTAAAGACGACGTGAGCGTATCAATTCAATCGACGACGGAGATGAGTATTATTGAGACAATGCGCACGCTAGGGAAACGCTTATTCCACGCAGGCGAGCAGGAGTATTATTTATCCACTCTCGATTGCGGAAAAATGGCCGCTTGAGTTGACAAATACCGAATATTTAATAGAGTGTATTATTGAACCCAATCGTGGACACGTCGAAGCTGACAGCGCACGAGACGATGTTTATTCGCACGAAAGAGAGAGAGAGGGAGAGAGGGAGAGAGAGAGAGAGAGAGAGGGGGGAGGGAGAGACCAAAAGATTTGAGAAGACCAGCTCGACCTAGAGCACCTCCTCCTGCGAAAAGCCGTCCTCACCGACTATACTTCCGCTTCTGCCAACATGATCCCCCCCGTCATCCTCCACGCGTGCCGCAGGCGGGAATCTTTTTTCTTTCATATGTTGCGTGGACGGAATTTATGCGAGCGGCATGCAGCGGGATCCGGAACGTCCGTCGTACGGACAGAAATGAATAGAGCGGCTGGCTCCCGGGTACTTTACAAATATGTGACCAGAAAACACGCCGAGAGCTCCGCCTTCTCCGCGTATGTATCCGAGCGGGTATCCCTTCGGTCGCTTCCTTCCCCATTGCCGATTGGTCGTTTTCAGTTTTGCGATATTTAGATTTTGCACGTCCTCCTATCGAATATCCGATACAGCAGTCGTCAATCCCGCGCGGCGCGCGGGTGGCACGAGCGAAAACTATTACGTGCAGGCCAGGTGTGAGCGAGCCGAAATTATCGCCGCGTGAAAAGCAAATTTGACCTGCGCCTAGATTCGATTTGCCTTGTTCGGTTTACCTTGACTCTATTTGTCGCAGCTGCAACCGCCTTCCTCCTCTCTCTCTCTCTCTCTCTCTCTCTCTCTCTCTCTCTCTCTCTCTCTCTCTCTCTCTCTCTCTCTCTCTCTCTCTCTCTCTCTCTCTCTCTCTCTCTTCACGTTCGGCTCTCTCGCGTTCCGCAGATGAGGATTCACACCTCGGGTGTATAAATAATTCCCGAAAGAAGCGCAGTTTCTTCCGAGGAGCGAGAAAGTGAAACGCGATCTACGCGTAGCAATAACGTAGGAAATCCGGAGAAATAAATTTTATGACGAGTCGCTTTCGCGGATTTCTGCTTTTTCACGGGGCTGCCGTATAAATCACCGTGCGCCGTAAAGGTCGTGTACATAATCATAAAATTCTCAACAGGCAGTTACGGCGGCGATCGTTTCTCCTACGCACGCGAGACGGAAGAAAAGAAATGTCGCCTGCGCGCGCGCGCGCGCGCGTGTATCATTGTCCCGCCGATCCAGCCGATTTCCAGGCGACAGCCTCGTTATCCGATGCTCTCGCGGCATCGAAAACGCGAAAATGGGATTGTAGTTACCTTAATATTTGAACGCACGCGCTTCTTGGCGGAAGCGCGCAAAGTCCCGCTCAATCCGACGCGACTCGCAAAGGAATAATAACGCTCGCGGCCGTAAAAGCGCGCAGGAAATTAAAATCGGTTAACTGCTGCGACGAGGCACCGCCATAGACGGATACGCGGCGATGCTATACGAGCGATTCTACCCCCGGATTGACACGGAGAGTGCAAGCATCGTCCGTTGGAAGCTGTGACTTTGTGCCTGATGGAACGCTCGCATCGTCTGAATATTCAGCCGTTACCGCTCGGAATCGGAAAACACAGCGCTACGTAAATAATAAAGAGGAAATTAATTGCGATTGCCGTTGATAAAAGCGTCCATGGGCGCCACACCGCGTGGCCGCGCTCGACTTAAATCCTTGACTGCGGCGGAAACGCAGTACTGCGTTTTCAGATATTTCCGGAATATTTCTAAAATCGGGTATTCAAAGGTTCCTGAGGTCGCTCTATTCAGTGGTGAGCTTTAAAATTCGAAATTCAAGATGTAATAAGACCGACTTGAGATTAAAGGAAATGTCACAGTTTGAAGAAAAACTTTGAAATATTGTATATTTCAGCGAGTCCTCAAGCCAATATAGATGATTGGAAAAACTTTTCATTATTTTGGTATCGTGTTACCTCGCAGACTTTAGATAAGGATCTTATTTGATATATTTTTACCATTTAAATTTTTCGTAATAGTTTTCTTCTGATGAAATAAAAGTATGATTTTAATTTTAACCACCACGTTTTGACTCTGAAAATGTTCAACTTTACGCTCGTGAAAGCAGAAACCCCAAAAATCCCCAGATACACAATTTTAATGACGTCGCTTAATTATTGAAAATTCATTTTTCGCCAGCTTAAGCACTAGCGAAATTTAGCTTGCCGCTCAAGGAGCTAAAACTCCGAATCTCGCCGTCCGCCTTGGTAGCGACGGTAGACAGGAGTTTGTCGGTGAAATTTCTTTACAATTGAAATGACTGAGATGTAACAGCGAATAGGTGAATATTCCGGAGGCAAGAGACTCGGGAAGTGAAATATTTTCGATGGTGACGGCGAGTTTCGACGGCGAGAACCGGCTGACGTTCGCTCGCTCGCTCGCGAAACGCGTTTCTAAGTAGAAACGGAGTTTCGCGCCGGACGGATTTTGGTTACGCCGGGCTATTTAGAATAATAGAGAGTGCTCGCGCGCGCGCACGAGTTCCACAAATATAATCTCTAAAGGACGTGAAAACACGCCGGCTATACAGCCGCAACGCGTGGGGCATTAGACTTCGATGCAAAGTCCGTCATGCGGCACGAAACAAAAGGTGGAAATTGCGTTTGAAGACGTCGGAAAGGAAGACGAGCCTTTATGGGCGAAAGCACGCAGGTGGGGGGAAGGCGGCAGGCAAAAGGCGAGTTGCACAGTACGTAAATCCGATATTCTCACTCCGCGTCTTACCTCACTCCCTACGCAGGAGCACTGAATATCCGTCACACGATACGTGAGTCTCGAGAGGATTTACTTTACTGCAGATTGATGTATGAAAGAGTATTATTTTATCGGCGCTGAAAGCATTGCTGAAATACACACACACACATACATATATATGTATATACAGGGTGAGGAAAAAATCCCAGACCGGTCAAATATCTCGAAAACCAAGCGTTTTAGGAAAAAATGTTTCGAACAAAAGTTGTATGATTTCAAGGGAGACATAAAACAACTATATCATTTTGTTTACAAATGGCACCATTTTCGAGATATTCACTGATCATTACTTTTCTTAAGTGGAAACCCCAATTTTTTATTACACTGTCTTTTTCTATCAATTAATTTAAACAACTTTTGTCTGAAACATTTGTTTATATGCCTAATATTTTTTGAGATATTTGAGGAAAACTTGACAACTTTTTCAATATTTAACTTGCGATATCTCGCTAACTATTTGTCGAAAGAAAAAGTGGTACTAGACTGATTTGCTCTGTTTGATCTCAAGAATATATTGTTACAATAGCGCTCTGACTTTTGTTAATTTGATGATTTTGAAATTTCCAAAAGTCAGTAAGTTACTAAAAGTCAGAGCGCTGTTGTAACAACATATTCTTGAGACCAAATAGAGCAAAACAGTCTAGTGCCACTTTTTCTTTCGACAAACAGTTAGCGGGATATCGCAAGTTAAATATTGAAAGAGTTGTCAAGTTTTCCTTAAATATCTCAAAAAAATATTAGGCAAATAAACAGATGTTTCAGACAAAAGTTGTTTAAATTAATTGGTAGAAAAAGACGGTGTAATAAAAAATTGGGGTTTCCATTTAAGAAAAGTAATGATCAGTGAATATCTCGAAAATGGTGCCATTTGTAAACAAAATGATATAGCTGTTTTATGTCTCCCTTGAAATCATACAACTTTTGTTCGAAACATCTTTTTCTAAAACGCTTGGTTTTCGAGATATTTTACCGGTCCGGGATTTTTTCCTCATCCTGTATATTTATGTCTCTCTACGCGAATGAGAGCAGTTGCGAAATAATTTAGACGATGACGGCCGCATAATTTCCCAGTGTTTTCCTCGTGATCGACTCGGTGCCGCTCGGAGCGAGCGATTTATTAGCGATTCGCGCTAAAATCCCACTCTGCAATTCTACGCATCTTAGATTGTAAATGCGACGACATAGCGGAGAAGCGGAGAATCTCCCTTCCTCCCTCCTTCCCTCCGAACCGCGCGTGCGTTGGGTGTACAAACGCATTAAATGAAATTCGATATGCAACTTAACCGATGCGTGCGCACGGATTGAATAAATTATAATGCGCAATTTGCATATTTGCATTAGAAAGAGCAGCAGTTTTTGCAACGATACGGGACAGCGCGGGACAGTTGTGTTTATTAATAATAATAAACAACATAATTCGCTACATCGCCCCGCTGATCAGCGATTTGAATTTGAATTCCGTCATAATCGCATCTGCGCGGACGTGTCTATTTTTATGAGGACTATATTTTATGTGGACATTGATATATCTTTTACATCTATTTGACGCGCATGTTTTTCGAAAGATTTTTACGGTCTGATATATTCGCGTAAAGCTTCACATGACAAATCGCTGCTACGATAAGGTTGACTGTTAATTTAATATGGACAGTTTGCCCGCCATAAAAACGGAATCTCTGAATCTTAAACGTCAAATTTCTTTTCGTCGAGGCTTCGTAACGTAGCGCGACGAAAAAAACCTTTGTATTATTTACGTTATTTGCGTTTCATCGCAAATTGTAAATAATACAAAGTGACTTCCAACGTGCGAGACATTGCATTTTCGGGATTATTGATACGCCAGTGTACTCGCTGAGAGAGAAATTTTTCTCCAACGACATGAATGTACACTTTGACGCCTCGAAGAATGACCAAATCTCATTCTGAGAACCGATGCAGATCAACTTTTTTCATTCTACAATCGTACTCGATTGTACTTTTTCCTCGGGGAAAGCGGAACACTTCACGTCATCCGACCATTTAGCCAAAGTATGTACAAAGTTACGACGCCGGCAGTTCATTTAGATAAAATCTCCGTCTTTCGCCATTCGACTGGCAGACCTTTCGGAGGACAGCACTCCCGGAGATTCTATCATTGGCAAAACAAATCCACTATTTCTTCCCGGTAAGACGCTTTAACCGTACCTTCACATCGTCGGCGGGGAAACTTTAATAGCTATATAATAAGAGGAGTAAACACATTATCAGGGCGAAATATGAGAAGCACCCGCGACTGAACGACTAAGCGTAAATGCTGTTGCTGCGGGATTGTTATACCGCGAGTTCAACAGATAATAATAATAACCGAGCAGTTAAAACAGTAACATGAGGATTCTACTTGTCTCCTTGTCTCGCTCGTCGATCTCTCCTTCTTTTCTTTCATATAATCTGATCGTAATGGCTTCGTCCCACTGAATCCTCCACGACTGCCCTTATTTGACAGCGGTGGCGTGACGAGCAAGCTTGAGACATAGTCTCGTAACTGTTTTTCCTCCGAAAGAATTTCAGAGAACACACAAACTTTTATATTGGGTATTTATTTATTAAATCTTGTTTCTCTCTCTCTCTCTCTCTCTCTCTCTCTCTAACGTCTCCCTTCCAAGTACCAGCGCGCGAGGTTCCAAGGAAGAAGAAAATATATTTGCAAAGTGCAAAAATATAAACGACATGAAACGCCCGCCTCGATAATACATTACGAACATGCGACTCTATTGTTATTTATTATTGTCGTCGATACGTCTTCCCTGAACGCTATTACGCTTCCGATTCTACCCACAAAATGCTGGGCCGTCGATGCGCTGCCAAAGTAGAAAAATCGCGGGAGAGCGCTCCAAGAGTGACGTCTCAAACCCCATATCTATATATAGCCCCAATTCTGACGTAAAACAGCTCTAGGGCAGTTTAAAGGTATGTGTGCGGATGTTGAGTGACCCGACATCCGTCGGCCGGGGGATTAAAGATAAAATTCCCCGACTTTTAACGGCGCCTTCCCGCGCACAAGAACGTGGGAATTTCCCGACGTGGATTCCACGTAAGAAAAATCCCCGACGATATCGCTGCCGAACCTCGTTCTTCCTCTTTACACAAGAATGACGCGTGCGTGTGCCGCCTCCACCGCCACCACCGCCTCCGCCGCCTCCGCCGCCGCCGCCGCCGCCGCCGCAACCGCCTATGCTTTCCCATCGTTTGTGAGTTTCAAAGTTGGCGCGCGGCTCTTCTCCAACCTCCCGACCCGCGGTACAGAATGTAACGAGCATGCGGGGGAGGATCTCACGATTGTAAAAAGCTATACGGCGTACGACGCAAGGGGTGCAAGTTGGTTCTCTCATTTGAATACTTAGATTGGAAGGGTCGCGGAGGGGTTTCGGGCTCGGAGTAAAGAGTGGAGGTAGATGGTAGCCGAGCGAGGGTTGAGGGCCAGCCTTGGGGGCCGCTTAATCGCGTTTTCCGAGAAATTTATGAGATCTGAACCGATAAGGTAGGGAATAAGAGCAAGTCTGAGAGACCTCGGAAAGGGAAAAAAAGAGCGGCGGGAGAGCAGAGGAAAATAAACGGGACGGGAAGGAAAGAGACGGAGGGGCGGAGAGGGGAGAAGACTGAGAGACAGAGAGGGGCGCTGGAGGGAGAGAAAGAAGGAGAGGGAGGGAGGGGGGGGGGGGAAGGCTGGAATCGCGATTCAAGTATAACAATTCGCTGTAATGCGGAAAATGTCGGTGATTCCCGAGGAAGATACGGATGGTCGTCGGTGCGGTCAGCTCGCGGAATGTTTCCGAAGGACGTGTGCGGATTCGCGCAACGGCCGATAAATAACTAATCGTTCGGTCATTTCTAAACGATACACGGCGCTCCCGTTCATATTGCAATTTTGCTCATTAACGTGCGCGCGCACGCGTAAAGCGAGTGTTTATAATTGCATTTGCAGAACATTACGCCTCGTTTGTTACATTGTACGATTGTCGCGAAAGCTTATTTGGGACGTTTTGCAATTTTGGCTAATTTCGTCCTGGCGTGAATAGTTTGGGGGACACGCGCGTCCTGTCACCTTTGGAACTTGCGAGTCCCACTGTTGAGAAGAATCGGGACTGTGTGGGTCGGTCTTTTAGCGAAAGTATGATCGACTGTTGACGGAAGCGTTAAATTAGAGCAATCGAACACATCGAAAGATGCGTGGAACAAAAAAATGAATGCGTGTGTTTTCTATTTTCGTCGCGGCGTATTTGCTCGTTTCTTTCCGTCTCTCCCTTCTCTCTCCTCATTTTTCTGTTTCTTCTTTTTTCGGGGGAAATATGTTAAATCAACAAATGCACGTGATTCATCAATCGCGTCTCATCGGCTCACGAGAGAACGCCACCGATTCGCGTAGTTTCGATGATTTTACACTATAAACTGAAGTGTGTTACAATAACATGCTTGAAGCGTGTTAAAGTACGTCTCCACTTTAGACATACAAAATCAGCAAATTAAATTAACACATACGTGTATGTTAAAAGAACATATTTATGTATGTATTAAATATAATCGTTTGTATGTGTGTTAATGTTAGGTTAGGTGTATTAGAATAACACACTTTCAGTGTGTTATAAAAGTATATTAAAATAACGTATCTCAAATGTGTTATGAAGGTATATCAAAATAACACACCTCGAGTGTGTTATGAAGGTGAATTGAGCTGCATTGCAAATCCAAGTGTGTTATTTTGAAATGCACAAGCGTGTAAATGAATGAATCCTTTTTACACATATCTTCCATTTTAAGTCACGCGTTATTTAACATATTACGTTTAAGCATATAATAATGAATAACATATAATTAATGATTTAGTCTGCAATAATATGAAAGCAAGTTATTATCACATTAATAGATACAATACTTTTTTGAAGGCGAGTAATCGCCGATTTTGTCGATTTGTATTTTTCTCTACTTTTTTTAATACACATATGTGTGTTCATTTAAACGTGCGTTAACAAAATTAGTGTGTTATCATGAGCACATTACTAGTGTGTTACGTGACTTGGTATGTTATCCAATATATCATCCAAATGTGTTTCGATTATCATTCTGTGCCTAAATAACACACTCTACGTGTGTCACGGGATTGTTGAGAAAAAGTAACACGTTTCCGTAATGTGTTACATGGTGTGTTACAGACAAGTGTGTTATTAAAACACACTTTTGTCACAGAAAACGAATTATTTTGATGCACTTAACGCCAGTCAACGTGTCAAAATAACACACTAATACCCATTTTTAACACACATATTCCGATGCCCAGTTTTACAGTGTATTCCCTTCAAAGTATATCGCGAACGCATCGACGTGCTCTGCAAAAAAGTTTCCATCTGAATTTTTAATCGTCTTGTGCCAGCCGAAAAAAAACTTCTGATTCGTTCGCGCAATTATTCACATTCCCAGTAACGTGCGCGAAAACAGCTTGGAAACATTCAGCTTGGAAAAGGCCGTCGCCGACAAGCGAAAATATCCGACGGCGAATGCGTCACTCGATCCTCCGAAATGTGTCGCCGCGCGCTGCTCACACACGCGCGAGCGCGTCTCTCCTTATCCGCGTAACTCGCCGTAACTTTTCGTTACAAACCAAGAGAACACGAGCAAGAGTATACAGGCGGGAAATAACAGAAATGCCTGGGTGCGCCGGCAACGGCATGCGGCAGAACAAAACACAAGCGGTGCGCGTCCGCGGCGCGGTAAGAGAGCGAGAAAACGTTTGTTCCATCCTCACGCTTTCACGTTGATCAATATAATCGTAGAATGGAAGATAATCCGCATTAATAGGAGGTAACGGAGCGGGCCCTTCTCCCCCTGCTCGCCCTCTTGCCACTCCGAGCGATGCTGGCCAAGTTTTTCGCGGCGCGCAGATAATTGTGATCGCGGCTATCGCGCGGTTTAGTGGCGCTAATCTAGGATATTTCTCTATTAAGGGCACTTAATCTTCCTAACCGACGATGTCGGCCCCGCGAAAGAAAGGTTTATCTGACTCTCTCGTTCTTGTTTTTTCATCATCAGTCTACCACCATGGCAAAGAAGTGATATCGATAGATAGGTGAGAGAGTGTGAGAGAGAGAGAGAGAGAGAGCCGGCAGCACCACTTTTCGCTTTTCCGAAGGAAAAATCGAGAGGCTGCGTCGTAAGGCGGCTGATAAGGACGACTCATTGGTCCCGGGATAGATAGACTGCTGTCATTTGTCAGGTATTCTCAGCGGAAACGACGTGTAGCGTTAACTCCGTTCCTACTAAGTTTTCCCGTTCGATCGGCCGGACACGTGACCAACATCTTTGCGACTTCTCCCACGCGCTTGTCATTTCAATTAAACTTGGGTGTTGTTTTTGTCATTTAAATATCACCTGTGAATCCCAGATTATCCGAGCTAGAAATTCGCTCCGAATCGATCTTGACTTCTCCGAGGAGAAGGAGGGGAAATGCGGGATGAACGATCGTGAGAGATCTGCCGATTATTCGAACGTGCGAATTTATCGCGAGACAAGGTCCAAATTTGCCGACCGGCTCTGTTGCTCGTGTTTGGATTTTGCTTCTCCGACTCGAAATTCGCGGATCTCAAAGCTCAAATTCGGATTCTTCGTTTCCGCGTAAATTTTACACCGCCGTAATTTGACGAGCAACGACAGCAGCTTGACTTATCGCGCCCGCATCGCCACGATAGCGAACCCGACTAGAAATTTTGATCAGATTCACCCAACATTGATAACATTGATATGGACCTAATAGGGTGAATGAAAGGTAATCCTAAGCAAGTCAGTCCTTATAATGCCCTAACGACAAATGAGTAAGGAAAACCTTTATAAGGTTATAATGATTGGGTCCACATTAGGACCTTAATGTACCAACATAGTGTATGATATAATATGGTTCAGTTAATCAAGTCCTTGTCGGGATCTTATTCATTGTACCTAATATGATTTGCAATATCAAGTTTTAACAAAAACCATTTGTAATTAATTTTATATGTATATAATATAAATATGTGTGCGTATGTGTGGGTGTGTGTATGTATAAAACTTTAATAGTACTGGACGTAGTATAAAAAAATATTTTTATAATGCGCCACATATAATTAGAGACAGTTCAATTTTTATCGTATGACGCGTAACGACGAGTTGCCTGTAGCGGCGTGCGCACTGCAGCTCTCATTTGTCTTGCATTTGTCCATATATGGGCCTACAAGACAAAAGACGCTCGAGAAGCAGTCCAGTCGCCTACTCTATGCGTGCATGTTGCGTATCTCAGTGCGCGTTTATGTTGTGCGATAATTTATTGGTCGTGACGAAACATTTTACAAGTATGCTCAAGCGATCTAAAATATTATTTCATGCAAATATCTTTTTATTTGGAAATGACATGAAAGAATTTTCAGCGTGTCATTTCTTATTTCCAATGTCATCATCCAATATAGCCGTGGCGAGTAATCAAGAGTCACAATTTAAAAAAAAACAAAACATAATAAAGATTCCATAAGGTAACTCAATACTGAATAAGAAGGACCTGACTATGAACCTTAAGGTCCTGATATCCACGCTGCGTTACATGACTTACTAGGATCCGATAGTATTACCTTATTGGGACCTGATGTCCAAATGAGATTAACCTGATCAGGACGATAGGATAAATTTCTAGTCGGGAAGCTCGCCGCCCGCCTGACAGAGACTCGCGTCTCACGACTGTCCGCAGTCGCCGATAATTCTCCAGCGCTCATAATCGGCGGCCTCGATTTGCACGGGGAATGAAGCGGAGAAGCGTTTTCGACGAAAGAAACTATTACCCGAGAAGCGGAGAGGCACTCACGGGGGATTATTTATGGAATCGTCGGCGCTAAGCGCTAAAGCGACATTAGCATTGAAAAATCTCACCCGTAAAAATCTTCGCGTCGCACGTGCGCAATTCGCACGAGCCGAGAGTGCACTCGCATGCGGGCGTGGTTTTCCTCGCGAGGCCAGGCGAGCCGGAAGAGAAGGGAAGAATGAAGGGAGAGCGGAAAAAAAGGGAAGATGGAGGGAGAAAGAGAGAGAGAGAGAGAGAGAGAGAGAGAGAGAGAGAGAGAGAGGGCGAAACGCATCGACAGGAAATACTCCGGTGGAATCAAGATAAACTCCGTCCCGGGGAATGTCTGTGGATGGTGATATGTATATAAATTGTATACGAACGGTCGATGCGTAAGTGTCCCCTCGTGTGTGGGTGGCGCACGTGTGCGCTCGGCCGTCTTATCTCGGATTTCGTTCGGACTTTACAGCCCCACGTAGCAGGTCCTCCGCAAGGAGGAAACAGTCCTTTTTCTGGTTGCGGAATCGCCCACGGAAACCCCATGCATTTCTGATGAACGTTCAACCCCGTACAGCTCCGCGCCGGCATGGCGGTCTCTTATGCTGCGCTCGCCGCGGCGCGGCGCGCCACGGCGGAGCGAAGCGATTGTGATCTCGATTTAATGAAAATCCGAGTATCCGAAAACAATTCGATCTCGGCGCCACGAAGAGGTGACTTTTCGCCGGTGCGCGCGAGCCCGCGATCCTTACGGCGGCTTCGACCTCCTCTCGCCTCTCTTCAACGTCTCACCTCTCGACAACTAGCTTCTTATCTGCGCTTTTGCGACTCAATTTGTCAGAAATATTCGTCGCCGATACGATAATTCGGTGCAGTCTCGCTTGGATCTGCCTGCCGTTGGAAAGAGACCCGATGAGACGTCGCGCGATTGCCAATTTGCATCCACGATAAGACGAACACTCCGAGGACAGGGCTGTCGGTCTCGTTAAATCGACGACTCGAGAGCTTACCGAAAGTTTGCTGATCGATACACGTCGTGGATCGAAATCGAACGGTATCTCGCGGCGAGCGGTCGCGCATTCTTCTCGGGGAAGTAGCAGCCAACGTCGACTGTTTCTTTCTCTTTTCTTCTTCCTCTTCGCTTTACAAATCCGCACGGAGTGCGGATGTCGAGCGGATGTAGCGCAGTGCGATTACAAAGTCAATGGCAGCGAGCGGGCGAAATTGCGACGGTAAACAGAGCAGTCCCTCGCCATAATACGTCAACGCGATCGCGCAGGAATCAACCGCCGTACTAAATTACGCATCGTTTTTCGCGTTTATAACGGCGATATTTTCACGAGTGACGGTATGCCCCTACTGACGCGGCAAAAGCTACCCGGCTCGGCTCGCTCTCTGAGCATGAAGAGAGAGAGAGAGAGAGAGAGAGAGACAGAGAGAGAGAGAGAGAGAGAGAGAGAGAGAGAGAGAGAGAGAGAGAGAGAGAGAGAGAGAGAGAGAGAGAGAGAGAGAGAGAGAGAGAGAGAGAGCGCGCGCCACTACATGAAGCGGAAAATTGACATAAACTGTTGCTCCTGGCACTTCTTCACGAGACCCCCTGCTCAAAGCGTCGTACGTATATGTTGTTGCGGTGGTATAGGACAGACTTTCACGGGGCCCTCTTATACTACAAGTCACCGCGAAACACTCTCGAGATAAGTGCAGTCTTTGAGATTTACTCGACCTTACCTGTACTTGACTGAATTCTTCGATATTATCCAGATTGCCGTTCGCCGCTCGAGGAACGTTAATCATCGCGACGTGTAAATTGGGAAATTCAAAAGTACGAAGATGGCGATGTTTCGCGTGCAAAAACCCTACGAGAGACCGCCGCGTCTGCTTTTATTCTCCGGCACGTGTTTGTGCATCTTTTGTTTACCCGCTCGGCACACATTAATGGTTCGGTATTTGCGGCCATTTGTCGTGTTTGCACGGTTAAAATTCGCTTACTCGCGGGCGACATTAATTACCGGGGAAAAAAAAAACCACCATGTACAACCCGAGCGAAAATTCCAATTGCTATTTTTCTCGACGAGTCGGCGACAGCTCCGAGAACCGTCGACGGTAACGTTTGCTTGTGGAAATCAAACAAGTGTAAAGTGTGTAAAATGTATGAAACCCCCGCGCAGCGTGTTTATTTCGTCATTATTACCCTTCATTTTCCTGCTTATCTTTCTCTTCGTTTTATAATAAGAATCCGCCGATAATAAAAGCGATGAGAAAGGATGAGGAGGGAATTCTTACAGCAAGTTGCATAATTAATGGATCAAAGTGTGATCATCGCTTCAAGTTCCTTAAAACTAACGTGTGAATCGTCGGCACTGAACGCATCTCACGTAACGTAACATCTCTCTCTCTCTCTCTCTCTCTCTCTCTCTCTCTCTCTCCTCTCCTCTCTCTCTCCACTTCCCCCTTCGCCCTCCTCAATCCCTGCGCGGATTTGCTGCAGATATTAATTAAAATTCGCTCGGGCACTCGACCCATAATGAAGAGATCTGCCGCTCTTTAATCACCTCCGCGCCATATGAAAAGTATCCGACGGCATTCGTACACGTGTATAGAGCGCGCATATAAGTACGCTTTTGTGCGCCGCGCGCGCAAGTTATTCTCCTTTAGGTCTCTCATGCGCTCGTCGGCGAGCGGTCCTTCCAATTACATGTCGGGATTGAAGTCTGCACAAATAATACAACGAAAATCTGACTGATTTCCCAGGCTCTCACTCGGTGCGCCTGAGACGCGCGCGGTGGAAGCTTTAAGATCGACAAGTCTCACCGATACACGCGTTAATCCTGTGGAGAGGGTATCATCCGTTTTCTATCCATAATCTTAATTAAAAGATACGATAGCGCGAGTAAGTCGCTGCAGCTTGCACGGGCGACATTGTTCGGCAGAGTGTGCTGTCGTTAATAATTGCGATGCAACGTCGTCACGGCACTTCTCATTGTCGACATCACGAAGCGCTAAAAATACAAAAGGCCGGGGTCTGTTTTTTTATGATCCTTTTACGACCAACCTGCTGTAATAATTAACCCTGCGAGTGTAACCTCGACGATAACTGGTGTGACGGATTTGTCGATTTCCTCGCGACATAACAACACACGCGATACTGATACGAAGAGAGGGACTCGTTAATTGCGCCAAAACTTTGGCCGGTACATATTTCAGCCTCGGTATCAAAGACCCCGGCCGAGACTGAAATATGGCGATGCGAAAGTGCATTGACACGCCTGGAGCGCGGCAGGATAATGAAGAGGCCGAAGGAGAGATCGGTTGGTATCTTTTATGAAATAAAACCCAAGTCTTTTAATTAAGACTCCTGAGACGACAAGTATCGGGCGAGCCACCGGACTTAACAAGTCCATTGTCAAGTTACTTTTTGATGAATCGAGAAAAGTCGACCTTACGAAATTCCGTTCCTAAATCTACGATACTCTGCGCTCCTCGCGGATAGTCCTGTAAAAACGGTCTTGGCTCGAAAAGAGTTCTAGAGGTCTTCCTCGCCACGAAAGCCCGGATAACATTACTAAGAAGGAAGAAAATGACCGGAATGGCCGTACTTGAGAACGTATCGGTGTACTTCCTTCCAAAAGATGAAAGGAAAATTCGATTTATAAATTGATTTAATAGATTGATAAATTTAATAGATTGATAAAAAGCTTAAAAAGTCGCAGTTTGCTTCGCGGTAAAGACTCGCTCAAACGACAACAACAAATGGCGCGATGCTGCATTGATTATCAGCGGCAACGTTCTCTCTCTCTCTCTCTCTCTCTCTATCTCTCTCTCTAATTACGTTTCTCGTACAATTAATAATTTGACAGCCGGATAAACATTTCGACGGTGTAGCCGCGGCTGATGAGAGAGCATTCGAGGTGTTTTCCGCGCCGGTTTTCTCGCGGCTCCCGCTGCACTTGTGGTACTCGCGCGAGAGAAGAATAATGAAATAACGAGACAACGATTCGCCGAGCGATTCGGTGGGCGATTTCGATTTCGAAAAGACGCCGGACGCGGGCCGTAGCAACGCGATCGAGAAAGACGTAGATGAGAAGATTCGGCGAGTTGAAAATCAGGTTTCTGCATAGTCAGAGCTACCCAACCACGTACGCGCGCGTACATCGCTTCTCACGCGGCCGTCAGGCCGCTTCCAGACCACCAGATAGTAAAGTCGATGGCAGGAGCCCAAAGAGAATTTTCTAGTAGCGCACACACCTTGGTTACTTGGCAAGCGGAAGCCACTTCGATTCACCTTTAAAAGTCATCCGACGTACACACGCGTAATCGTCGGGGACCGCGCGCGAGCGCGTACTGTTGAGTTTATCTCAACTCATTATCAATGGGACAGGACTTGAAGCGACTCGTTAAAGCAGCGTGCATGAAGCCAGAAAAAGCGAGTTTAATTTCACACGGTAATCAGTGGTGTGATATACATTTGTATTAAAACCGAGACGAGCGGTAAATAGCATCGTCCGACTGATGAAAATTAATTGGTAATTAATTGTCAGAGAATCGCAGCTGAATCCGTCTTGCTTGGAAGGCTCGTTTATAAAACAACTTCTCTTCCCTAAATTATTTAGCGAAATAATGTAATGCTTGAAAAAATCTCTCGAAATAGTGGGAACAAGCTACTGATGTTTGCCTGATATAACGTTAACATCTTTCGTTTTGGCACTGTTTGACTTAAGGGGTCTGCACTGCAAAGCCGAGTGTGTTATTTTGACACGTATAAGCTGAAGCTTTCTTCACGCGTTTTTTGTCGTCTGAAATCACGTCATTTGATGCATTTCGATATCACTTAACGCGTTTAAACGCGTCAAACAATGTGATTTAAGACGACAAGATACGCGTAAAGGAAGCTCCAGTTTATCAGCGTCAAAATAACACACTCGGGTTTGTAGTATGGAGGGTCAGATTACTGAAAAATCGTGCTTGTTTTTGATAATGATTTTGTGACGAATAAATGTGCAAGAATGAAAATTTTACATATATTTATATAACATACGAAGAGTAGAAAAATTTTGTTTTTAAACAAATACTCATATAAATATACGCCCACTTAAATTTTAAATGCGTCTTTCTCGAAAATTTATTGTTCAACTTTTGGCAGTGATTTCTCCGAAACTGAGCTTCGTATCGATTTGAAATTTTAAAGCAATAATATTTGTTCGTGTGGTTCTCACGTGCACCATGGACAACTCCGTCAAAATATTTCATTTTCAGATATTAATATTTTTATTGTAAAAGAATTGAAAAATTTGAATTTTTTCCTAATAATAGCTGCCATTTTGTTAATTTTGTTTTGTTTTTTTGTAGTGGTTCACCGAATAATGATAAGCCTCCTCAAGATTTCTAGCTAAAATTCGCTCTAATTGGACCACCGAGAGCCGAGATATTACTGCAAAAACGATAACTTGAAAAAAAAAGGAGAATATATTTCAGCTATATATATCGTATATTTATACGAGTATTTGTTAATAAACAAAATTTTTCCACTCTTCATATGTTGTATAAATATACTTAAAATTTTCATTCTTGCACATTTATTCACTTCGTCACAAAATATTACCAAAAACAAGCACGATTTTTCATCAGCAATCTGACCCTCCAGTCCCCTTAACGAAACTCTGAAGAAATCTCCAAGATACAGGTCTGTCTCCCTCCAACTTGATGCATTCGAGATGGGCGTGTTTCAACTTAGGGAGAGACGTTTCAACGCAACACACTTTGTGAAACTTTACAAAGCTGCATAACGCCATGCAGCGCTCGTGACAAAAGAATGAAAAGCGAGCAGGCTCTGCGACGTTCTCACTCCCGAAGAAGTAATCAAACTGTGTGACAATCGAATCAGCCTTACGCCGAGAGAATCATCGGAATCGTACATGCAGATGAACATCGCAGTCGTTGCATACGCAGTGTGACACACTATTTGTGCGCGAGGTAACCCATTATTGCCACGTCAGATTTTAATCAAATCTCGGCCCAAAGTTGGAAGCGCGACAGCCGCGCATAATGTCGCTGCCGTTGTGTGACGAAATCTTGGACCAAAGTCGTTTGACGAGCGCAAAATAGTTCCGGGATCTGTTAGACATTGTCGGGACGTCGGAAGACGGCCGGCGAACTCAATCGGCGAAGTCCGATACAAAAGTTGGACGACGGGATTTTTCGAAATCGTACGATGAGTTTCGACGAGTGCGCCGCTTCGCGCCGCGCCGCGCCGCGCCGCGCCGCGCTTCCCTACTTCGATGGAGGGGAGCGGGGAACGGATCGATGTAAGGGCGGTGCACGCGTGGCTGCGTGGATGCGCTTTGAGTTATAGAAGCTCACCAGTCGGCGTGACAGCTTAGTTATTGAATACAAAATGCAATTTTTCAAGTTCCTACGATATCTCGCGCAGAAGCAATCGTCCTGGCCGAGCCACCCGCGCCGCCGCCTCGCTCGGGAGTGCGGCGTGTGCGGTGATCGAATCTACGAGAGGATTTTCGAGATGCTTATGGAGATCGAGCTCTCTCCCATCTGTTCCAGTTACTCGCGACCGCGTCGCGTAATGTTATTTCGTGCGTGAGGCCCGCATTTGCACAAAAGTGCGCCGAGCGCGCGTAAGGCACGAGAGGTTCGCACGGGAGGTTCGTAATGCTCGCGTGTCACGGAGACGAATTTATACGCGGTATCGCTTCGTCGCTGTCTAGGAAATGCATCTCTCACTATCAAATTAGATGCGCGCCAACTTGCTCGCTACTCCGGATATTTCGTCCCGCGACCCGTGGATGTATCGTACAAATATTTTATTATTCCAACAATCGCTGCTATGCACTCTCTCTCTCTCTCTCTCTCGGTCGGTGCAATCGTCGTCGAAGAATACGGCGGGCTTTTCGAGTAAATTCTCCAGTACGTGGCTTCGTTTGTAACGAATGAAAAAAGGAACGAGACCCTTTCCTCGTTTGAATTGTTCTGTCAAGTACACACGTGCCTGTACTTATGGCGCGATTTGGCAACCTCGTTACGGATCACTACTTCTATTCACGTTCGTATGCAAGGTATACTACTAGGCCGTACAATAAAATATCCCGAGGAAATTCCACGTATTCCTCTGATCCTCGTGTGTTCCCTCCCTTCTCTCATGCCACTAATAAGTAGACCGCTGAACCGTGGACGCTATTTTATCATACGACCGATCCAGCAGTCTCGTTTCGCTTGACAGATTTCGCACATTCTCCATCGCGACGTGATGAGAAAGGCTGCATCATACTTCGAAATTAATTGTTTCTAGCAAGTAACGTCCTCCGGCAATGCGGATCATTTTTTGCGTGCAAAAATAGCAGCGCAGTGGAATCACTCGGTAGAAAGTACAATTCTATGATATTATGATTCTGCCCGCGCGTTTAAGAGCCATTTTTCTCCAAAGTGTGTCTCATGAGGAATATGGAGATTTTGCGAAATCCGCGAAATGTACTACGGACGGTAAAAGCTTCATCTCTGCTAAATTTTGCTTCGTCAGTCCGCGGAACGTATGACGCAAATATGTACTGTCGGTGGCATCTCCTTCGAGCAGTCAATGACAAAATGTCATTTGTTGTAAAAAGCTGAGAGATGTTCTCTAAGTGCTTGAACGGGAGCTTCAGAGCCGTTTTTCTCAAAAGCGATGCCACATATGAAAGACATATTCATGCCGAAATTCCAATTTTATATCTTCACGACGGGGATTCAAGGGGGTCGCAGCACGCTCGTGCCTGAATAATAACATACACTTTTCTCCAGCGATTATATTCTTGTTTTTCCAGTTACCACCATCCCTGATCCTGAGTTCGTGGACGAAATAGGAAATATTACAGTACCAGCAGGACGAAATGTCAAATTGGCGTGCAGCGTAAAGGACCTCGGATCGTTTAAGGTACGTGCGTGACAACTCGCTACTCGTTGTCGTTATTAAGGTTGATTTACTCCTACATAAAAATATCGTCACTTTGACCGATATAATTTCGACAGCGTCATAAAGTGAAGCTTGCTCATCGAGTAAAGTACTAAGAGAAAGGAATAAATCAATAATGTGTCTCTACAGTATATAGTTTATATAATATATATATATATATATATATAGTTTATATAATATATATATATATATACATATATACAGCAGTTTATATTATGTACAGTGCTGTGAGATTAAAGATTTAATCAGCTTTATTAAAACGAGCGAGCAGCAAAGTCTTTAAAATATAAACGTTATGCGATTCGAGCTTCTCCCCGTTGGTCCCTTTCCGTTTGGTTGATCGAGCGCCTAAAAAAGGGCTCCCACCATCTCTCTTTTCTCGAAACGAAATATTAAAACATTAATATCTCGTCGGATCCACTTTTAATGAAGATTTTAAAAATCGACCATCGTATCGACTACCACAGCTCGGCGTTTCGCAATTTTCCAAACTCAAATTTTGCCGTGAAACTGTGTCAGCAGAAGATTATGAGTACGTGATATCGTTATAGTCGGATCCGTGAGATACTTTGATAAATGCCATTCATCAATAAAGGACCTCATTAAATTCGAAGCGTGGGATGCAAGAGAAAAATCGAGAGCGAGGAGGAATACATATCTTCAAGGATCTTGAATAATTTTCTCATCTGGCGCACTCATCTCACTCAGCTGCTATCGTACACAGAATAAATTAATGACGCTGTAGATACATACTGCGCATTACACTTTATATATTCCCCCGCAGCGAGCAGCGTAAATCGGATGGACTGCTAATGGTTAGCAATGGTGAAAACGCGACTAACGGCTACCCGCGCGATGTCGAAACTGCAACAACATCATAAAAAATCTCGAATTTCCGCGCCAAATTTATCATTTCAAACACACAATTCTGAACATACGTATTACATGTATAATACATGTGTGTATACCTGCGGGGATCGCTGCGTTTTTCTTTAGACGACTACGCATTAAAGCTATAACGCTTTGTCAGTATCGTCGTGAACTACAAAAAAATCATGGATGCATCTTAAGTACTTCATCGCTTTTGACGCGACAAAAGCGAATTTCGTATTCGTCGCAACTTTCGGCGACTCTCAGACGATCCTATTTTCTCGGAAGAAAAAAGAACGGAGAAAGAATCCCCCGAAGAAATGAAGAGGATAAAAGACGTGGAAGTATTAAAAAAAGACCAGGAAAACCGAGTCATCGTAATATCGCTCGTGCTTGTGAACGAAGCGAAAACATGTGTGCTACACAACGCCACCGCGGCCAAGACGAGCGATGGAAGTCGAAAGTTCGACGACGACGGCTACCTGAAATTTTACATCCGGAAGGGGAAGTAAGATTGAATTGGCACTTTTTGGCTCGGCGCCAGCTCGTCTCCTCGCGCGCTCGCGCTATACGTCGCGCCACTTGAATAATCGTCATCTCGTTTACCGAGACTCAAATTGAAGAATTCGGTCGTTCTACCGGCGAGGTACACTTCGTGTTTTTTTAAACCGCGTCTGAAATTTTCACCAAGCTCGCTGCGATCATCGACGTAAAATTTTTACATCCCTCCCTCTCTCTCTCTCTCTCTCTCTCTCTCTCTCTCTGCTTGCTTCACCTATCGCCCTACGGAAATATAAAAATATTTCATTTCCCGGAAATCGCCAATGTTTCCGGCCAATTTCGACGCATAAAGAATATCAAAATTCGCGCGTCAATGTTACGTCTTCGACTTTCTGATATGTCAAATTATCAATAGTAATGGCAGCAATAATAGTGGTGGTCGCGGCAGCGGCGATAAATTCGCTGTTCTTTTGCGGGATGCAATAAACCTCTGGCCCATTCACAATTCTCTCAACTATGACTATAACTCTCTTTCCTCTCCTTATACAATACATTTCTCTCTTCCATGCTCCTTCCTACGACTTTAGCCGTCGCACCACGCGCGCGCTATTGTTTTTTTCATCCTTCCTCTTTCCTGTCCTTTTAGCCTATCCCGTTTTACACGGCGCAGCCGATATACAAAAGTCCGCATGCCGAGCGCGCACACTTCAACGTTAAATGTTGAATCCGAATGTGATTCTCCAATTGAAACAACGTGGCACGCGATGTACATACACACGAGAGACGGACAAAGTCAGGCGGCCACTTTTACGGGGCAAATGTGCGAGCGGAGTCCAAAGCGTCTGTTTTAAGGACGCGTTTCGATTTTAAATTTGCCGAAGATCGGAATTAGAAGTCGGGATCGAGTCGAGCGGGAGAGAGCCGCGTCTCTCGCAAGGAGAGACCTACATTCGCGGGGAAACACAGGCCGGAGATCGAATCGGACAATACTTTGCCGGGCGCTGGCGCTGTCGAGTGATTTTATATCGCGGTCTGAGTACGCGCAACGACTCACCTCTCGCTACTACCCCTCCTTACGAGCCTCATACTGCCCCTTAGTGCCCTTTACTGTCCCACGGAAAGGCCACCGGGGATCGCAACCGCTAAACACGCACTTAAACCGCCCCCTCGTGCCTTCTCACGGAGAGATCAACGTTATTACCCTACGATCGTTCCATTCGCCACTTCTCCGTGCAACAGAAAGTAATCGTTGAGTCGCCATCAGGAGCTGCGCGCCCGTCTTCGGCGATGCGGCGACGCTCGCTTTCCGATTAATCGCGCAACGATCACGCGATCGACCGGCCCGCGGATGTCGCGACTGGTGTAAAGAGGATAATAACCGAGGCCGGATGCGGGAGGAGGAGGGGGGGGAAAGGGGGGTACAGCGCACAAAGGCGGAGAGAGAAAGAGAAGAATTTCATTTCACGTTAATTTCGCCAATTTTTGGAGACGCGAATAAAAAAAATCCCAGTTTCGATCTAAATACCCACCACGAGTATAAATGACAAAGATATTTTTTTATCCCCGAACTCAGCGGGGCGAGACAGACACTGCGAGCTGCGCGATATACTTTATATCTCTTTGAACTTCGTTTGACGTAATTTTGCATTCATCGCCAAAGAATCCGAATTATTTCGCAATCTCTCTAAAATTGCGCTTGACGTCGTTAACGGGTACATTTACGCGCGAAAAAATTTTTATCGCGTTTAACGTATTTCTACATTCTTCTGGTCTCCTGGATCGCCGCCCCGCCGGGGTGGGCCACTCCCGCACCCTCTCCCTCTTCCTCCCCCCCCTCTCTCTCTCTCTCTCTCCGCGCATTATCGAAGAAAAATCCGCAGTATTTAATCCTCATCGATGCCGCAACGAGATTTTTATAGCTTCCTTTTATTCGCCCAACGGCGCTGTAAGGATCTATCCTCCATCCTCGCGAATCAAGATATACCGGCCAAGAAAAATACCGCTAAGTCGAGATATTAAAATTCCAATCCTGTTTTTTTTTTCCCCACCCTCCTTCCTTCCTACCTTCTTTTCTTTCGTTCGTTCTTTCGCTCGCCACGTGGATCGATATAAGCTGCGATACAGCTGCAGCCGCCAATGAATTTATTTTGGTGGCCGCTCTCGGGGAGAGGAGAGTTTCACCGCTCAACGCCGACGACAATTACTCGACTGTACATCATAAACTTAACTCGATGGTCATTCATTCCCGTCGTGCCGTTGAATTATGATCGGACGGTCGCCGAACGTTACACAGATTCACACCTCTTTCCTATTGACTTTCCGACTCCTGCCTAAACTGTTCCTCACGCCCGCTTGTGTTAGTTTCTTCGACGCGCGCGCGCGTGTAACGCTCAACTTTTCGTTTTTAGAGCCCCGTCTCGTTCGTATCGCCACACACACAATCGGGAAAGCTTGAGTCGCGTTTCTGGCACGAACATATTTCGAGCGTAATTAGCTCGAAAAAAGCGCCGCGTTTCGCGAGCCAATGCCTGTGCAAATTTAAATCTCACCAACCTTGCGCGCTAGACCGGGCGCAGCAAATGTACGCCGGCCATAATCAAACCGTGATTAATTTAGAACTATTAAAAAAAACATCAGACAACAGTTCGCTGCGGATTATTGAATCGCAGCATTCGTCGGGTGGTCATATATGTTCAAATATGATTGAGTCTCAGCATATTTTACGTGATTATGATTGTCGACCGCGCGTGACAACAATAATGTCGCCAGCCGGCTAATAGTCATGTCCTGATTGCGCAGATTACAGAGACACAGACTTTGACGTATTTTCGGGGAACAAAGAAAAACAGCGGGCCTGTGCAAATTACGTATGCGTATCGCAGTACGGTTGTATCGATTATTCGCCTCCGCGGGAACGTAATTTCAATTTAACTTTCATTTTGCGTATTTACTCACCGGGCGAGTGAAAAAGAAAACTAATGGCGCTTGTCGCGCCGGCCGCGACGCGCGCGACAAGCGCCATCGGTTTTCCTTTTCTTACGCCCGATAAAAAACGGAGAGAGATTCGATGAAACGGAGATTCGTGTGTCTTAATATTATAACTGTGTGCGTGTGCGCGGGGTGTTTTTCTCGCGTGTATTTTTCATCCGGTATTCCAGCGGCGGTTTGCCCGGAAATTCGGCTAAGCGTGCGTGTGGCCGTGCGCGCGCGTACATGACCGCCGGTTTTTACGCTTCAATACAGACGAATCGCGAGAGACCGCGTGCGCGCGCGTTGTTCGCGACCGCGGCGAAAAAAAGGAAACGATGATTCGATGCGCAGCCGACGAAAATGTAAATTCGACCGTAGCCGGTGGTACGCATCCGGCCGGAAATAAATTCCTTCTCGGTGTTATTGTTCTTTGGTCGCGCTCGTCCGATGTACACCCGGTTGTATCTTAACGGAAAATTTCTCGATTTGCCGATATTATTCCGGGGTGCAGGTCGCAGCTTCTGAGCTCCGGTAAAACGTAAGGATATTGGCTTTGGCGATCGGTGTGCCGCGGAAATCGGACGAGGAAGAGATGCCTGATAAGAAAATGTATTTCGATTCCCACCCGGGATAGGCGCCATTTTTTCCTCTCCGTCGTCGGGGATTTGGTACGTATAAACGGGGATGGTCGCGTACGCCTTCGAATGTGCGCTCATTACGCGTTATAAATGTGTAGTAAGAACAAAGCTATTCAATGCCGAGCGAAGAACATGAAGACAAATATTTTCCTTTCATTTTTCATCTTTAGATTTCTCATCTTTGATTTTTAGACTGCACCAACGGAGACGGAGACGGAGACAGAGACAGAGACAGAGAGAGAGAGAGAGAGAGAGAAAGAGAGAAAGAGGGGGGGGGGGGAATGTTCGATCACGAATGAAACAATTTCCCGGTGAAATATCAACGATACAGAAATCCCGGCTCAAATTATGAGAATTCAGTCGAAATTGTCAAGATCTCTGGTTAACCGAATGAGAATTCTAGTATTTTCAGTCGGAATTTCTGAATCATTCATATTTCAGCAGGAATTAGCGAACGACAATTGGTTCAATCAACCAATTCCCCTCACATTTCTCTCCGTACATTTCTCAATAGCAATGGTACACGTTGTGCTCAATCAAGTTAACCAGCCGTCAGCCAGCACGTTCACTGATTTCGCGCTTGTGAAATTACTCGTCTTTTGAGCCGAGTCCGATCCGACAAACTTTTGCCACAGCCTCCCCCGATCGGCGGGAATTTTTATTGAAATTTCTTTCTCAAACGAGAAGGGAACTGTACTCTTGTTAGCCCAACAGGGCTTGACAATCCGGGCCGGTGAGTTTTCAGCCGAACGATCGGTATATACACGCTCTAAATATTGTTGATTTGTCTCCATTTTATACCGCAGCCGCGCAACACGAGGGTTCTCTCCCTCCCCCTTACTTCTCCTTCTCCTCTTCTTGACTCCGCGTCTCTCGCCCTCGTTACAAGAGTCATCGCCATGCTACAGACGAGAGTATGCCTGTATTAAGCTCTCCTCAGATTATTCTCCAATTAATTAGCCCGAACGATTCTTCAATTGATCCTCGGCGTGCAACCCGCCACCATCGACGAGCTCCAAGAGGTTCGTTATCCTCGATTCGCTCTCACCCTTAGACAGGAATGGGTAATGAACTGGAAGGTGGTTCGTACCGGCTTGTATTATTAAGATGTTAGATTGTGTTATGCTTGACCGCGCTTTCGGGGATAACGAGGATAATGGAATTAAGCGCGTCGACGACATGTATCGCGCGCCCGCGCGCTCCTCCCCATCGCGGCGACATTTCCGATTTCGAGTTTTTCCGACGCGCTTTCAGACTCATTCACCTCTAATTATTGCATCCGAATCGAGCTGCCTGTCGTTCGCTAATTCCAAGCCAGACCAGTGAATTTCTCATCAATTGTCTCGTTTATTACATTCCATGCCTCGCACTCCTAATACTCCGATACGTCCGCCTGATATTTCGCATTTGCGCTCTCGTTCGTTATTCTTCCTTTTTCTTTTTTTAATCAAACGACAACATTGACAGTCCCAGGAGAGAGAGAGAGAGAGAGAGAGAGAGAGAGAGAGAGAGAGAGAGAGAGAGAGAGAGAGAGAGAGAGAGAGAGAGAGAGAGGGGGGGGAATCGTGCCGAAATGTGCGGAGCTTTCGCCGCTCTTAAACGGCCAATGTCCCGTACGGGAAAGATCTGCTGCCGCTTTTTTCGTTTTCCCTTGTTTTATTTTTTTTTCGGCAAAATAATCATCGATTTCTCCCCGCTTAGCTATCAGCTCAGCCGGCCCTCCTCCCCGCCCTCCCGCTCGCTCGGTGGGCTTTTTCCCCATCGTCGAAAAATCTGACACCGACCGATCTCGCGCGTTTTTATCCCCACAAATCACGCGGGAGCGGTGCGGCACGCGATTCGTCGATAAGCTCGAACTGTCTGCTCGCAGAACATCTATCGTTATATCGATCGCGTCCGTTCACCCTCTCGCACAGTGCTCGAGAGCTGTCGTCAGGACACACGGCAGGGTTTGCGGATATATGTGGATATACAGTGTGCGCGCAGAGTCTACTTCGGAACGCCGACAGCAAAACCGCAAACACGCGGCTTGGCGCGACCAAACCTCAAACCAAAGCCAACACTATTGCCGCGGGTGTAAGTAGAGCTTATGTAGTTTTGATGAGCGACCAGCCGAGGGAACTCTGCAGAAAAAAGGGAGGCGGGATTCATTCGTCATCCGCGAAATCGCCCCGGCCGCTTCCGGATAGCGGAAGCGATTAACGCGACTCGCGACTCGCGCCGATCGTCTCTCGCTCATCTTGTGAGCCGATAATACCAAAATTAAATCTGCAAGAAGGGAGAGAAAGGAAAGGAAAGGAAAGGAAAGGAAAGAGAGAGAGAGAGAAAGAGAGAGAGGCGGCTGGTGTTCGTCGATGGCACAACAGTCGGGATTTGTAAAATCCGATTTATGATAAAAATTTTATTTCGCAGCGTCAGTCCCTCTTTCGTGCGTATAAAAGTTTAAAAATTCAAATATGACTGGCACGTCCTAAATAAAATGGGGCAGTCAGCGGTCTCGGATTGAAAACATCGATATACGGAAATGTCGTTCAAATATTGGCAACTTATAGTTATCGCTGGGATGTGTACCGCGCGCGGCTGTGTCGGTATAGACGACGAGAGAGGGAGAGGCAGAGAGAGAGAGAGAGAGAGAGAGAGAGAGGCAGGGAGGGGCCATGATAAAGAAAATAAAAGGTCAAAAAGTTTGTCCTTCGCGAATAAAATTCTTTTTTCGTCGGAGATGCAAATTCTGCGCGATCATTGAGGGACACCTTCGTCACCTGACTTTGTAGAGAGTCGCACACAATCGTCCGCGCCCGCTCTCGCAAATCCGTTCCAGCTTGGCGTACTCGCGTATATTTACATTTAGAGGAGAGAAATGTCTAAATGCTGGATAAAAAGTCAGTATTACTGCGGAAATAGGAAATGCAATTCAGCCCGGGATCAAAAACGCAAAGGAAATACAGTCGCGGTCGGCGGTAAAGGGAAAAATTAAGTATTTGCATCTGCGAGACGAAACCTTCGCCTCTGCGGCGCGCGCTCTCTCGCCCTCTCTCCCCCCCTCACTCTCTCTCTCTCTCTCTCTCTCTCTCTCTCTCCCTCTCTCTCTCTCATTTCCGCTTTAACACGTAAATTGCTGGCTTCCGACTTGATGCGGGTACTAGCTTATGTATTCGTGCTGTCCGCGTTTTTCACCTTGCGCGTTATAACGCCGCGCGCATTATGCTCCCGCGTTATTTGTAACGCGCGTGCATCTTTTCCGAGCACGATATCGGCCTCGCCGTCGGCTGGCTTCGATCGATTTTCGACCAAACGCGCCGATCGCGATCGATCCACCCCCGCGTGAATCCCGAAATTGCGATTGCAGCGGGCTAGGGTCGCGCAAAGACGGTCCGGACGTAACGTTTCCCTCCGAGGTATTAATTTTACAGACGCGCAGTTGCCTCGCGTGTAAATCAAAGAAAGAAAAAAACGAAAAGCGAATTCAGGAACGCGCGAGTTTGCCCCCGTCTTCCGCTGCGCCAATTTCCTTCCTGCCTGCTTCTCAGCGCCAAGCTGCGATTGTTTCCTCTCCAACGGCATGCATCTTCCGCCCCCGTTCCATCCTTATTTCCCTTTTTAACTAAATCCTTCCGTTCATTTAGAAGCGGAAGCCAATGAGAAATTTACGGTGGCGGAGTGCTTCTTCGTGATTCATCTCCGGCGGAGCTATTAATAACGCGAAATCGACACGTCAGACGCGCGATGGGAGGAAAAAAAGATCGAGGTTGCCACTGAAAAACGAGGAGAGAGAACATTTTTTCTCCGACAATTCTTGCGCAAAGCGCGCGGGCGCGCGGGTGCCGCCGCCATACCCGACGCGGCGTCCAACGAGGCCTCGTGCGAGCTCTTCCGGAAATAGCTAGAAATAATAAAAAAAAAAAAAAAGAGCGTTCAGAAGCCGACGACGCGACGGTAGCACGTACGCGGTGCCAAAGTGCCGAAGAGTGTTTCGCTGTGCTTCAACTAATCGATGCGTTAATCTCCCGACCTTTTATCCCCCCGTTCCGACTCTCCCCCTCCCTCTCTTCCCCGGCCCTGCATTTCCCTGTCCCCTCCTTCCTATTTGCGGAGAACCGACAGCCGCCTAGCTATCAACGATGATACACGAGCAATGTAACAGATGATATCGACGCCCGCAATAATGAGCGATAATAAAATCAGCTGGTACCTGCATCGGGTCGGGATAAAAAAATATCGCAGCGTGAAATCGACAAATTTTCCTCCTTGCCAGCGATT
This sequence comes from Harpegnathos saltator, assembly GCF_003227715.2. Taxonomy (NCBI): domain Eukaryota; kingdom Metazoa; phylum Arthropoda; class Insecta; order Hymenoptera; family Formicidae; genus Harpegnathos; species Harpegnathos saltator. Next base: position 1,384,432 of record NW_020229988.1, read on the forward strand.
TAAATAAACGTGGGTGGAATGAAAGTCGCGAAAAGGATCGGGAGTCGCATCGAGTGTCGCGTCGTGAGGCTTGTTGCAAATATCGCGGATATTACGCGCTCCTTGCCGTAATAAAAAGGCACGTGGCGAAAAAGTGGCCTTTGCGGACAGCGGTGGTTTTAATTTCGCGTAATAAAGTAATGAAACGCCGGCGGCGCGCGCGATCGTGTCTCTTTCTCTCCCCGCTCGCGAGTCAGTAATTTCGAAGTGGGTATGTACGGCGCTTTTACGGCGCTTTTACCCCGTGCTTAGGAAAGTGCGTCTGTCAAAATTGCGCGCGCGCAGCTGTAAAAGTGTCGACGTAACACCCTTGTCGTCGTAACAATAACAGTCATGGCAAACCGACGATAAGCTTACACCATTACACGGCCGGTATAAAATTTACACTCGCGTAGTGATTTAAATGTCGTCCGCCGGCGAATATATGCCGCGATGAGAGTTTCGAACCAGATGCGCTACAAATTTTACGAGGTTCAGCGGTCTACGCCGCGAAACTTGCGTACACCTCTCTTTCCTAACCCCCCCCTCTCTCTCTCTCTCTCTCTCTCTCGAAAATAATGACAGCAAATGAGAGGGAAAGGGCGGAAGCGACACAGCGGAAAATAATTCGAAAACGGTAATTACCGATCTAATCGAATTTCGCTCGTCGAACGCGTGAAAGTATTCGAGTGCAGAGGGAAAAACGCGCTCGCTACGCGGGACTTTCCTCTTCTTTCATACAAATAGCAACACAAACACCCCCTCCCCCTCGAGCGTCTATCGAGCGGTGTAGTGGCGAATATTCGGGGAAATAAGGCGATCCTCTCTGACTTAGACGAATGAGAAGCGGAAGAGGCGCGCGCGCGCGAACGACTCGGCCGGGGAAAATAAGATAACGCATACCGCAATAATGATCCAACGGTGCTCTCATTTGCACTAAAAAAAATTGGCGTCGCTCCCGCGAAAAATCGCCGCTCCGCCATCAGTCATGGAGGAGTTTCGTCACCCTTCTGCGCCGTAGCCTTTTCCGTGAATTTCTCACCGACGCTACCGTGATTCTCCGGGTGCGTGTTCCGGAAGAGATGGCACTCATTTTCCCGACCGTTGATTCCGGATGGTCTCACGAAACCTCCCTTCTTACCCCGCTCAGGCCCCTCGGCCCCCGGCCCCCCATCGTCGTCGTCGTCGTCGTTGTCGTCGCCGCCGCCGCCGCCGCCGCCACCCTCGGCCGCTCTAAGGACACGTATAGACAAGGACACGACGCGGCCTGGCTGCATCACTCCCTCGATCAGCCGAAATTGCTACCGACGTAGTCGTGAAATTTTAGTGCCGCGAATCTCCGAATTGTTCTCCGTTCCCGCTCCACCCTTTCTCGCCCCGCCGACCTCCCCCCGCAGTCCAGGCGTCTTTACGTCGTCGGCAGCAGCCCGCCCGAAAAATATCTCTGTAACATTGCGTGCAATCTGCCGGCCGTTTCGTCATTCCTTCTTCTCAGCTTCGGTCGCATGCGTTTAATTCCTCCGGCTCGAACGTGGCCGCCGCGAGGAGACGAGACGGAAATCCTCCTCGCGTCGATGACACGGGCGCGCGCGGATGTTAAGTCTGGCTGTTGCTCGCAGTCGCGTTAATATACATCGGGATGTTTAGCATGAAAAATGACGAGACACCGCGGGCCATTAATCAAATAAAATCGCCGATTGAATTGCGCGACCCCTCGTCGCCGATAATTGCAAAAATATTTAGTAATACGATTGCCGGAGTGTATAAATCGATGCTGGCACGATCTGAATTTCAAATCGGACGTAATTCCCGATATCGACGCTACTTTAAATATCGCGTAACTGAAGACTGAAATAAAAGATAGCAGATAAGTAACGGACTACAATCGCAATATCATTATCCTCTCGTTTTGCTCGGATTACAATCGTTAGCCGTTCCCGGCGCGACGACTTTAGCGATGAAATTTTTGCGTTCTCTTCCGATCGATCTGCCGACTGATAAGAGTTTGCTCGCCGACTGAGCGATTCTAATTTCCCTCTCTCTCTCTCTCTCTCTCTCATTTAACGACGTCAAGTAACAAATGAATGAATAAATAATATTTCGAGTATAAGAAAAATCACGAGTGGGGGAGGGGGGGGGGAGGGAAGACGACACAATGTAACACGAGAAGTCATATCGTCATTTTGATTATTCTGCGATCGAGCGTGTGTCTGCGACGTAGTCGTGACTTATCGCGAATGTTTTCGCGAGATTTGCCTGCAGCGAGATTATTGGCAGGGCGAGGGAGACTTGTGTTCTTTCTTACGGCGTAATAATTTCCCGAAAGCTCCTTTCGCGTCTGTTTGCGTTCATCTACAACCCAAGTTCTCGGCCCTCTTCCGCAGCGGAATCTACCGACTACCCCCGCCGCCTACTCCCGTCTCTACCGACCTACCTATTTATTTTGTACAAAAGCAATAGGGCCCGTTTGCATGGCTCTATCGATCGCCGCTCGCGAGGACTCGCGATAATTGAATTGTGAATCCAATCAAGCAGAATGGCTCGCCGAGATTACGAAAGACCGACGGGGAGGAGATCGTGATACGAGTCGCAGCCGCGTGGATATGCCAAGAAAATTACACTCACCGCCGTGCTGCACGCAACACCGCCGGTGCATCGCCTACTTTCGCGAGACAATATTGATAAATGGGTCATTATGCCGCGGACGGTCTCGTTTTCGCGATTAACGCGCGCTGTGCCAATTGCGTAGGTAGGAGACCAAAATCTTGATACGAATGGAATGGCAAGCGGAATTGTCTTTCTCTTTCTCTCTCTCTCTCTCTCTCTCTCTCTCTCTCTCTCTCTCTCTCTCTCTCTCTCTCTCTCTCTCTCTCTCTCTCTCTCTCTCTCCCTCTCGTAATGAAAATACAACGGCATAGAATTTTTCAAGTTTCGAGGTTCCTACTTTGGGAAAATCGATGGAGCCGTGGTAATTTATTTTCATAATGAATTGACGAGAACTGTGTCAAACGCGCGTGAAAAATAAATAACTACATTATCTGGCAGACTGTCAAATAAGCGAGGATGTAGCCAGTTCTGAGCGTTCTCCACGAAATAACTTTATCATTTGTCATTACAAGTCGGTTGCGCGCGAATACGTTTGTGTGCCGTTATTTATCTACAGCTCTGCCGATTACTTTCTCGCCGACTATTAAAAATAAGATGCGAATATATCAATACATGATATCCGCCCGGCATCGTCCGGTGGATATGCTGTTGTGCTAAAAAATATTAACTTCCTTTAGCGTCGTTATTTTAGTATCCACAAACAGGTATATCTAGCATTTTGTATTCCACAATGGTAGCGTAGCGTACACAAAAGATAAATAAACACGCGTAATAATAAATATTATATACACACTACTGCCATTAGTTTCAATACACGTCACATATTTTTATTCTCTTTTTTATAGCCGCGCTTTTTCTCCTCGCCTTTATTTTTAAAGGGGTTTTTCAAGATTCTTCTTAAATTCCCATCTAAAATGGAATATTGTAGATTTGTTTTCGTTAAAACTGCCTCTCTCATTTTTGCAGCGTGCCTAGATTTCGCCCGCTCGCGTGAAAAGTTTTTAGATGAATTCCAAATAATGTGGTTAATATAGAATAAGTGTAAATATTGCTCGAAACATACAACGCGTTCAAGAGATAAAAGGGACAAACAACATTCTCATATAAAAATAACTCTGCTCGCTCTGTTATACTTTGCGTCTCCTTTATCAGTTGATGCTGTTATGCACGTATGCGTGTGTTTGCGTGTCAGTTTGAAGGAATAATAAAAAAGTCTAAAAACATTATCTGTAATTATACAATGTAATTGTAGAAAATCCCGCGTGCGCACACGCGCAGTCGAGAAATAGCTTTCTAATCTCGGAACGAGCTTGAGTCTGAGAGAAAAGATACGAGTCTTGTTCACCTTCGCGTTCAATAACGTTCAACTTTTCGAGAGGGAATGTATCATATCGTTTTTCTCTCCGGTAGCACGAGTCATGTCTCATACAAGTTGTAATGTCATTTAACGTGTACACGCGAGACCGAAGACGTTTTACGGCTTGAATATCGGCCGCAATAGTTCCGCCTCGTGAAATCGATCGCCTCGTTGTTCGTACGGGCAAAGAAAAGGGAGAGATGGAGGAGGTAGAGCGGAGCGCGTTGAAGGCAAATCAGGGGCTTCGTAGATGATCACTATAGATGGGATGAAATATTAAGCACAGCATGGGCGGCACAGCGCCGAGGAGAGAGCAGCGGCTGCGTGGCCGGCTGAGGCTGTAGAAGTTTTATTAAAAATCTGCGTTGAAGGATGATGGATATCTTCGGAGGAGCGGTGAGAGGCCTCGGCCTTATGTTCGGACGGCCGGTAAGAAGTCGGAAGAAAAAACGGATAAAGTAGACGAAGAAAGCTGTTAAGGACGGAAACAGATGAAACTGTACGGATCGTATGGTTGATGAAGCAGAAGATGAGAAGAGATGAAAGAGTGAAAATAAGAGGGATGAGTGCGAGTTCTCTCTCGAGGCGAGGTGAAAGAAGAGATCGATTTTTATTCGGTCCAAATCATTGTAAGAAAACAGCAGAGTAATAGAATCGGTAGATTTTCATTTTTAAATTCAATATTTCCGGACTCTCTCTCTCTCTCTCTCTCTCTCTCTCTCTCTCTCTCTCTCTCGCGCGCGCGCGCGCGACAAATGTAATGCGGATTTCATTTAGGAATGACGTTATTATGTTACGGCCATGAAGATAATATCGAAATGATATGCAGATGAGCATGAAGAGTAGGTAAAGCCAAAACCCAAAGTACAAAAATGTACGAAAAATTTTCAATATAAAGAAAGGAATTAAAGCATGGTAATCAGATATGCAGCGGGAATAAAAGGCGAAATAAAAGAGATTAAACGTCATTTTCGAGAAAACGCGGTATAAATATAATATGAAAATTCGTCGAGCGATTGCAAAGAAATTCAGAAAGAGAAACGTGAATAACGTGTGCGCACAAAGGACAGGAACTTTATACGCCGAAATTTACACTTTGAAGTCGCGCGTGTTGACCGAGTAATAACGAGCGAAGAAATGATGGCAAATACTGTGAAATACATTTTGTCAGTCGAGGACTGCAAAAAGATCGAATCCAAAAAGTATGGATTACGCGTAATAACGACTGCGAGTAGTTATTTCTTCTCTGAGAGAAGGAACACAACCAACACAAATTTAATAGGAAACGAGAAAGGGAGAAAGAGAGAGGCAATTAAAAACAAAAATTGTCGACGTAAACTAAAAGTCAAAGTGCCAGCTGAAAGAAGATCAAAGAAAAAGGTTCTTTCAGTACACGGCGTTTCACAACATACAAATTTATATAAACATTTGCCCTATTTGGATTTGCTTCCCGAATTTTATAGACTTCTTAGTATCTCCACAATCCTCTTAAATTGAATTAACACAAACACAGTGCAGCTAATAATTAAAATATATCAGAATCGAAAATGACTGCGTGTGTTCTTTAAGGAAAAAGTATAGATGATAATTATTTCAGTCGAATAAAATCCACCTCTCGTGTTATGTCAACATGTTATGAAACGCCCTGCATGATAAAAGAGAAACATAATAGGATCATGGCTTATTTGATCTAAAAACTTGAAAAGATTGAAAACGTTTTATGATTGCGGGAGACGAGTAACCTGGCCGCCGCACAGTCGCGCCACGTTCCGCGCATGATAGACGGGACGACCAAACTGCTCAGATTTATGGCACGATAGAAGTAAAATTTAACGCAAAATGCGAATATTATTGGGAAACATATTTATAAGCGGACAGATATTTTAAGATTATTTTTATCACCAGTAAGCAAAAAACTGGCGTACATTTTTCTCACGCGTATCCAAGAGAGCTGAAAAGCCTGGAAGCCTTCCAACCAACAATTCTCATTTTTGTGAAGATGCAAGAATAAGTGCATATATATATATATATATATATATATTGTAAAATCAAATGCATCAAAATATCGAGCATAACTACAATCGGAAAATATTAACTTTGAATCTCACAACATCAATCTTCGCACACTGTGCGAAGAGTCATGTCGTATTTGTCGCTCATCGCACGTCGTAATCGCAAAAAAAGTGCAATTTATAAAGAGGAACAGAACAGGACATAATTGCTAGGAAAGCGTCTGCGGCTAAACTCTGCGGGAATGTCAAATTAAAGCGTGGAAATCCCGCGGTGTTAACGGTATGGTGAGAAAGAGATGTAAGAAATTGCACGATGCAAAGATATGAAAAAAGGAGAGAAAAGAGCTCGACAAGACCAGCGAGGGAGAGAGTGAGACGCGGGGGAGGATAAGAAAGAGGAGGAGAGCGAAAGGAAGAGGGGGAGAGAGAGAGAGAGAGAGAGAGAGAGAGAGAGAGAGATTCGGCAGCTGCAGAATCGTAGCGTCGAAGAGGGATGGTTTGTAGTACAGGCAGCTCGAGAGGGGTATAGCGAGAGGGTAGTGAATTAAAGCGGTTCGTCCTCCCTAACGAAGTCAACACGCCAAGCGGACGGATGAGGCCGCCTTGTCGAGCGGAGACTGTCGTAACAAGCGTAATCTTATATAAGACAGGAAGGGGCAGGAGGAAGACACGAGGGTCAATTGTAAGGAGCAGGACGAAGTCGCAGGAAGAGACGGAGAGGACGAGGGGAGCAAGTGTAACAGGAGAAAGCGGAGGAAAGGAAAGGAAGAAGGAGAAGAAGCGAAGTGGAGTATCGGCAGAGGGCGAAGCCGATAAGAAACCTCAGACCACAAAGTCAAGTTATGCCTCTTTCCTGCTTCAGAATCGACCTTTCGCCTCCATCTACCTGTACCTTACCTTACCTTCCCGGCCTCTCTCTCTCTCTCTCTCCCCCCTCCCCCTTGCCGTCTTCTCGCACCTTTCCACCCACCGTTCCTTTTCTCTCTTTCTCTCGTCTTCTCTCCCCCTCCCCCTCTCTCTCTTAGGGTGCCATTAAAATGATAAAATAATGTTTGCGATGGTAAGTGCCACTAAAGCCCGCCGCTTAACCACCCCCACCGGAAGCTGAGCCCTCGTAAAGAAGGCGACCCTCGACTTTGTACCACCTTGTCGAACCACTTCGCTCACGCTCGTTCGCCTCGGTGCTAATTTACGAACGCCGTACTCGACGGCGAGGCGACGAGTAATCGATTTACGGACACCAGGAAGGAAAGTAGCGAGCTCATAAGGTGGATAAATCGAGAGGTAGGGCGGCGGCGGCGGCGGCGGCGGCGGCGGCAGCGGCGGATAGCAGCGGCGGATAGCAGCGGCGAACGGCGGGTGCCGATCGAAGAATTTTGCGGCGAGCAGTTTCCGCGCACCAAAGTGGATAAAGTATTGACGCGCGGATAATATCGTAATTATTCGCCCGCTCGTTCGCCGCTCGTCCTTAGGGTGCCGGCTATTGTTATTAACAGCCATTGGCGATGGCCGGGAGCGCGTTCAGAGACGACACGGATGTTACGTCGCAAGTCGCGAGGAGAGAGTTAAATTACCGTGCGTTTACATTATTGGAGGTTAAATGAGCCGGATAATTGTATTGTTTAACTCGATATGCCGTCGAGAGTCGGTATATATATGCGTTACGGAGGAGATCGCGCGAAAGTAGAGCGGCTCGCCCGGGCGAGCGTCGTTATTCTCCAGCGCGCGTTTCCTGCAAATTCGACCAACCACCGCCTGCCCCGTCGCTTGTGTTTTTATCCCTTCGACGTTTACGCGTACTTACGAGTGCCCCGCTTTCTACGCCATTGATGAAGTTGCATTTCGGGCCCGGGGACAGAGAGCGTCGTATCGGATCGAATTATGGGCTGTTGCGTGGTCGTCATATCGATTCAATTGAATATCGCGTAATCTGAAACGCATCGGGAATATATACGCGCATATTTCTCTACACACTTAGATCTATCGGCAAACATTACGTGAAAATCGATGGTACCGCGTGTAATATCGTGCGCGATTTTTGCCACTGTGCAAATAGAGGTATCATCGAATTACAAAAAAAAAAAGAGAGAGAGAGAGAGCAGAAAAATATAAATATAACTTATCCTATGCGACGAAATGGCAGGAATATGAAGCGGATCGATAGATATGCAATCGTGTCGGCGCATAATAATATGATGCCCATGCTGAGTCCGCTATAACAATATAATGCCACGGCTAACTATTTTATCAGTCTGCATGACCGGTATCGCTCACTTAATAAAAAGCCGATTTTCCTAAAATATACCGCACGACATTTTGTCCGACGACTGAATTATTCAGCCATTTAAGCTGGCAAAATTCTCAATTCAGTCAAAAAAGCGAGAACGATTCGGCTTAATATATGTTCTTGTTTTTCATCCGTTTTCTTAACCTCTTGCCCGTACAAAACGAGATTAATTCAGCGTAACTCGATATCTCCACTAGATAATTGCTGCAAATTTAGCGAGTAACTTCAGCAAAGTAACACTCTCTCCCACCCTCCTTCCCGCCCTTCTCCGCGAGCAGAGGGTCTCAAAGCCAAAGCAAATTTTTCTAACAGTGCCTTTCGGGAAGATCGCCTGCGCAAACACGCGCGATCTTCCCGCCAAGTGTGTCATTGACGAGCCGACTCTCGAGTGCTCTCGCGAGCGCTCTTATACATCGAGAAGCTGCGACATTTTTGGCTGTATCTATATATTCGCCTCCTCGATCAAGCGATGCCGCTTGACAAGGCGACAACGTTAAACGATTAAACCCGGCACGGTCGCGAGCTAGATTCTGCGAAAGTCCCCGATATTCCAACCCTCCGCGCGGCGCGGCGCGGCGCGGCAACGGCTCGCTAAATCCCTTCATCCCTTTCCGCTCTCCACCTTATACACTCGAAGACGGCTCCGCTCTCCGGTAAGATAGGGCGAAAAGGGGCTTTGACGCCCCGATTAGCGCGGACGCATCGGAACACTTTTCAGCACTTTAGCGCGACACAACGCGCGGATTTTATTCTATCCGGCCCCGCTCTCCGATTTTCCCTCTTTATGGTTTCCTACATTCCTCTCTCCCTTAACCCGTTTCTTTGTTCCCCTCTTCTCGCTCGCCTCCCCCTTCCTTATCCCCGCCCGAGTGGCCGCTCCGCGTTAATCCTTTTAGTTCCCGTCCTTTTCTCCCGCGAATTTTTGTTATTATCCCGCACATCTTCAACTCTCTGTCCCTCTCTTCTCGCGCTTCTACTCTCCTTTGATTCTCGTTTCTCCCGGTTTCCCTCTCTCTCTCTCTCTCTTCTTTTTTATAGTCTCTCTGTATTTCGCCCCTTTCCCTCACCGTCAAATTCTTTGTCCAAATTCTCGCGCAGTTCTGCCCAAGATCAGTTTCTTCGTCTTCTTCTCGCTCCTCTCGCTGCTCTTTCCTACATCTCCTATCACTCGGTTCTACTCTCCTTTCACCGTTTCCTTTTTTTTTTTAAGAGGCACGTTTTAACACAAGTCCCTCTGCTCTGCTGCTTTTTTGTTACATAAAATATTTTACGATATCATGCACTAACCCCTTTGCTCTTATTTCTCTCTCTCTCTCTCTCTCTCTCTCTCTCTCTCTCTCTCTCTCTCTCTCTCTCGCATTCCACGTATTTCTCTTTCGCCCCTCTTGCCGCAGCATCCTTCCCCTCTTCCGTATTGATTCTGTAACCGCTGTATCCCTAAACGCATCTCGCTCGTCCAGGCCGCCCGGCGCGGGTGTCTGTTTTGAAAGGGTAGTAATTACCCTGGCCACGGTTGCGAGCCTACACTGTCTCCGTGGAGCGACGAGAGGATGGCGAGAGCGCGCGCGATCCTTACGGGAGCGACGAGGAGACACGTATATCGAGCCCCGTGGCCGTTGTCGGTAGTGGAAACGTTTGCGCGCCGCGAGGGCAGGATAGAAAGTGATAAAGAGAGAGAGGGCGGATACAGGGCTCATTAAACCGGGAATGCTGATTGCGTTAGCCTTGGGCGAGTCATTTCATCCCCTTCGGTCGCTAAACGACCGTGCATTACCGTTGCTCTCGCGCTTGCGCCACAACTCGCGCGAGCGCGAGCGCGAGCGCGTATGTGCTCGCACGATTCGCTCCCGCGATCGCGAAAAACACGCCGAGGATCCCGTATCCATCCCCCATTCTTAATTAAGGACCAAGTATTCAATTAAGAACTTTTCGCCGGCGCACCGTCGAATATTCGCAATTGTAACTGCGCGTGAGACGCGCGAAACCGGCCATTTTGATCGCTGCGTGTTCTCTCTCGCGTCTTTGCCAATTTTACGCTCGCCTCGCTGACACGAAAACGCCCGAGAGATGCTAAAACACGCAGTGTGTTATCGGCGAAACACGCTTCGTCCCTGTTTCACTGACCGATACAATCGCGTTTACGATAATATAGTGTATGCCCAAGATGTAGGATATATTTTTCGCTCGCACCTTGTCTCCCAGAAAATCGTCTGCGAATATTAGAAAATTGATAACGTTCCAGCGCCACTGTGGGATGTTTGGCCTGAAAAGCTGGCCAAAAATCGATTTTCTTAAAATCATTCTTGCTCTACATGAGTGACTGTCCTAGACAGTTGAATATCTGCGGAATAATGGGCCGCTATGCTTTTGTTCATCCGCGATAATACGAAGTGATTTGGTTAGTCGGAATTTGGACGTTATTCATATTGCACGCATCAATTCTCAGCGCTTTATAATACACGATCTTCCATCAGAATTTTAAGGTTCTTAGAAGTGGCAGCGCGAAATTTTTCGTTATGGATTGTTTCGAAGAAGGTATGAAGAAACGTTTTAGACTATATTTATCACAATTGAATTGTTATTCACGTACAGTCTGTAAAGTAAGAGCGTGCACGGCATAAATGGCAGTTGGCTTCAAATATCGTCCTAGTTTTTTTGTGAGACGATAGATGAAATCTTTGTCGTGAATGCTTTGTCACAAAAGATTCAGTTCGCGTCGAGCTCTAACACTGAGAAACACGTTAACCGCCATGAGTGCCGCATACGCATCGCGCTACGAGGCTATGTTCCTTTGTTCCCACCCCAAAGGACCAAAAATGTCATATGCAGTGGCTGCTAAATACATGGGAAAGTCGAAATCGTTCGTCGCTAAGTGGGTTCAGCAATATAAGAAGATCAAAAATGTCGATGACTTGCCAGAACGTGGCTCGATAGGCAAAGTGACGCCGAATATGGAAAAAAAAATTGTGAATTTGTTTAAGCGGAACCCGACCTTAATGCTTAAAATTTATGAGAAGTATTTGTTGCCGACTGCTGAACGATGCTTCATAAAAAAAAAAACGAGGACTGGATCTTACAAGAAGACAACGACCCAAAACACCGGAGCAAGCTTTGCACCGAGTGGAAAGAGCAGTCTGGCATCGTCACACTTGATTGGCCACCGCAGTCGCCAGATGCAAATCCCATTGAAAATGTGTGGGCATATCTCAAGCACAAGCTTCGAGGAAAAAGAGTGTGCACTTTGAAGCAGCTGACACGACAAATTCGTCTCATTTGGAGGTCTTTACCGAACGAATACGCAGTCAACTTAGTGGAAAGTATGCCTCGGAGATGCCAGGCAATTATCAATGCCGGTGGTGACCGGACTCGTTATTAATGGTATAGCATTTTTCTTCTCATGGAGTACAACAAATCCATGTACTTAAAAATCATTAAAAATAAATTTTTCTATACATTAACCCGTGCACGCTCTTACTTTCCAGACTGTAGATGTACGATTTTGAAAATAGCATTCAATGATGTATCTTTTTGCGTTCTCGATGTCAAACTCGAAGAATTTAGTTATACTTTAGGGTATATCCTTGTTACGTTTCTTGGATGAAATGAAAGAGTAATCTCTCCGGATAAAATATCAGAAAGAATTAGCCGTGGAAAACCGCGGATGTAGTTTTAGTAATTACTTTTGTTTTCTTAAACGTAAATTAGGTTTTGTCCAAAGGTTATTTAGACTTGAAGTTTCCCTTGGATTCTTTTTATTTTTTTTTGTTTCCTTTTGTAACATGAAACATAATCAACAGATTTTTACTGAATTCTGACCCGTTACTAACAAATATGAGACCCGTACCAAGAGAGAAATCTAAATCATTTTTAAAGGAAACATTGGATATGTTTCTTCTCACACTGACCGCACGTCAAAAAGAGAAGATATTTCAATAGATGAAAATGATGTTGATTCTGAGAATGGAATACATTCATTGGATGAAGAAATTTGCAGTTTATCTAGTTGAGTATTTATTGATGCGCAATATTATGCTTTCTTAATTATTAAAATATTCTTACATATATATGTATTTGCACTTTATTTCATGGAAAACTAATACGAAATCTTTATAATGATCATATATATAATTAGTCGCACGTTTTCAACCGAAATTCGTGAAAAAATGATTTTGGCCAACTTTTTCGTACAAACGTCCCACTGTGCAGCGTCTCGATTCATCACGCGTTTCTACGATAACCGTAGCAAAACACAATGTGATAAAAAATGGGAGAAACGCCGAGTTTTGGAGGAGACACGATCGAAAGTCTGTCATACAAATTACCAACAACTGCACGCCGTCAATCAAGCTCACATTATCCTCGGAAGAACCTGCACCAGGAGAAATCCCATATTTTCATTCGTATCCCGATAGACGGCCAAACAAACGAGCCCAAGTTTCTCCAAAGTTTATCCAAATTTCCAACGAAGAAACGGAATACCGTTGCATCCGCGCGCGCGCGCGCGAGCGTGATTAATTTCGTCGTTTCCAACGTCCATTTTCGCACAAATATAATCGCGCGCGCATGAGAGCGATCGTTTTTTTATTTCTGCGCTTTTCTCACCTACCGCGCCTCGCGCTCGCGTTCGCGCGCGCGCAGAGTCATTTTTCAGCGGCGACGCAACATCTTGTGTATTTTGCCAACTTCCCTCAATATTTACTTACACAGAGTCGGGCGATGATACGCTCGGGATTTCTCTTAGTTGTTACATTCAACGAGAGCGGTCGCGAGCTTTGTCTCGCAGCTCGATTTTGCACGGCAAGAGACACCGCGCTGAAAATTTCAGCCGGATGCGCGGGTTAAACAGCGATCGCGACCGCTCGCAAACCTGATCAAGCATTAACGACCGAAGGAATAAAATCGGAAACACACGCGGTATCGACTCGGCGTCCCTCCTCCGCGACTGCAGCCAGATCCAAGTGCGATCTGTCGTTTTGCCGGTCATTAAAAAGCTTTCAACCGGCGAACCGTGCCTCATTCCACACGTCGGTGCGCACCCATGTCCATGGAAAAATGTTTCGCCGCCGACCGCGGGAGTTTCCGGCGCGACGCGGCGCGGCGAGGTGTGCGACGGTTGAAAAAAAAAATATAGGCAGAGAGGAGCGAGAGAGAGTGAAAAGGATGCAAAGAATGGCGCGCGCGCGCCGCACCGATCGAAAACCGTGCGCTGCGTGGCGTGTTTTCCTTTTTCCTTTTCTCTTTTTCCCTCTCCCATTTTTTTCACCCTTTCCCCTTTTGTACATTTGATCGGCATTCGCGCGGCGCGCTCATTGTCTCATCCTGTGAATTCCAAAGATTTCTCATTTCCTTCTCCAAGGGCCTTTTCAGAGGAGCGATCGATATTTTCGCGGAGCATCCTCGCGGCTGCGAATCGCGTGCTCCAGAGTTCTTCCGAGAGTCTTTTCACTCGGCGAGAAATATCCTAATTGGGACGTCGATTCTTCCCGCGGACTTGCGCGCCTCGCCAAATTAACTCGCGGGACAGTCGCGCGCGTTCCGGCAAACTGCAAACTAGGAAGAAGATCATCCAGCGACGGGTTTTTAAAGCCGCACGATCGGCCGCGCACCTCGTGCGATAATCGCGACGGATACAAGCCTGCGCGACTCGTACTTAGGTATCGGTTATTCCTTGACGAAGACGCGCAAGAAGCCCCGGATACAATGTCAGTTGCCGCAACGCCAAGAAATTTTGCGCAGCGCGAAGTTTCGTCTAATTTGAATAACGCGAGCAAAAAGACGCGTCCCGCACACCTACGTAACCCCACACATTTCTCGCGTCCTACGGGGAGAGCATCATGAATACGTATGATGCCGGCAGTGGTAAGAAAATAATGGGATTCAAAGGTGCAGATATGTCATGTTAAAATGTGCGCGGCAAGGTGTCCGCGCTTGATGACAGGGGTCATGCGAACGGCAGGACGAGACGCGCCAGGGTGAATTTTACGGGCGCGCGCGCGCGCCAAGCCCCTTCTCGCGCGGGGAGGGCGGGCGGACAGCGCAGGCCCGTCGCAAAAGTGTTGAATAGAACATTTTCACGAAAATGGCCTACGATCATTGATTCGATCGACCGGATTATTGTCGGGCTGCAGTAAATGGCGTGATAACGATTCGCATAGCCGTCGGACCAATAAAAAAAAAGTGACGCCCTGACGCTTTTATTTTTTCGAGAAATCCCTCTCCTCTCCACCTCCCTCTCTCTCTCTCTCTCTCTCTGTCTCTCTGTCCCTCCCAGCCCGTTTCAGACCGTGCACTCGCAAAATGCACCGCATACGTCAATGCGTGTGTGCCACGGTGTCATGTGGCTGCCATCGCGCCAGTATTTTTTTTATTCCCGCTCCTTTTTTTAACGTAAAATCCGCAAAGCGGCGTATTTGCCTGTAAAATTACTTTACCTCCGGGCATGGCCGGATGAAAAAATCGGCTTTTGCCGACCTCGCGTCCATTGTTTGAGGAAATCGAGAGAAATTCGCGTCGCGGCCGTGTAAAATATTGCTTCTTTATCTCCCCGGCAGCCGCTCCGCTACTGAGTTATATCTGGCGAGTACACTGGCCTCGGGAGAAGTCCGTAACGATAAGACAGTGGAAATGTGGGATTAGGTAAAAGAACGCAGATAAACTTCGGTTCGACTCGTTACAACTCACGGCGGTGCCTCACGAGTAGCGAGGTAGCGTGGGCGCGGAAACCGCGATAAAAAGTTTTCCGGATCAAATCTATTGTTTATACGAGTTCCACACGCGTGAGGCGCATGCACAAATGTTACGGCCGTTTCGTCGGGATTATGTTCGAGAACGACTGCTTTCATCGGACAATTATTTTCATTGTTCCTCTCGGAGGAAGACGCCTGAAACGGCAGAGAGGGAGAGGGAGAGGGGGGGAGAGAGAGAGAGAGAGAGAGAGAGTTTGACGTAATATCGCGTCCCAGATTCTTCAACGTTCTCTCTTCTCACAGATCCCGCGATTCTTCCTCACGCAACGTCCCTTCCGAAATAAGTTAATAACGCAATTGCAAGATTTATTTTATCTCATCTCACGCTGGTTATTGAAACAATGGAAAATTATTCGTGTTTTCGAACTTTTTATATCAATTTCCTCGAAAATGAGATCTTGACCAGAATAATTCATTACACGATAATACACATATACCTATGTATTTTGTAACATTCCGTTTTATATATTTTCAACTTATTTTTCCATGTAAAATTATTAATAACCCGGTTCTACCGCCAGTTACCTTACACATTACCACCGCGCGCTTCCGATGTAACAGTAATTTCGCATTGCAGATAAATGAATGATCGATATATTTCAGAATTTTTCCCACGTTCCCGGACACCCACGAGCGCGTCTATTTTTTTCTTTTTTTCTTCTTTTTTTTACGCAAGTGACGTCAATCGATTCCCTTCGAAATCGCAAAGTGGTATCGGCGAGATTATAGGTAAAGCGACGGCGCGAATTAACAGCGGTGCGACGCAATCGGGCCTCGGAATGACAGCGGATTCGTACGGTGAACCGCAGAATCGGAGTTCTGATTGTCACTCGGTGGTGTTGATACGCCACGCGTCGAGAGCTTGGTGACTCTGAGGAGGCGGTTACTCAGCAAAAAGACAAGTCTCGATAGGGAGATTCGGACTGGTCCGTTGCTTTTCGATCGAGATAGAGCAGGCAGGAGGAGAGAGAATACGCGGGCGCGTGTGTCTATGCCCTGCCCGATACGCTCGGAATGTGGAAACAGGAGGATAAAGCGGCGAGAGTATCGATCCATATCGTTTACCCATTTCGCTATTCTTTTTTCGGGATCTCGTGGGGAAGCGATCGGGGGATATTTCCCTTGTAGCGGAGTCGCGAGTCTCGCCGAGACGGCGGAATTAACTTGGAGTGCGCAGGATCGGGGGCAATTTTGGCGAGTTTTACCGAATATTCCGCGTTGATTGATCCTGCATTCGCGCATCCTCTCCGATGCGCTTTGTAAAGAAGAAAGATGGACAAAGAAGCGAAAACAGATGGAGAAAGTGGAACGTGTCACGGAGGACCATGTATGGATGTAACAACAAACTCTCGCAATTCTGTCTTCGTAGCCGGGGACAGCAGACCGAACACCGAAAAAGTAATGGAATCCATATAGGAGGAGGGGCATCGAAAGATAAAACAAAAGAAGAGCGGATCCGAATACAGCGGATGCGATAAATTATCGAGTTGCCGAGTCGATTTTAAACGTATGAGCGTTGAGGTTGCATTTTATAGCTCCCTATGAGGAGCTTCATCTATTTCTTGCAAATCCTCCTTGTGTATTCCCGCGACGTTGCAGTCTGTTCCACCGGAAATACCCCCTGCCCTCTCGGCGGTTTTCCCCCTCGCGAGAGAAAAAATAAATGAATAAAGCGGAATCTCCGAGACAAGCGCTCGATTTTTGACCGGCGATGCTTTCGTTTTTTCCTCTCTGTTGCTCTAATTCCGCTCTATCTTCCGCTTTTTCCTCCCTCCGGTGCCTTTCGTGCCGTAATCTTTGATTAGACAGAAATTGCACAGACGGTGTCTGACTGCAGCAAGCGCGGAATTTAGCGAAACCTTACGGACGAGAGGAGAGCGAGAGGAAAAGCCGCGCGTCGTGTTTCTTTCTATAAGCCGCGCTCACAGTCTCGTCGGAACCGATTTCTGATTTACGACCACATAGCGCGGAGAAGCAAGTGGACGAGAAGTGTTTAAACCGAGAGATATATTAAAACATTTTACCAGACTTTTACTTCATAATGGATAATAAATACAATCCTTTATTCATATTCTAGTAAACATTGTCGAAACAATGTTAAATTGTCACGCGACGAAGATCACGCAAAATAAAAAAAAAACGTTATCGATTATCTCACAAGGGAGGGGGAGGGGGTGAAGTATTTTTTCTGGCGGATTAAACCTCACACAAAAAGGATTAATTTGTTCTACATTTCCAATCTATTTCTACACGAATGACTCGTCGCGTCTTGCCGCGCGCTCGTACTACGAGTTACTCTCCCCATCCGAGGATATTATAATCTGCTTAAACTTTCCTCTCGATTCCCTCTCTCTCTCTCTCTCTGCCTCTCAAATAACCCTGTCGACAGTATTTTAATTAGCTGCTGAATACGTCATGATATCGCGCTGGCGTATGTTTAAAACACGAGAAGAATAAAATATGAAGATGTCGAATTATCCGGCAACGAGACATTCCAGGCGTTTCTCTCGCCTTTCTCATTTTCCTGCCACGTCGCGAGCGATGATACGCGAGATGTTGCAGAGGAGGAGCGTGTTATTGGCGACCTGACAACTAGCGTAATATAAATATGCGGCGAGGTTAAATCGTCCGCGCGAGCGAGAGTTTCGGGAAGTGCGGAAAGTTACAAAGCAAAGAACTTTTTGAGGATTCAAACGTGGAAACGTAGCTGGCGAGAATGGGGCTTACTGGGTGCGCTCTGATTTCGGTCCTATTGAAAGCGTTGCGCCGGGCGGACCTGTAAAGTGTCGCACACAACTTTACCAATATTCGATACAAGCGCATGCCGGCACATACAACGCAGTAACGTATCGCCCGTACATCGTTGACTACTCGAAAAGGCGGTGACAGAAAAAAAAAAAGAAAGAGAAACAAGAACCCCCGGAAATAATCAGGCGCACGCTTTGCCGCGGATACGCGTGTATCACGACGGTTTCTCCTGGTCGCGACTTGCGACCTCGATTTCGTCGAGAAATAATTAATGTATCCGCAATCATTTTCGAAATCGCCTACAGCGAGCGAGAATCTGAATTCTGAATTTCTGCCTGAACACTCGGGCAGAAATCAATATTTAGCCACAGGATCCGTTCAGTTCATTCGTCGAATAAGGGTCCGCTTTCGCTCTCTCTCTCTCTCTCTCTCTCTCTCTCTCTCTCTCTCTCTCTCTCTCTCTCTCTCTCTCTCTCTCTCTCTCTCTCTCTCTCTCTCTCGCGTCACATTCATTCCGTACGGTAAATAACACGAGTACTAAAATATTCGGTTTATCATTCGGCATATTTCCCAGCCGAGCCACACGTTCGCGCGATTAAATAGACGGCCGAGAAAATTGCGGGGAATTTATCATATCGGCACGAGAGTGTCGACGCTCTCTCTCTCTCTCTCTCTCTCTCTCTCTCTCTCTCTCTCTCTCTCTCTACGCAGACAGACTTATATCGAATCTAGTCCGGTAGCGAATTGATCGAATACCAACGGATGTTTTCTCAGGATACTTTTTACGCCGAACGGGGAATCAGGGGATTTCGGTTTCGGCGACGTTTTGTACTCCCCGGCGCTCCGCCGCCCGCGCCCGCCGATGTTCGCGTGAGAAACGAGCCAGTCAAATATTTCAGAACATACGAGTCCGAGATGGGAATTACGAGAGAATTCCACGGTATGCTCCGACAACGAGAGCGCGCGCCGTGGATGTGCTCTCAAAAGGGCTGGTCTATTTTTTAAGCAGGGATCTTTTGTCACTCTCTTTGTCGAACTCGAACTCTTTCGAGATTGGATAGCAGGCTGTTTCGACGGGACGATGCTCGAGTGAAATTTTAAAGCTGTCGAGGGTCTTGCAAGACGGGCGATCGCGAGTGAAAAGCATGCTATATCAATGTTTATCTCCGTCTTATAACGAACTGCCTCGTGATGAACTTGGAATGAGGATTGTGTACCTGCACACATTATTCGCCATGTACGCTGTTTCAAAGTAATTAAAGACGGCGAGCCTTAAATACGAAAAGTTATCGAAAAAAGTCATCTCAAAGCCGCGCACAAAGAGCCACGCAAGATACAATAATCCGGTTAAGGGGACTGGAGGGTCAGATTACTAGAAAAATCGTCTTTGTTTTTCGATAATATTTTGTGACGAGCTGAATAAATGTGCAAGAATGAAAATTTTTGATATATTTATACAACATATGAAGAGTAGAAAAATTTTCTTTATTAACAAATATTCATATAAATATATGTCCACTTAAATTTTAAACGCGTTTCTCTTGAAATTTTATTGTTCAACTTTTTGCAGTGATCTCTCCGAAACTGAGCTTCTGATCGATTTGAAATTTTAAAGCAATAATATTTGTTCATCTGGCTCTCAGGTGAACCATGGACAACTCCGTAAAAATATTTCATTTCGAGATATTAATATTTTTTATTGTAAAAGAATTGAAAAATTTGAATTTTTTCCTAATAATAACTGCTATTTTGTTAATTTTGTTCGTTCTTTTTTTATAGTGCTACACCGGATAATGATAAGCCTTTTTAAGATTTCTAGCTAAAATTCGCTCTGATCGGACCACCGAGAGCCGAGATATTACTGCAAAAACGACAACTTGAAAAAGAAAAGGAGAGTATATTTCAGCTATATATATCGTATATCGTATATATGAGTATTTGTTAATAAACAAAATTTTTCTACTCTTCACATGTTGTATAAATATACCTAAAATTTTCATTCTTGCACATTTATTCGGTTCATCGCAAAATATTGTCAAAAACAAGCATGATTTTTCAGCAATCTGACCACCTTCCAGTCCCCTTAAATATCTCGTGAATCTTTCAAAGGATTCTCTCGCGCGGTCGCGGCATTGTCCGAAGCGATTACGAGACGACGTGCGATCTCTAGCGCTATTAACATCGACGTTATTTAACAAACTCGTGAAACTGTGTTTGATAAGTTTTCGAGAGCTGCTAAAGCTGCAGAAAGGTCCACGTATTCGCCGTGTAATCATTACCGGCGCCCCTGTAAATATTCATATCGCGTTTCGCAACGGGCGCGGGCGCGCGCGGGCGTGGATATATCGTATCCGACATGTGGATCGCGGAACGAATATGACCGAGACGTATGAGAGCCATTAGACGTGAGAACGAGTGCTATTTATCCGACGTTTAATGCTTTCTTTGCGAACGTGCCGGTCACGTATGAAATGCACGAGTGCGGGATAATAAGACGGCGGGAATTGTGTAATATCACGATATCTCGTAAACTGGGTTAACCTTCGCGCGGACGCTGACGTAACGTCTGAAAACGCCCGTGAATGCAATATGGGGGAGTATCAACAATCCTGCAGAAACCTAAGCCAAACGCTGAATTCTCTGGAGCGTCGAAAAACGGCTCGACAATTCTCCGGGATCCCCGCTCGAACCTCCGCCATTTTACCTCGCGACAATTTCAAGTTTCACTATTTGAGTCGATGCGGTGTTACGCGCGGGCGCGTTGCGTTTTATAGAATAATCGACACTTCGAGCGGACACACCGCGCGCCTTTAATCCCTGGATCTCTTCAAGTATCCGTAAACTGTCACAATCTTCGCGCGGTGACAGCGCGAATATTTATAAAGGAGTATTAAAGTTTGTGAAAAATGTGCGCGTAATATCGGAAGGGTGCAATCCTTTCAATCTCCACACTCTTGTGTAAGTTTGTTTAAGTGGACACAATAATCAGTTTTCAAGTTCAATATGCGAATTCGGTGAACACAATAATCAATGATTGCATAGCAATGTGTGAGAGGCACAATTATCGTATCAGTATAAATGTTTCATTTCTAACACACTATATATAGTCGGAATATTTGAGAAGTATCGTACGACATCTCAAAGAGCGCATTTTCGAGCTTAATCGGACAAATTCGAGCACAATAATTTCCGAGCTGCGAGCGACTCGAGTCGACTGACATTCTTCCGCGACTCGTAATTTTCGCGATGATCCGTCTTCTTTTTTTCCGGAGCTGATATTAATTTTCACAGCTCAATTAACTGTCGTCTTTCGACTGCTCACGTACGAAATATTAGCGAGTTATCGATAATAAATCCTCATTATTGCGCGCACAAACCAGCCGATCGATCCAATTTAAGAAGTCTAATCGACTCTAATTAAGCTCCAGAATACGCCGCTGGGATATCGCACTCTTTTACTTCTTTTCCATCGGAAATCAATGCGATTTACTTCTGGGCATGCACTACGTAATAAGCCGCTCTGTGAGCGCTCAAATGGCTCACTCACCATCGCGCGTAGATTTCCAACGCTCAGCTGCCCCGCATATCCTTCCGGCTGGCATCCTTCACGTTCAGCTCCCCCGTAGCGTCCGGCGTTGATCAGTCTTTAGTCGCTTTGCATTCACTGCACTCGCCATCGCGAACGACGCTTGACGATTTCGCGAAAAACGCGAATAAATCATAACGCGATATACTCGCGGAGTTGCAGAGCGCGCGCACGTGCTGGAAAGATCGCGAGTCGAAGATCACGCAATTTTCGAGCGAAAGGTCGAAGAATGTCGTCTCGCAAACGATTGTGATTTGCTGAGAAGCGCGATTCCCGTCCCGCAATTTCTTAAAGTTTTAATCTTTGAAGGAAATAATGAAAACGCGTGTCGAATAGTTTTAACGCCAAACGCGAAAGTAGATTCTAATACTTCAAGGATGTGCGAATTGCGAATCACGCGAGACAAGTCGCAAAAATGGCGAATGAAATGGCGCTCTAACTCGTTACACGTTACGAAAAAACTTGTGAACTTTACCGCCGCGACAGTTGCATAATTTACCGCGAGCGAAACAATCGCAAGTTTCGCGTATGGTGGCGCCCATTATGACGCGTATTTTATTCCGCTCAAAATAATTAGGGGATCACACTGGACGAGTAATTCTATATATCTTGAATCAAGCGCGAGTGTGAAAAAATATGCTCCGAGAAGTAAGGTTAAATATCGGAAGCACGTGTATCGCGCAGAAAAGATTCAATAGCCCAAGTTTCCGTCGAGTAATGCGGGCGCGGCAGTAAAAAGTGATCCTCTGATCCTTTTTCGATCGGTGTATTTTGCTGGACGATACAAACACACACATGCAAAAATCTACCGACAGTAAATCGCACTGATCTGTGCCGATGGCCCTACAAATACGTATAAAATCTGCAAAGCCACCGGCTGAAATCTTCAAATCACTTCTTATTCTTGCGAGACTCACCGAAATGCCAGGAGCTCAGGGTCGGCCACGTTCCGCTACAGTTCTGGAACAAAAAAGGGCAGTCCCGCGATTAGACTTCGAGATTAGCGGCTTAGCGAGAAAAATGCGCGCAGTTGCGAACGTGTTAACCCTTCGCGATCGCGCTGCAACTCGGAGGGGACTTTCGTAAGCCGACAGCTACGTCCCACTTCTCGATCGCAAAGAGTCCAACGGGAGGATACGGAAAGTCCGTACACTTACCTTCGAGCCGACCCTGCTCGGCCCGAGCCGGATCCTCCGGCACGGCACTCGCGTATCGAAACTGCACCCACGGGAACACCGTGCTGCCGCAAGCTCCGGCAGATCTGAAACAAAAAGTAAGTTTCCTCATTAGTTATATCGACAGGCGTCAACGTACCAAGAATACAAAGCCTCGAGACTGCGCATTATTCTTTCAAGCTGATAAAAATGAAGAGTGTTAGTCACCCTCGGGATTGGAGAGCGCCGCCCGCTCGGCCCGATGAGAAACACGCGATGCGTCGCGAAAGCGCATTCCGCGATTGATTCGGAAAAATCGGGAGTCGCGCGCGCGCGCGACACGTCCGGCTTCGCGTCAAGGACTGTTAAGCCCGTGTCACACTACGGATTGAAGATCAAGGATTGCGGATTGAAGATTAGATTTCGACAAATCGACGAACTTCGGTTTTGATTTACTTTATTCCGATTGGTCAAATTTCAATCTTCAATCCGCAAATCCTTGATCTTCAATCCGTAGTGTGACACAGACTTTATAGTGTCCTCAGAATATCAACATATACGTACATTGTTGTCAACGCGACCTTCGAGCGGCGCGAAACGCGCTTGAGGACATCGCTACGATGCTCACTCGTGTCCTCGACGTTCTCTCTCTCTCTCTCTCTCTCTCTCTGTCGTAATATTAAAATTACGCCTTATTTCACGGCTTATTGAATTTCTCCCCGACAACCGAGCTGCAAAAATATGCAAGCCCACGATGAGAGCTCGCGGTATCGAGAAGCGAACGAAACGGCCCAGAGATTTTTATATTATTCCGTCTATCTGATATTATTAAATAATTCTGCATTTCTACAATTCTCCCTTGTCCGAAATCCAGTCGAGAGGCACTTATATCGTCGTTATCCCGTTGTTGCGTTAACCGCTCTATCGGGTCAATTGTTAAATTGCTAAATTTAAATAATCAAACAATCGTGAAAATTATTCATGCCAACTGTGTTAAGTCTGTATGTTCTCGCAGACGCGATCGGGATCAATCGGCAAAGTCTCATCGAACGCGGCCGGGGACAAAGAGGAGCGGGAGAGATCGTGACTTACGAGCGACGAGCGACAAGGAAAAACTCGCAAGACGTCGCGAGAGAGAGAGAGAGAGAGAGAGAGAGAGAGAGAGAGAGAAAGAGAGAGAGAGCGAAAGCGAATGAGAGCGAGTGCGCTCGTTAACAAAGCGGCACGGCGCGCGATTGCTTCGTACGTCCGCCGTTGTGCGTGTAAATTCGCACGTATAAATTCGCGTCGGTCTATATGCATTTTTGCGCGCGCTCTTGATGGATATTGGAAAAGTTGCGCGTGACATCCTGTAGTTCAAATCGCTCCCGATAGAAGGAAATGTCTGCTCGACTGCGCTTCTCTCGCGTCTCGCAACAGTTATCTCGTAACTTTCGTTCTTCCTGTAGCTGTTTTCATGTG
Source organism: Harpegnathos saltator (assembly GCF_003227715.2). Classification (NCBI taxonomy): domain Eukaryota; kingdom Metazoa; phylum Arthropoda; class Insecta; order Hymenoptera; family Formicidae; genus Harpegnathos; species Harpegnathos saltator. The sequence continues at coordinate 1,408,408 of NW_020229988.1, forward strand.
TCTTTCCCTCTGTCCCTCTCCGCCTCTCATAACAACAATGGTAGAGACGTAACTTCGGGACACGTCTGTTCCATTCGGACGTGAAAACAACATCGACAAATATTTTGATTTAAGAAGCCGCGATCCGAGGTGTTCATCATCGCGTACCCTCGTAACGTCGCATTTTCCTAGCGGCGCCCGAGTAGCCGACGTTCTCCGATCACCGACGACGACGACGACGACGACGACGACGACGACGACGATTGCCCTAAATTCGCTCGGATACGAATTTCCTCATTGATTCGGCGGAAATTCGCACGCTTTTCCGCCGTCGCCCGTATTCCGTCTTCGTTTTCGTCTCACTCTCTTTCTCTCTCGCTCGATGTTAAAATTCCCGCCTCTTCATTAGAGTCATCTGCAATTCTCGCGTAAACAGCGAAATCGCTACGAGACGCATGTTCCTCTCGCGTTGCGCGCAGAAAGAAATCACTTTTTTCTCGCGTGAAAAAACCCTCCTCTTTAAAGCCCATGGCTTAACAAAACAGCCGTGGATCTTGATCGAGGGAGCGCGCGTAGAGGGAGGGCGGGTAGATTGAAATATACGTCCGTTCGCGCTAATGCGAAAAACGCGCTAATGACAAAGAGGAAAGTTTCCGGTGTATCTGGCCAATCAATTAGAGAGCGGGAGCCTTAATCGGTAAACACCGCTGCGATTTGCCGCTGCGCGCGCACGCATAGATAAAGTTATTCGCGCAGTTGCCGATAAATTGTCCGCTATTCTCCGTGGCAGCGATCGCGACGTATTAATCCGCATACATCCCCGATGTCTGGACAGGGTAGCGACATACTCGGCTCGAGGTATTCAGGTTTGCCAGATATCTCGCCGTTCGTGTAAATTCATCGTCCATTCGGACACCGACCAAACGCGATCTTCAGGCATGTAGTATACACACGTATCATCTGGCGCGCACACGTCCTCCCTCGTGCCGTTGTGTTGGATATTGGTAAAGTTGTACGCGACATCCTCGCCGCTCGAACGGCCGGCGTCCTCTATATAACGCCGCCTGAATTCTCCTCCGTTCCTGACTCTGCTCCTCTCCAACCCTCACAGCTTCTCTCTTCTCTCTTCTCTCCTTCTCTCCGTCTCTCTCTCTTTCCCTCTTTCCCTCCGCTCGGGTATAACGCTGGTCCTCTCTTCTTTATACCGATTTCTTCTCGCGCCGCGCCGCTCGTCCCCTTTCCGCTTCTTTGACTTTTGCTATTTCTTCCCGGCAACCCCGATGCGGTCTCAATTTTCTCGAGAAAGAATAACGAAGCGCGGAAACAAAGGAGAGCTCAAATTTTCATCGATCCGGCTAAAGTGCCGCGGCTCCGCTCGTATTTTTATCATGGAAATCACCGTTGATACAATTCATTCATCGAACGGCCACGGCATCGCGATCGCTTGGCGATGACGAAGAATCTCACTCGAGTGACTCCGGGGCGTGGGTCCGTCGCGCTTTCGCGCGGTCGGGCGAATGTGTAAAAAGTTGCAGGAACATTTCGAGTTTTATCCAACATTTGCCGCAAACTGAAATCGAGAGTACGACCGCGGCGGCGCGGCGGGAGAATTCGTGCCGCCGCTTTGCACAAATAGAACGTTAAGACACGTGTTGTTGCAAACTTTCGGCACGCCCACACGCGGACATCGTCGCGGGCGCTCGCGCCGTTAATAGCGATCGATTCGTTGTGACCAAAAAACAAGCAGTGTCCGACAGGCCGCCGCCCGCCGCCCGCCGCCGCCGCCACCGCCGCCGCCACCACCCTGGATATATACGAGCTAGTAATTTTTTAATTGCGTTTCCATCGGACATTTTTATGGTCGCCTATTCTGGCGGCGGTGTAGGCTCATCCGCTTTTACACGCTCAACGCGACGATTTAGCGCCCATCCTTGCGCACTTGTTTTCACAACACGTTGCGAAATGAGTTCCCCGGGCTCTCAATTGGACGAGGGAAAAAAACGTGACGAATATTACCGTCTATTTTTTCCCTCGCATAATGGCAACACCGCGGGCACAATTGCGGGCTAATTGATCGACGTTTCCAAGTCGAACGACGTTGATTGCGCGTCAATTCTTTTTCATGCGGGATGTATTTCGATTGGGAGAACAAAGGCACACTAACATCATCGCTCTTTGTCTGTCTGATCCCCGAATATTCCCCCGCAACTTTTCATACAAATCGTCGGATTAATCTCAATAGTCGTTATCGGAATACGAAGAAATGATATATTTTGCCGAGGAAGGACGTAAGAAAGCGATCTTGGCACAACTCGCATATAATGTCTTCGCGAATAATAATAATCCCTGTTGCTTTGAATCATTTTTAAACGCTTGTCCTCAATTCGTATTCCGACAGACGAAAAAACTTCTGTTGAAATTTTCATTCTACATTGGTCCGGCAAGCACCGTTCAACTCGATAGAAAAAACAATAACAAAGCTGAATGCGATGGAAAAAGAGATCGACAAGCTCGCAAAGCAAAACTCGCGTTTCTAAGAATGTTACTAGAAAAACGTGTTTCTTTTTAAAAAGCGCTTGCGTGACTTGGGTTGGTATCAAAAGTCGTACTTTTTTAATAAATATTTTTAATAAATATTAATAAATAAATATTAAATAAATTTTAATAAATCTTAAGTTAATCAGGCGCCCATGAGGTCAAATTACTTATCAAGAGATGATCAAATATAAATGTCGAAATATTTCATTGCTCTCGAGGAACTCGTTAAAAATGCGCACTGCATAGTGAAATGTATTATCTTTACATACCCCTTGATATACGACGTATTGCCATCTCCTTCCAGCCTCAGGCACTTCCGGACACTCGCGGACACTCGCGCACTTACGATTCGACCAGAAGTTAAATTAGGTTGAATTAGGTCAACGTGTATTAACTAATGCGATATTCCCGAGAACCCGACTAAATATCCCAGGAGGCGGCAAAATATCCCGACCGCTCGACGGGAATCGTAAATTTCGCGCCGAAAGACGTAACCGCGTGCGACGCATTACGATCCGATCGCGGCCCGACGCGTCACTCGCAAATTTCAATACGATCGGCACTACTTAAAGAGGCGAATCCCCACCCCAGCCGCCGACCGTCGTCGTCCGCTAATCAGCGATCAGCACATTCGGTGGCCAAGAAATCGCGGCAATCGAGTCTCTCAAAATATTCCGGATGTCCTGAATGACCGAATTACCGAATCATCGAGGCGATCGCGTGCGGTATGCGCCGAAAATGTCGCTCGTAGCGTTCGACATTCGTCATCGATCAACGATCATTGATTAACGTCGCGTTTCCGATCGGCTAATTTCGTGCGGCAGCATCATTAACCGCCCGCGACCACTGCGAAATTTAACTTCTAAAACCAAATAACGTAGGTGTTGCTATAACGCGGATGACCAAATTACAGATGTCTCACAATCAGTTTAGTGCCGAAAGAAACAAGTGTCGTCGCAACTATATTTCTAATTTACAACCATTCGTAAATGTAAGTCGCATAAGAGGAGCCTGTAGAGAATTTTTCTTTACTTCCAAATTTCGACTCGAGTGTATCTCCATGTTCCCAGCAAGTCCGTCAAACATTCGTTACAAATGGAAACCTCTTATAAATAAATTATTCGCGCAGTTGGAAATAGTACACGCTGCGCCGTTGCTTCCTCATCCTCGCTCGTAGATCCTCGCTTTTAGGCACCGCCGCACCGCTCGCTCGCCCGTAGAAACGCACGTTCGCGCGAACGCGCGCGATGCCGACGGAAGTGCGTTTCAATATTTTAAGAGCCGACAGTAATAATAATTAACGCGCCGTTACACGCAGCTCGGTTTCGCCGTGTGTGCGCCGCTCGATGGGCCGAAATTTAATAACGCGGTCACGGAGAAGCACGCGATGCTCAGACTTGCCGCAGCGATCGATGGAAAGGGCAAAGTCAGCCCGCGCCGAATGTCAATCATCGTCGCTTGTTTATCAACGATTCGGCTACCGAGAGAAAGCACAACAAACAACATTCCACTGAGACGATTTAAATCGTCAAGTCCGCGGTGCTTACGTCGAAAGGGCCCCGGTGAAAATTTAGGGTCTACCGTAAGTCTCGCAAATGCTGATTTGTGTCCCTAATAATGCCTCTTCCTTACGATCCTTCTTTCTCCACGCTCTCGGATCTCCAAATCCTATCGAGATTTCCGGCGCCGGTCAGAGAGAAGTGATAATGAACAAATTAAGCCGGACGAGAGAGAAGGATTCGTCATTTTATTAATTTAATTATTTTATCATTTACGGCTCTATTGCCGTGAATTTTGCTAAAAATATTCTAAATAATCTCCAGGCCCTTGAACGAATTTTCACCGACGAAAAAATTTGAATATATAGCTTGTAACATTACACACCGCTTTTTCACACGAGAGTCAACGTACAGCAATTTGTTTATTCCAGCTATCCGATTCTTTTTTCGCGTAAACGCTTTAAACTAAAAGCTGGAGCGATTACATCGCAATATTATCGGCATCTCCACTTGCGCGCGAGAGAAGGAAAAAGAAGATGCGGTGCCTCATTCTCTAAACCGAGCTCTCTCGAGATCCACGCTGCGATCGAGAGGAGGAATTCCTATATTTTCGATATATTTTCACGTTTATCAGCCGTTCGCGCCGACCCGCTCTCGACGACTCGTTAGTCGCTAATTGAAATAAATTTCATCGTTACACACGACAGCGCGCGAGAGTTATTCCATGACGTCGCGCGTGCGCGAGAGTTTCTCTCGCTGGACATCCTTATGTCGCACTCTCGCAATATCGTCGCGACTCCAATAATTTCCGCTAGCGCGAAGCCGGCTCCTCCTTCACTTATCGTGCGCGACGGCGAAAGTTTTGACGTTATTGTAGCCCGGCGTATGTACCGTATGCCGAAGCGGTATCCGTGTGCGGCAATATGTTCGACAGTGACCATCAGGCACCGTAAAGTTGCTTTCCTTTTCTCCCCCCGCCGCGTCTCGGTAACATCGATGGACGGTCGCTTCCACCCTTGTTCCTCGCGCTTGGATGTGGCCTAATAACTGTCTAGAATCGACGCGGCTTTTATTACTTCGGCACCATGGTGCAGCTTGCTTTTCCGCCGCGATGTCCTGCACCGTCCGCGAGACGGAGATGGTGTCTGACGAAGCCTGACGCAACAGTATGCGAGTGGAAAAGCGCGAAGGAGAGGGAGAGCGTAGGAGAACACGTCAGAAGGGACGAGGGAACGGGGCAGGCCGGAGTGGCGCGCGGAACGCTGCTGACGCGAAAGGGAGAGACAAAGGGAACGGACGGAGGTGCGGGCGAAAGAGAATTAGAGAAGGCGGAAAAGTGGAGGAACGTGGACTCGGGGAAAAAGGAGAGACAAAGGGACGGATGAGCACAGGGGGGTCGAATTCCCAGTAGATCACTGTCACGCCGCGAGAAGCCAATATAAATACCTCAACGCCTCGCCCGGTTTGCCGCTCGCATTGCTATACGGCTGCCCCACTGCTGTAACTTGTCTGTCCCGTTTGTTTTCTCACGCGCAGTCACGGGAGGGACGGGCGTTGACGAGGGAGAGGAAAAGGGCGACGCGACACCCGCGAAAAGACGAAAGGGATCATAGAGGAGAGAGAGAGAGAGAGAGAGAGGGGGAGAGAGAGAGAGAGAGAGAGAGAGAGACGGCCGCCCCGCCCGCCGCGCTTGGATTATTCCACGTGCATCTCTCTCGGCGCGTGTCTGCTTCTTATTACAACAGCCGATCTCAAAGTCAATTGCAGACGCGAATGAACACTTTACTTCGGCTGCAGCGGAGAAAGAAAGATGGCCTGAAGAAAAAAGATGGCGTGCGGGAATTAGAGGCAAGGGGTGTGCTCTGGCAGCTGGGGAGCGCAGAGAAGGTGAGGGTGGGAAAAGGGCGGAAAGGAGACGAGAGCAGAGTTGCACTTTGCTCGAATTTGGGGTAAAGCGCTTACGACCGCTGTGTGTACGCAACATGTACGCGTGTTCTCTGCATGAAAGGAGGGTTGAACAATGTAGACGCGCGCGCGCGAGAGAGAGAGAGAGAAAGACAGAGAGAGAGAGAGAGAGAGAGAGAGAGAGAAACGGAGACACAAACGGTTACACTCGTAATTGGCGCGAGCGCGGATTGATAAAACGGGAAGAAGGGGTAGGAAGTCGAGCGTTCTGGCATAATTAGGAAGCGGGTCGCATCTCTCCCCTTTGCTGAAAAAGTTGCGACTGAGGGTCACAGGGTGGTGAACAGAGGGGCGTGTTTCTCGTAAGGTGATCACGCGGAAAATTTCAGCAACAAGGAACGCCAAAATGGCGCCGGGAGTGGTGGCTTTTATAATCCTTCGTGCGACGACTGAAAGGGCACGTACAGGTGAGTATGTTTACGAGTCTGTAGGCTTGCATAAAGAAGAGTCGCGTTCAACTTGCATGAGGCACGGCTGTCAATTTCCCCGTTTAAGCGGGTAGAAGCCGCGTGCTGACGGATTATCGCTCGGCAAAGGTCTTTGTTCCCGTCGAAGAAGATTATCGGACCAACACGTTTGACACGAATGATAAATGATTATTTCGCCGTCTCAAGATCTCCCGGATTGCCTCAATCAACGTCGTTTCTCCGGTCGATCTGGCGATCGACGTTTACCTCGCAAATGAAAGAAAGAGAAAGGGAATAGGTTCGAAAAAGTCTCTCGCTTGCGATCCCGCAACGTGAGAAACGTAACATAATATTGTTTGTTAACAATGCCTGCGGCGACGGAGCCAAAACTGGTGTCGGTCAATTAATCGGAGCGTCATTAAAAACACAAGCGATGAGAATCACAACTCCGCTCCTTGCAAGGCAGGGAGACACACGCGTCGTGTTGTTTGTTGGTATCGCGCTTTAGAAAATTGAAACTAATCACACGCAATAAGAGCGGCTGAATTATTCCACGTGCATATCCTCGTGCCTATCCTCTTCGGTATCTTATCCTTCTCGAGGGGTCAACCGTGTGCCATCCCCCTCAGACACTCGTTTTTCATCTGTCTCGGAGGACAGAGCTCTTGACGGCACAGGGAATTGGCGTCCTTCCTAGGAAGAGGTCCGTGGCTTCTGTCCTAGGAAGACGCCAGAGGGAATATCTCGTCACGTACGTCCGACAACTCGCGGGCGGAATTAAGAAAAACTTTTGTTCGAAAGTTTGTTTTTTGCGCAGTGCCGTGGCTCGACTGGAAGAGCATCGTCGATCGCGGAAAAGTTAAGGTTGCCGTTGGATTTTCTTCTGTCCACCTCCTTTTTTCCTCCTTCTATTTTTTCCCCTCGCCCCGCTCCGTTTTTTCCTCTCGTTGCGGCGCGCGCGATTTTGCGACCGCTATTTTGCCGGCGCTACGCCGATGATCCCCCCCCCGCCTCTCGCGATTTATTGTCGTGCGAGCAAATTGCAGCAATCGCGAAATCAATTCACTTAGCAGCTACGTGCGCGCGTGCGCGCCAGAGCGTGACTCGGTAATCAGAAGCGGAATAATTACGAGGATGCGTACAGTGGGGCGCGCAATTGGCGCGAGGACGAAGCCGAGCCGTGGCGGCTGAAGAAAGTTGAGCCGAAAAATCCAAGATCGAATTATATACTCAAGCTGATCCGAGACGAGGAAAATTTTCAGCGCTTAGCGCGTTCTGCCCGTCTCATGAAAGCCGAGTAGTGTCGAAACTACGAATTACTTGTTACTGCGCATTTCTCCGTAGGAATGTGTTGAAATTAGTTGTAAACATTTGCTGCGCCCGATACGAGCAATCGCGAGATTAAGAGCGGAACAATTCAGCATTGGTACAAACGGTATGCCGACTTTAATATTTACCGCCGAGTTATGGATCAAGTTCTTGAACTTCGTTATTAGTTGTATACGTACGAATAAACGGGAGTTTCGTTTATCTCCCGCGCCGCTTGTTCCGGCCGCGGAAATTCATCTCGATGCGTCGCGTTTGGCTTTATGCTCATTCCTCGCGAGAATCTCGAGTGATATCGGCACGGCGTTTCTTTCCTCCGTTTCTGTTTCCGCAATCGCGTGTCGGGAGGTTGCTCGGATATTCTTCACAGGAGTACTTCGCGAAGAATGAGCGCGCAAGGCCGGCTGGGACGGGCGGAGGAGCGATTAAAAATACGCGAAACAACGAGTGACAAATTTGAGGAGGCGATTCCTCCGCATCGCATAACACACTGTAAAACTAGGCATCGGAAGATGTGTGTTAAAATTGAGCATTAGTGTGTTATTTTGACACATTAGCTGGCGTTAAGGCACTAAGTGCGTCAAAATAATTCGTTTTCTGTGACAAAAGTGTGTTTTAATAACGTACCATGTAGCACACTACAGAAACGTGTTACTCATCCTCAACAACCCCGTGACACACGTAGAGTGTGTTATTTAGACACAGAATGATAATTGAAATACACTGAGAATACACTTGGATGATATATTGGATAACACACCGAGTCACGTAACACACTAGTAATGTGTTCACGATAACACACTAATTTTGTTAACACACGTTTAAACGAACACACATACGTGTATTAAAAATATCCACATGAGAAAAACACAAATCGACAAAATCGGCGATTACTCGCCTTCAAAAAAGTATTGCATCTATTGAACAAATTAATGCAATAATAACCTGCTTTCATATTATTACAGACTAAATCATTAATTATATGTTATTTATTATAATATGTTTAAACGTAATATGTTAAATAACTCGTGACTTAAAATGGAAGAATGTGTAAAAAAGATTCATTCATTCACACGCTTGTGCATTTCAAAATAATATACTTGGATTTGCAATGTTGCTCAATTCACTTTCATAATACACTTGAGGTGTGTTATTTTGATATACCTTCATAATACATTTGAGGTATGTTATTTTAATATACTTTCATAACACGCTGAAAGTGTGCTCGTATCTTAATACACTCACACTAAGAAAACAAATTTAGTATCTCTGACAAAACTGTTTAGTTGAGGTATGTTTTAATAGCAACCAAATATCTTGTTTTATAAAACAAAATATTTAGTTGTCCCAACTAAATATATTTTTCTGCTTTGTTCTCTGGACCAAATGATTTTGTTCTTAGACTTCATATATAAAAATTAAGCATTTTAGTTATTTCATCCATAAAAATTATATAATAATGAAATATTATTTTACATAAACTAAAATAATGCCCAATGGATACTATTTTGTCTTTCTGTGCACTAAAATTTAGATTTTATCACATGTTTTTCTCACATGTATTTTTTTTAATACACATATGTGTGTTCATTTAAACGTGTGTTAACAAAATTAGTGTGTTATCATGAGCACATTACTAGTGTGTTACGTGACTCGGTGTGTTATTCAATATATCATCCAAGTGTGTTTCGATTATCATTCTGTGTCTAAATAACACACTCTACGTGTGTCACGGCATTGTTGAGGAAAAGTAACACGTTTCTGTAGTGTGCTACACGATATGTTACAGATATCATGTTACAAGTATATCATTAAAACACACTTTTGTTACAGAAAACGAATTATTTTGACGCACTTAGTGCCTTAACGCCAGTTAATGTGTCAAAATAACACACTCAATTTTAACACACATATTCCGATGCCTAGTTTTACATTTGTTAGTGTATACGATCGAAATGGACTGACTAAAAGTGCGTTTTAATCGACGATGCTTATGTCTCTCCGCTCGCAGGATACGAGGGGACCGCGCAAGCAGTGCACGATTGTTGACGCGGCGCGGTTTTAATTCCCCGTCGTTTCCCCTCGTCGGAAACGTTGAGCCTTAATGACTCGGACGCTTGAGAAGTGATTTCATCGGCGATTCCACGCGTGCCACATGTGAAGCAGGTTTAACGAGTCGCGGCTTTTCTTCAACGGCATCGCCTCTTCGTCTATTCGCCTGGCACTTCTACCAGCGCGGACTATCGTCATCGAGCTAGCTCGAGCGACCTCGAGTTCTCTCTCTTCCCTCGGCCCTCGCGCCGCTACTTCCTGTCTTGCTTCATTCACCTCACCGGCGAAATCTCCTCTTTCGCTCCCGTTTTGCTTCCCCGCCCTTCCCGCACCCTCCCCCTTTGCTACCTAACGTTTCCGATCTTGCGCACCCTCCGACATCCTCACAATTACGCGTTGCGCGTGCCTTGACTAGAGAAGCGCGCTGCCAGACTAACCTTCATTCTTGCGCTCCTGGTTGATAGGAGGCCAACATCCGAGCTGTTCTTCCTGATGTCTTTTAGAGTCGCGTCTCTTCGTCGCTCTTCCTTGTTTTGTTTTTTTATTTTTTACTCATTTTTCTTTCGCTCTCTCCGTCTCATCGACTGTCGCTCCGTGGGCATAACAATCCGCAAATCTCAGAGTGATTTCTCGTAGCCGGTAACGGGAGGTAAAATTAAAGCACGCCAATTTAAAGCACGCGAGGTCATCCCGATCGACGGTCATTTCGTTGCTAATATTAGTGAACATTCTCGTCGACGAGCATCCTCTATATTTACAAGATATATTTCATCATTTACGCGCGTCAGTTCTTGCGATTCTTTTATTACCCCGTAGCGCACGCGACGCTTTTGGAAATACATCGGGGAAAATATAGGGACAATAATGATAGCTCCTAATGAATAATGAATCGGTCGCGACCCGAGCTTGTCACTGCCGACAGACGGACGCGGGTCACTGAACACGTGTATTGAGATAACGGCGCGGTAAATACACTTCTGTTCGTTCAACTGCCCAATTCGGACCTTTGAGGTTGACTTTTAGCTGGCAAAGCCGTAGTTGGAAAGCTAACCTGGGCATTACTCAAGGAATACACATGACCGTTCGGCGAATGCAAACTAGTCAAAGTACTACAAACCACTCGCCAGCGGTCAAAGTGTCGCGACCTACAGGATGTGCGGAGAAAAAGATTCGCACATTGCCCGAAGGATATCTGTATCGGGTCAACAAGAGATGCTTCATATAAGCATGAGTCAGGAAATCATTGGTTACTGAAATACCTCGACTCCGTACCTCGTTGACATATTTCCGTTTATTTTAATGAAAATCAAGTTTGCTTCATCAAGCCAGCTCCACGTGATAATTTTCTCAAGAATCGGAGTAAATTGATACGACGAGCACTTTCGTTTGTTAAACGCCGTGACTTATGTAACAGGTTCTTTAATCCAGCACTAATAATTAGTATGAGTTAAAGTTTGTCGCGGCGAGAAGAAGGGGAGTCCACGTCGGGCGAGAAAAGTTTTGTAATCACTTAAAGTGCATTCGCGTGCAGCTTGGGAATTCAAGCTGCCAAGACGCAGATGACAATCTTTTAGCGTCTGGTAGGCTACATGATGTGTGGTATTGCAATTGCTCCGTTTCAGTCGGTCGTCCGATTAAATCCATACACACGTCTCTTGACATAAATAATTGTCCTAATGATTCTCTACTCCTGTCCTCTAGCTCAAAGGTTCCTTCAGTTATAACATTCAGGTATATAAAAATGTGTTAATACTTTCGCGATATATACGTCAGATCTATATCCATATTTTCGTGATTAATTCATCGCAACCCCCCGGAGATGGCTTCAATTTTTGAATGTTCCAAACACGTGGTAGAAGTAATAATAATTGACGCACGGAGTGATGAATAAGAAATCACTTGGATATAAATTAGAAACAAAATCATTACAAAAAGATCCATCGGGACACGAGCGCGTTAATAAAAATCAATTAGTTTAAAAATACAAATAAATATGCCAACTGCAAGTATCGTCGCAGACACAGGAAACAAAAATTGAACGGCGCATCGGTGCCTTCTCATCACCGAATTTTCGGCAAATGTTTAACTGTTCTGCCAGAAAGGCTTCTCGCTCATTGCAACAAAGCGCGTCCAATAATTATGTTACTATAAAGCAACCGTTATGGATATATGTATGAATAATATCTTAGGTGAACGATCTACAACTCTCAAATGCGAATGTTAACGCGTGCGTAAGCATACGGGTTTAGCATTATTAACTGCCACTGTGCAACTTAGATATTTATACGTTACCTTTAATCGGCGGTTTGAATAGAAATCCCAATATTGTTACTTTCATAATTAATCAGTATATTATTCGATAATATGCAGCGTACGTAAGCTCTATATCGCCACGCATAATGTCGCTGCTGTAGAACAGTTGTACACTAAAGCCATATGAATAACTAATTTAATATCAATATTGTGCGTACGCGGTTGAATACGACGTCGATCGCAAAACGTTCCTGATAGTAACGCGTGCGTTAATATTACATCGCGGTTTCTCCAGACTACGATTCCACGGATGAAGTTGACGAAAAATGAATAATGTGGAAAATTGGCAGCCGTTCATATATTTCCAGCGTAGAAGCTAAATATAAATTATAATTTAACATTTTGCTTCAACGTTGGTTATTGTGCGTATTGCGTTATTTTATTTTAACAATTCGATTTTAATCTCTGAAGACGAAGCGTACAATCACCCTCATTAACAAAACAAGCACATATCTCGGTGTATCGATGTAACTGTAAACCTGCAAAGCAGCTGATTCGGAAATAGATCGAGAGAAAAAGCGTAACGTAAAGATTCTTCGTATCGCGCAATATCGCGCTTCCTTTCTGGGGAAACAATTTTAGAAACCGAAGAATTAACGCACACAGAATCATATTTATTAAAGTTGAGTAAACTTGAATAATCTCTCGCTCGCACAGATTGTGAAACACGTTTAAACAGCGCCAGAACATAAACAAAAAATATGAGGTTTTATATAAAAAAAAAAAAAAAAAGGAAAAAAGTGAATAAAATAAAGTTGAACTTGCAGTATTTACATTGGTTTCAAATATTATTTTTTGAAAAACGGTTCCTTGCTTCCTATCCATTTTTAATTATACTTTTACAACTATTATTAAAAAGTTTGCCGTAACGTATTACATTGTTAAAGATCTCTTATACATAAAAAGGAGAAAAAGAAAGCACAAAGACTTTATTAATCTAGCGATTCTTCAAGACGGTTTTCTCGAAGGGAAAGCAGCGTGCCGAGAAGATTTATTTTACATCTTCACCTCCTTTTCATAAAATTGCAGGGCACACTGCATCACTGCTTGTTTGCTTTTCCATTGCTCAAGTATGTAGCGTCAAGTCTTACGCAAATCGAGGTTATCGATTCCGTCGTATTTGATTGCACGAGCGATAACAACCATCCCTCCCCTATATATCGCGTAAATCGCTATATGCGGAATTCAAACGTCCATATTTGATTTTACTACCAAATGTGAGTAAATGTGCTTCAGAGACGGTCGCCAGCGAACACATATCACTCTCTTGGTGCGCGTATTTTTAGCGCGCCGCAAGAGTCGCAGACCAGAGAGGGAGAGAGAGAGAGAGAGCGAGAGAGAGAGAGAGAGAGAGAGAAGAAGAGATCACAACGGGATTCCCGATGGCACACCATAATGTATCATTCCGATGATCCGATCGTGAGTTACGGAGTTTCGAAGTACAAGAGTGGATTTACGATAGTGCGTGAAAGTTAGCCGCTGATCTTGCTCCAAGTGGCGGAATTCACTCTTGCACTTCGGGACGCCATAACTTACGGATGGAGACGTCGGGACATTATATGGAATAACGTAACGATTCGACTTCAACTCTCAACCGCGACGCTTGTATCACCGCGAGCTGATGGCTACACAGCGTTTGTATCGCGGAGATACTTCCGAATACCCAACTGAGCTCTCTTTCCGTGTTCCGCGTATAAAGCGCACATTGCACTTGGAAGTTACCCGACGCGATGGTCGGAGCAATTTTCTTCGCATTCGCTTTCCTGACTTTCCAGCGCACTTGTACAACGCGAGCTAATGCAGAGCGGACAATTAGCGTCGTCGATATCTTCCGAAGCGCGACGAGTTTGTCGCAGCGAGATCGCTTGAGACGCCTCCGAGATTTCGCGGCCGCTTTTATTTCCTCAATAAAAAAACTGTATGTATCTCTTAAATAGATTCTCATTTCTCACAAATACTCGCCGCCCCGCGGATGAAAGTGTATTATGGTAAAGTCGAGATATTTCATGTTTTACGTCCGAATATATATCAGAAAATTCACCCCCTAGATATAGAACAGTACATCTTACCTTAACACTTTTATATCGCGGAATGCTGGGGAGAATCCGTGTATGTAAAGAGAAACATACAGTTCCATTTGAGAAAAAAAAAAAAGATGAAGGCGACACCTCGACAGTCAAGAGACACGCCTCCTCCTCTGCGCCTACAAAGAAATCTTTATCGCCGCGCCGTGCGGCAAACTCTTCTCCGCCGCGTTCGACAAACTTCTCTCTCTCTCTCTCTCTCTCTCTCTCTCTCTCTCTCTCTCTCTCTCTCTCTCTCTCTCTCTCTCTCTCTCTCTCTCTCGCTATTACACAGATTGAAAGAAAACCGAAAGCTCTAATCGTTATTAGTTCACGCTGCGTCTGCTCTCACGAAGCGAAGCGACGCGCGTTTGCACGTCACGTCTATTAATTAACGCTCAACACCGCGCAAAGTCCGCCTCAGCGCCTTATTTTACGCGCTAGACGTGTTTACGGCGTCTCGAGCGCTCGGCATCGAATATTGAAACGTTCCGTCACTTCTTTATTTCGCCGCGCCGCGCCCTTTCGCACTCGCGCTCTTGAAACTCGCGGTATAACTCGCTCGATAACGCTCGCTCTGTCGGCGAACGGACGAGAGCACATCTCGTCGCGCGCGGAGCGACGTTCCATTTTTTCGCGTTTTCTTTTCGCCCGCCGAGTGAACAAAGCGTAATGCGAGACTGTTAGACTGTTACGTGGCGATTAAACCGCAACGGCGGCAGCCGTTGCCAGGTCCGCGCGGCCGCCCATATTTCGGCGTCGAAACGTCGAAGGGGGATTCATGATCGCCGAGGGTCCGCCAGGACAACGTGAATTAAAGCGCGCTCGCAGTTAAATGGTCGACGAGAAGAGGCGAGAGAACGAGAGACCGAACGAGAAAGAGAGAGAGAGAGAGAGAGAGAGAGAGAGAGAGAGGCGGTGTGTTTTCTCGAATAAAAAAAGGATGTTTCAGACCGAGCACTTAGCGAATGATTTTTAAATTGAATCACGTCTCTCATCCTGCCTGTCCCAGCGGCGCGCGCGCGCGCGCGGCCGGCATTGCGGAACCAAGGGAACGCTTGAACTCCGCTCGGAAGAACGTGTTGACAAGTGGAAGGCACGAAGGCGCAGCGAAATGACTCATATACGGCGTGCAACGCCGCGCGTTAGCGGTGTGTCTTCGGGTCTGACAAGAAGCAGCGTCTCCGTGCGTCTCTCTCCGAGCGTCGCCCTTGCGAGACCCGACTATGGCGCTCGATCGCTCGGCGAAATATTAATACGAGGATGTAGAAATAAGGATATGTACAGGGTGGCACGCGAAACTTGCGCGTGAAATGGCACGAAGTTCCTCCGTCATTTTGCGAATCAGCGAAACATTCGCGACATTTTGGGCAGACTTGGGCGAGCGCGCAACCAGCCTCCTCATAATCAATCTCCTTTGATTAATAACTCAAAATGTTACGTCTTTTGCGGAAGGGTACACGGGACACACAACTTTGTGTGTCATCGGCAGACACCCCGGTGGCACGAGGGTGAAATTATGCGTCTCGTGTAATGCTTCGAGATAATCAAGTCTGGCTGACGAATAACAACGACGATAACACGCCGGTAATTAAGACGTAGCAAAGTATAAAGGGAAATTGTTACGCATCGTGATATTCCGGGTTGCGCGGCAAGTAATTCCACATTTTCCAGAGGATTCTCCGAGCGAGGAGGTCCGAAATCGCGTATTACACGAGCCAGTGGGATACAATTGAAACGAACACCGAGCGAAAGTGATACTCGCTTCGGCGCGATCGACGAGAGGTTTCGCGGACGGACGTTGGCGAATTCGCGGACGTTGGCGCGAATCGAGATAATTTCATTCCGCTTGTACAGTCTTTAACGCAAAGTTCCGAGGTGCTTTTAGCGGCCACGGTAGCGCTCACATTTCCAGCTTGCGCAATGGCTATGTGTTAGCGTTCTATGATAATTAAGAGCTTGTCTGCAAGCTCGGAGGACCCGCCAGCTAGTGGGATAAGTGGTCCTAACACATTTATCCAAAGGGTGTCCCAAGTTGTCGCGCGGCGATATAGCGTGCGGGGACAAAGTAAGAAGGATCTACTAATGAAGAAGCTCCGTATACCGCGCGCGCATCGAAGCTCACCGCGCTGCTGCCTCTTCGTTCATTACACGGAAAGCCGAGAAATTCGCGGGTACACACGGGGGCGGGAAAGAGATCAGGCGCGCCACCGCTACCGTAGAAATGAGGTACACGGGAGGGGACTTTGGCCTCAGCAGAAATTCGATCGTGTGGCAGGGCACAATTTATCGTGTGCAATTTGTTAAATCAAGTTGCAGGCGGACATGGTCAAACAAACCGAATTCTCGACAGTTGGAGCACTCGATCCAACTTTATATAGAGGAGAGCGCGAGTCCGGCGGAAGTTTGGCGATGTTAACCGATTCTTTTTGCCATCTCGGCGCGTTACGAATTGTCGCACGACCCTCCCGCGTCGTCGGGGATGTTGTCTCTGGACGAGACTTTGGTATCACGCATCGTTTGGATTTCACAATTAAAAGAGGAATAACGCAAAGAGTCGAGGAGAGGAGCGCAGCTTCTGTGAATTACAGCGAATAAGATTTCGCAATGCATCGCGTCAAATTTTTTGAGAGACGACAAATCATTCATTAATCTCCCGCTATTCGGATCTGATCGCAACAATAGAAAAAATATCCCAAATAGAAATTAACAGGGCTTTGGTAAGGACCTGATTACTTTTCTCCAACACTAATCGGGCTCTAGTAGGGATAGAAAGACAAGGACCCTACAAGATGTGTAACAAATGATTTAACGGGTTCTTATGAGGCAATATTATAAGGGCCTTGTAAGGCAATATCAACAGGATCTTACAAGACAATATTAATAGGGCCTTGTAAGGAAATATTTTTATTATTACTTGAGTAAAAATATTCGTCCTTTTCATTCCAAGAAATTTAGACTGTAATTTCTTTATTTCTTTATAACTTTGTTAGTATACAACAAGAATTGTTTATTTTACAAATACAGCATATTTTACAATAAAATATAGCATTCTTTGCATAAAAATAAAAATGCTGCTATTGTTTTCACTAAATTTTGCTGCATTTCAAAACGAAGGCAATACTAGAAAAATCCTTGGAAGAGACTAATGAATATGGCAACTAATAAAACTAATAAAATTTATTTTTAATTGCGATATAATTAAGAAATCTTTAAAAGAATCAGATAAAGCGTACCTACTAAAACAATACTAAACTATGACAATTTTATTACACGCTTCAAATCTTATTAATTTTCTATAACAAAATTTGATTTTGTATATCTAAAGCATCCTTAAAAAATATCTTTCTAAGGCCCACATCAGTTTTCCATGTTAAAGCGTTATTTCGTAAAATCTAAGCCTAAGGCATCCTAATAAACGCTTCTAAGACCTTTCTCAATTTTCCCTATCAAAGCCTTATTTATTAAATCTAAGACATCCCTAAAAATCGTCCGAAGGCCCTTCTCAGCTTTCCCTACCAAAGCCTTATTTATTAAATCTAAGGTATCCCTAAAAAATCCATCTCGGGGCCTGATATGGTAATAATGAGGCATCACTTTTTAGGGCATCCTACATCCAGCCTTATCGGGGTCTTATGGTCTAGCAATTTTTTGCTCAGGATGGCGCGACGGTTTTAATTCCTAAATTAACAAACAATTGCAAACCTCGATCGTGGTAGAAGAATGGCGGCATATAGAGAGAGACTGACCTCTCTTCCGGCGTGTACCTCAGAGACAAGGCTCTTTTACGATTTCCCCCCGACGTCGTAATTCAGTATGACTACAATTAGGGAACAGGAACCTTAATGCGCCGATTAAACGAAGTATCACCTCCGTTAAGCGCGGTTCATACGCCGCATGAATTCTCCCCGGTCCGGACAGGCCTCGACAGCTTGCGGGTTAAGTGGTTGTAATACATTCAGCCGGAATGTGCTCCAACTTTCTACATACACAATGGCCAGTGGTACGAGACGACGTCGGGAGGGGCAGGGCGAGTCGGTTGGCTCAGTTCGCCGCTCTTTCGCTTTCCATGGTTCTATATAAACCGCCCGGCCTGGTGGTGAATGTGTTTGCGTACGCGGAGACCATGGAGTACTCGCGTGGAAGAAGAACGTTTGAAAGGACGAGGAGAGTTGATCTTGACGTTAACTATAGGTCTCCCGGTCCAGACGTTTCGCGGGGGGATTGAAGGAGAATGGCGGCAGAGAGCGAGGGGAGAGGCTCGCGGACGGGGGCGGAAAGCGAGGGTGGAAGAAGGAGACGTGGAGGAAAAGAAGACATACCGACAGCATAGCCAGCGCGAGCCAAGCCAGACTGGACGGCGCTGAGCTCGTCGCCCTCGTCGTAGTAAACAAAGCTGTAACTCTCTTCTCGCACCGAGGAATCAATGCTTCGTACCATGCTCTTGGGGAACAAACTCCTAGAGCAAACCCCTCTCTCTCTCTCTCTCTCTCTCTCTCTCTCTCTCTCTCTCTCTCTCTCTATCTATCTCTCTCTCTCTCTTCCTCTTTCGTCCTCTCTCGCTCTCGCTCTCGCGTTCTCGCGCATCCATCTTAGTTCTCGTGCGGCTTGCATGTTGATGCATTCGAAAGAAAGGACGAGGCGAAAAGATGCTCGCGCGAACTTGCTTTCCAAGTAGCTCTTTGTATCCGCTCGTCTCGAGCACGGGCTTAATGGACTGCCAATTTTGAATCGTCGAATTATCCGAGCGACGTAAGCGACAAAACGAGTAGTTTAGGAACCGCTCTCTCGACGTTGTCGGCTCGCTCGCTATTTTACATCGGCGGTGTCTCACGTCGGCGGTAACCTTCGTGCCGTTTCCTCGGCTTCGTGACGTTTGCGGGATACGACGAGTATCTTCGAAGGAGACACTCGGGGACTGCGCGCAGGGTAATCGGAGGAAATGAGCGCTGTCGCGAATCATATTGGTGTCTCGCTCGATTTTCCGCGCGACGGTGCGCGAGGGGATGGAACGCGCGAAGGTGGTTGGGGATACTTTCCATCCCGCGTGGGCATGGGGTGTCGCGTCTGGCACGACTTATTTTCTCTTGCACCCGGATCTCCTCCGAGAATATTCGAAGGGACGTCACGGAGTCGAAACGAGTCCTCCGGAGAAGTGCCGGAGGAATTACGTCCGAGCGCGCTTAATGCGCTCTATCTCATTCCGTGGTGGAGTATCGTCGACAAAATCTCCGCTGGAGACGAGCGATCGTCGCGAACGGAACGTTGCCTTCGCCAGAGAGCGTTAGCCATTTTTCCTCTTCCCCTCCCCCCGCGACGCCCGTACGGTTCCATCGACGGGGTGATGATTCCATGATTCGCGCATCGCGACGGCGGGCATAACCGCCAACATTGCCGGTAACTGGATAAATGGGGACCGAGATTTCGGTCACGCTCGGAAGACGCGAGGAACGATCGCGATTCTCGTTCCGCAGTCAGGGGCGAATAGTTATGGTCTCGCCGAGAGACTTATGGCCGCAGAGGATCTCATTCGCTTATTGCGTTAGCCGATGTGAGGGTCTCGTTCTCGCAAACGTCGACGGCTTTATTCCGCGGTCTCGATTTCCGGCACGTTTGGAAACATCGAAATGTGTCTCCCCTCCATCTCTCTCTCTCTCTCTCTCTCTCTCTCTCTCTCTCTCTCTCTCTCTCTCTCTCTCTCGCTTCTTGATGCGCCTGTATTATTTCTATTAGAAAGCTGGTGTAACGTGATTGCGGATTACGGCTGCTGCTTTTCCGCGCGAACCGTCCTCTTCTGGTTTGATCGCGCACACTTCCGGCAGCATCGCGCGCGGGTTAGCGACTCGCGACGCCGAGAGTTATCACGATGGCGCAATACGGCTTGTCCGTACAACAGTGCATTTGCACATTGTGAAAAGGAGCGGCTGTGTTGAAGTAAATGCAACATTCCTCGTACTTGAGCCCGGGAAAAGAGCTCGCTGCTGCTGCTGCTGCCGTCGCCGCCGCCGCCGCCGCCGCCGCCGCCGCCGCTGCTGCTGCTGCTGCCCTTCTTATTTCTCCAGGGACTTTTCGCAGCGAGCGAATGAGAGATCAGAATTTTTCTTCATTCTTTTCCCTCGTTTCCCTTTGTTGCCTTTCTTCGGCCTTCACTTTCTTCGACGTGAATAGGGAAATCGGCTAAATATCTCAGAGCACTCCCGGACGTTGTCGCGATACTTTCTACTTATCTCAATCTCCCGCCTCTTACCTTCCGCTCCCCCCTCGCCCCTGCCGCGCCCTCTCGGGGAAGAGACAGCGGGAAGCTACATGTTTCTCGACGAGAATAACAATCGACGTCCATCCGACGAGCCACGCAAAGTGATTCTTCAGTAGCGAAGGCCAACCACCATCCGGATTTTCAATAAGTGGTCATTTTGACAAAAGAGATGGTCGCGTTGGGCTCTCCGCGCGCGCGCGCGCGCGGGCTGCGCTTTTTACTTGCACCCGCGTGGCGAACGCGGCGGCGGCATTGTGCACTCTCGCGGACGGGAAACTTTGCTCGTATAAAACATCGGCCGCGCGTATACGCGCCTCGGTTCAAACAGCACGCTGGACATCCGTAAGGAACGTCCTTCGAGTCCCGGAGCGATTTATCCCGTTGCCGAATATCCACAACAATAAGCGAATTTGTAGATCACTCCGTGACTCTTCGGGGTGGTCTCATTGATCGTCCGTCTCGCTCTGGCGCATCTCTCAGCCCCTCACTCTCCTTTCTTTGTATATTGTGATCAAGCATCTCTGTGCGCGTTTCTCTTTTATTTCTCTCGGATTTCACAAGCAGGCACGATGTGCAAAACGTAGCTGATGTAGCCAGGAAAGTAACGACCCTACTTGGGGAGGGAAAAAAAAATGCTAATCAAAAGAGTGTAGAGCAATCTTCCTTCGGGGGAAGAGACTGTCTGGAATCTGCGAAATTAACACCGCGTCTTTGTTCCTCAGCGCGTAAATTCCGCAGCAAGCTCGATGATCCTTTCGAATATGCTCGATGATCTTTTCAATCGTCGGAACACAAGCTTCGATTTATAAGTCCGCATGCAGCAGTTTATCGCGCACGCGAGATGAGCCGCGTCGCGTAAACTCACGTGCGATTGTGATCGATGAGCGGGCAGTTATTATTGCAAGAAAGGACGACAAAACTCGGCGGTGGTTCAATGATCAAGGCGGCAGTGTGAGCTGCGTTTAAGCGATGTAACACGATATTCGTCTCGTTTCAGGTGGCCTGGATGCTTTTCGACAAGAGCGCTATTCTGACGGTACAGAATCATGTTATTACCAGGAACCCCAGGATATCCGTGTCGCACGATAAGCACAGGACCTGGTTCCTACATATCAACGACGTGCACGAGGAGGACAAGGGAAAGTACATGTGCCAGATTAACACTGCCGCCGCCAAAACGCAATATGGCTATCTCCACGTCGTAGGTAAGGCGGCTTCCGCTCGTATTAGGCGCGGTGTGTGTTTCTCTTTTTTTCTTCTTCTTCTTCCCGCGCGTTAAAACTCGATGGCTGCTCTCTCGGCGTGTCCCATGCCGAGCGTTATCGCTGTTAATCGACCCGTTCCTGCGTCGTTGTGTCAAATACGGTGTACGTAATTTTGTAGGCGCGCGTCGAGGGACACGTTTTCCGAAATTGCTCGATAATTAATATCTCGCCCCGGGAATAACGAAGGAGGATGTCTGTCGTGGATTAATTCAATCGGATAACGCACTGCACGCGAAAGAAACGGCTGCTTATTAACAGGGGGGAGGGATGTTTCTCCCGTTTCTAAATCGCGAGCAACGCAATTAGCGTAATAAATACATCCTTCGCCTTTAAATGCCGCCTTTAAATTCGCAGTAACGCATCGTGGAATTTATATCCTTCATTCCGTGTCTCATGTCCGCCGGAGGATAAGTTTGAAAACAGGATACCTATATTAATAACGTCCGATTCCGAAGACATAATTCTCCGCGCTGTTTGCCGAATCCCAAGATAAATTGCAACTGCGCAACTTTATTAAAAAGACGTCGGCCCACGACGAACAGTTGTCCCTGGGAGCAAATAATAGAAGGACTCGCGTTCCCCGCGACGAACGGTCGCGCGTTTCACCGCTCATATCTCGGGTCGTGCTCGAGGAAAGAAGGAACCCCGTCCGGCGCATTTAACGTTAATTCCGCGGCGCGCCATTATCCGTGGTGCGGAACACGGCCCGGATCGATTGTTATTTACGATCTTATCGTATCGCACTGTGAGCCCATTAGACGCTACGAATAAATCTCATTTCGCGTAATGGAGTCAGCTTGCCGCCGTTCCTGAGGTCCGCATGAAACGGGGAACATAAGCATTTTATCGCGGCCATCTAAGCAGATTTATACTTGAGAGAGCGAAAGAGTGGCCGCGCCGCCGTCCACATAATCTCTCGCAACGGCAACAGACCTATAATAATTTAATCAGAAGAGAGTATCTAAGACCGGAGGGAAAGAGAGAGAGAGAGAGAGAGAGAGAGAGAGAGAGAGAGAGAGAGAGAGAGAGAGAGAGAGAGAGAGAGAGAGAGAGAGAGAGGCGGTCTCCGCTATACCTTCGCCGGCTGAGAGAACACATTAATATCTCGAGTTTTGACATCTCGACTGTGGCCCCAACGTCAGACCGAGAGCGACGATACAGCGAGGCTGGCGAAGGAGGAGAGGGAGGAGGAGGAGGAGGAGGAGGAGGATGGGGGAGGGCTGCGAGAGGGCGAATGCGTCGGAGGAGTAATCAGAGGGCTAGATTAATTGTTTCCACGGGACTCTTGCCCTCCGTTGCACGAACACACGCAAGACTTCGTCGCGGTACTCTCTCTCCCTCTCGGCACTTCGTGATAATGCCGATGAAGCCGACACAATGGCAATCTGCCATAACTACATCGAGCGTAACAAGCTCCGCCGATGCATTTAGGTATTATCTGTCTCCACATTCACCTCCGTCACGCGTACGCGAGCGAGGGATAATCGCGTGATTTATTCCGCGGGAGAGATCAGGGCCGATTAAACGAGATCGGGGAGGATCGCGAGAGGAACGAAGAAACGCGCGCGGCCGCTTCGTCAAGTTCCTCGGGAATTGTGCGACACGACACACCGAGCGTCTCTTTCATTCTCTCTCTCTCTCTCTCTCTCTCTCTCTCTCTCTCTCTCTCTCTCTCTCTCTCTCGCTCTCTCTCTCTCTCTCCCCCTCTCTCTCTCTCTCTCTCTCTCTCGTATCTCGCTCACCCCCGGCCCGTGGACGCTGCCGATGGGGTAGCTTTACATTGATTGTAACACGGGACAATGGTAACGTTTCGCGATAATTGAAGCCATTGACGGTTATGTACACGGAAAGGAGGCGAAAACAAGCTGGCGCGACAAATGTAATTTTGATGGATATTTAGGCGCACACGCGAGCGTCGCGAATTACC
This sequence comes from Harpegnathos saltator, assembly GCF_003227715.2. NCBI lineage: Eukaryota > Metazoa > Arthropoda > Insecta > Hymenoptera > Formicidae > Harpegnathos > Harpegnathos saltator. The sequence continues at coordinate 1,431,998 of NW_020229988.1, forward strand.
GTAAGTGGGATTGCTCAAAGAAAAAGACACCACCTGTTGATCGCGCTGAAATGTACGTTGCATTTTAATCTCGCTCGATGTGTGCGCCCGCCAAATGAAATTACTCCGCGCTATCAATAAACGCGCGCCAACTATGGCGTGACGTATATCGTGGCGCATTGTTAGAATGAGATATGAGCCGGATGTTAGATACCCGAAGGCTGCGCTGTAATTAGCGCTCTGCGGTTTACTGTTACTTCATTCGGACAAAACTCAATAGTCATTCGGGCGCGCGTCCCCCCTCCTCCGAACGCTAACCGAGATATCACGCCGGGACGAAAGGAGGATTTTCGAACGGTCACGTTTGCGATATTTCGTAATCTCATCGTGATCGTGCGAGACGACAATCGCGATTGCAGCGCGATTCTTCGCCGCTAAAGCCCGCGCTGCAGCTGGAAACCGACGCAAACTTGTGTTTATAATATTTCCGTCGGACTCGAGGCCGTCGGAAGTGTAGCCGAAGAGTCGTAACGACCTCTACGACGCGACCTCCTGTATACAGAGCGCAACCGCTGTCAAAATAAGTTTACCGACATATTACGGGAGTCGTTGAGAGTCATCCGAGCCTTAAAACGCTCGGAGATCTCGTTAAATGTACAATCTCCGACATCAACTCTTTCTCTCTCTCTTTCTCTCTCTCTCTCTCTCTCTCTCTCTCTCTCTCTCTCTCTCTCTCTCTCTCTCTCTCTCTCTCTCTCTCTCTCTCTCGGGGCAGCGGTTCTCTCCATAAAAGCGTTTCCTCCCGCGTTTTCGACTGACTTTCTTCCTCATTATTTTCCCTCTTATCTCCCCGCCGAAGAGAGTCGCGCTAGCTTTCCGGTCGTATCCGCTAATTACGGGATGTCGCGAGCGCACATACGCGCACTCTCGCCCGTCGTCGGGCGGAATCGCCTCGCAATCCTCAGGCTTCTCTCCAGAGTTCCACAGTTATCGATTTTATTGCACGGTAACTGCGTGCGCGGTAACGCTGGAACAAGCGTTTCATCTCAAATTTGACACCACTCGGGAGAAGCGGAAAAATCGAGCGAGCGCTACCTTCGGCCGCTCTCGCCGAAAGGGCGCCGATGTTTTCCTTTGACCGTAGAGGAAATGAGAAAACTGAGGCTGGCGTGATGAGCGAACGGGCAACCCTCCTCAGAATTTTTAATATTTCAACATCCCTCTCTCCATCTACCTCTATCCATCTCTCTGTCTCACCATCGATACGCGATGCAACGGCGATAATGTATATTTTTGCGCAGCGCTATAAGAATATCGGGATACAGTTACCGCGTTTGGTTTACTTCTCCCCCCTGCCCCCGAAGCACCGGCGACTGGCTGAGCATCGGTGAGCGGAGGCTTCTCCGACGTCTCTCGAACGTCGTTGTGCTGGCGGGAGTTTAGGACAAGTTAACGCACAACAACAGCGCGGCAACACGCGCGGCAGGGGTGGCGTTTGCGCTTGAATAATGCATCAACAGACCGTTACGCGGCTGCAGTATAACGGCGTGCAGGATGGCGAGAGAGCGAGAGAGCGAGAGAGAGAGAGAGAGAGAGAGAGGGGGGGGAGGGAGGGAAGGAGAGAGAAAGAGAGATAGAGAGAGAGGGAGAGGGAGCCGCCTCCGCGCCGTTCAATCTGCCCTTGTTCAACAATTCGGTAACACCCCGCATTAGCATTAATGCAGGATATCGGCGGACACCTGCGGTAATTCATAGGATTGGCCGCGTTCTCCCTTGTACGCGCGCCGGCCGGCCGCCCGGCTGTTGACGGACAAAAAAGGCGGATTTTCTTCCCGTTGAATAACGCGCGGCGAGATCGAACGGGCCGACGATCGCGCGGCCGTCGGCTCGGCTGAGTCAACCCCGCTCGGAGTGATTGGCTGCGGAGGAATTAATCATTTCTCGCCCTTCGGCGGCGACGGCGGCGGCGGCGGCGTCGTGGAATGAATCTTGCGGGCAGCGAGAGGGGAAGAAAGAGCAAGGAAGAAATAAAAAAGAAAAGAGTCAGAAGAGATGCTCTCTCGCGGGGGAGGGGGACCTGCGACGATTGTTAATCGGTCTAGTTGGCGCAAAGTGCGTTTCGCACGAACGATCGTAAATGATACGGCAACAATAGAGCGAGGAATAAAACGCGGCCCTAAGTATCGAGTGGTGTGCGAAATTGCGCGGCGCAAATGGCGCGGAGAAACTGAATACGCAGCGAAGTTTATACTCGGAATGAACATGTAGAACAGCTCTCTTCATACGCGCTGCGTGTTGCTAAACGAACCGTTCAAAGTGGTCACTGTTGTTTCGGTGCGTGCAGTTTATTCGCAAGTACTTAAACGAGCTCTGCATTTGCCTAAAACAAGGGAAAAAGGAAAAAACGATGTATTTCCTCTTTCTTTCTCCTCTTCTCTCTTCTCTTTCTTCTCCTCGTTATGATTCCGCGCGTACCAACGATCGCTGCGTTTCCAAAGTTGGATGAGAGAGAGAGAGAGAGAGAGAGAGAGAGAGAGAGAGAGAACTTCTTCTTTGGTATCCCACATTTTTCATATTTAGAGTGTGAACCGTATTCTGCACGATCTCAGTCTTACATCAAAGACTGCCCGTTTTAATCCATTTATTGAAAAGCAAGCATTAATGGGGCACGTTGTGATTAGTTTAACGATGCGTCGTAGTAAGTTAATAATTAATTATTGCATGCCATTAATGGACAATGCTTTTGTTTTAGAAATTGATATAATCAGTATAATTGCGGTAAATTTGTTTTCCGATACCACGATCGAAACAAATTAAACGTACAATTCAATTATACGTACAGCATGCATGACAAATAATTCACGCAGCATCGTGGCCATAAACGTTTTACAGCAAAATATTTTCACTGGCAATTTGCGGGAGACTAATTAATAAATTAGGCAGCCCAACTAAGGGCGACACGCTAAACGACAACGTAAATTAAAGCAGTCCTTATGAACACTAAAATGCAATTCACTATTCCACTGCAACAAATGGAAAATACATTCCCTACAAAGTCGGAATCGCGCGATTTAACGTCGCATTTATCCTTAGCTATAAAAAAGAGCACGAGCGGTACTTTACCGCTGAATTGATTGATAATTTAGAGGAACAAACTTGTCGAAAATGAAACGGTGTCAGCTTTACAATGCAATTTCTCACACGTCGCTGCGATTCTCCTGGGCGGAGATATCAACGAGCGGCGGACCAATCGATGGGTCCGAGGCCCAACGGCAATCTCACGCGTCACTCCCTTGAATCGAACGCTCGGAAAAGGGAGAGACCGCGAACGCGCTACAATGTGTTACGCGCGTGCCGCCAAAGGACCGCCGACGGTGCGCCACCTTTGAAAATTGAAACACCTTCGAACAATCATATCTCGGCAAAAAGTCGACACATGGATATGAAATAAACGCCATTCTTCTCGCACGCCTTCCCCCTCCCCCCTTGCGTGTTCGCGTGCGTAATTATAAGATACACGCAACGCAGAGTTGGAAGTTATCGTCACATTGAATAAAGTTCGCGCATATTTTGAAAAATTTCCCCCTTCGAGATTTTCGCATCAGAAGCATCGGTGGCGCGAAAATATCAGCTAACCGTGACCCAACGCTAATATGGAAAATCTGTCAGCACATAATGACTCGAGTCACGGGGTAGGTCGTGCAAGCTCATATGAGACGCAACGTCACGTGTGAAAATCAGAGGTGATCTGACTGGAAGATGAACGTCGCTTTTGTAATAGCAATATCTCTCGTCAGCTGTCGATCATGGCACAAACCGGTTACATACGAAGGAAAAGAATAATTTGCGTTTTCGCGTTTGTCGTTTTTCGAAAGCGTCGCGCGATATTCGATCATTTTAAGCGCGTTAGCCGAATCTTGCATTTCCAGACGTCAACGTTGCAGACGACATGTGTCCACATACTAATATTTTCCGTTATCACGACGACGATATAATTGAATTATACGCCTCCCGGTTGGCCGTTTAACTCGAGAGCGGCGACGACGTGGTCAATATGCATAAATGCGAGATGCGTGATATCAGTGTCATGGCGCGAGCTTAATATGGTTATCAATAATGTATTTCAAGCATGGAAAAACGGAAAATATTATCAAACGGATCTCTTTCTTCGTGCATTCACCGCGAGCAAGTTTGCGTGAAAAGCACCTCGCTAGCAAAACGCTCGGATTCATCGTCAAGTCCAAATTGATCCCTCATCTCGCGTGGCTCAACACACTGAGTGTGAAGAGCTCCGTGCGATCTTTCGTAATTCTTGCGTAATAAGCCCCGCGTTTCTTTTTTTGTCCAGTAAATAATAATCAAGCACAACGTGTTGCTCAAGACGAAATCCGACGTATATTATTTATTCAAGTTTATATTTACTTGAAGAGTGTGCCGATGCTATACCGAGCGACGCGCTTCTCATGAGATTCCATAAAGCTGTAAGGATAAGAATGCACCTGAGATGGGAATTAAGGAGCGTTTCAACGGGCGATTGTTGCCTCGCGAGGAAAATGAATTCAGAATTATCCTCCGGACAGAAATTAATCTGTATCTCGCGGAGGTAAAGCCCGCGCGAGTTGTGAATTATTCGCATAGCGCGGATGTGTTAAGATCACTACGTAAGATGTTCCAAATTCCCCGCACCTCTTTCCGCGCCATCCCCGCGATAACTTTCGCTTTTTCACGCTTCCTCACGCGCGCGTCCGGATTAAATTAATCGCAGCCGGCGGATGGGCCCGGCAGCGTTGTTAATTCAAACAAAGGCAAACTAAGAGTGTCGTTTCCCGTTTACAGTGCCACCGAACATTGACGATTCGCAAAGCTCGTCGGACGCGATTGTGCGCGAGGGCGCCAATGTGAGTCTCACCTGTAAAGCGACCGGAAGTCCGACGCCCAGCATTCGTTGGAAGAGAGACGACGGCTCCAAGATCTCGATCAACAAAACTTTGTCCGGTATGTACGCGATGTGATTTTATAGAAACTTTCGGAAGCCTGTTAAACTCCTTAGAAACCCGTTAACCAAACTGTTCACCAAAGTCGACGAGAACTGTCGCGTGTCATGTTTTTCTCTTTTTTTTTTTTTCTTATGATACAAGTCGAGTTTTAAAAGCACACATCAAACGCGCGTGTTGGAGAGTACTGGAGATTAACCAGGCGATCGATTGACCCGCTTGAAGTGTAACAAACGATGCAATTGCAATTTCAGTGCCAGAATGGGAGGGCGAGACACTGGAAATGGCGCGAATCTCGAGATTGGACATGGGCGCATATTTATGCATCGCCAGCAACGGCATACCACCGACGGTTAGCAAGCAGATCAAGGTGTCGGTCGACTGTGAGTACACTCAGTGCGCGTTCCATCTTGAAACGAACGTCGTTCGGCCGGGCTCAAAAGTTCGTTCTCGCGCGATTTGCGACAAAGTCGTAACCGCGCGACTGCCCGCGAAAAACCGAAATAACACGAGAAATGTCCTTATTGTCTCTCGACCTCCCCATTGCGCGGTGCACTAATTATTAGTCGGACACGTTGATTCGATCGGGAGTTGGACCGAACTCAAGGCCGAGTTTTCACCCTCCTGGACGGTGACATGGCGGCCACATCCGCTTAAAAGTCAGCGACGGCTCCGAAAAGAAATCGCATAACCGGATTTCGGACAACTAGATTCCTCGTAAGAGCAGAAGTACCTGCCGACAAATAAAGTATAGGCTGCCCCGCTGCCACCGCCGCTGCTGTAAGGCAGCCTCTAAGTAGCGACCGCGGCGTCATAATACGCCCCGCCTCGGAAAAGGGTTCAACACATACGATTTAATAACATAGAAGGGAGAGACCGGCGACAAAGCGGAGCTTTACCGAGTCTTACTCGCTTCTCTTTTACCTCTAGGCTGCTTGCCGGTCTGCTAAAAAAGCGCGCGACCGAGCGAGAGAGACGGAATAGTGCGTGAAGGGGTGATGGGGCTGCGCGGCGGGGGAGGGCGGGAGGGGTGCATGCGGGTGCAGTGGCAGAGATAAAGACGGAGAGACAGGCGACGGGAGATGGTAGCGAGAGAGGCGTTGAAAGTCACAACCGTGTGTGAATGCGCGTGTGAGAGGAACAACGGCGGCGCGAGAGGGAGGGCGGGAGGAGATGGAAGAGAGAAAGAGAGAGAGAGAGAGAGAGAGAGAGAAAGAGAGAGGGAGGGAGGGAGGGAGTGCGAGAGCGAGAGACGATAGAAAGGGAGACGACGGCGGAGGTTCCCTGGCGAGACATAAAAGTAAGCTCGGGCGAACCGCGACACACCATTACCGTTTCCACCCCTGTACTTGCCTATTGTTACGTTACTGCCTCTCCTAAATACCGGGCACGTGCCTTTCCTCCTCGTGGCTCCTTTATGACATGTTCCCTCACCGCGACACTCGTTTTGCCTCTGTTTCCGTATCCGGTAGGATCATTCGTGTACTTAGCGGTGCATATTGAAGCGTGTATCGCCCTCTCTCTCTCTCTCTCTCTCTCTCTCTCTCTCTTTGCACGTCGTCGTTCTTCTCCCTCGCACTCGCACGCCACTCGGCCTCCCCCGCTCCTCGCGCCCGCCTTTTGACGCCCGTCCGGCGAATTTATTACGGATACCGAGAGTCATCGACTCCCGAGTTTCGATCCCTTTCTGTTCCCCTTTTCTTCTTTTTTTTCTTCTGCCTCGCGTAACGCGAGGCATATTATGATATCCGTTGAAGATAAGACGATCATAGTCTCTCGTACTGTATTGCTCTCTCCGCTACCTTTGAGAGAGAGAGAAAGAGAGAGAGAGAGAGAGAGAGAGAGAGAGAGAGAGAGAGAGAGAGCTACGTGATATTTAATTATTAATTATCCGTAAAGTAAAATTGCATCCGCCTTTTAAGTCGGCTACAAAGAGATGATGCGGAACAAGGGAAGCGGAAGTTTGTCGAAGCTTATGCAAAACATAATCTGCGTATTCTTAAGACGAGGCTCCCTTGAGTTTCCACGTAAGAGTCGAGGCAATTCGACGCGAAAACAGAATAACGCGGAATAATACGTCAGTGGCTAAGCCGAGACCAATTTCAGTTTGATTTAACAACGCGAGACGGACATACGTTATGCTTACGATTCGAACACACGACGTTCTTGGAAAAGCGACGAGAGGGAAGAGCGCGTCCGTGTGTCCGCTGTGTGATGCTAATTTCGAATACACGCCGCGCACAGGGAGAGTCGATTCGCTCCAAATTTTATTCGGAGCGATAAATTACAGATATAAAATGATAATGCAATAAACTGAGTATACATTACTTAAATATTTATTCGCATTAAAGATGTTATTGATAAATGAGTTTTCAATGATTTTCCGCGAATATATAATATGCATTTAATCCGTAGAAGCGAGAAAAATATATACCAACGAAAATTTATTCAAATTTGCATTTTAATATAAATTCATTCGAATAATGCGGCCCGACCCTGATGCTACGGATTATCCTTTTAGACGTCCTCTAATTCCATCTGTGACCGCGTAACTGGCAACGGCTTTTGTCAACGAGTATTAACGCGCTTGGGCTCTTCCGAAGTTTAATTACAATCGAGTAATGCAACGGTCTTATTCATGATAGAGCCTCAGAGCCGTCGCCTCGGCGAGGGGAGTCATATAAGAAATTAGCGGAAACCGCCCCGCTCGCCTCGGCGCGCGGTGCGCTTTGTCAATTTTCCCTTCTTGACGCATTGTATTTTCGTGAAAAGGTAAACCTAATAACCGGGGATAAATTTGTATTGCCGGAATATTGAAAACGATGAGATGGCGCGGCACTCCACTTCTACGAGCTCGCGCTTATAAATCGAGAGAGATCGAAAAATTACTCGTTTATTTCGTTATTTGTGAAAACAGATATGCCGAATACAATATTATTAGCGGAGAATCCACTTTCGAAATAGATACAAAACTGAAAATGAAAACTGTGAGAAAATAACACGCGCACAAACATTTCACCGGTTTCCTCACAACCGGAACTCGAGACGCGAGGTTCGTCCACTTCCGTCATCTCTTGCGAGCACGGGACGCTCATGTCGTCGAACTGAGTTTACGAACACTCAGAAAGATACTTTCCTTATCATATTATCGAAATATCAAACCGCGACTCTCTCTTCTCTCTTCGTTCGTACTGATGCACTGCATCGACGTAAGTGACCTGAATAAAATAATACATATGTCTCTTGCAAATTTTGTACTAATTGGATCGCAAAGAGGTAGGTGTGCGCGACCTTTCCGCATAATGTAATCGCGCGCAATCAATGAGAAGCTAAAGCCACGACTTGTTTGCATATCGGTTGGATACGAACAAAACGCGTCACGTCGTGCTGTGTGTCGTAACGTGTCCTCGAAATACCGTATTATTTTCTAGTCCATTTTAACGTCCAATGAAATCACGATAGCCTCTTAAGAAACGATCGGCCAGATAATGCCTCGGATGATGGTCGTTAGATAAGCAGAGCGGCAAATTCCTAAATAAAAGAAGGTGATGAGAATACAAGCGACGTGGCAGCCGCGGCAGGGCAGCGTAGCATTTCGCGCGTTTTTACGCGCTCCGGCGAAGATTAATTAAATTGTTGGACAGATTACAACCATCTAGTGGCGAGCCTTGGTCTGACGGTATTACAAGTTTGCAAGCTGAAAAACTGTTATACACGCGAGAGCCTCCCTTGTTGTTGCCGCTACCACTGTTTTATTTCTCATATCTCTGCACATCGTACGCTGCGAACGTCTCGTAAAATATTTCCATCCTCGGATGCGCGGTGCGAGCCGATACGATCACAATGTCGCGTTTACGGCGATGCGTTTGTTTGTAATTTCGCGATTGGATCGTCAAGACAGTTAACGGAGCACAGAGCAAACGCCGCGCCGTATCGTCGGCATGATTATTATTAATATTCGCCAAGTTGATGGCACACGGAGGAACATATATTTATGTTTAGATGTTCACGCAGGTGAATTATGCTTGTACAATTGCGAAATTATAACAAGCTCCGCGCAAACGATGTTGCATTTTGATTTTTACCTTCCGTTTTTATGATAAGTCCAATTAAAAAATTTCTGCTATGTAATCCCGAAACCTTCCATCGCCCGCTGCGAAAATATAATTGCATGTACCGCGCTTTTCTTTTTCGCCGCCAACAGTTCCGACTTCAATCGTTCCTTTCTGATTATTATGCGGGGCACATTTATTATGCGTGCGCGTTTTATAATTTTCGAGAACGGCGCACGCATCTCGTCAAAGAATGCTGTTCTCTACAGAATGGCGCCTCTCTGAAGAATATAATTTTTGACTCATTAGTTAAAGCAAATTTAGGACGATAAAGTCGCCGTTTCCGACTCGGACAGACGGACTTGTTGATGAAGGAGAGAAAACCGAAATTACGCGTGGCACGTTCCGCGCGAATCTCCATCGAGAAACACGAGTGTATAAACTAGAATTTTTGAGTAAAGTCCCAGCGAAAGAGGCAGTGGTAGCCTCTGTGATTCTCATAAAATTTGGAGAAAATGCCGCAGATAATCCGCGCCAAACATGCCTTGGACAACTTTGAGAACGCGAGTGGGATCAAGTGCAAATAATTTCCAAGCGTACGACGCGCTCTCTCGAAGGGAACAAAATAAGTATAAAAAAGTATAATAAGTAAAATAATAATAAATTATACGAAACAATCTGGCAGGCATCCCGGTAGTAATTATACTTTCATAAGCTTTCGTTTCATTAAGTAAATGAATGTAACATGTACCGAAATTGAAAAGGGCAAGAAAATAAAAATGAAATAAGCACCGAAGACGGGTATAGGAGGTCGGCGCAAACACAAAATAAAACGAGAAAGTAATTTTAATTAAAGAGTATTATTTGTTTCTAATGCAACATATTCTACGCGCCGGCCGAGCTAGCCGGAAAAGCCACTTTCGACGACATTTCGCATACGCGTGTGTGTACACACGCAGAAGCAGGTAACATTTCAAATAAAATACGATTGATTTTGAAGGGTGCACATATCGCTCGTATCAAATGCAAGAGTAGACGCACATCAATGAAATATACGCACGTTTGGAACTCGAGTGTCCATGCACGTGCATTCGTATGTGCGCCCGTTAAATTCGACGTTACATCCTTTGCCGCCAAGTAATACGCAGCCGTTATAATCGCGGCGGGCGGCGGGGGTGAACGACGAGATCAATTTATACAGAACGTCGGGCGCGCAATTCGTCACAGACCGCGCCAATTTTATTTATCACTCTTAAGTCGGCGAGGATGCCTTCGGACGGCAGCGGCGGAAGGCGAAATGAGGTTGCAGGTCACGGAAAGAATCGTTTTAATTTATTCGAACGTGTCCGTCGTTCGTGTAGGCGGGTGCGGGTATAGGTATCGCATTCGGAGGGGAATGTAGCGACGAAACATTGCAGAGAATGCGACACGGAGGGTGGGTTAGATCGAAGGTGGCAAAAGGGGGATGGCGAAGGAGGGTGGAGGGAGCGACGGGAGCGATGGGAGCGGCGTCGACGTAGTCACGTATAAGCAGTGACTCAGGCACGACCCTTCTCTCTCTCTCTCTCTCTCTCTCTCTCTCTCTCTCTCTCTCTCTCTCTCTCTCTCTCTCTCTCTCGCTGTCCCTCTCTTTCTCTTTTCCTCCTGTCTCTCCTTGTCCCTCGGGTTCCAACGCTAACATCCCTGTTCCCCTTCCGCCATGGCTTCCAGTGGCAATCTGTTATTAAAATCAGCAACGAGAAAAATCCGTGCCGTATCTCCGCGGGACGCACCGAAGCGGAGCGGAGCGGAGGACAAGATCGCGCGTGTGCGCGCGCGCGCAACGACAGACGTGTTACGGCAAAAATTAAGCCACCTGCAAACTCAGAAACGGAATTATCTAAGGGCGGGCGTACGCGATTGTCGCGTGCGCGGCGCGACGTTAAGTATCCCGCTGGAAAATGGGATGCCGCTAATCCGCGCCGGGTAATTGCTAGTAATTGTCGGCCGACCGTGACTTTCGGTCGCGTGAGTTTCGTTGATCCTTGTCGGTTCGCCTGCCCGGCGAAACGCATGCATGCACCGAATGGAAGTTTGCGATTTACACTTGCGCCAAAGACGTCGCGGATCATTCGAACCGATTCGCGTTTAAAGCTTCAAACGGCGGCTGATCCAGCCGCCCGAGCTTGCTATTGCGCAACTTTGATCGCTCTCGGAGTTCTTATTGGCGTGGCTTTGCGGTCGCTCGTGCACTACCTCGCGCACTTCTTCTCTCAGCCACGCCGAGGATAATTACGATGAAAATGACTTTTAACATCGAGCGCGAATTATCGCGCGGGAGCATCGATTATTTCGGATGCGCTCGTTAATTTCCCGCTTATCGTCGCGCGCCCACGTATCTCCTGCAATCTAAATACCATCGACCATAGTCCGTAGCAGCGAAACTGGACGAGGATACTGTTTGTTTCGATTACGTGCAAGAGATGAACGTGCGCTCGCAAATAACTAAATGTTGGTTTTAGAAAATTGTCTTTCGAAACGTGTTTTTATCGCTCTTTCGCACTCCTCACTAAACGATTTTTAACGAGAAATCCAGTGAGCAGGGGTAAAAGTTTATTCAGAAAATTTGTTAAATATTTACGATCTCTTGCATGCGCGTGCACCCACACGCACCCACAGGAAGACAGAAAAAGAGATATACACGAAGAAAGACAGAGAGAAAGAGAGGGAGAGGGAGAGAGAGAGAGAGAGAGAGAGAGAGAGAAAAGTGCGCCATTGAAAACACTGACGCTCGCACTAAAAAGACAGATTTTGTAGCATCACGGTGTAAACAGCGGCAATTGAAGTATTACGTACATGCGTATGAACGCACCGACAGGCGCGTCGCTTCATTTTCGGGGAAACAAAGTTTAGTCCCTATCCCAGTAGGGAGCGTCGATCTACTACATAGACGAACAGCAGCTCGGGACGGTGTTTCCCGCGGTTCTTTTTTTTTTCGGGGGGAAAAAATGTCCGACATTTTGATTTAAACGATGCTACCCCGGAACATCCATTCTGATCGGAACGATCGTGCTTATCGTGTTTGCCGATTGTAATTTAATTGTCCGACGCCCGAGGAAATTGGAATTCTGCTTGGGGCGCACGCCACGTGGGCGCCGATATTACAGATCGGCATTTGAATCCATTGATTTCGGTTTATCCGAGTAAAGCCTGGAAATCGTCCACCGTTTTCCGACCGACGAAAATGCGATTTCATAACCGTCGCGAATTTATCGGCAAATTTATAATTAATCGTCAGTCTGCGACAAGCCGTGATTCTTGCTGTTGCTGTTTCTTTTCTTTCCCGTTCCTCGGGCCGTTACATCCGCCGCAAAAGCGCATAATTAATTCCTGCCGGAGCAACGCGCTCATACGAGTATGTTTATCTCATTTTTACATTCACCTCTCTCTCTCTCTCTCTCCCCCTCTCTCTCTTTCTCCCTCCCCCCTCTCCCCCTCTGCCAGCCTCGCGACCTCACAACGAAAGTAAACCTAAAATGTGTCGATTACGTCGAATGACCACCGACGACGTTCCCGACGACTCTCGTTAGGCATTCATTACATGGCACGCGAAAATAATTGGCACATTGGAGGGGCCTGCGCGAACTAAGCGACGGCGTCGGACACGCCTTGCTTCGCGATCGCGGCCGAAAGCGTAGCTGCCCTGAGAGCCGCGCGCCGTGAAACGCCACGAAAATCTCCGGGAGAATGGCGTATCGTGCTGTAATAACGATCGGATTTTCCAATGATATTGATCTCGCCAAAGTGTTCTCAGGTCTGTCGCGCCAGCCAGCCAGCCAGCCAGCCAGCCAGCCAGCCAGCCAGCCAGCCAGCCAGCTAGCTGTGTGGGCGGTAGAAAGAAAGATTGCCACTAAAACGAGAGGGGTTCGCACGGGCGTCTATTGCGAGGCGGCAGGGCCTTATCGGCCGTTACGCGAGCTGGCGTTTATTTAAATTTGAAACTGGGGAATCGATCTCGAGGAGAGAGCGGCCCTCGATTCCGCTGCCTTCTCTCGCGCTCTTTCCACCCTTGTTGCCAGACGACCCCCCAGCCTCGCGGCTTCCTCGCACCTCTAATTCCAGCCTCTTGTCGATCGTCTCTGCGCGCCCGGCACGTCCCTTGAAAAACTCATTAACGTGTCTCGGTGGCCTATCCCCTCTACCCCTGCCGCCCCTCCCGCCTTCCCTTCTTCTTCTCCACTCATCCCGGTAACCCGTGTGCGCGAACGATGCGAAGAGACGTAGCGTGGGAAATCCGCCACCGCCAATGCCACCACCGCCGTCGCTACCTCGCCGTCGTCGTTGACACAGCGACGCGACGAAACGTCGAACACTCCAGAGAGAGAGAGAGAGAGAGAGAGAGAGAGAGAGAGAGAGAGAGAGAGAGGTGTATCCGAAATCAAATTGCGAAACTCGTGCCACGCGTAAACGCCTACCCGCGGGGTGTGTGTATTCGTGTGCAGGTTCGCTCGAAAAAAAGATGCGTGTAAAGACGACGCGATGCCGATCGATGTTCCCATAGCGAGTTTCGCCTCGTACCTGCAGCAGCTGAAATCGCTTCGCGTGGATCTTGCGCGTACGTTGATTGAACCGGCGCACAGGAGAGGAAGGACGATAATAGCCGCGCGAATAGTTTCAGGTATGGCTCTAAAAGTCCGTAACGCGTGGGAATTTGTTAAACTTGTTTGAATCCAGTTTCTCCGGGTATTCTCCCTTATGAAGTTATCGACCGTAATTCATAGTCGATTGTTGTCCAATTATGCAAACAAGCCGGCAATAGGCGCGTTTCAGGGCGGTACTCGTCGCCGGTAAGCCGTTTCCATTATTGTCGTTCGCTCAAACGTCGTCTCGCCCTTTCCACAGTTTTTAAAGACTAACGCACGCGCGCGCGTTAAATGCCGTCGTGAGTAAACCACGAGTTGAGATCTTGTTGCAGTAAAGTTACGGGTTATATTAAGCGTTTGAGAGGGCGTAAAGTTAAATTACGAATCTCTCGGCGCGGACGATAAATAAAATACGAGCTTCAGCTCTGAAAATTCTTCGACGCGCACGGCGCAAGACTAAGACTGCGCGCGCGATAAAAACCGCCACTGTTTACTCTCGCAGCATATCAAAGCGCTTGGTGACACACATATAGAAAGAGAGACGCGGATTCTAGTATAGTGCGGCCTCAAAGAACCGAGAGAGAGAGAGAGAGAGAGAGAGAGAGAGAGCAGAAAGCGCCTTCGTAGATGACAAAAGGAGCGCACGGGTAAACGTACAGTGCGCGAAAAAACGATCAGGGCTAAAAGTCGGAGCGGAAAAGGCGTTTAACGCGATAACGCTCCGATTGAGGTCTCAAACAACTCGAGAGTCTCAAAATTATACAGCCGATATCAAACAGCATTGACTGATTTCGTGCAACTAAATTCCCGACTAGAAATTTATTCCATGGTCCTGATCAGGTTAACCTCATTTGGACATCAGGTCCCAATAAGGTAATACTATCGGGTCCTAGTAAGTCATGTAACACAGCGTGGATATCAGGACCTTAGTAAGGTTCATAGTCAGATCCTTATTGAGTTACCTTATGGAATCCTTATTACGTTCTTTTTTTCAAATTATGGCTCCTGATTACTCGCCACGGATATATATTGGATGATGACATTGGAAATAAGAAATGACACGCTGAAAATTTTTTCATGTCATTTCCAAATAAAAAGATATTTGCATGAAATAATATTTTAGATCGTTTGAGCATACTTGTAAAATGTTTCGTAACGACCAATAAATTATCACGCAACATAAACACGCACTAAGATACGCAACATGCACGCACAGAGTAGGCGAATGAACTGCTTCTCGAGCGTCTTTTGTCTTGTAGGCCCATATATGGACAAATGCAAGACAAATGAGAGCTGCAGTACGCACGCCGCTATAGGCAACTCGTTGTTGCGCGTCATATGATAAAAATTGAACTGTCTCTAATTATATGTGGTGCATTATAAAAATATTTTTTTATACTACTTCCAGTACTATTAAAGTTTTACACATACACACACGCGCACGCATACACACACACATACATGCGCGCGTGCACATACACACACATATTTATATTATATACATATAAAATTAATTACAAATGGTTTTTATTAAAACTTGATATTGCAAATCATATTAGGTACAATGAATAAGATCCCGACAAGGACCTGATTAACTGAACCATATTATATTATATACTAGGTTCTATTATATACTGGTACATTAAGGTCCTAATGTGGACCCAATCATTATAACCTTATAAAGGTCTTCTTTACTCATTTGTCGTTACGACATTATAAGGACTGACTTACTTAGGATTACCTTTCATTCACCCTATTAGGCCCTTATCAATGTTAGGTGAACCTGATCAAAATTTCTAGTCGGGTTATTGGGATCTCCTACACGATAGTGCCTCGTTATTTATTAATCGCTTGAAACGACACTGGTGTAATTAGAAAATATCAATTGCGTCGAATGTTGAGGCCATATCACGCCGATTTGCACGTGCACAAACTCGCGTGTCGCGATTTTTATTACTGTAATTTGCGCGCGTGCGCCGTTTGCCATCTATCCGCCGGTAAAATATACGCTAAACGTCCGACGCGCGATCGGGACTAAGTATCCTTAGCGGAGTTCCAGGCAGGAACAGGCACGTTGTTCCGATTGTTTTTGGTTCACCGAGCACAGCGGAACTATCGGACGGCGCGCGAAGCAATTTTCGGGCCACCTAAATAGATGCTTCGACTTGTTTCCCAACACCCGTTACATCCAACACAGCCGGAAACTCGACTAGCGCGCGCCGGCGCGCGCGGCCTCGCTCAGCCGCAACGCGCTCGGCCGCGCTGGAAGATTCACAGGGCCGAGCATCGCGCGATATGATGAAATATCGGGCTGCAGACGGACGTTACTCGCGTTATTCAGCGTCCCTTGCTCGCGAAACGCGTTTACACGAGGTCGCCTCTTTGAAGAATCACTTTTGTGGAATAACGTAGGTCGCGCGTGTCAACTACTTGCTCATTTCCGAGTGCGGCGAGGAATTTGCGCGACGTTAGAAAACCACATAATTTAGCTAATGCAGCCGCCCCCGTGTCTGAAAACAGCGCGTTAACCCTTTGAACACCGCGACTCGACTAGAATGCGATTTTTGCCTTTTATTCCGAAGAGTATCCCAGATAAACGAATTACGCTCCGCCGGCTTGTTGAGCGCACAAAGTCATTTTTTTTCCTTTACCTTTTTTTAGCATATGTTGCACCAACATGCGCAATTTCCTGCGTACGAGTGTACGGATCGCGCAAACGTTTTGCAATTTGTCAAAAGCGCGAGATAAATGAAAGAGTCGCGTAATTCCTCTCTTTTCCTCTCTCTCTCTCTCTTTCTCTCTCCCTTTGCTCTAATGTTTACAGTGCAAAACACCACTTTGCGTCACTCCCTGCTTCGCGAAACAATATCGTGTATCACGTTGCTTTAATTAATATAAACGATCGACACTTTTCCAGCGTAACCCGCTCCAAAGTATTCGCACGTTTGCTACGTTTCTCGATCTTACAGCTCCGTTAAAAAAGAGAAAGAGAGATGACAATCCTTGTATATTCCGGGAACGATTTCACCTAAGTTAGGTATAAAGAATAAAGATAAAGAATACGCTGATCGCGGCATGTCCCACAGTAGAAGACGTACAATTTTCATCTACAACATTCATACAAGATTACGCGCTTCATATTTAACGCTTTTTACAGCAACGCGCGGTTAAAGACTTACGCGAGATGGTAATTTCAAGTTCACGCTCCAGTACGTTATTCGATGGTAATCATGCCGCATTTTATTAATAGGGCAAAAAATAGATGAAAAAGAGAGAGAGAGAAAGAGGAGCAGGAGGAGGAACAGGAATTTCTGAAAGTACGAAAAAGTGTCTGCAATAAAGCGCATGTGTCATTACGTATGCAAAAAGAAAGTACAAAGTGGATGAAATTGCTGCGCGCTCCTCGGCGCGAAATCAATTGCGCGCGCGGCTTCCTTGTCCCTTTCGGTTGCGCAGCGCGGCGACTGCCGCATGTTCGTGTCATTTTTTAGCGTTTGAGCGTCAAAGTCCGCGGCGGAACCGGCGGCAAAGTTTTTGATCTCAACCCACCCGCGATTTGCCTGCTCGGGAACAAGCGCGCGCACGGACAGTGCATTCCGCCGCGTATAATTCTCTCCGGCGGCACTGCCGGAGAGGAGAGCGCGCGTAGAAACACCGTGGCGCTCTCTTCATGGGGGGACGGAGATGTAGTGATGCTCGGTGATGCAGCTTTTGTTTGCCCTTTTTAAATGCGGTCGCGCCGCACCACACCGACGCGACGCGACGACGCGTATGAATTCCGAGGGGCGTTGAATTTTTATGAGCTTGCATATCGCGAATTAGCCCACGTTTCGCTTACCTTACACGCATACGCGCGTGCGCGCGCACACACACACACACATATGAGCATCCGCAGAGGAAGAGAGAAAGAGAGGGACGTGCATATCACCATTACCTTTTAACTTCATCTGTGCAACCTGCTGATGCAGACAATCGCAGAATCGATGTCGCTGCGATGGGAACGTGCCTGGTTTCACCGGCGAAAGATAATTGATTCCGCTGATGCACTTAGCACTCTTTTCTCCTTCTCTTCTGTGTTTCTCCCCCCCCCCCCGCTCTCCCATTTTCTGCGTCATCGTGCGTCTCGTGAGAAGAGAAAAAAAAGCCCCCGTTTTTCGCACCGCAGAGCCTTTGATATTTCAATTAACGTGTACACGTCACGGCGATCTCTCTACGCCGCGCGCAAAGTAAAGAATCTTCCCCGGCTCGCGAGGGAAAGCGTTTCCGCAATAAAACCATAAAATCCCACGAATCCGCGCCTCTGGTCACCAATATCTTCTCATCCTAACCCTCCGCGAGCGCGAATGCGCTATATTTTACTTCGCACTCGGTGCAAATGGAAAGTGCAGCAGGCCCCTGCTCCGGCGTCAACGACAACTTTCCGCCGCGGATATAAGAGCCATGACACGCGTGCGGCTCGGTTGTACCGCGATCGATGCACCCTTCACTTTCGATACGTTTTTATGGAAACCCGCTGCGGAAGTCGCAGCGGCCGTTGCAATATTTCTAAATCTGCCTCGGCTGCTGCCTAATGGCGCGACAAAGTGACTCGTAAAAACGGATGATTATTTACGAAAAGTTGCGCCTCTCGCGTGACACTTCGGCCTCGCTGCGGAACGTTGCAAAGTGTAAACGGTGTACACAAAAATCACACACACACACAGAGAGGAAGAGACAGAGAGAGAGAGAGAGAGAGAGAGCAACTTTTCATTAACGACTATCGGAGGAATCGTGGTGTGACGAGCGAGTAGACACGTCTCGCGCGAATCTCGATGCCTAATGGCGAGGGCGATGGAACGTTACGTTCGGTAATTATCTCTTGCACGTTCTCGCACGTGAAATTTTGTCGGGAGGTAACGTTAGATTTCGGTGTTATAGAATTTCGCGCAACGTGTTCGCCGCGCAACGCGTACCACCATCGCGTAGCCAGAGGCGACGGCTAAATTACCGAGAGGCACAATTTGATCATCTCGCAGCTTTTGTGAATTTCTTTCATACCGCATTAGCGTACTTGATATTACTGCGTCCGCGCGCACGCACTAACAACCGTGCGCTCCCGCGTGTACTAAGAGTCCGAGTCACTTTTGTGCGCGATATCGCGGCTGAAACGAGCAACCACACTGTAAAACTAGACATCGGAACATGAGTGTTAAAATTGAGTGTTAGTGTGTTATTTTGACACATTAGCTGACGTTAAGGCACTAAGTGCGTCAAAATAATTCGTTTTCTGTGTGTCACAAAAATGTGTTTTAATAACACACTTGTCTGTAACACACCATGTAACACACTACAGAAACGTGTTACTTTTCCTCAACAAGCCCATGACACACGTAGAGTATGTTATTTAGACACAGAATGATAATCGAAATACACTGAGAATACACTTGGACGATATATTGGATAACACAGCAAGTCACGTAGCACACTAGTAATATGTTCATGATAACACACTAATTTTGTTAATGCACGTTTAACCAAACACACATATGTGTATTAAAAATATCCACATGAGAAAAACATGAGAATCGACAAAATCGGCGATTACTCGCCTTCAAAAAAGTATTGCATCTATTGAACAAATTAATGCAATAATAACTTGCTTCCATATTATTACAGACTAAATCATTAATTATATGTTATTCATTATTATATGTTTAAACGTAATATGTTAAATAACGCGTGACTTAAAACGGAAGAAATGTGTAAAAAAAGATTCATTCATTTACACGCTTGTGTATTTCAAAATAATACACTTGGATTTGCAATGTTGCTCAATTCACCTTCATAACACACTTGAGGTGTGTTATTTTAATATACTTTCATAACACGCTGAAAGTGTGTTATTTTAATATGCCTAACCATTAACACACATACGAACGATTATTTGCTGATTTTGTATGTCTAAAGTGGAGACATACTTTTAACACGCTTCAAGTATGTTATTGTAACACACTTCAATTTACACTGCATGGGTGTTCGTCCAACGAAAAATGAATAAATGCAATATTCTCCGATACCTCGCGCGTCTTACGTAGTTTGAGTAAACAAACGAACAAGGAGGGAGGACAGACAAAAGATCTTGCACGGTGAGACAATGATAATTCGCAATTGGAGCAAAGTCGTGCGAGTTGTTGCGTAATTCTTCGCATGAAGCGTCAAAAGAGCGAAGGAGGGAAAAAAGAGCGGATTGAAAAAGTTGGCACAGTTACTTATCGCGCGCGCGCATGCAGCGGGTAATTATACATATTATTTTCAAAGCCAGCGACGCAGTCGGATCTACGTATAAAGAGCGGAAACGAGTTCCGCGTGTAACACGTGGAAAAAAGGACTAGACGTTGAAAAGTGTTAGCCCGACGTCATGGAAGAACAAAGCCGTTTTGAAAAGAACCTCCGTGGCAGAAACGGGAAATCGAAAGTAGAGAGTTTACGTATAAGCCAGTTTAATTGCACGCGAACACAAATATGACGAGTAGCACGGAGAGAGATCTAAGGTGCGCCGTTAATCAAGGAAAACTCATGACCTTTTCTTTTCAATTACACACATAAATTCGTTGAAGAGCTCGAGGAAGATTTCTCTTTAGGGCAAAGTCGGGAAGTCTAATTATAGAGAGCATCTCGAAGTTACGCCCTGAAACTCGCGAAGAAAAATGCGATAAATCAAGCACCGAGCGTGAGGATAAGTGGGGTGGGGGTGGGGCGGTCAATTTAAAGCGGACATTGACAGAAATGTTGACCGGATAAATTCTAATAAAATATCGCCGATTTTGGAGCCGCGGCCGCCGCCATCTTCGTCGCGGGCATCTCGGCGGATATCTGCATTAAAAAGACAGAACCGAGACATCCTATCCATAGGTAAAATATCGAGCTCCCCCGACGCGAGGAGTGGTAAGGCGGGGCGTGAGCAAGAGGGTGCGACTTATAAGATTATCATGGAATTTTTGAAGGGAATGACAATAAAGCGAGCGGAAAACTTCACCGGCGCGGTTGTTACAAAATTAAAGCGGAGCTACTCGCGCCCGTGATATATTTTCCCCGCTTCTCTACGCTATCGAGCATATGTGACCTATCTGATCTCCCGACGATGCATCTTGTATAGGACGCTTGAAAAAATAATAACGGTGGCGGCGCGTGGAAATTACGTGGAAAAAAAAAGAGGATGTAAAAAGCGCGCGCGCGAACGAGCGCACAATAAATGCGGCCGCCGTGGGATGGCATCGAGCTACCTTTGCCCTTATTCTCCTGCCGTGGAGGAGGAGGAGGAGGAGGAGGAGGAGGAGGAGGAGGAGGAGGAGGAGGAGGAGGAGGAGGGAGGAGGAGGAGGAGGAGGAGGAGGAGGAGGAGGAGGAGGAGGCGAGTCCGCGGCTACGACCTCTCATCGCATGACTCTCATTCTCCCTGTCCGACGCGACACTCCGAGAGAGGGAGAGTAGTTGCATGTCGCGTAGCCAGTATGCAACAGCACATGGAGTAGACGTACAGCTTGACGTATTGCCGGGGGAGTGTATTGTAACCGTGCCGTTACACCAGGACCAGGGCCCACCCATAATAATCATGTCACAACGCAATCCGCTCACATGCGTGTATAATTGTTATAACGATCTTTATCAGCCTTTGACCCTGCCAAGCGAGTGTAGAGCGGAGATTACCCTGCGAGAGGGACAAAGAGGAGGAGGAGCGGGAGAGACGAACGTTGCGTTAATACAGTTGGAACGCCAACATTACCAATCAGGCTAATATGCGATATTGCCGAAATGTCTCGTTATTACATTTGCCAAAGATCCTTTTGTGTGTCGGGCGAAAATACATATATCCGGATCTTTAAGGTTCTCTCCAAATTCTGTCGGGATATACCGTCCGCGGAATATACTTTGCGGCTGCGAGTCGTGCAAAAGTGGAGCGTCTCGACAATCGCAGAGTTAATTCCCGGTTAAAAGGTCATGTGATGCGGCTTCCTCTCTACCATTGTGCCGCTGAAAATAGCCGATCGCGCGATATATTGCCGTAACGCTTCTTTCGTTTCCTCGTTGGAACGGCCACAGGAGAGGTCTCGCAATCGATGCGCTCGCGACTTGAACCCGATTAGCGGGCCGAGCGTTTTCTATCGCTTCGCGTTTTCACGGGCGAATTATAACGTTGTTGTAATTGCGTATAAAGTGGGCACGCGACGTGTATCGCCGTGGAGTGTATCGCGAGGTGTGTTACACTGTATTGCCGGCAGAGCGAGCTGCAATAATCATGTCATAACGCAATCCGTGCGTGCTTTCCGCGGGTACCCGAGGCTTGTAATTATCGCGCCACACGAGGACTCGTTATAGCCTTTAACGCGGCACACATCGACTCCCGATGCACACATGTTAAAGTGCTTGTACAATTGCGTATACGAGCTCCGATCCTTCATGGACGTGATGTCAACGACAGAAACGCCGCTCTCAAAGTACATCGCGCTAGGTCACACATTGAAGTTTAATTATACGTCTCACATTATAATCTAATATTGCGCTGCGAAAGTTAAATAACTACCGCGCGATCGCGAACTCGGCTCCTTTTTACGCTGCGCCGATGTGCGCGAGAACTGAATATGGAGACTGCGCGCGACTGCTTGCTCCGGCTTCAAAGTTGACGTAGAAATTTCGTTAACAAATGCTCGCTGATGAAAACTTGTCGCAAGACGGATTTCCGAGAAGATATTAGTGCGGAATGCGTGTGGTGCGCGCGCGCACACGACGTTGTCGTGTAGCTGGAAATTTGCACCTTGATACCTCGAGAGCCTAAACTTTGATTTCCAGCTGCCGGACGGTGATTTACGTATTTAACTCTCTCGATAACGCGTCGTCGTTACGACGACGAAGCGCGCAAGTCACGCGATAAAGCGAAGCCGCTAAACGTCTCCTCCGTCGAATATAAAATTTAGCGCGGGTATATCCGCCGCGGATGTCATTCACCGTACTGCATAAAACCGTGGCGGCATTTTTTTTATATACATTTTTTATCCGTCCGGGCGTCATAAATCACGGAATGCTCTCGGTTAATCGCCGTAGCTTCTCTAACGGAGTGCGCGCGTCATCCATTTTCTTTGGCTCAAGACGGACGCAACGGCGCGGTGCCCGCCACGTTTATCCGATAATTGTAATGTCAAGCGTCTCTCGATTCATTCGTCCTCGTCGAGAGTGAAGCGGCTACGATGTCCTCCGGCGCACAGCGATACGTGCCTTGACTACGCGAACAGTCATTGTCCACTCGGGCAAACTACATTTCTTACGCGTTGTCGCAGAGAAATCGACTGCGAATCCTCCGCCGTCGAGAGGTGTTTATAGCATCAAACTCGCCGTGAAATTTAATAAAGGCCCGATACAATGGGACTTTGTTGCGTATTGTTGCTCGATAAATATACACCGGCCTCGGCGGCACGTGCTCTTAATTAGGCGAACGACCCTTGGTCGCGAGCAATCCTCGTTACGCCGAACAATAGTTTGGAATTTTCAGCACGATTATGGTAAGGGGGAAAGTACAATTATCGATACAATGCTGGACTATCTGTCTTCTTTTATTTTACATTTATACGAGCGAACGATGATGTACGATGTGATATGATGTGACTCTACCTCGTCGGGCTAACGAGATCGATCAGGCGCGATTCTATCGCGGTGTATTCGCGAAACGATCATGAAGCACGATATCATCGGAATAAAGGAGGAACCGCGCGATTCTATAATTTCGATGTCGCGTATCTTTATGATTCATTCGTCTTTGTCCGACCCGAAAACAGAAACGCCCCCTTGCGAGACGAGCTACGTGCTCGGACTACCAGGGGAGTCTCTCCCTCTCTCTCTCTCTCTCTCTCTCTCTCTCTAACTCTAACTCTAACTCTCCCCTCCTCCCCCCTCTCTCTTCGATTTCATCATTCTACAACTTTTAACACGGTCGTCGACTCTGCGTGCCGCACACCGGTCGATCGGTCGATGGTGATTTTCTCGGGACAATCAAAGACACTTCCCACGGCTATTCATTCACCGACGACGACCACGATAACGACGGCGACGAGCGCAACTCCAAAGTATAATTTATCAATCATTTTTGCCGCCGCTGGAAAAATATTCCAGCTTTATTATGATAATTACAGGGGAGCGCGGTTTAATTGTAAATAATGAATATTTATGCATATATTAGGGAAATTTTTCATGATAATTCAGCACGTTAATCCTCACCTCGCTCCCCCCCCTCCCCCGCTCCCTCCCTCCCCTAGCACCGCCCATCCGATCGAACTACATCCACCCGGCCGAACTGACATTCCGCAGTGTCGGAATTTTGTCGAAAGCAGAAAGAGAAAAAAGATGATAAATTTAATATTGTGCAAAGAAACGATGTCAAATACAATACTATCTGCAACTGAAAATCTGAAAATGTAATTTTCACTTTATTGCATCGAACGCGTGTAATACAATTTCGCTTTTGTTGCATAAACGCACCGCTGCGACATGTGCTTTTGATGTTAAAGTGCAGCTACGCACCAACATCTGCGCGCGTTGGCCTGATTTCCTATTAATTCCATTAATTAAATAGAGGGTTCCTCGAGTGATACTCGAGTCGGAAATGTTGTTTATACGCCGATTATGACATCTCGAGGAGGGCAATTTCAGCAAAGTGCTGGGAGATGGATTCCGCTATCGTCGAAGAAAACAATCCATTGTCAAAGTATAGACTGACCTCTCTTCGAGCATAAAATTTACAAAGCGACCACGATCATTATCGTGGTCTGGTGAAAGTGAAAGAGTGAACGAGTTCGACAGAGTTCTCTCGGCTCTTCTCTTTTAAAGAGCAACTTGCGCAGACGAAGTGTGGCACACAATTAACCGTTCGATACACATGCACTTGCTCGTTCACTTTCTCTCCTCCCTTGTTTCTACGGACCGACTACGCGGTAAATCTATAAGATCGTGAAACTATTTTCCAACTTTGCTCGAGACGGGGAGAGAGAAGGAGAGAGAAAGAGAGCTGAAAACCTTGAAATTTAAACGGCCGGAGAAGAAAAAGCCCCGGAAGACCGCTCGCACGAGTCTCGCGTCCGTCACGTTCGCGTCGAGTCCGCATCGTTAAGATTAATCCCACAGTCGCTAGACTCGTTTATCGTTAGCAATAGTCTCTATCGGGCTATTCAATTCGGTCGATGCCAAACTCGCAGTCCAGACACGTAACTCTCCGCGTTCATATCCTTCACCTTCGCGCCTCGGCCCTGAGCGAATGAATCAGCGAATATGTCGTCGTCCGGAAAAGCGTTTCGCGGCCGACCGAGGGCCCGAGGGTACGCTCGTCTTTTTGTCACGGGCTCCGTAGACGGCTACCGTAAAATTATCATATACCACGGAGGGGACGAGAAGGGCTGGGGAAGGCTAACGGAGGGAGGGGGGAGAACGGGGAGAGCGACATGCCACACCGTGCTCCTCTCTCCTCTCTCGACTGCGCTCTGTTCTCCACACCTCGACCGCTGCGCGAACGCGGCCCCTTCGCCTTCTTCTATTCTCGCCCTAAGTCCCAGCTGACTGACAGAATAATCTGCGGCGGCAAACGAGGGAAATAATTCAGCACCATGCGGATAAGCAGCCGCGTGGAAAGAATACTTGCTACGACGCTATGCGCCATGCACCCTCCGGCCGGGGCGCGGCGCGGCGCGGTGCGGCGCGGAGACGCCGCGAGGAAATTTGCGGATAGGAGAGCAAATTTATATTCCGGGCCCGTTACACGGTTCTTGATTAGCGTTTCGACGGAATTTTTGAGAGGAAAGCGAGAGAAAGATGGATGGAGAGAGAGAGAGAGAGAGGGAGAGAGAGGGAGAGGAGGAGATAGGAGAGCTTTGATCGAGAGACTATCGTCGGTAAGCGCGACCGCGCCTCTGTCTTAACTCGATTCGCCGCAATTTGTAACGTCGTGCGTTCCTCACGAATACATATCGCGCCGTGTGGAATTTCGGCATCGAGAATCGCGCTATGCGGTTCGTATCGCGCGCTGCGCAATTGCTGCGCAATTAGCAGTTCAGCCAGCGGATTAACGTGCGATTCGAACAAACGTAGAAATATCGTGCACCTCGAGGCGCATAACAATGCGATAACGATAATCGCGAGAGTACGAGTGCGCGAAAGTCGAGGACGCAGTCGCGGCGACCGCGGCGGCCGATCGGCGCATTTTAAGTCGCGTCCCAGTCGCGCGCGCGCCCGCACGTAAATTTCCACAATAACAACTTGTTCGCGCCGCAAATGATACGCTCAATAACGCTGTGCACAACATATTTCACGGCGCAGTTAAAGCTCCTCGAAGCTGAAACAGGAACCTCGCGCACGCCTGGCCCGACCGAGAATATGCGCAAATTACCTCGTTACTGCTTCGCGAACGGTTAAGATAGTCTAATTGCTCTATTTCCAGCGCCGCCACATCACCGATTCATGCTCGACTACGCTGCGGACCAGGGGTCGGGAAAACTAAAATTTACGTGCGTTTACTTGACGTATGCGAGCGCGAGCTTCCGCGTGCGCGCGCGCGCGGCACTTTTACACGTCAATTAAAATGTTTCGCCGTTACGCAAAGTAATCCGCGCTTCTTTGTCCCGAGAGCGCGATATGCGCCCCAACTAATTACGCTTTATCACTTTTGTCGTTTGCATATTTTATATACGTGTATATATATGTGTACAGTGTGTGTGTGTGTGTGTGTGTGTCTGTTTTCACTTTGAAAACGCTCCGGCCATTCTCTCTCGATCGCGTATATCGCGCGCATCAAGGAACAATCCGTAAAATCACGGCAATAGCGAACGGCAGTTTCTATGGACGCGGTTTTCGCAACGGGTCTTCCGTCCGCTCCCCCCCTCGCCGCCGCACCACCACCAACGGTACCATCACCACCGCCCCTTTTCACGGTGCAACCGCCACGCCGCCGACCGAGGCTTGCCGCTTGTAAAGGTGCCACAAATCGCACAAAAGAACCGCGAGCGATCATTTAGCGCCGGTTTCCGCGCTGGCGTCCGTTATCATCGGTAATTTTTCATCCGAGATTCTCCCTCCCCCCTCCGTCGCCACCGCCGCCTCCTCCGGAACGGAGCTGCCGTCGTCTCTCTGTCTCCTCCCTCCCTACTCGCTCCTTCTCTCCGTATGAATTTGACTGTGTCATTAAGATCCCAACCCCCGGCATCCCTCGTATTCTACGGCGCGGCGGTGCCGTCTTCAGCCCCGACCCTCTTAACTGTCTTCATTCCCGAGCAGCTTCTTCCCTCCCCGCGAATCTCTAATCCGAGCAAGATGTTGCCTCCTCTTTCCTCCGCCGCGCCACGCTTTCCGCCGACCCGCCTAAAACGAAGGAAGTCTCTAACGGCTCTCGGCGAAGATTGGCGGGAGTAAAACGAAAGGGAAGTAATTACTAATCTTTGAAATAATCATTTGCGCTTTCGGCCATGATGCAAATGCGCGTGCTGGACGGAGAAGAGGGGAGGGGGCGGAAGGAGCACCGGAAGGTCGCTCGAAAACTACGACGTTCTAATGAAATGCCATTGTAACGATCTTATTCCTAATAACGTTGCAGTTGTCATGCGCGCGTTCTTGATTTAAACGGTTTTAAGTACGAGAGTTTACGTTCGCAATTATTACGCTCGACGCTCTAATGACAAACACACACTCGTCCAGTATAGAATCATCACTATTCACGAATCGCGTTGCGTCGTGCGCGTGAAAAGGAGGAGCAAATTGTAAAGACTGTTTGTTACGATTCGCTCGCAAATCACATTTCTCCTCAAATTGTCGTCTTAATTTTTACATCGCCCGAAATGATAAGTGCGCAACTAATTAGACTAAGTTGTTTGCAATATCGGAGCTCCTAGCCCTGATGATGCAAGCTGCAATGTTTGCGAAATGTCGACACAAAGCTAAATTGCAACGCGGTATCCATCCGGAAGTGACACACCCTGACTGTATCAATGTGGCCGCGAAAGTCTAAAAACTAGTAATTAAACTAAATTGTTTACTCGTCGCTGTGAGAATAATCCAACTCCACCGAATTACAAGTGAGTCGTCGTTAGAGAGAGAGAAAGAGAGAGAGAAAGAGAGAGAGAGAGAGAGAGAGAGAGAAACTTTGCGCGATATTTTTACGCGATAAAGGGAGGCAGCTCTGAACAATAAAGGGTGCCTGCACCGCGACTAAGTGTTAGGTATTCTTATTCCATTTTGAGATTTCCGATTGGCTCAGCGTTATATATATTCCACATCAAATGCAAATCAAACGCCGAGAGTAGCCCCTCCGGCGAGACATTCGATTCTCGTCCATTCCGAGCAGGCGTTCAAAGATGAATCTGCTTTGCGTGGATCGGTAATAGACGTAGAATGGACGAATGTGCAACCGCCTGAGCGGTAGTCGGTAGTATTAGAGAAAACATTTCGTATTCGACAGTCGTCTCCGCGAAACGATACTCGTATAGAGAAGCATCGCGTGTTATACAAGACGGGCTACACATGGAGTGTTTACACAAGCAATTTCCTCCAGGACTATGAGAGACAGCGACAAAAGCTTTTTTTCGGTCTTTTGCAGTTCAACGGGGTCTGTTGTATGATAGATGGCTCACTGATCTCGAATCTTCCGGAGAAAAGTAAGAGGAGTTTCAGATTTGAGCCAACACTCTTCATCTTTTCTAGTCTCGTAAAACTTTGCGGGAAAATTTTGACCTTCAAGTCTATCGAAAGGGAATACTATCTGTTATCTTGACAAATTTTATGAGGAGATTCAGCGCAAAATATATTCCGCTGAGCAGATTTTCTATGATAAAGAAATAAAGCAGTATTTAATAGCAGTAATTTATGCTCGCAAGTCAATACTCGATTTTGAGCGATTCATTGAAATAGAGCACTATGTGGCTAACGAGAATTTTCGAAAAGATGAAAAAGAGAATTATTACGCTACAAACGGAAAGGGAAGTTTACTTAGTATCGTTTCACAAATTGCATTGTATTACAACGAGACATCAAAGACGCAGAAAAATGCAACGAAAAAGGAAAGCGCCCTCGCGGGATGAGAGGGGAGTGTTGATCTTTCCAACCTTTTTTTCTCCTTCTCGTCTTTCCCTATTTTCTTTTTCAAGCTAGTGAATTAATGCATGTGCCATAAAGTACACTCCTGCAGGAGATGCCAGGCGTTCGACTTTACGTTCTCTCGATGGAGCTACAAAACTGAACGCCGATACGGTACATAGAATGGAAAAGTTAAAAGTACTCGCGAAAGCGCGCGTCTGGATCCTTCGTTCCCTCCCCTCTCCCCTCTCCTCATCTAGTATTCATTTTTAATCCAATGCCGATGTTTTTTACGCAACAATGTTAATACGCCGGTGAGCGCGATTAATTCGCAATTATCGAGACACAGTACTGATCTTTCCGTTCGGTTAAGATTGTTCCGTAAAAAAAAAAAGAGATACAAACCTGTATCGTTACGTCATCTTCTATTTGATAATATAAGCAGGAAAACTAGAAGGACGTGTACGAGAAGGCTGACGACCAACTTCGGAGGCTACGAAATATATGCCGAACTGTCTTTGCAAACACGCGAGATTGACAGTTTAATCGCACTTGCGGCATGCCAAATCACGCCATCTCATTATCACCGGCCGACTAACTCGTTTCGTTGAATTGCGCGAAAGTAATCGGATCCACGCGGTATCGTCGGGACAATTAATTGCGATTAATCGCAGTTGATAACCTTAACGCGCACGAATATTGGTTTTAATCTGTCGGCCGTACATCTTGCGAGCAATGAAATTTACGGTCAGATAGGAGACTCAGCTCTCGCTTGCGACGCGCTTACGCGTGTGCGTCGCATTTTATACCGATATATGCTAATAACGTGTTTCATGATACGCATTTCGGCTCGTTACGGCGCGGCACAATACATACGTACATCGACTAATCAACTCGACACGATATGAAAATTACGTCATGTATATCATATTTAGCGCGAGCGTTACATTTGATACGGTTATGAGTTATTCCATACGCGCGACTGATACGGAATATGATCAGACTATAAAGTTATGTCACCAATGCGTCACCAATACCGAAATCATTTCAGCTCTGCGGTATACAAATTTGCTATAGATGTTGCTGTCGCAGCGGCGTTTTTTTGATTTCTCTCGTAACCCGCTCTCTTCAGAACGACAAATTCCGAGAGACAGCTCTCGCGAAGTCTCATGAAGTTCGTCTTATTTTGGTTATTAATTATTCTTGTTTCAATTAATCTTACTTTTAATTGATCTTATTTTAGTTATTAATCAATCATAATTGCCGCGGCTAAAAGTCTCCAACGCGGGGCCAGTTTTCGCTGAAAGTCTGCGACCAGTGTACGTTGAATTACACATTCATTTACTAATGCGGAATAATCGCGGAGGAAAGTTTCCGGCGCGTCTCATTAATTTACGCCATCGAACGCCGAAGAAGATGGCGGCATGTGCGAAGAAACCAATTTATCTCGGGACGCGTATCGCGCGAGGGAAAAGAATTCGCGCGATTTTTCGCTTGTAACGTAGCCGTAATACAGCGCGGCAACGCGACTGGGATTCGAAAGCTTTAAACACCTTACGATGTCGACGACACGTCCGTTTGACGCGCCATAACGAATACTGCCTGTAACGAACAAGGAAAATACGTCGTCGGGAGAACGTCGCCGGTAAAACCGTGCCGCGAGGGTCGTGCGAAACGTAAACTAACGGATCGTTCCACCTGGGTATAGAATTTCACGGATTCGGTCGCGCCACGGCGAAAGCATTGACAATTTATCGGCGCGAATCGACCAACTGAATGTGGCGTGCGAGATGCGACACGGAGGAATGTGCATCGCTGCAATTTCCGAAATGTATTACACGCTTCCATTTCTGCGGATGATAGTGCCGATTTGCTCGCTCCGTCATTTCAGACGATTCTCGCAGACCGCAGTTCCTCTGCTGATCCTGTGACGAACTGGCCGCGTGATAGGATTTGATCCTTTTTTTTTTTTGATGTTTCGTTTATTCACGTGTAGATACGTGAAAACACGCGGATTCGTTGCAGTGCTAAAACCAAAGTGCGTCGAACACGATATTTTCCATCGCTTAGCCGGCAGTTTAACGCATTTACCGAAAAAGGAAAGGAAAGAGTACCCTGCGCGCACAGAGTCCACACATCTAAATAAATAATCTCGTGGAGTTTGATTGCGATTGTACACGGTATTTCGAAAACCGGCCGTGTGTAGTTATATTCTTCTCATTACGACGAACAAACAAGTTCCTAAATAAACATGCTGCCTAAAACGCTCGGTTCAAAGCTTAAGTCGAATCAAGAAATGGAAAGAATGAATCTCGATGTTGAAGAACGTAGCGCGCGTACAATAATATTTATTGAATATTTGTTAAATCCGCTTGGCTCTTTCATCCGCGCAGCCATTTGAAAACAACTGTTTACTCGGTTTTGCGCGATCGACAATAAATAAATCTTTACAAAGGATGGAGGACAAGAATCCAGATATTATATCGCTTCACACGGTGGACATTTCCAGCATCTTCTATAATTTTTGCCCTTCTCCAATTCTTGAAATCCATTTAAATCAATATTGTTGTACGCATCGCGCCAACATATCGAAATTAATTCTCTCAATTTTGACTCGACATTGACTTTTTAACCAAGACACTATAGTTTCTCGAATGCAACTACCCTTTTTGAAACACTCTGTATAAAGAAACGATTGAGGCGGGGACACGACAATCGGAGACAAAACTTGAGGCAAGCAAGAATGTTATCAGCAAACAACACAGCAGCGCTGTGTTACACTAACGTGCCTACTAATTGGGAGAATTTAATTATAAACAGCGCGACGCGACGATAATGCGAAATCAATGTTATTATAAATAACCTCCGTATGGAAGCGTAATATACGTGCGTTCGCTGGTCGCAGCGGAGGAGTCTAATGGACAGCGTGCTCGGCGCTAATCCGATCGATTGGCTCGATAACGGGCATACATGATGGAAGACAAGGATTTATCTACTGCGCGAGTCGAAGGATCGAGGACGCTGTTTAATTCGTGGGGGAGGGGGGGGGGCGTTTTAAGGCCCGAATCCCATCGGGTCGGTCACAATGGACCGGGCACGTCGACAGATGTCTATCTCTCAATTTCCTGAATGAAAGTTTGCGCGCATATGCAAACCAATACAGGCAACGCGCGCGGCACAGCTACGAGTTTTCGTGTGACATGGACGCGTTTCACCGCTGACACTTCGTAATACGAATCGCGTACGCACGATCGTGCGAGCGTGCTTTTGCCGACGGTCAAGAGTCGCGGTTCATCACGCTCTTCTCGTGCACTTGACCTGTTGACCACGCTGCTCATACCGATTTCTTATTTTTCGCTGATCGACTTTTCCCGCTTAATCGACCCCTCGATCCAATCTCCCCTCCTCCACGAAGAAATTGCTCGTGACATGCTATATATGCATACACCCGCTGGAGTGTATCGACATTTTCGATAACCGTCTCGCGTAACTGCGTCTACCGAAATTAAAATGGTAATATTAATAAGTAAAAGGCATTCCAAATAAACGTATGTTCGTAAGCATTTCGTAAATCACGAAGAAATCGATAATTCAAACACGGTGATATCAAAAAAGAATTGTTGGAAGTGGGAACGACTGTAAAAGTAGAAACCGCTGCAATTGGTGATTCTCGAGCATTTAAAAGCACTTAAAACGGCAGAACGCTGTTTTTCTGACGCTGGTTCCAGATCTTCTAGGTCTCGTATTTTTACCACTATTTCGGTCTTATTTAATTTATTTTTTGTTTCACTCTTGAGTTTCATTTTTGTTTTAATTTAGTTTAAATCAATTATCTACTCTGTCAAACTATGCGCGCCAAGGCTGCTATTGTTAAATGTGCCACTTTCGCGTTCGTCGGTTCTGTGTTCCGATTTTTTTTTTTATACAAAGTTGTAAAATTGCGGTCGGAAGCTGGCGGACTAACTCTGGCGTTGCATTTTAGCCACTTGATCGCCGGTTACGGGCAATCAAGCCGACGATTTCCGGTTAATCGTGGGCCCTATCGGCGAAGCGCGGAGGGGTAAATCGACGAAGGATAAATTAGTCGCGCTAAGCCGTGCGACCGGCAAATTCGCGCGTCGCATCGTGTCGCATCGGGCTGTCGCTTTGGCTGTCGCTCAGTTTTACTTAACGCCTAATTTGTTAAAAAGTCAACGGAGATCGCCATAAACAAGCTATAAAGTGTTCACGTTTTATGCATCTATTTTAGCTTCGCTTATCGTTCGCTCTCTCTCTCTCTCTCTCTCTCTCTCTCTCTCTCTCGCTCTCTCCCTCTCCGGCGGCGACGCGCGCTACTAGCGCGGCAATCCCCGTTTTAAATTGCGGGCAGAACGCGGCGGGGATTTTTATCGCGAGCCGCGCCGGCGAGCTGACTTTACGTTAATCATACTAAAAATAACAGAGACGCCACCCGGAGTGGTTTTCGCCTTGCGTATCCTTGCCACGCGCATTAGTATGCGGCATGGACAGAGATACCGGAGCCTCGAAAAATGGGACATTAATCTGTTACATTACCTATGACAGTGAGAAACAGTACCTTAAGTAGCTCCAAGCTCTGGGCAAACTGCGCTATTTATTATGTAGGAGCGGCCCCTGTTGAAAAATATAGTAATCCTTAAGACACGCAAAGGGGAGAGAAGTCGTTCTATATCGCTGCCTCCCTTCACGATGACCCGCGTAATTCGACCGCCGTCTATGACTTCATTGTTGTTTGCCGCGCAAGCAAATGGCGAAACGCGCTTCGACAAATCTTGCCGTGGGAGCTTTACCGGGCCCTCCGTTCGTGGCACTTTAATCCAGCTCGTTGAGCAGACAGTTCCGCAAAAGTGTCTTTGGATGTGTCCATGTACGTGGGAAGAATAGATTTCGTTTCGCGCAATTTGACATCTCGAGATGAGACGACCGTGAGATTTTCGAGAGCGAAAGTTTATATCTCTGAATAGATATTTTATTTCAGCGGCAAGAGGAAGCGTGTATGTATTTGTTTATACGCAACGATCTCCGCGTCTAAGTCGTCAAACAATTAAATTAAATGAAATGCCCGAGAAGGGCACCCACGAAAAATTACGCGATCACTCCAGGTAAACTTCCGTTTACCTGGAGCTCTCCTCTTTTTGCAGCTGCATATTATAATAACTCCTCATAAGCGCGCCCGCAAATTTTCACCGACCTGATAAAGACTTGTCCGCCGTAAAACGCGTTTCACGATTTTGCGCGATTTCCTCCTCGAAACGCTCGTTAACAGATACATTCACCTTTCTTCGGCCATGAAAGCGATCGAGCTCGCGAAAGAAGACTCAGTTAATTAATTGGTCGTTTCTCTTTTTACCACTTTCTCCCACTTTATCCCTTCCCTAGCCAGTTGAACCTCGCCCCCCTCCTCATCTTTGTACTTTTACCCGTCCTTTTCCTGATACTTTTCGCGCGAATGTACAAAGTTTGATTTCACATTTCTTCGACCACCAGCCGATGATCAGATCCGAAATCTTGACGGATTCTACAGGAATTCTTTCTTGGATATCGTTCCATTCCATTAATTACGTTCAAGTAATTTCCCTCTCTTGTGCTCCTTCCTCCAATTTCTCTCTCTCTCTCTCTCTCTCTCTCTCTCTCTCTCTCTCTCTCTCTCTCTCTCTCTCTCTCTCTCTCTCTCTCTCTCTCTCTCTCTCTTACACGCTACTGTTTCGGTCTTCTCCATTGTCGTGTGTATTATTAGCAAAAAGTTTCCTCTTTAACCGACGCTATTTCTTATGGTAGCTCGCCGTTTTTATGCCACGGATATCTCATGGAAATGTAGGTGAGCACCTTGCTGTTTACTAACCGAAACAGCAACCAGCGTACCGAGTGTCCTTTGATCCTCGGGCTGCCTTGAGGCTACCGTCTCTCACCGAATCTAAGCGAAATTGGAAGGAAGCGTGTTGCAGAAGTCGCATGCTTTAATAACATTTTTGACGACGTCTGAGAAGAAAGATTATTCGGCAATTTAATTATTGGCGCGTGCGCATTCAAAGATCTAATGTGTCGGTTCGCAGAGGGGAAACTTTTTCCCAGAATATCCGACATGTGGAGAATTTAAGTGGCGAAAGCAGATGTGCTCTGAGAGAAAATATTTTTATTCTGAGAGCCAACTTATTTATCCGAGAAGAAAGAGAGAGGGAGGGAGGAGAAAGAAAGGAAAAGAATGGAGGCGAAGAGGCGAGCCAGCGAAAACGCATTCCACGTGATATTTCAGCGCTAAATGCGGGATACATTGGCAAAAACACGTATCTTAATGCACAGATATCGGCGATGGAATCGTTTACGTTTCGCTGCTCATCGTCCCAAGTGATTGATACGAATGAGGTATCCGCGGGGTGATAAGTTGCGGCGTGTTGTTGCTGCCAGTTATCGTTACGTAGATAGTTTGTACTAGCCAAGTTTCGCGATACCGCTAAGTGAGTTTGTGAAAGCTTTGGTCTGCGCGACGAAAATCGCAGCGGTGCGGCCTCGTACCGATGCTGCTCGAAACGAACACGCGCATAGCGCGATATTTCAGCGACTCGCGTAATCGCGCGCGGAGCGCGGAGATCTCGACGCGCAGCGCTCGTCCGCGAGAGTTCTACACGCGACACGGCAATTAACGCCTATTCGTTACAAGAATTATCGTCCTTTAAACATTACACCGCCCGAATATGCGCAGCCGAATGAATTTTACACTCTCTCGCCGGTCCCCCCCCCCCTCCTCCCACTTCAATTATACGTTCGTTTAAATATATATACATCTGTATACCTCGCGTAGCAAAGCGTATTGGATCGACCGATAAGATAATACGTAGTGAAAATTATGAAAATCGAATAGATTGCGTCATAAAGTAGCGTGCTGGCTGGCGTGGTGCGCTCTTTGCCGCGTGCGCGCGTGTCTCTGCGCGTACAAAATGAACATTCTCGCGCACCAAACACACGCACACACACACACACACACACACACGGAAACACGTCTCTATTAGCGACGATTGATGATAATTAAGCCGGCGTAAATTAGCGCTGATACGGTGGCATAGGTTCGCGAGCTATGTTGCACAAAGCGATACTTTTCGCCTGTAATTAACACCGCTATGTCGATGTTGAGTGGGAGCAGTAAGCCAGCAAGCCAGTCCCGGAGCTATGCGAACCCTTCTGCGGCTTCTCCTCGTTAAAGGCGAAGACACTCCGAGCTAAATCGGAGAACCATTCCTTCCTACTTCCCTCATCCACCTCCCGACCTTTCGCCCTCTCTAACCCCATCTTCGTCGCCACGCGTTTTCGGTCCTCATTCAGCGACCGTTTGACATCCGAGAGAGCCAGGACACCGGTGCCAAATACCAGTCGAATTACCGTAAATCGAACTGCCAGCTACCTTCCAAAGCGTCCCGAGAGACGGCTAAGCCCCGGCCTTAAGCCCCGTGTATTAGCGCTTACTGAATTCCCGCTCCCGCTCCCGCTCTCACTCCCGCTCCCGCACCCGCGTCGCCCCGCCGACTTCCGCTCTCTAAAACGAGAGGGGTCACAGCTCATTGCGTGCCCGGCTACATAGCCGAGATGCTCGACGGCAAACAACCCTTCCACCTGACTTTATCTCGCCCCTGTCCGCGAATTAGGAGAATAATATTTATATACGACCGCGCGCCCTTCCTCCCTCTCTTCTCCGGAACGATCGATTCGACGATAAGATTTTCATCCCCCCATCCCGCCTTTTGATCCCCAGGCGAGTATGATACCAGTGGAGACACCGCGTGTCGCGATCTCGTCGAAACTCGTTAATAACTCGCGGAACAGACCGCGTGAGTCGCAGGGGCCCGCAGTCATGATGCGAGCGATCTTTCGACACCTCACGATGCGGTCTCCCGCGAGCAATGTCATGGCCGACGGAATATTTGAAATCACGACGAGATAATTCGTGCAATCTGAAAGGAAGGCCATTGGCCGGATTAAAGGCAGGGCCAATAAAGTAGAAAACGTTACGAAACCGCCGGTATGAAAACTGACGGTACAGAGCCGCGCGCGCGCGCGCGCGCGCTTGCCGTGATAAATCGATTTCGTGTGAAACGAACCGTGAAAAATGGCAGGCAGTCGCACGTGGAAAATGTGTTTCGGCTGATGGAGCTTTCGACGCACTCTCTTTCTCTCTCTCTCTCTCTCTCCCTCTCTCTCTCTCTCTCTCTCCCCCCCCTCCCTCTGTCTTTCTCTCGCAGACCTTGTCGGCGCCGGTTAATTCAGTTGACCTTATGCAACTGTGAGTCCAACCTCGCTAATTACTGGACGCTGTTTAGGCTGGCTAAACGATCTCTTAAGGGTCACGAGAGGGACGCTAATGTAGCATAAAATAATTTGAGAACTGGGTCGAGAGATTTTTCTCCGATGAGTCAACTTTCGGTCGGCGTTCTTCGCGCACTATCCGCGCACGTAAACTTTTCCGACTAATTTTTCATCTTTCTTCGTTCTCGCTGGCTTCTTCCGCGCTAACGATGAAATTTATACTAACTCCAAATAGTTGAAACGGACGGGACGAGACGGAAATTATTTGCGACGTCGGGCAAAATTAGTTCCTGATCCAGTTAATCCCCGATTTAGAAAACAAACAATCGCGCCGCTCCGAAATCAAGCGCTTCCGTCTGCTGATTATTAATTAATGCCTTTAGGAGTTACTCGATACTCGTGGCTATTATTACGCTTAGTAATTATCTCGTTGTTATAAAGGCTGAGAGAGATTCTAGCAATTTGAATAACGATATCTTTCTTACGACAATTGCGAGAGTGGGAGAAGAAAAAGAAGTTAAAGAGAACGTAACGAGGTCCAACTTTTTCTACGACGTTACTTTTTCCATAGCTGCAACTACATAATTGCCCTTTTCGTTTAAACGTTTCCATGCGATTTCATTTTCTCATAATCGTCTCGAGTCATTGTTCCACGTATGAAAGTATCCACGTAAAATTATCCGAAAGTGAATACTCCGCGAGGTGTCTGATGTTTTTTCTTTTCTTCTGACATATCCGTGAACGTAAAATGTTAAGTGCGTCGAGATATGTGACTTTAGTACCTTTAGCACACAGAGTAGCGGAAAGATTAGCAAGGAGAATAACGTGGAGAATAAATCTATGTAAACAGAGACGTACTATTCTTTCTTCCAATTCGTCAATCGCGAGAAGAGTTTGTCTCGAAAATCACTCAACGTGAAATATCAAAAAAATTCATCAAATATCCGCCCTTTTCGGTGACTTTATCTCAATAATGAAAAAAAGTCGGGAGATACCTCGAAATTGAGACAAGTGATTACGCGGGAAACGATTAGGCGGCTGCAACCTGAGGAACTACAACTACTGTTGTTTCGCACGATATGAAACGGGGTCAGGAGAGCTTCAAGATTGACGACGCAGAAGCATTAAGGAAGGGCAAGGTCAACGATAATGTTCTTATCGCGCTTGTGAAACAGCTGCTTGCCTATCATGGCTATCCAGGCTACCCTCCTGTTAAACGTTATGCGCATTGCGTTTAGCCGGATAATCTGATCGAGCAAATAATCCTACTATCCAGAGCAATTTCGCGAATGCCTTGAGCGCGTCTCTGTATAACAGAATATCCCAGGCAGCATTATTTTTAATCTCACTACGGCTGGGCCAGCATACTTCTCAAGGTTTTTTTCGCAATCCCAAAGAAGTTTGAAATTCTTAAAAATGCCGGCGCAAAAACTGAAGGAACGTCGGAACTTTTGACCGACGAAGTACGTTGCAGCGTCCCGATAATCTGCAGCTTTAACCCCAATTAGATCTTTTACTTGTCAAATGCTGTTGCTCTTTGGTTTATAAAACGCTCATCCCGAATTCCTGCTCTACGTAACGCATAAATGTATGTACTTCGCATGCCACGAGTGAGGCACAAAAGTGAAACATGAAATTTGCCTCATTTCCGAGTACTTTGTCTTGTTTCTTTCCTCCCTGAGACGTGTCTGTTTCTTGAAACATTAAACTTGCAAATTTGTCGTGTAGCTGCTTAAAACAATACGTGTGTGC
Source organism: Harpegnathos saltator (assembly GCF_003227715.2). NCBI lineage: Eukaryota > Metazoa > Arthropoda > Insecta > Hymenoptera > Formicidae > Harpegnathos > Harpegnathos saltator. The sequence goes on from NW_020229988.1 coordinate 1,470,787, forward strand.
GATATTTATCATTCGAAACGATCTCTCGTGCGAGTGATTAAAAAATCTTGTACGCAAGTTACGAAATATCTCATTTAACGTAAAACAAAAGCAGGGCACACTCTTCTTTCTGCTACGGGCTACGTTTTCACATTCATTTCCCTTTAATATAAATTTCCCATTCATTTTCTCGGATTGTAGAAAAGTTCCGTAATTGATTAATGTACGCATGCATTTTGTTCGGTTTCTCTTTTTTTCCATCGCGCACGGATAATTTGATGGGAGAGCAAGCACATAGCGGCTTGACTGGTAACATCGACGCAAAATTTCATACGCTACATACTGCTTGAGTAAGCCGAGCGCCAAGCCCGCGCCCAGCCATTCTTTATTAAAAAGCACACCGATCCAGAAAGCTTCAAGGCCTCCGTGATGAATGTAAGGCCGAACTCTCGTAACCTAACCCCTAACCCGCACGTCCCAACCTAGCCTACCTACCTAGCTATATCCTACCCTATCCTACCTACCCTACCTACCTCTACCTACCCTACGCAAAGGACGTACCTTTAACTCTGTTTAACTTCCACCTGAATTAGCTTTCATCTACCTTGCGGCCCGTTCCACACATTGTTCTCCGCAATCTAACTCAACGTCGTTTACATTTCGCAGTGGCCCGTGCTAATGTTTAAACCCTTCGCCACTCACCACGTATCACTTTGCTCAGTAAAAAGTTACCTATAAAAATTTGTTGCCCGAGATACACGTTGTTACGTGTCGCAGATCGATACGAGGAAATTCAAGGGTTTATTTCCAAACAGCCTCCACTATCTTATACATGCAAGTTGCACGTTAAAACGCTATAAAAAGAAAGAACTCGCGGAGAAACGACTTTTAGAGACTGACGAATGCAAGACACAAAAAAGCTGCTTTCGAAACAGTAAAAAAACAGTTCATACTTTGTTAGAAGGCAAACATTTAACACATTACATCAAAAATTTCTCGGGAGCATAATACGCGTGTCGATACTTTCTCTCGTATCGGAATCACCGATTAAAATTCTATTAGAGCAAAATTTGCACTTTGCATTAAACGCGATTTGAAATCTCCAATATCGGTCTTTTACACCTCGAGAAATACCGAACATGGCGTTTCCGCCGAGAAGAAAAACCAAAGCCAAACTAGTTAAAAGGATTCAAACTGTAAGAACGGAAAAAAAGTGAGAGAAGACATTCCGAATAAGTTCGCGGTATCGTCATTATCGCGGGATATATATCTTACAATTAATTACAGAAAGCGTGCCGATGAGTGCTGAAGAAACGCAAGAAAGTGTCTCCCTCCTCCGAAAGCACTCCACTATTATCGATCGAATTTGGCATCGCGCGCGCGAAAGGGACAAATCGAAAAAAACGAACGGCGAAGGGCATCCAACTACGAGTGCTTTCGTATAGCAGAGCCCGAGCTTGTCTGCGCAATAAGGATCCTGGGCATCACAGACAACCTAGGTCGTTCCCGTCCCTTCTCACCCTCAGACGGAATGTTTTGCATTTTAAGAAGGTGTCGGATATCCTTTGCGTTATCCGAAGACAGGCCTCCCTCGTTGCCGTCGAGAAGCGAGCAGAAGGGAAAGAAGCGAGAAAGGGTGGAGGGAGACACGAGAGAGGCACAAGAGCGAACCTTCCCTTGAAATCCGTAGTAATTCACGGTCCTGTATTACGTGCCAAAAAGAACACATCCCCAGCGACGACGTCGACGACGACGACGACGACGACGACGACGACGACGACGACGACGACGACAACGACAACGACGACGACGACGACGACGACGACGACGACGACGACGACGACGACGACGACGACGACGACGACGACGACGACAACGACATCGACGACGACGACGACGACGACGACGACGACGACGACGACAACGACGACGACGACGACGACGACGACGACGACGACGACGACGACGACGACGACGACGACGACGACGACGACGACGACGACGACGATGACCGATGCTAGTGGGGTCGCGTTACACCGAACGAGCGGGGAATCCGCGCAAGGCGTGTTTAGCAATAGCTTCCGATGTTTCGTTTAACTGGAGTCCTTTTATGAATGCGGCATTATTTTCACCACGGAGACTTACAGCCGCGCGGAATTTTTCGATCCCGCTTAACGTTTAGTCGGGAGTACGCAACTCAAAGTGTCTCTTTGATTTTTATCTGAATAAAAATCTCTGTCTCATATATAAGTTATGTGCTACACACATGTTTATATATAAATTCTTTTATAACAATGTTCTCCTAGCGTATACTTTCATGTTTTACATTCGTCAAACTATAACGAATTTCTTTTACCGTCTAAAGCTCTCTGATTCGAGAATTTTCGACGAGACAAATATTTATCGGCAATTAAAGTGCATGATTGCAGTACCGTAATGTACATATAATTGTAGTTTAGTAATTGCAAGTAATATAGAACTGACATATTTTGTACCATGTCATAATATTCTATAAATTATATAATGACATATAATGACATATTTCATGCCATACCATAACGTTCTATAAATTATAAATAACAATTAGAGATTAACCGACTTGTGAACGTGTACAAAAGCAAAACATCTCTTTGCAGACATCGAAATTCATCGTCAATTACAGCAACTCAGGAAGCGGCAAAACTAGTTACACAAACTCGATTTATCGCGAAAATCGTTGAACCATAGGAATCGTTACAATTCGAAAACAAGGTTAGGTAGGTCATATGTTTATAGGAACTTTCACGATTGCCTTTTATTGCTGTATATGTATATAGCCATCCCTAAACTGAAAATTTCGATTGAAAACAATACTCGGCAAAATTCAGCTATCTTTTTAATAAATACGGAGAGTAAATAAACCTCAATTTCTACAATTCCCTGATACACAAAAATATTTAAATATTTAGTGTTATTATAAATCATTCCTTTTATATGTGGCACAAAAAACATATGCAGTATATTAACAATTGTTATAAAATTTTGCCTGATAAAGCTTAAATATGAGAGAAATATATGAGATAAATATTTGATTAAAAATATCGAGCACATCGAAGTGTATTGCATAAGCAATTAACACGAATAAATCTTATTCCGAATCCACGCGTTCGAATCAGCAAAAATCACGAAATATGTGAAATAAATTAATCGGATATGCTTTCCTTTCTAGTTAGATTTGGTTTTATATAAACAAGTATGCAATCTTTATGTGCATTAAATAACGTACAATTAGGCATAATGGAATGAATAATAGAGATGACGACGTGAAAGAGGATAATGTTGTTCAAGAATGGGTTTAAAAAACGATTATGGCGACGAACATTCGGGAGATTCACCGCGAGTGAATGAAGGAATCGAAAAACAGTCGTCGGGAAACGGATCGGTCCAGCTCCTGTGTAGTCATTTTCTAGAGGACTCGAAGGACAATCGCGTTTAATCGAGTCGTCGTTTACCGAGACTCTTGCTTAAAGAAGATCCCAGATGAAACGAGAGCAAACTCGATCGTTACAGTATCCAGAAGTCGACGAACTCTGTTTTCCCCTTTTGTGCGAATGCCGTTAGAAAAGCGTCCTTTTCTCTCTTTTTCGTCGAATATATATATATATATATTCTCTTCGAGAATATATTCCCAAAATTTCATTTTGTCGCGCAATAAAAATATATATATGTACGTCAAGTCGATAAATCACGCCGGAATCTTTTCGAGTAGATTCGAATCTCCTGGTAAATAACTCATATAATATTGCTAGGTTAGGAGGAGAAGAGCAGCGTGATAAAAATGTTTTGGTTTCAAACGGTTTTATCTGACCGCTCGACTGCGCACCTCGTAAATCGCGAGACAGACACCTACTACAAGAGAAGACGACCAAAGATTTTATTTCACCGATAATTGAGCCGTGTCATTCCGAAAATGCAATTTACCGGTAAAACTTAGTTCCTGCCCATTCATTGCTTGCAAAAGTGTCTCTCGTTCGAGAAAACGAATCCTCAAGTATTTTTGATAGCGAAAAAAGAGAGCATTTAATTCTCCATGGAATTTGCGGAGTCACCTACTCCAACTCGAGAGAAACTCCATTCAAGGAAGGATACTATTTAAATTCTAAAACCACTTATATCTACGACATTTTCGGCGTCCACTCTCTTTCATTGTGACACCGTGAGTCCAATTTTTCACGTCGAAACAATTTTATTCATTGACCGCTTTTTGTCGCAGACAATTTTGCTTCGACAATCTTCTTTGAGAAAAATTTAACGAACGCAGTTATTCGTTCCATCTTGATACTTTTATTGCTCGCATTCAGTCATTTGTCAACCGGCTTGTTTTGCGCGATACTCTCCTCGCGAACATTGCGGCACGCTGCGAGAAAATGGGTAGGTAGGTATATTCTTAGGAGGTTTAAGTTAAATTGAAGCGCCCTTACCTCAGAGGACGAAACGTTATCACCGTCGCCGACAACAACGTCAGGGGCTGTTCATCGAAATAGGATTACTTTTTTATTAAAGGGTCGCGTGATACGCATTTAAGTTTCACGGCATATAGCAAAAATTAAGCCCAGCCCCTCTCTCTCGCCAATGCCACGATTATATAAAACTTCGAAGAATACTTGGCTTCGTAATCGATCCGCGAAAACGAAAAGTTTCGATCCCGCCATGATTGCGAAACAAAATTTTTTTTAAAGAGTCCTCTTCTAATTATAATCACAAGACCCCGATAATATGTGTATGTATGCATGTCATTACATTAATTTAGCAATAAGCTCGCTCTAAATTACGAAAAATAGTTTTCGTATTTTATGTGTTTTCTACAAACGCGAGCGAGTGAAAGATCTCTCTCTCTCTCTCTCTCTCTCTCTCTCTCTCTCTCTCTCTCTCTCTCTCTCTCACTCACTCTCTCTCTCTCTCTCTCTCTCTCTCTCTCTCTTCCTCTCTTGTGGGCTTTAATCGTTACGACTTTCACACTGAAACGCGTTCCCGTGAATCCCGAATCGACAATGAACCCGGATCCCATCTCGCAATGATTCGTCCAATTACATTCCAAAACCGAGTTGTCGGAAAAGCTCGCGATTGTCTCGGATCATTCTTCACGTTGGCGCACTGGCACGCTCACTCGCTCGCTCGCTCATGCTCGCGCAACGAGCACGGCGAGAGCCGGGCTCCGAGATTTATAGACGCGCGGAAGGGATATCGATCGTAGGCCCATCGTGTATTGTTAGTAATTGGAACATTTATGAGCCAATCAATCACTTCTGCTGTTGCAGTCCCCCCTATGCTCTGGATACCGCACCAATTGGTCGGCGCGCCCTTGGGTTACTCCGTTACACTGGAATGCTACACCGAGGCTCATCCAACTTCTTTGAATTACTGGGCGAGGGAGGACGGCCTAATGATTCACGAGAGCAGCAAATACAAAGCTACGTCGTCGCCCGACAGACCGTCCTACAAAATGCACATGACGCTCACGATATTCGACATACAGGTGAGCGAATGTCTCTTCATGCATACCCCCCCATCCCCCCCACCCCATCTACGGGGATCGACGGTTGCTGTCGGAATGCGCTGTTCTCGAAATAAAAAAAAAAAAAAAGAGGAGGCAAAAAACGGAAAGTCCGACGACGTATCTGCGTTTGTAATATGAAACAGTTTCGCTCGGGGAACGCGAGAATGAAATTGCTCCTTTCGCCCACAGTGAGCAAACGCTCACAAAACGGTGGAACGAGCGGAAGAAAAATCGAGCGGGCTGAATCCGCTAACGTCGCGTTATGCATCCGTGAAAGTTGCCGCTCAACAATCGCGCGATAACGAAGAGGGAGACGCGCTATATATAGTCGCTGTGAAAGAAAAAAAGCAGCGTAAGACTTAATTCCGCGCGCAGCTTTAAAATTTGCGGCTGAGTGTGATAACGCCGTCTCGTAAATCACTATCGTCGCGCGACAGTGCGACGGTGATGATGGACGCACTCAGCTACTCGTTCGGGATATTACCGAGAGACGGGATTGGACGATACGATTGTTTGTGCGGCGATATTTACGCCGATTTCATTCACTATCACTTGATTAAACGACGACGATTAGTGAGTCCTGCAAGACGCAATATTAAACATTAAACAACGCTAACGCTCCGACGCGACTGTTTACTGGTATACACCAAGCTCGCGATAAATTGTTCCAACCGGCTGAAATTGCCGTGCATCGATCGGGACGTCGGCTGAAAAAATGTTGCTTCAATATTCTCGCCGCTCGCCGGACGGTAAACAAGGAGAATGATACGCAATTACGATCGGCCGAGTCGAACGTCTCAGCGCGACTCACCCTCGCCGTTTCTTTTTCTTTCAGAAAGAGGACTACGGTAGTTACAAGTGCATCGCCAAGAATCCACGCGGGGAGACCGACGGGACGATTCGCCTGTACAGTAAGTGTCTCGTTTTGCTTACACGCGCCCCGCAGCTACCCGCGGTGGCGTTTACCGAGGTAATGACGGTTCGTCGCTGAGCTGTTTGGCGCGTTTAACGTCGCGCTGTCATTCCCCGCTTGTTTACGAACTCGACGAAGATGTCGGGTCTCAACGAACTACGTAATTTCTACGGCACACCCATTGACGGGATACACCGTGGTTTCTTCGAGCGACGACGCGCGTCGAGCGCGAGCGCGGTTTGACGCGGTTAACTCCGCGGCGCGCGTGTGTGACGATCTTTCTCATAGACCAAATATACCCACGTTAATTACCTCCGTCTAATATTTGCCGACAGATCGCGATTCGCGACGGCACTCGTCTTGAATTAAATTGCAACACTGTTGGCTGCAATTAAACGCGACCCGCGTGTGCAGTCCCGCTGCTGCCTGTCGCCTCGCAGGTTTAGATATCTTTCCGCTTGTCTCCTCGCACGCGAGACACTTTTCTGCCCGAGACAACGAGAAGTAGTACCCTTCGCGCACACACGACGATACATCTGAGTGGCTGGTGCGTTTGCCGAACGTAGATTTATTTAAATTTACGTCACGTTTCGCCGAGTGTGCAGCCTCGGCAGCGCGTGCCATAGAAATAAGTCGAAAGAATCAAACGCGACCGATTCTCAACGCGGAGGACAAAGCGGAGGACAACGTTGTTTCTTCTCTTGATTTATAATTTCACGACGTATTCATGCGTCGCGAGATTCGAATTTCTTGTTTTAACACTCCGCGGAAGTGGAGAGTCTCGAAATTCTCAAACGCCTACGTACTGCCGACAAATGCAGCAGACTACATGTAGAGCTGTGCACATGATGACGCATATATATGATTATATATCATTACGATAATTGAGCTTTAAAAAGTTTGGAAACATTCGAAACTCTCTCGAGAATTTCTGGCTTCGCAAACAACACTCGAAATAACTCGAAATTTACGTCGCAAATATTCCAGCCGGTTCAACGTGCATCGGACTCTCGTCTCGCTGCAGATCAGAAAAATATATCGACGATATATCGACGTACTTTCCCGGAATTCCAGGGAAGAGGACGAGTCAGGGACATAGAGCGAGCGAATAGAATCGCGAGAACGAATATGGGGAGATCACTCCATTAGTACGGATCGGTCTTTCGCATTAGTGACATTCAAATGAATGCGAGCGTTTAGTTTAGCATAAAAGACTACCGACAAGAGAGGAGGTGGCGAAGAGTAAACCTTGCCTGACCCGATAGGAGAGAAAAAAACGAAAGCGACTGTCCGTCGGACGCGATGCCATCTATTTTGCAGTCAACTTGTCCCGTTCATCTGTCTTCCGTTTCGCTATGCGTCGTCAGGTGTGCACCGTGTGCATGCGCGCACGTGTGTAATTATATCCAACAAATTGGCCATTCTTGAGTATCCCAATTCTCAAACCCGAGTAGAAAAATTAATATGGCTCTCTGGTAAGGACCTAATTATTTTTCCCTAACATTCATCGGACCCTAATAGGCATAGAAAAACAAAGGCTCTACAAGATGTGTAACAAACGGTTTAATGGATCCTTGTAAGGCAATATTATAAGGATCTCATAAAGCAATATCAACAGGGCTTTATGTGAACAAGGCAATATGTGAATAGAGTCTTATATAAGGAAATATTTTTATTATTGCTTGAGTAAAAATATTCATTTTTTTTATCCCAACAAATTTAGAGACTGTAATTTCTTTATTTCTTTATAACCTTGTTAGTATATACAAGAATTTTTTATCCTAAATATGTAGCATACTTTACAATAAAACAGTATTCTTTACACATCAAAGTCCTGCTACTGTTTTCATTAAAGTTTGCTGTGTTTCAAAATGAAGGCAATACTAGAAAAATACTTAGAAAAGATTAATAAATATCGCAACTAATAAAACTAGTAAAATTTGTTTTTAATTGCAGTATAATTAAAAAATCTTTAAAAGAACCAGGTACAACGTACCTACTAAAACAATACTAAATTATGACAATTTTATTACATGCTTCAGGTTTTATTAATTTTCTTTAACAAGATTTGATTTTGTGTATCTAAAGCATCCTTAAAAGATCCTTCCAAGGCACACATCAGTTTTCCATCAGTTAAAGCGTTATTTCGCAAAATCTAAGGCACCTCTAATAAATCCTTCTAAGGCCCTCGTCAGATTTTCCTTATCAAAGCCTTATTTTGTAAAATCTAAAGTATCCCTAAAAGATCCATCTCGGAGCCTGATGTAGTAACAATGAGGCATCCCTTTGTAGGGCGTCCTACTTTCATCCTTATCGGGGCTTTATGTTTCATGAAGATGGCCCTAACAATTTTTTGCTCCGATATTTGTAAAAGAATTACACACAGCAGAGAGTCGCTTTCCAAATGATCAACGCGAGGAAGGAAATTAATATGCTTGAAAAGTATCTTTCAAGTTGCAAAAATTTCCGCTTATCTTCGAGTCGTAATTGATAATATTCATAAATTATGCAACATCGTCGAGACATGCGGCTGTGGAACATAAATCGCACGAATATCGCCCGAGTGGCTGCGTAAACGAGGCTGCAGTCGTTCAGATGTGCCGTTTTTTATTCTGGCGTGAAACATCTTTCTGGAAAAATGCTTTTTCGGTCGCGCGCCCTGACCGAATTAAAGGCAACATTTACCACAGCGTGACGCGCAACGGCAACGCGATGATTCATTGCGAAAGGCGTTTGCATGCGTTCGCAAAACTGACTAAATCCTGCATTTCGATCGGACGATTCGTTGGGCTATCGGCATGTCGCTAATACTGAATTATTGGTGTCCCCGAAAGGGACGCGGGATTAAGTGCGCTAAGAGTCACGTCCCATAATCGAATGCGTTGCGGAGTCGTGTACGAGCATCGCATATATTCCGCTCCGAGACGTGTAATTGCTATTTATTCCATACACGTGAAAGCGGCAAAATGAACTTACGTCCGCGATCGCTAATACTATGCACTCGAGCTGTTTATCGCTCGCGCTCTCCCCGCTTGGAACTCATTCCATTTTTTCAACGTACACCATAAAGCACTTATCATGGCGAAATTGAGAAAGTGAAAAGAAAATGTAACGCGCTGCTCCGCGCAAGAAGGATCTTTAAAGAAACGTGCGCGAGACAGAGCGCGACGTGGCGCGTGAGGAGCTATGAGCTAAATTTTTACGTGAATCGTAAATTAATATTCTCATCCCGGGTGGAAAAATAAACAACAAAATAAATAAGGAGAGAAAGAGACGCGCGCTTTCTCGTCCATTTGAAGTCGCCGATTTTGATTCGATTGTGACCATTCCATTGTTCCGTCTACAAGCGGGAAGATGAAAACACGAAGAAAAAGCCAGACTAGAAAGGAATTCGAATTTCTCGGAGCTTCTCCAAAGGAGAAGCGGAGAAATAACTTTGAAAAGGTCCAGCCGAGGCTGGGCAAAGGGGGGCGCGTGACGGTCCAGAGAGAAAGAGGGAGTGGGAGGGAAAGAACGAGAGGAGAGAAGCAAACAAACCCGCTTCGGTACAGTCACCGACAGCCGACGGTGAAATAACGAAACCCTCGGCCGCGCGCGCGTTTCGTCCGAGAGACGGTAAAGGTCGACCCGGTCGAAATTAAGTGGCGGTAGTTAGAGATATGTCGGACAAGTTTTATTAAGCGGCATAAAAAGGAGATTTGTAGACCGACTGAAGGAGACACGGACGGGACACGCTTCTCTCGTCGGGAGTCGTCGCGAAGCCCGCGAAGCGAGGACGACGATTCCGGTTGCCGGCGGAGCTCGTCTTGGTGGCAGTAAAAAGTAAGGGGGAGAGACCGGGAGAGAAAGAGAGCGCGATGGGGCCGAGATATGAATTTATTATTAAGGACCGCCTAAGGGGCAAAGTACCCCTGTTTCTTGATATCCGAGCCCGTGCACCTCGTGCCCGTGTTTTACCTACTTCCACCCTCCCTCCTTTTTTTTTCTTCCACCGTCGTTCCGAGCGCTTTCCCCGCTCTCTGACACCACGAAACGTCCCTCTTCTTCCAGTCCCCAATCCGCCCACACCCTCTCCCTCGCCCTTCCCAACCCCTTCCCCGACACCAGGCCAACGCACCTCCCGGCCCCCTCCGCTCGCGCCGCCTCGTGGAAGCTCGAATTCCCTGGCTAATTTATTCCACGGTCGAGTCAAACTGTTATTCGTGGCAGCATTGAAGCGCGGACATAGTATGCGAAGAATGACGGAAGAACGAGGCAAAATTCGCGGCGGTCTCGACCCGGATAGTAACAATATCGTATTCATTCGGCTCTTCGTCTCTCTCCTCTCTTCTCCTCCTCCCCCCCTTCCTTCCTCCTGCCCCCCCTCCACGCCCTTCTCGTCGGCTCTCCGTCTCGCTCTCGACGCCCCCCTGTGATTTGCTCAAACCAGGCATCGTATACATAATGCAACGTCTACCCCGCCGCGCTGCGATTCAACCACCCCCGCGTCGTTGCTAAGACGCGGATTTAATAAACGGCCGTTACGCGGCCGCTTTGTCGGTCTTCGGGACGTCATTTTTCGTCCCCTTAATTCGAACGCTGCCTGCTCGCTTGCTCGCCTACGGAACGGAACGGAAAATTGCGTTGAGCTGCGCTGCGTCGCGACCGACGGGGGAGAATGCGACGCTAAGCGCAACGCTAACGATAATTTCATCGCTCTACGCCTGACAATTGTCGCGTTACTTGGTGATTTAAAATGATATTTGTGGAACGGTTAATTATATGATCTTCACGGCTTGTGGGAATTGTCGGGTCTGTCGCTGAAACATATATCCCGGTGTCGCATTTATCATCGTGTCGCGATCGCTCTGGATTAATTAATCCGCGTGTGAATCCACTTTGATTACTACGCTCATTGACGCGCTGATGTGTCAAACATTTCAAACGCCGACGCGAAACTTTGGAACCCGGCGAAATTGCATAAAATGTACACGCAAAACAATTGCAACGTGACTCGCGGTAAAAATCCTTACGCGCTTAACAAGCTCTTAATGAAATTCTCGCAAACGGAAAACTTGCCGTTGTCTCAAATTCCCCCAGCAGATCCATACTGAGTTGTCGGACTCTGAAAACTTCCGCGGTCGCGGTATCGTGCACCTCGCAAAGTTCTCCACGAGCTTTTCATTTGGATTTGAGAATTTCGCTAACGAATTCTTCAGCGTAAGATGCAAACGAAATCGCGGCCCGCGCTTGACTCTGTGATAAATTTGTTGCGAAACTCTTTCCGCACATATGTATTTCGGACGCCGACGTATGTGAGCCACTTAGAGATCTCGCTGCCGGATTTATACGGTTGAGCGGAATTTTTGCGGAAAACGTCGCAAGCGTTATCGGCGAGCACTCGCTCGCGATATCTCGCGGCGGGAGATGTTATATTCTTAAATTATTAGAAATATGCCGAGTAACTTTTACATTTATCGTGTGAGAGGAAGCGACGTTGACGCGACGTTTTGCCGACGAATAATTGCAGTTTGAAAAGAATCGTCTCTCGTTGTGTCGATCTTTCAATTCGATTCGGCATTCTCGATTCTGCCACTCGCGAAATGAAAAGACTTACCCGATACTGGATACGAGTTTACAAGTTTCAGAGGCCAACTGCCACAACTCTACCGCAGGACGCATCTTGCGGCACGATTTACGTAGCGATAGCGTGAGATTTCGCGTAAAGAAGTCCGCCGATAAATTCTTTATCTCGAGACGCAAGCAAACGTAACTACTCGCTCGGCGGGCGCAACGGCGTGATATCGAAGTTCTCTATTACGTCGGTCGCTTTAATTATGAATTGATCATACTTCCGCAAACTCGGCAAACACAAAACGCCGGGACGCCTCACCGACAGCACACCTTTGTACAACTTTGTCAGTGCACAGAGGCGTAAAAATTTTGTACCGGGTTGCATAGAGACCCGCTGTCTACCTTCGGGGCATGAGTTCGTGTCGCATGGCCGAAACTTTAACGTAGAAAGCCTCGGGGTCGCCTCGAAACTTTTGTCCTCCTCGTTGAGTCGCGATTCTTAGTAACTCCCGATTCAATAAATTATTTATGACGCAATAGACGAGCAATCTTGCACTCGCGTTTGCTATACTTTAGTACGGAACTGCGTCGCTCTGGCGACACTACACCATTGTAGTAATGTTCGTTTCATCGATATTGTCGCTAACTTTTCCAGATGGTTATTATAAACTTTTATAATTTATGATTTCATCAGCTTGTTTATCAATCACTTTTGCGGCAATGCATCGCAGCAATGCAGCATTGAACATCCGACTCACCTTGGGGAAACGATTAGGAAAGAAATTGATTTCTTTCGACACGCTGCGCTTATGAAGCGATTGCAGTACTTACCGCATTGAACAATGTTTCCAATTGGGATTGCCGCCCCGTTGAATAAAATTTTGCACCGCGAATAAAATAATATCGCAAACTTTCTATCACCGCGACAAGAATAGAATAGAAACGAAATTAGTTCATCTGGGCGAAATCATAACACGATAAAAACAGACTCGACAATCCCAAATTAAAAGCCATTAGTTGCTTTTTAGTACAACGTATAACAAGACACTCGAATAGAAATTATGGTTTTACGTCAACTCGCAAATTTTCCGTCGTACTTGAAAAAAATGCAAAATTCTGAGGTATAATGTTATAAAGCTTATTGCATTTCAATGCTACAAATAAATAATAACACACTGCTGTTTTATCTATGTTATGTTAAGATTTAAAATAGGTCCAATATCAAAATTATGTAATATTCAATCGTCTCAATATTCGATCTATACATTTCACTTTTTTCATAACTTTAGTCAGTAATATATTAATTACATAACTGATTCTACTGTAGGTGGAATATATGCAATAACCAAAAATAAAATATTTCATTAAAATTAATGAATAAACAAATCAGTAAACTTTCTTCATCCACAAACCTATTGTTATCTTTTTGAACCTTAAATTTGGATAGAATTTAGCAACTCAAAAGAGTTAGAAAGGAAGGGTCGTAAAAGCAATGATAACAAAATATCAACAAAGATTGTAGTTGAATGTCTAATAATAATACTGTGTACAATAACAAGATCAAACAGGAACGAAAACAAGACATCGGCAGTTTCAAGAGATGGAATATCCTGCGGCTCAAGAAATATTATTAGATGTACGAACCAGCATTTCTCCAAAGATTTACGCTACGACCGACACTCGTAGTTGTGAATTATTTACGATCTTTGAGAGGAAATATGATTAGTTACAAATTCGTCGGAATTATCCATGAGCATGTATTCGACTGTTTCCGTCAACTTTATATGAAGTTAATGAAGTGCGGGTTAACGTGTAACCAGAGATCTCTAAAGTCATAATTATTTCTCGATTATTGAACGGAATATCCATTTAAATTCTGACTCGAGTATCTCCTTATTCTCATCGAGTTCATCCGTTTAAATCGGACCTCTCTTGCATAATAAACAATTTCATGCACCTGGAAATCTATGATGTATCGTTGACCACGTCCCAGCATCCTGTTTCCTTCATCCCGGCTTCCTGACGTAGCGTCCTACTTCCGTCTGCTCCATTGTGGTAGCCCGAATGTTCACTGACACTCACGTACTTACGATCCTGCCGGAAATTAGGTTATGTAGATTAGATTAACACGTAACCGCAAAATTAAGACGGCGTCGACGAGACTTTGATCCAATGTGTGTGTTTCAAAATCTCATATAATATTTCAAAATATTTTAATCACCTGACACGAGAATGACTCACCACACACACGCACGCACACACACATACACTGATAGCATTCCGCAACGCGTTCGCCCGGCTTGAGACGTAAACACTCGAAAAAGCGCAAGGATATCTGCTTACCTGAATGTTTCCCGTGCGTTGTTTATCACAATTCAAGGACACTGCTTGACGACGAATATGACTCCGCCCTCCTCGCCGATTGTTCCGCGTACATTTCCCCGCGCAATTGAGAAACTTCCATATTTCAAACCGACAAAAGACGAGCGTTACAATGCACCGAGTGCAGTTGTTGACGACAGAGTTGCTACACTTTGAGTGCATCCAGTGATACAACCATTGACTAGCGGGCTCTCGCGTCTGATTGGCGTATATAAAAGAATTTAAAAGAATAAGCCAATCTCGAATACAAGAGCTCACTGCGGGCGTTCAATGAGCGGTGTAGTATCCGTATCCAATAGGAAGACTCGTTTTTCGGTAATTTCGGAATACAAGTTCCTCATTGGATACCGGGTGCGTTACAAAATTCGTCGAGATAAGCGTTGCAATCTATCTGCCATTGACTGCGTATGTCGGAGTGCTAGCTACAATTAACTGAAAATATTTCGTCGGCTCTTGAAATATTTCGTCGAACTCTCGTATTTGGACTCGGGCATCGCATTAATTAACGCGTGTTCGATCGAATCGTACCTACGCGAGTGTCAACGCAACTAGTTAGCCGGGAACGGGATGCTAAATCGAGAAGTTGGAGCGGAGAGAGAACGTGGAACAGCGGAACGCGAGAGCGGAGATATATACTTTCAGGTGTGCAAATCATACATTATACAAGAGAATTCCAATTTTATATAACGGACAAATTTATCGACAATAAAAAAAATAGCCGTGCTGAAAATATAATTTAATATATAATTGTCTTCGCTTTTACAGCGTTTTTATTATCAGCATTTTTAACCGCTTCTATTAAGACTTTTAACCTGAAAAAGGAGAAAGGAAAAGTATAAGAATAAAAATACGTTGCTTCTCTGTAATGTGAGAATCTTGATTAAATATTAAATATTTGCTTATCTCACGTACTCTATTTGCAACTGACAAAGTTAAATAATTAATACGTTGCTAATTTAAATTAAGAATAGCTTAAGTGCAAACAGGATATTGGGGAGTAATCGATAATTAAATAATCCTCAAATGACTCTTTCTTTAGGACTTCATATGGAAAAGCCGCGATAATTAATCGTTTATATCGTCAAAGTAGGACAATAGTTTGTATAGTTTTATGTTTCATGATTCTCCATTGGTCCATGAAAAATCCGACGGAATTTGAATTTGGAAGTATTAATATAGAAGAGAGAGAGTGAGAGAGAGGGTAAATTTTCGCGGCTCGGAGATATATATTTTTAACGGTCTATATTCCCCCTTATGTCGTGGAAAATGCAGTACAGTGATTGTGAAAAAACCATTGTTCGTAACGAAGTAATATATATCACGCGTAACCTAAATGGTTTAATTTAAACGAAATTATAACAGGAAGATAATTCCACGTTACATCGTAACGCTGCAACGTTGCAAGGTGTTATAAACATGTGCGCCGGTGTGTCACGGCACAACATTTCGGCCACGTGTCCTGAAAATTGACGATTTATTTTTAATTTCTCCACATTTCTCCACGTGCCACGTGCGAAATAATTACTCGTCGGCTCCTTCGTCGCGCGAATTTCGACGCGATTTTACTTGCGAGGTGCAAGAAGATCATCTCGCGAGTTCACAGCTTTTTACTTTCGTCGATTACATTTTGCCGCGCAAAATACGGCTGAGCAACCGAGGAGACAAGCGGCTTGCGCGTTTTGCTTACAAAATTAAGTCACGAAATCTATTAGCGCGTCTTGAACGATTTTCCATATTCCCGGAGTAACCATGAATATTCATAGCAACTTTGCGGCATATTTCCGAAAGTGAGGAGATCTTAGAACGTATACGAGAGAAATTAACTTTACACCTCGACGCGTCGCAACGAAAAGAGTTGTCATTTTCCGGCACATTTTTGTCCCTTTACCGCGCAAATTTCACGTGGTGTATTTTTAATGGCTACGCGGTTGAATTAATTACGAGTAGCGGACACTGCTTCGTTACTTCCCGAAAGGTAAATTCGTTAAATGTCTCATTCTCGTCGTACACGCGGACAATATGCGTGCACACATATTTGCGTATGTATAAGCACGCGAGCGGGCGACAAGTACTTTTTACGAGAAATTGTTCTATACCTACACTGCATTTTTTGCCCGCGAGACTGCGTGAAAATAGGTCAGTGAAAATATCGAGAAATATCTTCGGTAAATAACCACTTTGCTTTAATATGCGCTTGATTGTTTCTACTTATTATCGTTCGCTGTTATTTAAATGGATATCATTTTCGCACTCACGCACACGCAAAGAGACATTCGTTGTTACTCCGGAACACTTGGAAAAGAGACTTGAAAATTCTCTCGCCGAAATTTCTTAAAAATTCTTACGTTATGTTTCAAGTTGTAGCACACGAAGTTACAAAATTTAACAATTGAAGTAGCATTTAAATAAGATGCTATGGTACTTGATATTTCACGTCTAAAAATATTTTGCATTTCTATTGCACAGATCCGATGCCATTGCTCGTTTTGTAGACGAAAGAATGCGCAGCTACCTGTTGTAATAATCCGCACCGAGTGAGCGGCACATTCACAGACGCTTGAAATTATTAAATTTTATTCCCGCGCGCGATATTAATGACCGCGTGGAAATTCTCGAAATTTCATATAATTTAAGCAATTGTACGATTGCGGTCGTTGTTGAATTATCAATCAGCTCTCGCAAGACAACGATGTGTATATGGTAAATAATTGCGGTACCGTTAAGCGCGCGATCCGCCCACGCGATGTGCGCCCACGGTGTTGGGTGAATCAGAGGAGACAAAAGAAAACAACAACAACGGAAACGAGAGAGAAAGAAACTGCGCATTCTGTTGCGTCGGGCAAGCACGCAAAGCAAGCTAATACCTATAAAAGTCGCGCCAAGCTGCGGAGCCTATCAATCCGGCGATTCTTCCTACGGTCCCTATCAGTCGCGTTCCGCCAACAGACGTCGGGGATAATGAAAGAAAAAGTGTCGCTCTCTGTGTCAGCTTTAATTGTCATCCTTTATTGGACGGTCACTCGTTGTCACTCGGTGACAGACAATCGCGGCGACGTGTAAGTTCGGATTCGCTCCGGCACGCATTCGCGTCGTTTCTTTTCCTCCTCCGACGAGAGCAGGGTCACGCTTCGCCTCTTCTCTCTCTCTCTCTCTCTCTCTCTCTCTCTCTCTCTCTCTCTCTCTCTCTCTCTCTCTCTCTCTCTCTCCCTCTCTCTCCCTCTCTCTCCCTCTCTCTCCCTCTCTCTCCCTCTCTCTCCCTCTCTCTCCCTCTCTCTCCCTCTCTCTCCCTCTCTCTCCCTCTCTCTCCCTCTCTCTCCCTCTCTCTCCCTCTCTCTCCCTCTCTCTCCCTCTCTCTCCCTCTCTCCCTCTCTCTCTCTCTCTCTCTCTCTCTCTCTCTCTCTCTCTCTCTCTCTCTCTCTCTCTGTCGCTCTCTCTTTCTTTCTCTCCTCGCCGCTCTCTCTTATTCGCTCGCTCGGTTCCAGGACTTCGGAGGATATCTCCGAAAAAGAGATACCAAATGAGAGAGCGATAGAGAGTCGCTTGTATAATTCATGGGACCACCCGGCGTTCGTGGTCGATGGATCTCCCCCTCTTCGTTCCTCCGCCGGTCTTCTTGCGATAGTAACCCCGCAGCATCTCAATGCTGACCGACCGGCAGATTAGCCCAAGGAAATTGCCAAACTTCTCCTCGCTCTGGCGGGAAAGTCGATTCCAAAAGTCGTTCCTCAAACGGCCAGTAATGTAGCTGCCGGCCGACTGCACCTCTCCCGAGGTCTCTCTTCTGTCTCTTAAACAAACTAATGTGTCGTAACTTTGTCCGCCGCTGATGCCGATGGCTCTTCACATGTCGCAGCTCGTGCGAACTCGCGAGAGTGTAAATTTGGCAAGATGAAGGAGGCGCCGCGGACGAGAACCGGCAAACTATAACAACTTCAGCTTGGCAAGAGACTAACTAAAAGCTGTTGTGTCAATTCCACTAATGTAAAAGAGAATGTCCAAAATAATATAAAATAACAGTTTTGAGAAAATTAAGTCGCATCAAGTTTAATCTGACGTAAACGTGGAACGTTGAAATATTTGAAGGAGATCGAATAATTGAGACTTGCGACAAGTCTATCCAATATCTTTGTTTAATGTGTGAATGATAAAAGATTTAATAAGAGCATCATTAGTCGATATTTTCACGTACCTGCAGATACTACATGTAGATTAGATGAATTGTTTAAATTATATTTGATACTTACAGCAACTATTTATAGCTCGCGACGAAATTCTAATTATAATTCTATATCGGGCGATACTGAATTAATCGATACTTGATCGATAAAATTGCCTACCGAATTCTGTCGTTATATACCGATCTCTTCAAGTATATATCAGAGACAAGATGAATTAATTGTTAGTGCAAAAATAAATCGCACCACGAAATAATTAGTATTCTCGCTTGCAGACTATAATTTAGACTTGTTGAAAAAGTTATTGAAATCTCTAAATTTAGTTTGACCGATGATCGATGACGTCGGCGGTAAAATTGAACACGAGAAAAATAAGACGTCACGGAGATAACAAAAAAACCCGGCCGTCTCGATCGGTGTTGAACAGTTCGGCGAATGGAAATGTATATCTGTGTACGGTAATACGATTAAAGGAGAGCACGGGGGGGAGAGAACGGTGGAAGAGGACAGGATCTGCGTTAAAAAGAAAATCCTCGAAGGAGGAGAAAATATTTCCATAAAATCCGCGGAGACGATGCCTGCGAAGAAACGCCAATGTTAGTTCTCGTTCAGTGGATTCGCTGGAATCCACCGAAAATCCGTCCTCGCGGTTTGTCGTAGCCGGTCTCAGACATCGACGCGATTTCGTTCTGCCGTAAAATATAACTTTTCCATAGACTCGAGGAGCTTGGCGAATACGCGAGCTTGCCTCTCGGGATTTCCGAGAGTAACGATGAAGAAACTCGTAACGTCGGATTAATTTCTATTTTGTCAGGCGGTTATTTACATTTATTGGAGCATTTATTGTCGTCGTAACGAGAAATGTTAATTTCCAGTCGGCCGACCTCGCATCGTTGCGGGCGAACAATATCACGTAGACGCGCCAGGAGATAATTGTAAGGGCGATTTTAAATACGGCTGGATCTTCCGATGAGCATGAGCGAAGAAAAATATTAATTGCCGAACTTTTATCAGAGAAAATAGCTATTCGATAGTTTAAAGCGGCCATCGTGCGACGACGTGCTTCGCGAGAACTTGTTCTCCGTTTACGCATTCGCCGATTACGCTACGTGCAAATCTCCGCTCGTGAGAGGATTAGCCCCAAGGCTGATGTCGAAAACGGATAATATGGATTGCGAGGCTTAGACACAATAATAATGCACGTTGATACAGACGGTAAGAGTTTTCGCGGTTGTTATCTCGAACCGAGGAGGGAAAGAAAAAGAGAGAGGATTTGTGACTATTAAATCGCAACAACGAAAGTAATTCCGTGAACAAAAATAATTCGGGTGAACTCGCATTCTTAATTCCCTCTTCAATAGCAACGTGTGCAAATCAATGACGGAGATAATGAACCCCTTCATAATTAAACAATCACACGTCTAGAAGACCCAAGAATGCAGTTCTTTGAGAAAATCTGCGAATGATAACGAAGAGCAACCGTGAGGAAGCCACTTGACCGTAACGGCAACTTAAGGGACTGTGAATTTACGAAATTATGCTTTGATCTCTCAACTTCAAACGGTATATATCGCGAAAGAGGTTCGAAGGAAACGAATCCCGCGGCTCCTATCGATATCGCGGAATAACGAGACCGATTGTCCATCGCTCGCGGCGAGAACAAACAGAAATTCGATTGCTGCATGCGTAACAATTCCGGTCTTTCGGACAAACGACGTGTCGCCGAGCGTTTACAGGTCGCGCGTCGAAATCAGGAAGCCGGAAATGACAGCGGCTGAGGGATTCGAGGAGGCGAGCGGAAGAAGGTGGAGAGGCAGGAGTGAGCGAGCGAGAGAAAGAGAGAGAGAGAGAGAGAGAGAGAGAAAGGGCCACGGGGTATCGCCATAAGGGAGACTCGCTGACGGCGGTAAGATTGATTGGAGTCACGGGATGGAAAATTAACGGTCTAGCCTGGGTGGTCCAGGGTTGGGTAAAAGGTGCAGGAAGGCGCCGCAGTCGAGGGATGGCGCCGTGACAGCCGCCGCATACTAATTCCCCACCTCTCTTTACCCCTTCTTCGATTTCACCCCTTCTCGCCACCTCCTCTCTCTCTCTCTCTCTCTCTCTCTCCCTCTCTCTCCCTCTCTCTTCACACACACACACACACCCTCTTCTCATCCTTGCTCGTTTCCGTAGCACCTACGAGCTGTTTTAGCCACCCTTAACCGCGCGCGTATCCTCTCCCTTCCGTTCAGACACGAGCAAACGTGCCCCTGCGCGTGAGCGAAGAGATATCTTCCTGCCGGACACTATCGGCTGCTTTATCCTCATCATCGCTGTCTGCGAATATAGATGTGTGGACGGAGCGAGCGAGAGCAGTTGGACGAAATTGCAATTGCGGCTTTGCCAGAGGCTCATAAAGGCCTTCAGCGGCCTTCAAAGGTGATCGGCTTGCCGTAAACTCGATTGAAAGCGCGAGAAGTAAGAGAATCTCTCACGAGGAGCTCAACGTGTGAGACACCGCGAGACGAGAATCGCACACGAAGGTTTCTGCGCTCCTTTTGTATGACGTATGGGACACGACACGAGTCCACGCGGCAACACGTCCTCGCGACGAGATGGAGACGGCTCGGCGAAGCCAGTGAGGTCGGTAATCCCGCAGGATATCAGTGAGGATCGTCGCGACATCCGCCTTGAGACCCGCTTACTTGGCGCATTAATGGGTCGATGCGTTATAGGACGTGTTAATGCGACGAACCGTGCGCTGATAATTATCAAAGAGGACTTTGACTGCCGCGTCCGAGAACAGACACGAGACAAGCAAGGGTTGGCGGGGCCGAAGATGCGCAACGCCGGCCATGGCGAAGGTGTTAATATGACTTGTGTATCTCGCCCTATCGCTAATTGGATCAAATGGTCGGCCGACCGTCTTTGATCGATATGTTTAGTGAGGGATTTCGTCACGAGTAATTACAGACGGTGTAGCGGTGGCAGCTACTGACAAAAGCGTCGGCGCGCGCGCGCCGTCGGCCCCCGCGCCATTGTCTCGCGGAATTGGGTTACGCGATCGTGACCAACGAAGCTGGCAATTTCCTGCTTGCTATCGTGCCCCGCATCGAGATTCGATGATGCCTACGGCAAATTATTTCCTACGGATCTGTCATCGATTTGGTTAATGATCGCGGTCTGGCCACGATAATGACGGTATTCATTGACGATTGACGGACTCGGCCCTAACGCGCGCCATTTTCGCATACGCGTGATCGCCGATTTGCGATCGCGTGTAACTTTACGTTACGATGTGAGATTTATAAAAACGGAAGCAAACAAAGACACGATGGATCGCACGATTTTAGTTATCAGAGCCGTTTGAAAATCTATCTTTCGAGACATTGCGTCATTGCGTAGGTTTGAATTTTCTAACGTGTCTTCCAGACTTAAACATCCCAGGTCAATATGGATATTTCACATTTATTGCACAACCGATATCCACACTAAGAGAAAAGTATATGATATTTGGAACTATAATGATATAGTAACTAAATTATAGTCCGAAATATCATATTTATAGTAAGTATTATCATAATATCGGTAATAATTACGATATAGGCATAGTATAACCAACCATATAATATTTTTACTAAGAATTATAGTAAGTTAAACTAAAATTATTGTATGGATACAAATATAAACTGGTGGGTAAAGTGACTCTTTTATATAGTCAATATTACCAGAATATTTGCTAAATGATGACAGATGTAACTATATGAATATTAAATCTCACTATATTTGTGAATGAGAAATTACCATATATGTGTAATAAAAGTAACTAAACAATTATTTGAGACAATCATTGACTATATATTTGTGTTTATTCTACTATATTTTGCAGGTTTCCACGAACTATAAAAATATGGTTGACGCCAAAATGAACTATAAAATATAGTGAGATTATAGTTAATTCAACTATATTTTTCTATCAGTGCAGATGTTTAATTACTCCCGCTGCGAATAATATATACACTAGATAATATTTGAACATCTTGCGAGCTTGTAACAGCTAGGAGAAATTAGATGGCAGACAGATGAGCGAACGAGAAAGGGGGAAACGGAGCGTTAGTGATGTACCGATGAAAAGAGATGATGCTGTTTTAGACTAATCAAGGTTCTTTAAGATCGTAATGAATTCTCTTTTGCTATTTCTTCGGCTATGAGAATTTGAAATGGCGGACCTCTATAAATCTGAGAAAAATAAATTGCACAAACTGCTTACTTTGTTCCACGGGACCTTGTGTTTACGATTGTTATTCAAAAAATTGTGGCTGGAACGAATATCAGAATTTGTCGGATAAAACTTCTTTGTTTGCACATTCCTTAATGTATTTTGGTAATTGATGCTCAGCAAGCATTCAGAGTTGTATGAAAAGCCTTCCTACCTCTCCATTCTCTCTCTCTCTCTCTCTCTCTCTCTCTCTCTCTCTCTCTCTCTCTCTCTCTCTCTCTCTCTCTCTCTCTCTCTCTCTCTCTTTCTCTTTTCCTCTCTGCTTTTCATTCGAGTTGAGCGGAAGAAAACAGAGAAAGACAGAGAGAAAGGACCGTGAGCTTTCATCGTTGACATGTAAAAGTGGTAAATAAATTTTATACGCCCTGCCCTGTTTACATCTATAACAAGGGATATATTGTTCAACTAATTGCTATGTAACGGAAAATGACATTTTTTAACGATCTGTTTTTGATCTGATGGAACTATTGAGATATTGTTTTTTTTTTTTATTTTAATAATTCGTTGGAATCAAAGTAAATCCATTTTTCAAATTTGTATAGGCTTTTAATTTGTATGAGCATATAAATGTTCGGCAAAAACCATTACGGATTTTCATTATAGATTTCTTCATGCGTCAAAAAATAGTCATAAAACGCGAATCGCAACTTTAAAAAGAGGAAATTTTTTTATCTACCACGCTTTCGCGCTTCCATAAGAACGAAGACAAAATAACCGTCACGAAATAACTATACAAGACTGGACGTGTCATTGTTGCAATTTTCCCGGCAAACATTACACCCAGCTGTAAAGCGGTTGGAAGTCATTTATGTTTCATCTTATACGGACAACGGCTACATATTTGTATTGCGTTCGCGTGTGCAAGCAAGTCTGCCGAGGTACATGCTTTGTCATCTTATTCTATTTACCTTGGGGAGGACGCACCTTCGCAGTGTTGGTCCTAGCGTGCATCGCACCGCCTTTCCGGTGATAATCGTTCAAGTGCTTGTGACAAACAGCAATGGCTCCTCTCGTTGAGCCCACATAGTTCGCATTAAAGGTCGCTGTCGATAGATATTGTCTCTAGATGGTCTCTAGTTTCGATCGTTCAAAAGAGTTGAGATGCAAGTCACTTGACTTTTCTCATTAAGGGGACTGGAGGGTCAGATTACCGAAAAATCGTGCTTGTTTTTGATAATGATTTGGTGACGAACTGAATAAATGTGCAAGAATGAAAGTTTTACATATGTTTATGTAACATATGAAGAGTAGAAAAATTTTATTTTTAAACAAATACTTATTTAAATATACGTCCACTTAAATTTTAAACGCGTTTCTCTCGAAAATTTATTGTTCAACTTTTTGCAGGGATTTCTCCGAAACTGAGCTTCGTATCAATTTGAAATTTTAAAGCAATGATAGTTGTTCATGTGGCTTTCAGGTGAACCATGGACAACTCCGTCAAAATAATTCATTTCGAGGTATTAATTTTTTTATTGCAAAATAACTGAAAAATTTGAATTTTGTCCTAATAATAGCTGCCATTTTATTAATTTTGTTCGATTTTTTTTCTAATGGTTCACCGGATAATGATAAGCCTCCTCAAGATTTCTAGCTAAAATTCGCTCTAATCGGACCACTGAGAGCCGAGATATTACTGCAAAAACGATAACTTGGAAAAAAAAAGGAGAATGTATTTCAGCTGTATATATCGTATATTTATACGAGTATTTGTTAATAAACAAAATTTTTCTACTCTTCATATGTTGTATAACTATACCTAAAATTTTCATTCTTGCATATTTATTCAGTTCGTCACAAAATATTATCAAAAACAAGTACGATTTTTCAACAATCTGACCCTCTAGTCCCCTTAAGCAACTTGAGAAACGTCGAGTCAAGTATTTTCCATTATTATTAAAAAGCAACAATCATATGTTGTGTGTGTGCACACACCATGCCTTTCCATTGTAATCAAGATTATCCATATTTTGATGTTTACTCGTAATAAAATAAAATAGAGATAGGAACAATCACGTACACATTGTATATTAACCGACAAAATAGCCTTAACTTGCACCGAGTTAAGTTCTAATATTTTATAACCGCATGCATTATTAATTCGATATTTACATCGATTATTGAAACGGATATAACATGTCGAACTAAAAATCTCTCGCTGTGTAATTAGAAAGTACCAGTGTAATCTAATTACACAACGTGTGTCAAACTATTCCGCAGACATCAGCGTAGACGCCGTGTCGAAATTATTCTAATTGATCCTATTTGTCTTTCGCCGCGTGCTCGACATAGTCTGGAATATCCAGCGGCGAGCCGCAGTCACACAACATATACATACATACCCACACATACAGTAGATTCGTCCACGTTCGGTACGGCCGGTTGCGCGCAGTAGATACGTCCACGATTGGCACGGCCAAAGTCGAGCAGTAAGCACGTCCATGACTGGCACGGCCGGTCGCGCGCAGTAGATACGTCCGTGATCGGTGCGAACGGCGTCGGGCAGTAGGCACGTCCATGACTGGCACGGCCGGCTGCGCGCAGTAGATATGTCCACGATCGGTGCGGTCGCTCACGGTGAACGCTCACGGTGAACAGGGCGGACGCGCCGCGTTCACTGAGGACAAATGACGAAATTAGGAATAATTATTCAAGTATATAACCCGATAAGTTACACGCGGGGGCGAGGGGGGGGAGGGGTGGGCATAAGCGGCAGCGGGAAGAGGGTGTGGTAATACGTAGCGGAGTAAAATATGATGTAGAGTTCGGCCAGTCTGGCGAGCGCGCCACCGTGGCTAATACGTTTCAGGAAGAAGTTAGTAACAGGTGGCGCAATCCATAACACAACGCGCAGTGTGAAATTTGCCCAATCTAGGAAGGACAAAAGTATTTTACGTGGTCGCGTGTAAATATACGCGCATTGCATTCAATTCCGTACATTTATTTGGTAATTGTTGGCTCACGTAGCCCGAAATGTTGCAAACAACCTTTCCTTTGAAAGGGAGAGGAATATGTGGGAAATAAGATTATATCGATACCGATATAATCTTATTTCCCACATATTTACGTATTTATAAATACATCAACGCATCGAAAGTATCGATTAAAAAATAACTATATATGCTTCGTGTTTTGATTGCATCCAATTCAAATGTGAAATATGTTCCAACGTGTATAAATTTTTTTTATTTGTCGTTACATATACGCTTTGACACGAATTAGCATTGGTACGAATCGTTACGAAATTTGACTCGATTTGCTCGCGTGGGAAAAGGATGTATAAATACATACATCTCTCCGCGAAATGCTAACGATAAGGTAAATTTTTATATAAAACATACCGTAGATCTGTTTTTCGTCTTAAAAGAATAATTAATTTTGTTACAGTGTCTGCACCACCAAGCACCAGTCCTAGTCCCTCTACCACAGAACTACCGAAGAAAGGTGAGCTCTTAATTACAGTGTTATGATTATGTAATCGCGGCAGTTGAATAAAAATCGCGGTTCACTTGCTAAACAAGCGCACATTATACTAGGAAAAACGTATTGTTGCGTGAACCAAAATTTTGTTGTAACAACAAAATAATTTGGTTAAAATATGCCCGACAAAACTGTTTAGTTCCTGTAAACAAATATCTTGTTTGATTACGGTTTGTTCGTATAACGTAATACTTTTGTTATAGCAACCAAAAAGCTTTAACTATATGAATTTTGTTAAAGATACTATAATTTTTTTCTTAATATATAAAATCTAAATTTTAGTGCACAGAAAGACAAAATAGTATCCATTGGACATTATTTTAGTTTATGTAAAATAATATTTCATTATTATGTAATTTTTACGGATAAAATAACTAAAATGTTTAATTTTTATATATGAAGTCTAAGAACAAAATCATTTGGTCCAGAGAACAAAGCAGAAAAATATATTTAGTTGAGACAACTAAATATTTTGTTATATAACAACAAGATATTTGGTTGCTATTAAAAAATACCTCAACTAAACAGTTTTGTTAGAGATACTAATTTTTTTTCCTAGTGTACGCTAACAGTAACAAGATCACGATTTTCATCGTGAAATCTGATAATTCTACACAATACGATTGATATTATTTCGATCGAGTGTGCGTATGTCTCGCATGTATGTGTATGAATCGCATCGTACTTGGCCGTTGGAATCTAATTTTCCAATGTACG
Source organism: Harpegnathos saltator (assembly GCF_003227715.2). NCBI lineage: Eukaryota > Metazoa > Arthropoda > Insecta > Hymenoptera > Formicidae > Harpegnathos > Harpegnathos saltator. Next base: position 1,497,783 of record NW_020229988.1, read on the forward strand.
TTTACTTTAGCAGATTGGGAATTGATGGCGGAGATGAATAACTCTGTTTACGGAAATCCAAGTTCGCTGACAATTCATAACGAGAGGAATATCAAGACAGGTGAGTGTGTCCCGAGCGTATCGTGCAGCTATTTTTGCATTTCATTTTGCGTAGCGAAATGTATCTCTGCAATACCGTGAATTACGAGCATTGACTTCGCAATTTAGTATTTCAACGAAGTAGCCCAGTCGCTGGCTGTCGCGCGACGTATATCCGAAGAGTATCAAGCACTTGAGATGTACATTTAAGGAAAGTATTCTCTTCGATCTTGATCTCTGCTCGCATCCATCATTCAGACCTTTCTCGCGGAGCACATACGAAAAAAGAAGGAGGAAACACCGGGACAGGGAATCGAATTTGGAAACGACATAATGTCGGAAATGATAAAAGGAGAAATCTATCAAGTACGGGAACATTATCCGAGAGAGAGAGAGAGAGAGAGAGAGAGAGAGAGAGAGAGAGAGAGAGGGAGGGGACTGCGAATAAGTTATTAACGCAAATTGTACCGTCGTTGACGCGCCAAATTCGCCTTGTCGGAACTTGCTCTTGTTTCAACTTTCCTACATTCGTGTAGATCTCATTAATACGTAAAAAATTCCTGTGGGTGGTGAACGCATGAGGGGAAAAGTTTTAGCTGCAGCCCGTAACCTAGTAAAATCTCAACTAGTTAATGGATTTACGTACTCGATTCGACATCGTGTACAATCAAACGCCACTCCGTAACTGCATTTTCCTGTGACACACTTTGAATCTCCGGCGATTAACTTCGATGTTAACTAGAGCCGGGGGACCCACCCGGGAAACCCAGGAATCGATTGCGGCTTTAAGAGTGGTTTGAAAGGTAAGCAGCCGGCTTTAAGCTCTCTGACGGCACGAAAGAGAATTACGAAAATAATGTCTGCAACGAGACTACTATTGAAATTCCAAAAATGGATTTTCCTTTCGCTACGCATCATCATTGGTGTCGTCGCAAAATGTAAGAAATTGTGCTACGTAAATCCACCTTCAGTCCATAATATTTGACGAGATGAATTACGCGCACGCGCATGTCAGTGATAACACATTATTATCTGATAAAACCGGTAATTTTTAACGGAAAAATTTAAACAAGTTTCAAACCAGACATGTGCGTCTTTTGTTGGCAGAGTAAAAACGAATAAGAACAAACGTTGGAGTTTGAACCGCAAATCTCGGATTATATATTTTTTAATATAATTATAATTGAAACATATAAAATATTCTACAGAATATTCTAAATGATTCTTTACAAATCTATGGTTTCCTTCCATGGATCGTCGAGTACCCGATCACCGTTGTTACACGTGTGAGTAGACGTACAAATACAATACATCTTGAAAAAACAAAGTATGGCGATGTGAAGTGGAAGAAGTCCGGTTGCGATCATTCGATTAACCTGATTTACCCGGAACAGAGCTGGAATGTATTGACATGAGAGGAGAAAGAAGGATTGAATGTAATCGTACCAAGTTAAACTTTCCTCGAAAAATAAACACGCGGTTTCTGTCGAAAAAGCTTACAAACAGAGCGAATGCGGGATTAATAGAACGGAAAGATGAAGGCACGAGAGTAACGGAGAAGGTAATTAAAGCGATGCTCAGGAACGTACGAATGAAGGGACATGTGGAGGAACGCGCGAAAGATAGTTGAATAAATAGATATAGGTAGGAAAAAAGAGAAGAAGAGGGGCGAGTGAGAAAGAGAGCGGGGGAAGGGTGAGAGAGAAAGAGAGAGGGAGAGAGAGGAGCCGAAGAACATAGTTGACTCGGGTAGAAGAGATCCCTGTAACATCAATATTTCATGTATGCTAATACGCCGGAACTAATAATGCTGCGGCGTGGAAGACCCAAGAATAATATCAACCGCGCCGCGTTGTAGCTCGCGTTCTCTTTCTCTCCCTCACTCCCTCCCTCTCTCTCTCTCTCTCTCTCCTTCTTTCACTTCGTCGTTCTCTCGCCTCGCACCTTCCTCGTCTTTATTTCTTTCTTTCGCTTTACTCTCTATCACCTAAAACAGCGACGTGCGCAGCGCCCCTATCCTCTTGCGCCTTGTGTTAAATTTAATCGAAAATTCGTGTCTCGTTGGACCACCGCTGCTTCCGTGTCTACGTGTCTCCGTTCCTCCTCCCCCTCCCGCTGTCACCCTTTCTTTTACATATAACCTATGTCATCGTCCGGGGGTGGAAAGGTGAGAGCGAAAAGATGGAATCGCGAGAAGGGAGAGAACGGGATAACGGCAGTGGGATGTGGTAAGTTTGAATACGGCATATATCCCTTCCACCCCTTGTCTCTCTCACTCTCTCTCCTTCTCTCTCTCTCTCTCCCTCTTCCTTCTATTCGCGGAGGCTGGAGAGCAGGAAAGGACGGGCTGCGAAGGAAGGATGAGGTTTGTAATTGGTGCAACATCTGCGGTCTGCAGGATGGCATTAATGTTTGCTCTCTTCGTGCTCCTCTCCCTTGTCTATTCCTCTTCTTCTTTCTCCCATTTTCTCTCCGCCCCCCCCCCTCCAACGCCCGTATCCCGCTTGTATTTCCATCGACTCTGAGAATCGCTGTTTTTCTCTTATCACGTTCTTTCTTTTTCTCTAGTATTTATCCTTTCATTTAACTACGTTTGCGTGCATTTTCTTGTTTCTTTGAGCACTTTATTTTTATGTCATCTTCGTACTCTACTATGTTGCTTGACTGATTCTGTTTTTTACTTCGTCGAAGGTTCCGTGTCCCTCTTTACACCCGTTACGCTGTATGTTTGTCGATTTGAAATTGTTTCTTTCATTTCGCGCGCACGTAATTTAAAATGAGCGAGGGAAAGAGGCACAGTTTGTGCGAAGAAATCGCTTTGATGAGTTGAGGGAAGAGAATAATGAAGGAATTTCAACCTTGTCTTATTAAAGATACATTTTATTACATAATTACATGAGAATAACGAGAATAAAACAACTTTTCCATTTATGCGAAGTGGAAAAAGTTAACCGAAACTCTTGGCGCCATTTTTATCCCGGCGTTGCAGGTGGGACGATTCACTTTGCAGGAAATGTATGTTAGAGTGAAACAAGAGAATTATGAGAAGATATTAATACGTTAACCAGTCTCTCTTGTAACACACATATATATACTTTTTACACAGCCCTATTCGTCACACGTGTGTTTATAGAGGTTACAAATGTCAAGTAGCCGCGTTTTACAAACGATGAACGCATTTTAATCGTCGCTCATGCTCGTTGCAAAATAATTCCCCCAACATTTCACTCAACGTGCATTCAAATCGATTTCTTCATGAGAGGTTTCGAAAGTGCTTATCTCCTATGTATTGGAATCATTCGCTTCGATGGCTTCTCTTCGGCTACATCGCCAATCGCGCTGCACTGCCGCGACCGTAATGTCGCGCAAATTGTTTAATTCATGCGTTCATCGTACACACCCGCGAGACCGAGATCGTATGATCGTCTGTAAAAGTATCCGTTCGTTTCCCTCTTCATTTTATCTCGTGCTGCGCACTTTGCGGCCGCAAATTGTAGAAGCGAGCGTACATAGCCTACGGCGATAAGTCACTTTGAGGTTCCGATGGGAAACGGAGCAAGTATTGTCGCGGTATCGTGACATCTCCCGGAGCACATATGCCCTTAGGTGTCGCTTAATTCCCTCGGGCAGCGTTGTCCGCCTGTAATTCTGGGGGAGCATGTATAGCGATTGGTTTAGCCGCGTGCCTTCCTACGATTAACACGTCTCCTGTTCTACCGCTCGCGCGCGCGAGTTACTACGCCAGCAATAAAGGAATGAATGAGGAACGTAAAAATACCACATATTCGCACACATGTACTACTTTCATCACATCACGCGTCTATTACTTACATCGCAACGCGCAAAGGCGGTAACACAAAGTAACAGGTGGATTTATTTGCTTATTTGCTGTCGGTATTTATTCAAACTTCGCTTAACCGGATTGCCAAAATTTTGCTCTTCTCTGATGACGCCAAGCAGGAGCACTTGCTTGCCCCTTGAGAAACGGGCGATTTTTAGCCGCGGCGATCGAACGTTCGCGTCGCGTTGCCGAAACACATTCGATAATGTTAGTCGGTGTTCTCGAATTATCGCCGGGCCCCCTGGGCCCTATCGGTAGTTGCTTGGAAACTTTCCGCAGGGTCGACGGTCCTTAATAATACCTCGTTGTTAATGTGATCCAACGCAGCATCGCCTTGTAAGTTCCGACCGTGTACTTGACGTTTAATGCAAAGCATTTCCGATATCAATCTATTACGATAAGAGGATTCGCGGTGAAAAGCCCGTACATTGTCCCAATCGTATTCATAATTCTCACCAATGCTGCGGCAGCAGTATCGCAGTCGCTAAGCGTTGCGAGTTCTTCGATCTAATGTGACTTCGATATTCGGAAATGCTAATTTTCAGTGTCTCTCGCTGGCCTGCTTAGAATTTCAGAGGTATCGCAATTATCGTGCCGGTTGATCTCGTACACAGTAGACTGAGACAAGACGAAAGGAAGGATTCTTATGCACCTGAGGCATTGACGACGAGCAGTCTGCAATTTGCTCAGCGTGACGGGAAAAACACTTCATCAGTGAAATCGGTGACCGAGTCTTCTCCGGCGGAAAGAATGCTGAGAGAAAAAGCTCGAGTGTCTTTGCGAAGATTGTGGACTTACCGTCGGTACCAATGAAACTCGATACCACCATCTCGCCAATTGTCGCGACGCGATCAGTAACAACTTTTATTGCAAATTGAGACTCGAGATCGAAAGAATTGAAAGCATTAAAGATATGGCTTTGAGGATCGGGAAGAGGATACGATATCAAGCAATGTATCAAACGTAAAGGGGAGGATGTACTGATAATCCCTTGAGTGCCGTCAAGTCGAAATCTTGCACGGCGACATCTACGAAGACGAACGACAGAGGAGACACCATCGGAAAATGTGTGCCAATTCCTCTAGGTTTCAATTTGTAAGAGCAAAAGGACTGCTATGTGACGCGAATCTCATAGTGGTTAAAGATTCATCAAAGGGTACGCTGATACTTTGCGGATTATGTCAGATGAGAGACGTTGCGTCTGTCTCTAACGAAATCAATCAGGAACGTTCCTCAAATGGCACGATTCGCCGACAGGGCGAACACACGCACAGAGAGAGAGAGAGAGAGAGAGAGAGATGCAACGCTAAAAACAAGCAGTACAGCGTCTCGTGCAAATTTAAAAAATAAACAGGTCCAACATTTTTTTTATCCCCTCAAGCTCTTGCATCTGGTTAATCAGGAAAAAAGACAAACGAGACGGCATCAAACTTGAATTTCCCAGTCACTCGACGGAGGAGTCATGTCAACGACACCCCCAAAGCTATCGCCAAGATAGGTAACACCCCCGATCGGGGACGCCGCAGAGTCGAAGCCGAAATTCCGTGGCTGGATTCAGCCAAGTTACACCCTGGAAGTGCATTTTTCTACCTTAACCGCGCCGCTCAAAAGCCTCCTCCCTCTCGCGCGCGTGCGCGCGCGATTTTTCTTCCCCTCGAAAATTCACTCGCGCGCCGCTGTCGCAAACAACCCTCCTGATCCGGATGCTCCAGCGGAGTAGACGCGAGCAGGCTTACGCACCCCCGGAACCTCGCGCACGTTGCCTCTCTCTGTCTCTCTCTCTCTCTCTCTCTCGTTGAAGCGGCAGCGCCTAGTTTATGTCTAGTTCCTAAACACATCGTCGCCCACGCACAGCTATAGAGAAACAGCGGCGCATCGCGATAGAAATTCCCGCATATAGGAAGCTATAGAGACGGCCGACGCGGGCGCGCGCTCGCACACACATACACACACACACGCGCGTACGCGCGTGTACCGCGCGCGCCATGATACACACAATGTCACTGCTAATGTTTGGTCGAGATTTGCATACGTCTGTCTGGCCTATCCATTGCGTCGCCGTACGGTGTCTCACCTCGTTGTTCGAGGGTGTATCCGGCGAGGCGGCGGCGGCGGTGGCGGCGGTGGCGGCGATCTTACTCTGATATCAAGCTCCGGTATTATACACACGAGCGTATGTACATACATGCGAGCAGGACGCAAGCGCAAGCGTGCGGCCGCGCGCGTACACCCTCATGATCGCCCATTACCTCGCCGAAATAGGCTATCGTGCCAAGATCGTGTTCCCCGGCAGTGCTTACAAGGGCTCGCCTTGCCCCTACCCTGCCCAAGCCGACTGCTCCGCCTCGGGGCTGCCGTGAACTTACAAATCTAATCAGGAGGGAACGAAGACACAAAGCGGTGTTCAAGCACCTTGCTCCGCGGATACCCGAAAATTAAGCCATAAGTGCGTAGCTTGCCGGTCCGCGGCTGCCGCCGCCCGTTAAGCCGCGCGTCACGCGTCGCTGGAAGTTTAGTCGAGACTTCCTCGCCGAGACTTCCTGCGCGCGCGAGCGCACCCCAGCGGAAAAAGCTCGCGGAAAAGGAGCGGAGCCGCTGATGACGGTAATCCCGTGACGGTTCGGACGGCTCGTGAACCGCGGCCGCCAGCTATCGACGTCGTAATGCGATAAGTAATGGCGCGACTTGGCGAGCACGTACGCCAGCACGTGTGTGTCGCGGCCGCGGCCGCGGGAGTCCGATGTAACAATTCTTCAGCCCTCGCGAGAGGGAGGGTAAACGAAAAACGCGGGGTCTTGCGGAAAATGCGTGGCAATCGAAAAGGCTGTTGACCTCGTTGCTTTAGCCGCCATTAGCAGCTTCCTCTGACACGGAGAGAGCCGCGGGGCACACATATCGCGCGCGCGATAATGCGATCAGCTCTCTCGTGTACGCGCGGGATCTCACTGTGTAATTTTATCAAAATGCGCTCATCGCGCGAACCGTTCCGCTGCAAGAATGTAATTCAAAGTGGCGGGCTCGCGCGCGACACAAACGCGCGCGCGCCCCGTGACATGATAGAATCTACTTCGTGCGGATAAGGGAATTGTGTTTACTCGAAGTTTGCATACTAGTTAACGCGTTTGCCACCCACTTTATGCGTAACAGGCTCGTAAACATCTTCAGTCGAGAGGACCACTCGTTGCACGTCCCTTTGTCCGTTGGCGCCGCTACGTGAAACGCGCGCGGTGTTTTCTCTCGCTCCTTCTCTCTTCTCCTTCGGTTCCGCCGTTTTCGCCGTCTCGTCGACGACGCAACGACGGCTTTGCGACCGTCTTGACGCGAGATTTCATTCCTCGGCGGGAACGCGCGCGGGAAACGACAAATCGTTCATCAGCTCGCGTCGAATCTTTCCGTCGCCGACGAGTGGGCGACGTTTTCGCCGGAAATGTTGTCGCATTTCGTTCCTGCGGCTTACCGTCGCGCTCTCGCATGGGGCTCTTTGGAGCGGAGTCGTATCGATGTATGACGTTTCTCACGCTCGTCTTTCGCTCTTTCTTTCTTCTTCAAGGTACCAAGTTCCAGTCGAACCTTAACGAAATCGGCAAATCGGAGCAGAAGTCGGCCGAAACGGACAGGAAAAAGAATTACAACTGGTCCCCCGAGAAAGGTGAGTTTCACGCAAGGTCACGTCGAGGGCGAGCGTAGCTTGCTTGACCACGTACGTTGCAAGCACCAGTCAGACAGGTCGTGTCGCGACCGTTTCTTTCCGCCCTGTTGTCCCGCAAACTGACGATCCCTTCGAGAAGGGCCGCGAGTTCGAGGCGAGCTGGACACTTTACGGCCGGCCTCGCGGACTTTTGTTTCCTCCAATGCGAGTAATTGGGCGAAATATGCGACGGCCTCCCCCCTCCTCCTCTTCCAGATGGACACATCAGACGAGAGGGTTGAACAATGCGCGACTCGTGTCCGTCGGCTCATTCAGGTCCAAGCTTGTGAATAGCTCTTTCGGCCGGCGGCAGACGAGCCCCGCAGGAGACAAAACTGCAGCGGGATTTCCTGTCGAAGGTGCGGTTTATCCGACATTTCGCGGCTGCGCCGTGGCATTTAAGCGGCCGCCGTCTACCGCATTTCCGAGCGCGGGTCAGGTCAGGTGTAGCACCCTTCATAATTCCGCTAAGCCTTCGGCATTATCGGATAATTCTTTTCTGCTCTCGCATTTTTTTCCCTCCTCCTCCTCCTCTTCCTCCTCCTTCTCCTCTCGCCGTCCCGCGATTCGACTTCTCCTTTTCTCTCTTCGCCGCGACCGTCCTCCCCCTCCGCCACCTCCTCCGTAATTCAATCCCTGCTCCTGCCTTCTCTCCTCCTCCCCCCCTCCTCCTCTTCCTTCTACATTTCCGTCTCTCAATATCTCGCTCTCGAACGCGGTTGCTTTTATTTAAAATGAATTTGCATAATGGCAAAGTGTGAAAATCCGTTTTCTCCGCGGGAACGATCGCGATAGTCGCGGAGAAGTAGGTAATTTTGCATAGAAAAAGGCGGATTAGGTCGTAACGAGGAAAACTGAGTGGCAAGCTCCCGCACGCAAGTGTCTCGGAGCTGCCGGAGTTCCGAGGAGCGCGAGAAAAATATCGAGCGCCTCGAGAAGCCGGGAAACGTTGCCCTGTAACAAACACCCGACGAGGAGTCGCTCCATCTGATTCGCCGTTTCTTGATTTCGATAGAGCGACTCTCCGTCATGCTTTCGCGGGGGAATTCCTCGCCAGATTGCGCACGAAAATTGCCGCTGACGCAGCCGATGGTCTCCGCACACCGATACACATGCAGCCCCGCGTATCCGTGCATCGCCACTGACGACCTTCATTACCGCGCGCGGAAGGAGAGACAGCGTAACGCACGAAACGCACGTGATAAAAAACGGGGAGCTGCCAGGAGCGTTCGGCTCGCCTCGCGGCGCGGCGATATCAAGTCGCGCGGAACGCGCGAGAAATCCAAATTCCCCTGAAATTACAGCCCCGCTTCGAATCTCCTCGATAAGAAGATCGCGCGGCCTGCAGTTCCGGCAAGTCTTTCCTTCTTATTTCCCCATTCTTTTTTCTCTCCTGCGCGCGGTAATGAAATATAAATATCGACGATAAATACACAACGCATCCTTCCGCGCGGCGCGGCGGGGAGGGGCGGTGGATGGGCGGACGGGCGGAATGAAGGGGGAGCTAGAGCGAGAAATCGCGAATTGGAGGTAGGTAAGATCGCACAAAAGTAGCGAAGCGAAGAATTCTCTCAGGGGAACTCCGTGCAGCTACCGGATAAAAGAAAGGGAAGTCGAGGCAAGTTACTGCCTGCGAGCCTTTAGATGAGAGTCGAGAAGACGAAGAAAAAAGGGCCAAGGAAGAGAAAAGAGGGTGATCCGGTTGGTGGCGGTGGCAGCGCGGCGGCGGCGGCGACGGCGGCGGTGGCGGCCCACCGGGTTGTTTCTGATTCGTAATTAGAGATGAGTGAGGCCAGGAAGAGGCCAAAGAATATATTTCTCTCCAAGCGAGTAATAGCTAACGGTACGGCGCAAGCCAACCGGAAGAATAACTGAGTTCCCATTTTTCTCGTTTTATGTTTTTTTTTCCCTCTTCTTCTTCTTCTTCTTCTTCTTCTTCTTCTTCTTCCTCTTCTTCTTTTCTTGATCCCTTTCTCTACCCTTGCCCCTCCGTCGTGTCTCTGTTTCACTCGGTCTCTCGTCCATCGGCACCTTTCTGTTACCTCGCCTCTGTTCCCTCCTCCTCCCGCGGGGGAAGAGGGAGGGATTTTTTCGTGGCGATCTTTTTGCAATGAGGTAACGACAGATTCTCGCTGCGAAGGCGAGCCCTTAATTGTGCATTGACCTGTCGAGCGGGGCTACCGTGATATAGCGAGAGAGGACTCTTCTTTTTCTTAACTGTGTGTCGCCCGACGACAGACCCGTGAACAGACGTTGCGCTGTCCGAGAAATGTTGAATTCCCGCTTTTAACTTGAACATGTCTTTGTCTGACTCGACTCTTCGAGCTGTCGTGAGCCCGGTGGCCTTGAGAACAAACCCGATCGTACTTGCGTACGATAACAATGTACCGCGAGCGCGCAATCCCGGGGCGGATTGAAACCGCCGCGACGTTCTTGCCTCGAACTTGCTCGCTGACGAAGGTGACAAATCGACGTCGTTACTCGCGACGTTGCGCGCGTTTTCAAGCGACTCGTCCAGTCTGGCGGGTGTTGTTGTTGTTGTTGTTGTTGTTGTTGTTTGCGACTACCTCGAAAATTCTGATTGCCCTTTCGCCCCTAATCCCCGTGAAATATTATCTAATTTCAGACTCGGCGACAGGCGTAATGACGACCGGGACGTTACTACTGACCGCTCTGGCTGTAATGATAATCCGATAAACGGGACACGTGTCTTCGCTTGGTCGATTGGCGCCCCATTGGTGGATTTCCTTCATTAACGAACTCAATTTAAACAATTAGACCTTAAACAGTACGGGAGACAGGCATACACAGGTACACACACGCGCGCGCGCGCGCACACAAGCACACAAGCACACACGCACATACGCACACACACGTATATTCGTGCATATGCAAAAAATATATACAAGTGACACAAAGACTGAACGGGGTAGTTAGCGTCGTATTAAATGACGGTGAGTAATTTACGCGTGCCAAGTTTAGTGTAGCGACAAACACGAGTCTACGAGAAGGCAAGAATTAAAAGAGCACGGAGCCCCCATCGATCCTTCACTCGGAAATTGTGTGTGATGAGATGACTCAGACGGGGAGGTGGGGACGTCGCGGCGCGACGGAGAAGGAGAAACAACGAGAATGAAAAATGGATGATTGACAAAGTGCAACGACTATCGCTTTCAGTGTAATATATTGTAAAACGCCGTAACAAGCTGACGTCGGCTACAATAGCAGTGATGTCGTCTCCGCGGGTGCAATTTAAGACGTGCGCGAGTGAGTCGTTGCGTTTTCCGCAACGCCGACAGAAACCGCGCGCGCGCCACGGGATTCAAGTCGGCGCGCGATAACTGGCGCGCGCCCCGAAATAATATCAAAAAACAAAGATACTCGAGCTTAATAACGGATTAAAGTTTGACCGAGCCAACTACTTTTCGCTCTTTTTACATTTATACCGCCTCTCGAGATCGGTTTCTCTCCGTTTCTCTTTTCTCATTCATTCGTATTACGCGACGAGGTCTCCTCGGACTTCATCGGCAAACGTAAACGGTTGGACTTGAAGATTTGTCGTAGCTCGACGGCAATTACGGGAATTAATCGCACTTTGAGCGAGATTCATTTCCTACGGAACTTTCGGCACACACCGAATTCTACCTACGAGTGTTCCAACTCCCTTCACGCTCCTAAACAACGGCACGATCGTTTTCCTTTTTCTCATCAAAGTGTCGGGGGGGCGGAAAAGTATCTCTCGAAACGAGTGAGTGTCAGTCACCTCCGACGTCAATTTCTCGATGCTTTCCTTCAGCTTCCTTTTTTTCGACCTCGCAGACAATAGCGCCCTTTCTAATCCGCCGAATGTTCTAACTCGTCCGATTCTCCTCCGCTTTCTTGCGTACGAAATCGCGGATCCAATCCCGATACTTGAGATTAAAACGTCAGATTCGGTCTAGAGAGAAGTTGCTCCCCATTCTGCCGAGAGGTGCTCGAAAGAAGGGCCGAAAGAGAGAGAAGGGAGGAGGGGAGAGGGGGAGAATGGAAAATTCGCGGCGAGCTGCGAAACGGGGGCACGGCCGAAACCGTGCGAGGGAGACGGAATATGTCGGATCGTCGCCGATGTTAACGGCCGATTTTGACGCTGTAAACAAAAGCGGCGAGTCGACCATCGACCTTGCGACGCGAGTCTCTTCCGATCAATCCGCGGCGTCGCTTCGTCGCACTGCCGTTCCGGAAACGCCACGGTCCTCGTCGCGCGTCTTGTCGCGTTAAGAACGCAACGTTTTGCCCGCTTTATAAAATGCTCGCGTGTGTGCGTTCTTTCCTTTCATTATTTTTCGCCACCACGCGTGGTTATGATTTCGCGATTTCCGCGCATCGCGAGGACGCTAAGTAGAAAATATCTCTCCTTTGTATAAATACCTGCGCGCTCCTTGCACATGGAGCTCCTCCTTCTTCCCTTCTTCCGCTTCTTCCTCGTTTCCTTTTTTTTTTTGCAAACGAATACCAATTACCCGGAGAAAGAAGCTACTTCCGGCGAGCTTTTGTCTCGCGTCGAAGAGAAAGAGACTCAGGCTCACGATCTTGTAAAAAAGAAGGTGAACGGTTCCATCCGGCGCAATACGCTGCTCCTGCAGCACCGTATTATTTAACTACCAGAGTTTTTAGTAGCAGCAAGCCGTTTGTGAAAACAAAGAAATATCCCGCTCTCATTTCGTGAGGATGAATTTTCATACGACTACGTGCTGCTTCGCACACCGCTGTTATTTGCGATTAAAGTGACGTCAGCGTGCATCCATAACAACCGCAGAGATTTTCCAGTTATGAAACCGCTCGTGTACCACTCGGCGGAGGAGGGGAAGAACGAGAGAGAGAGAGAGAGAGAGGGGGGGGAGGGTCAAGAGAGCGAAATGATCGCGCTAAACAAATACATCGGGCTTGACGAACGGGCGCGACGAGCGAGCATTTGGCGCGGATTCGCGTTTCGCGCGATCAATTCATATTTGCGCGTTAATTGATTAAATTGGGATTTATTCGCGGACGCGGCTGCGAAAATCTGCCTTCGCCATGCCGGTTTTAAGCGGACTCCGAACTACTTAGGAATATCCATTATTCAGCGTACATCTTGTTTAAAGCAACAGGTTCGAGAGTCTCTGCACTCGCGCGCAAAAGGAGTTAATGCTTGCGACGGATTAAAGAAGGGAACGGTCGACTTAGGGATTACGCGGACTTACTCTGATGAGGTCTGTAATCGTATCATTCGCGAGACTACCTGCAGTCTTCTAACTTTAAAAGTCATAAGCATTTAACATAAGGGGATTGCGCGCTTTTGGAGCATCATGATTGTCGGAGCGGTGCAATCTGCAAATCTTATTGCGACTCCGAATCCGAATCCCGGCCCGGTCCTCGAGCGGTTTGTTAGGGGAGGAGACAGTTTCTCTCTCTCTCTCTCTCTCTCTCTCTCTCTCTCTCGACCGACTCGCTTAAAACATTTATTTGCATTTA